>NC_067144.1:4897139-5497139 GCF_903995435.1 Acomys russatus | reverse complement strand
CTTTATCCTGGAAGCAGTGGATGGGACATGACAAACAATACAAACAAGGAAATCTTTGGAGAAACTCAACATGTCTTCATAGTAAAGGTGCTGGAGAGAGTAGAACTTGATGCAACACAGTTCAGTATAATAAAGCGTTAATAAGGCCAAAACCCCAGCCAACATTATCCTCAACTGAGAAAAGGACCAAGCAAGCCAACTAAAGGCAGAAACCGCACTGGGTAGGCCACAGCAACACTTCAATGTGGTGCTCTAAACACTAGATGGAGCCAGAAGTCGAGAAGGAAATTGAGAAAACAAATAGAAATCCTTATGTGTAACTGATATATTATATGTAAGAGATCGCAAAAATTCCACCACAGAAATGCTGTAATTGTTATAGAAAAGTGGCAGAATGTAAAATCAACTTGTGAAAACAAGTAGCAAACCTGCTGAAAGAGAGAGAGAGAGAGATGTCATAAACTTGTTCCCATCAAAAATATACTCAAAGATATAAAATATCTTGGGACAAACTCAACAAAGAAGGTTAAAGGCTCAAAATAAAAACTATAAATCTCTGAAAGAAAGAGAATGAGGAGAGCATTAGGAGATGGAAAGATCATACCCCATGCTCATACGCTGGTAAAATGATTATTATGAAAATGATCGTTGTACAAAAACTAACTTACAGATTCAATAGAACCCTGATCAAAGTCTCACAATATTTTTCATAGAAATAGATAACTTACTAAAATTCATGAAAATCAGAAAATATCCTAGATGACAAAAGTAATTCTGAACAAAAGAGAACAAGGCAGATAGTTTACCATTATCATTATCAAATTTAAGATATAAGAATGTGTAGTAGTGGCAGGAAAGAGAGCAAAAACAAGGGCCCCAGCATGAGCACACAGAATTACCGCCATCTGATATTTGACAAAGCTGTTAAAAAAAAGACCTTCAGTCACTGCTGCTGTGCATACTGTGTGTCCACATGTATAGACAGTCAAAGTAGAAGCGACTTTATCACTTTACATAGATATTAAATTGAAATGAATTGAAGGCCACACTATGAGATCTGAAATGCTGAAACTGGTAGAAGAAAACCTAGGCGGGGCCTTGTGATGGAGGTGTGGTAGAAGACTTCCTGAATAGGACTCCAGACCCGGAACTAAGGCACACAGTTGACAACTGGGCCTCATGAAACTAAACTCCTCTCTACAGCTAAAGAACCCATCAACTGAGTGGAGAGGAAGTCCACAGTAAGGGAGACAATCATTGCCAGCCACACATCTGAAGGAAGATTAATATCATGGTAATATAAAAAAGTAAAAAACCAGAGTAAAGAGAGCAAGTGACACGGGTGCAAAATGTGCTATCTGTCTGAAGAGAGAGGTCTCAAAAGAAGAAATAAAAATGGCTAAGAATTATCTTAAACTATGTTCACCATCCTTAGCAATTAAGTAAATAAAAAATGAAATCAACAGTGTGATTTCATTTTGACCAAGTCAGAATTTCTGAATGTTGGGATGGACGTGGGAAAAGGGAAACACTCAGTCACCTGTTGAGGGACTATAACCTCGGCAGCTGCTATGGAAATCAGTGTGGCAAATTCTCAAAAACCTAAAAATAATTTTGCTACATAAACAAGGTATACCACTTCTTAGAATATACACAAAGGCATTGACACCCTAATCCACAGATAATTGCTCAGCCGTGTTCATTTCTTCTGTAGTAATCTACCTGGAAAGCAATGTAAATGTCCTTCAACTAATGAAATGGTAATTAAAATGCAGTACATATGCACAGTGTAGCTTTTAAAAAATGACATGTTGAGTAATGAACGTCGTGGTGCACACCTTTAATCTCAGGCAGAGATAGGTGGATCTCTCAGTTTGATGCCAGCCTGGTATATGAAGCAAGTGCCGGGACCATGAAGGCCACCTGACAGGGAAAGCATGTCAATAACAACATTTCTGTCATTGTCAACAACAACAAGAACAGCAAATAAGAATGGAAGAAATTAGAAGGTAGTTAAATGACACTAGAAAAATATTATGTTTAGTGTGGTGACAGAGATCCAGAAAGACAAGCGCTGCATTTCCTCTCTCATCTGTGGTTCATGGCTCCAAATCGAGATGTAAATACATTACTTGGCATAACCACCATAAACAGAAAGGAAAATGGTACCATGCTAGGGAGCTCCAGAGAGGATAACAGAAGAATGCCTGTTGAGTGAGGTAACCCAGACCCAGAAAGACATGCATGGTGTATACTCACTCATAATCGGACATTAGCCACATAATACAGGATAACTACACTACAAAACAGAGTCAGAAACATCAACCAAGGACCATGTATGATGTGGACCTAGACTCACTGCTTGGATGTAGTAGCACAGGCTCCTTGTGGATCCCACATCTGGAGAGTAGGGACTACTTCAGACATGCATTCTGGCCACCGAATTTAGATCACTTCCCCCTGGCAATGTGGCCATGCCAGGCTACAGAGGAAGAGGTTACAGCTAATACAGATGAGACTTGATAGGCGGAGGTCAGACATTAGGGGAAGAGGGCTCCCCTGTCTGAGTAGTAAGGGAGGGAGGGAGAGGGGAGGAGGGAGGCAGGAGAGATCGGGAGGGAAGAAGGGAGGGGGCTACAATCAGAATGGGAAGAATTTAAACTGCAGAACAAGCAGGTAACTTATGTTGCTAATCTCACCATATGGGACAAGCTCTGAGACTAACTGAAACGTGAATGTCTAAGCATAGACAATGCTTCTTGTAGACTACAGAACCCCTATGAATTACTATTAGATGCCATTCTTCATATGGCATGAATGAAGGTTTACAGACGTCTTCTTTTCCTGCTCATACAAAGAGCAGAAATCCACTTAATTGTTCCATGCGTCACACGCACCTTTTATACACTTATAATTTTAAGACTGTATAATGCTTGTGAGAAACTATATGCTTTCAGAACAAAAAAGCCAGACACTGACACTGGATCAGACCTGACAGGATACATTCCTCGCAGCATACTGAACATTGACATCCTGTTTGGAGAAGGCAGTTGAAAAGAAAGAAGAGGGAATATAGAAATGTATAGGGAAGGTAGAACAAAAGTAGATTAGTGAATTTACTCCTCAATTGTCACTCACAAGATATAGAATTTGTATATAGATGCAAAATAAGTTCTAGATACTGTGGTATAGAATTCAAATGTAAGATTATTCTTCACGTGCATTATATATTATATATATTTCTACCCTAATATGAGTAATTTAATACAGGGTTTACTTCAAGTTGTTTAGGAGAAATAGGTTATACAAATTAAATGTTAGTAGATTAAATCATGGTCATGCCAATTGCTAGTCTATTTTTATCACAAGAATATACATCTTAGATGCAGCAGATAGATATGACTCTATAGAAAGACAAGGTCTTCAAATACCCCAGAGACATGCAAAGTATGGCATTTAAATGTTTTCATTACTTTAAAGATTCATTGACAATGAGACAGCTTAATTCCTGGCAACACCCAGCCTAACTCAAAGAAGATGATGAGCATCAAAGAACCTCCTTATGGAGAAGGCTTCAAATGTGGCAAACTAGCTACTGGGGAAAAGCTCCTCATTTCTACCACAGACAGAAATCTATCTTTTAAAAAAGGGCAAGCTTGGATGCAGGCAGAGTTGATAGCGAAATTCTGCCAAGAATGGGTAAGCAAGTCTTCAATAGTTCCTGCCTCACAAATGTCTATCAGATATATTGGACCAGAAGGCTGAAGAATATGCTCCAATGTTATAGAGAGTTTTGGGTGACTATACAGGTAGAAAACTGTCTCTGTCATCTTTTCATTTGGAAAGCTACTAACCTGCACTTCTGGCATACTCAGATAATCAAGTTTACTCTTTCTCAAGTCTCTGAGGGAGTTAAAGACCAGGTAGGTTAGCTTTACAACAAAGCTTAATTGTTTAGGGGTTAAGATATTTTTAGGGCTAGATATGTGTTCTAAGTTGATAATGACAATATGTGATGGAAATCGATTTACATTCAGAAATTTAGATGCACCAAGATAGGAAAGATGTCTTCTTCAAGGCTGTCAAATACAAATAGCCAAAACACTAAGAATGTAACCTTTATATAATTCCTGATTGTGTCATAGTTCTTCTTACCATAGGTTAATCTATTGTATATATGTGTAATAATATAAATGTATATGTACAAAAATAAAATAATTAAAACAGCAGCAGCAAATAATCAAACAAGCAAAGAAAAATACACACAAACACACACATGAAAGAACATTTGTGTTACTAGTTGAATAATATAAAGAGACAAAGTTTGGCATCTAATTTTCTCAAATGTCTATTACTTGATAATAGACATGCCAGTTATTTACCTCAATAAATTAAATGATCAAAAAAATTCCTGTGATAGGAAGGGGAAAATGGGAAAGGGGAAAAAAAAACACAGAAGGGTACTTCATTTGGGAAAGTATATGTAAACTACTGGGCATGACAATACTTATTTCACAAGAACCCTTGGGCTGAGAATTAGAATCTTCCTTTTGAGTTGTTGGTTAGGGGAGTCTAAGACACTCCCAAAATAATATATGCTATTGGTTGTCTCCATGAATTTAAAGTCCCTACTGATAAATCAGCCCCTACTTTGGACATGAAGTAAGTGGATTTGAGATGTAACTGACTGGAGAGTGTCTTCACTGGGGACTCAAAATTCATTAAAACTGCTACATGGAATTCTTCCAAGATGGCAGCGGCCAGGCCATACCTTATCTGAGTGTCAGAAGGTCAGAGACCTGAGATCCAATGAATATCCTAGACTCTAAAACACTGTCAGTGTTTCCCAGATGGAGGGGGACATCCTGAGATACAGGCTCTCCATGGCAGTCTCACAGGTCAAGGAGAGCCCTGTGACATCTGCACCAGAGCCTTCCCCCTCCTGGCACTTTATACCTACTCAAGGATGGGTCCACAGTTCCAGAAGAGCTTTGCTTCAGCCACCAGACCTCAGAGTCCTCCTGCTTCCCTGGAGGCAGAAAGCAGATACTGAAGATAACACCCCAACCTCCAATCCAGGGTCACATTGGTCCCCCAGGGAGAACAGCTGTACATAGAGGCAGCAGGGTCACAAAACCCAAGATGACACAGCCCAGCAGAATCTGAGTGCCTGGAGCACACTGTCTGCTTGGCAAGAAATGCACCGTGAGGATGACTCCAAAATACACCCATTTGTATTCTTCTGGACTTTCCCAACCATACTGAAGGGGACTCTGGACTCCAGCAATGTGCATATCCAGGCACAGATTCAGCTCTATTAGCTGTCTGTCTTGGGGAGACTGGCAGGACCTCAGTGGATCACAAAAGCCCAAGAAACCCAGTAGGTTTTGCAAACAAAGAGCCAATGCCATAGACAACCAGATGGCTAAAAGCCAGCATAACAACACAATCAACAGAAAAACAGAGCAAGGACTGGAGAGATGGCTCAAAGGCTAAGAGCACTGCCTTTTCTTCCAGATGTCCTGAGTTCAATTCCCAGCAACCACATGGTGGCCCTCAACCATCTATAATGTGATCTGATGCCCTGTTCTGGCCTGCAGGAGTACAAGTAAGCAGAGCACTGTGTACATAATAAATAAATCTTTAAAAAAAAAATAACCAGAGCAAAATGGCTTCCCAAGAAACCTCCCAAAACACTGAATATTTTAATACAGCTGAAGCATAGGAACAGGACCTTAAATATATGCTCATGTAGACATTAGAGGCACATAAGGTACATAAATTCCTCAAAGAAATACAGGAAAATGCAATCAAATAGAGGCCAACAGAGATATACCAAAAATACTTCAAACAGGCGAAGTAAATAAATAAAGCAGTTCAAGACCTGAAAATGAAAATAGAATCAATAAAGAAAACACAAATTGCAATAATCCTGGAGATGGAAAATTTAGAGAAGAGAACAAAAACCACAGAGGTAAGCATCGTCAACAGAATACAAGAGATGGAGGAGAGAATATCAGGTGTACATCTCTCAAAGACAATATTAAATTGAAAAAAGTCCTGACACAAACCATACAAGAAATCAAGGACACCATTAAAAGATGAAATATAAGAATAATAGGAATAGAAGAAAAAGAAGACTCCAGGCTTAACAGACCAGAAAATATTTTCAAGAAAATCATAAAAGAATATTTCCCCAACCTAAAGAAAGAGATGACTTTAAACATACAAGAGGCTTACAGAACACAAAATAGACTAGACTAGAAAAGAAATTCATCCCATCACATAATAATCAAAACACTAAATCTGCAAAACAAAGTAAAATATTAAATGCAGCAAGGAAAAAAAAAGCCAAGTAACATATAAAGGCATACTTATCAGAATCACACATGACTTCTCAAGAGAAACTATGAAAGCCAGAAGGGCTTAGGCTAATGTCATGAAGACACTAAGAGACCACAGATGCCAGCCTAGACTACTATACACAGAAAACCTTTCAATTACCATAGAGGAAGAAAACAACATATTCCATGACAAAACCAAATTTAAACAATATCTATGCACCAACCCAGCCCTACATAAGATATTAGAAGGAAAATCCCAACCCAATAAGGTCAACTACACCCAAGAAAACACAAGATGTAGACAATCCCACAACAACAAAACCAAAAGAAGACAAGCACACAAACACACTATCACCCCCAACACCACAATGAAAGGAACTAACAATCACTGGTCACTAGTATCTATCGACGTCAGTCAACTCAACTCTCCAATAAAAAGACACAGGCTAACAGAGTGGATGCATAAACAGGATCCAACATTCTGCTGCATACAAGAAACACACCTCATCAACAAAAATAGGCATTATCTCAGAGTAAAGGATTGGAAAAGGTCTTTCAAGAAAACAGACCCAAGAAGCAAGCTGGAGTAACCAACTTAATATCTACTAAAATAGACTTTGAACCAAAATTAATCAAAAGAGATGAGGAAGAATACTTCATTCTCATCAAAGGAAAAAAATCCATCAAGAAGACATCTCAATCCTGAACATCCACGCTCCAAATACAAAGGCATCTTTATTTGTAAAAGGAACATTGATAAAACTTAAATTACACATTGATCCCCACACATTAATAGTGGAAGACTTCAACACCCCACTCTTACCAATGGACAGATCATCAAAATAGAATCTAAATATAGAAATAATGAAACTAACAAGTCATGACTTAATTGGACTTAATAGATTTCTATGGAACTTTCCACCCAAACACAAAAGCATGTAATTTTTTCTCAGCACCACACAGAACCTTCTCCAAAAAATTGCCACATCATCAGTTACAAAGCAAACTTGAACTGATACAATAAAATTGATTTAACCCATTGTTCTTTATCAGACCAATTCGGATTAAAGCTAGACCTCAACATCAACAAAAGTGACAAAAAGCCAACATGCCAGGTGTGCTGGCACACACCTTTAATCCCAGCACTCAGGAGGCAGAGGCAAGTGGATCCCTATGAGTTCAAGGCCAGGTTGGTCTACAAAGTGAGTCCAGGAAAGCCAGGGACACACACAGAGAAACCCTGTCTCAAAACAAACAAACAAACAAACAAAAATTTAAATTAAATTAAAAAATATCCAACACACTTATGGAAACTGAACTACCTCCTGCTCAATGACTTGGTCAAGGAGGAAATAAAGGAAAAAAAAAGACATTCTAGAATTCAATGTAAATGAAGGTACAACATACCCAAACTTGTGGGACACAATGAAAATAGTGCCCAGAGGAAAGTTCATAGGACTAAGCACCTTCATAAAGAAACTGGGAGAGATCCCATATTAGCAACATAACAACACACCTTAAAGCTCTAGAAGAAAAAAAAATGAACACACCAAACAGGAGTAGACAACAGGAAATAAATCAAATTCAGAGATGAAATCAATAAAATAAAAACAAAGAGAACAATACAAAAAAATTATTGAAACCAAGAGCTGATTGCTTCAGAAAATCAACAAGATAGAAAAACCCCTAGCCTTACTAACAAAAAGACAGAGAGATAATAGTCAAATTCTAAAAATCAGAACAACAGACAAGGAGGAAAATAAAAGAACAATTAGTTCTTACTTTAAAAGTCTGTATTCCACAAAATTGGAAAATCTAAAGGTAATAGATAATTTTCTTGATAGATTTCACTTACCAAAGTTAAATCAAGATCACGTAAGCTGTTTAAACAGTCCTCTGACTCCCAAGCAAATTGAATCAGTCATCAAAAGTCTCCTAACCACCTCCTACCCCAAAGCCCAGGACCAGATGGTTTTAGCACAGAATTCTATTAGACTTCCAAAGAAGAGCTAATAACCAATGCTCCTCAAACTATTCCACAAAATAGAAACAGAAGGAACGTTGCCAAACTCATTCTATGAAGCCACAGTCATCCTGATAGCTAAACCACACAAAGACAGAGAGTTTCACACCAATTTTACTCAGGAGCATTGATGCAAAAATACTCAATAGAATACTTTCAAACCAAATCTAAGAAACAACAGATATTTCATCCACCATGATCAAGTGGGTTTCATTGCAGGAATGGAGGAATGGTTCAACATAGAAAAAAACACCAATTTAATCCACCATATAGACAAACTGATTGAAAAAAATCACATGGTCATCTCATGAGACGCAGAAAAAGCCTTTGACAAAATCCAGCACCCCTTTATGATAAAAGTCTGAGAGAGATCAAGGGATACAAGGCCCATACCTAAACATAATAAAGGCTATATACAGCAAGCCTATAGCCAGCATCAAATTAAATGGAGAGAAACCTCAAAGCAATCCCATTAAAATCAGGGACTAGACAAGGCTGTCTACTCTCTCCATATCTCTTCCATATAGTACTAGAAGTTCTAGCTAGAGCAATAAGACAACTAAAGAAGATTGAGAGGGTACAAGTAAAGAAAGAAGAAGTCAAAGCATCGCTATTCACAGATGATATGATAGTGTACATAAGTGACCCCCAAAATCCCACTAGAGCACCCCTATACCTGATAAACACCTTAAGCAAAGTGTCTGGATAAGAAATTAACTAAAAAAAATCACTATCCCTCCTGTATACACTTGACAAAGGGGCTGAAAAAGAAGTCAGAGAAGACATACCCTTTGCAATAGCCACAAAAAAACAAAACAAAACAAAACAAAACATAAAAAGATCTTGATGTAACTCTAACCAAGCAAGCAAACAATCTCTATGACAAGAACTTCAAGTCTCTGAATAAAAAAAAATTGAAGAAGATATAAGAAAATGGAAAGATGTCCCATGCTCATGCATCAGTAGGATTAACATAATAAAAATGGGACCCAGAGGGTTCAGGAACCCTACAAAGAGACCATCAAGGCTGGCAGATCTAGACCCAGGAGGGCCTGCACAAACTGCTGTACATACCAAGGACAATGCATGCAGTAAATCTAGACCTCCCCCCATTCAGACCTAGCCCATGGACAGTGCATTCTCCACAGTTGTGGGGAGAGTGGGGACTGCCTCTGACATGATCACTTCTGATTTGACCACTTCTCCTTAGTGGGGAGGCCCAGAGGCACACAGAGGAAGGGAAAGCAAGGCTATCCAGATGAGACCTGATAGGCATGGTCATATGGTGGGGGAAGAGGTTCTCTTCTGTCAGAGGTCTGGGAGGGCGGGGAATAGAGGAGAAGAGGGAAGGAGGGTGGGAATGGGAAAATACAAGTGAGGGGATAGCATCTGAAAAAATTATAATAAATTAAAAAAATTTTTAAATGTGATGTAAATTCCCAGTCTTACTACAAAGCTTAGTTGTTTCAGGACTAAGACAATGCTTTAGGTCTAAAAATGGTTTTTAACTTGATAAATATAAGTTATAACAAGAAAGTGATTTAGGTACAGAATTTTGGACATTAGGAGGGAGGAGAACATTAACCCATCCACAAAATCTTTGATCCAAAACTTACCCTGCCTACAAGACAGGGATAAAGATAGAACAGATAGAGCAGAGATTGAGGGAATGTCCAACCAATGCCTGGCCCAACCCAAGACCCACCCCATGGAAGAGAGCCAACCCTTGACACTATTAAGGATACTCTGATATGGTTGCAAACAGGAGTCTCTCAGAGTTGTCCTCTGAGAGGCTCAACCCAGCAGCTGTTCAAAACAGATGCTGAGACTCACAGCCAAACATTGGGCAAAGCATAGGGAGTCAGGTGGGACAGTGAAAGGAAAAATAAAAGACTATAGAGGTGACAAGCACTCCACATGAAGACCAACAAAGCCAACTAACCAGGGCCCAGAGGGGCTTGTGGAGCTTGAAGCACCAAGCAAGGACCATGCATGGACTGGACCTAGGTCCTATATATAGATGTAGCCAATGGCAGCTCAGGCTCCACATGGTCCACTAGTAAGGGTAGTAAGGGCAGTCTCTGACACGGACTCTGTTGCCTGCTTTTCAATCACTTCTCCTTGACAGGACTACCTTGCCAGGCACAGGGGAAGAGGACGAACTCAATCTTCATGTAACTTAATGAGCTGGGGTGGGTGGACAGGTGGGCTCCCCTTTTCTGAGGTATAAGGAAGTGAGAGGTGAAAGAGAAAGTGGGACAGGGCGTACAGGAGGAAGGGGCTGGCTACCAGGATGTAAAATGAATAAATAAATAAATTAATAAAAACAAACAAACGAAAAACTTCTAAGCGGGAGAAATAAACCATAGGCCTGCTCATATGTGAAGGAAAAACCGCCATGACCAATGGAGTGTGCAGCGTGCTGAGATAGTTCTAATGTTGCAGCAGTGGCGCTTACATCTTGGCAGTAACCAACAGCTATATGGTTAGATTAAAGGCTAAGGGAGAACCATGCTAGCTATAGTAAACCTTGTCGATTACATGTGGCTTCTGTGGTCGCAGAACTTAGAGAAAACAACTTTCCTAAGTTAGCATAATTCCTAATTATACTGCAAATATGTATCCTTATACCTACAGGTAAGTGAAGATCTTATGTTATAATTCAAAAAATTAGGAAGTAAATAAAATGTATTGGAAATATAATAGGAACAACTACTTAATCTGTAAGCACTTGCAATTTGGAAAGATAAGTAATTCCAGTGATAAATGCCTGCCCAGGAGAATAGTTTCATAAGAACACAACCAAACCCTCAATTTATTGTCATTTCGTGTAAATTATATTTTGCTGTGCCTATGTATTGTAGGTAGCATTGTGTACGCTTGTTCCATCTTATTCAGCATATTTTATGTAGGCAAAGGCACATTTATGTACAAGAAAACTCTTTTTCCTGACTAAGTTTTCAATGTCCTACCCACCCCTCTTCCCAGTTTGCTGCAGCCATCATTGTAACATAATGCCACTTTCATTCTTATGTGTACGCACAGTGTCTGAGCTTGGGGTGTCCTCTGTGAATATCTCAAGTGCAGCACTCACTTCCCTGATACTTCTTTTTTGATTAATGGATTGGGTAAATCTCAATAAAAAGATAAAAAAAAATGTGAAGTGAATTTTATATTTGAGTTTGTTAGTATTTAAAATTTTAATGCAGTTAAATAGATTCATGAAGAATTATATGGCAGATCAAATGAAAAAGATGGTTTGGAAAAATATGGTAAGTTTTAGGAAAAGAGAAGGAGATTTGTCTTGGGTTGTGACATTTAGGAAGCAGTGCCAGTTCTCAAACATTCCTGCTTGTATTAGAGACAATGACTATATAGTTCACAAGTGAGAAGTGGCAGTTTTTAGAGCTCAGGGACACAGCTTTCTGGAAAACGTGGCACAGAACTGCCAAGATGGAGCGTGTTCAAACACTGGAAATCTCCAACTTGAGATTTTAAAATCTCATCTTGAGAGTGAAGGGCATTGGACCAAGTTTTCTCCTGTTTCTGTGCCTGCCTTAGGAGCATGTGACACATCCCCGAGGTGGCTACAGGTGGTCAGTCCCATGAGCTTGTCACCTGTTATCTTTCCAGTGTCCTAGGTCCCAGCCAACGAGAAACATTCATCCTCAAGACCCCTTTCCACTGCCCAAACTGTGGAAGCCCCGGTTTCACATGAAAAGAAGCGGCGAGCACCGTCTACTTCACCAAAGGACTTTCTGAGACTGCCTGTTTATTCTGAGCTGTGGCATCAGAAAAGAAGGGCCTCCCTCCTCCCCAAAAAATTCATCGCTGGATTCCTGAAGTTGACTGTCAGCCAGGCATCAGAACCCAGCGTCTCTACTGGAGCCCTCCAGGCCTCCTGGAGCCTCAGCTGTTTGTCGGCTACTGTACACATCTGCGGGAGAGAGCTGTCAGGGCAGGACACTGTTGCCACCTGGCTGGGTTTAGGAGCCTTGAGCTCCGCAGTGCCACATGGACTGATGCCGGCAGCCCAGCTAAAAAAGCAGTAACACATATTGTGGAGAAAATCGTTTCCAGCACCCCAGGCTGGAACGAAGATCTCGTGGCACAGACCTCATCCTGTGCTCACTTGGGACTCCCAACCTGCTCCAAACATTTCCGCCAGAGACTGATGGCACTTGGATGTTGCAGAGGAGAAGTGAGCAATTCTAGCCCGGCTGCTTCCGGCCTTCGCAGCAGATGCAGAACCTCAGCAGTCACTTTAACTGTGCGTGGTAAAGTGACCTGTGCTGACAGCAATATTATCTTCTAGAATAATCTTTGCACCAACATAGAGGAAGAGAGGAAATACTGAGACTGACAGCCGCTACCTCAAGCAATGAGGATGAGAAATTACAATAGTAACCCGGAAACGGCTAAGGAAGATGATGACCAAGGATAGTGGAACAAGCTCTAATTACACCAATGGGAGCATACTGGGATACTGCACAGACTCTTCTCAACTCATTACAATGTACAGAAATCTTATTTTTAATGTTAAACTGATGTAGTGGGGCACGCCTTTAAACCCAGCACTCAGAAGGCAGAGGCAAGCAGATTTCTTTGATCCCAGGCCACTTGATACAAACAAACAAACAAACAAACCAAACAAAAACCACAACAATAAAATACCTTTGAAGAAAACAACACCGCTCTCTTTTTGGGGATGAAGAACTGTAATATAAAAAATGAAAAAAATTTATATCATATAAAACATTTGTGTTTGAATTTGAAGACTATCTCTTATGACCAAAAATTAGAAGCCTGTGGTCTGAGGTTGCCAGTGTGAGTGTCTTTCCCACACACTGGCGTCTGACAGACCTGCCCTTTCATGGAGGACCTGTTAGGGACAGGAAGTGGAGGCTATGGCTCGGACCTTGACTGCAGTTGTGTGAGCAGGCCGCCTGATCCCTGCCAGGTGAGGCAATGGCTCCCTGCTTCGTTTTCACAAAGCACGAAAGGGTGATAGGCCTGGCTAGTGCGCTTGCTGACTGAGGAGATTTTCAAATACAGAAGATTTTACTTTTATGAAATCACACTTGAAACATACAAAACTGAACCCTTGGCTGAGACGACTATTTCCTTTCTTATACCATGGCTAGTTGTGAACCATGCTACTCAGAAGATTTGTGCGTAGGCTTTTGTGCAGTTGTGTGTTGTCATTCCCCAAGACTCTACAGCTAGGATTGGTGCTGCTGAACCATGTGGAATTGCTGTTGAACTTCCTGGGGAAGGCTGCACTTTTCCTGGTTCCCAAGGGAGCGCACATTTTGTTCTTATGCCGCCAACTGCTCCTGCCGCCCATCTGCAGTATGCTGGGGCTGCACTCCCCAGAAGGGCAGACACCCATCCACACGGCTCCAAAGCTGTCAGATCTACCACTAACACCTCACACCAAGTGTGACAAGGATGAAATGCCACAGTGTTACAAATGGCTGATACTCAGCTACAGGTCCTTACAATAAAAAAACAAAGATTTTTTTTTTGTTTTTTTTTTTTGTTTTTTGTTTTTTTTGATACAGGGTTTCTCTGTGTAGCCTTGACTGTCCTGGACTCACTTTGTAGACCAGGCTGGCCTCGAACTCACAGCGATCCGCCTGCCTCTGCCTCCCCAGTGCTGGGATTACAGAGGTGCTCCACTGTGTCTGGCTTCAACTTTACATATAAAGAAAATGACTGCATTCCAGCCATTCAGTGCATGAGCGACTTCTGTATATTTCTCACCAAGCGCTTGTACATCTCCAGTAAAACTGCTTTATCTTGTACCTAAGCATAAGAAACTGTCAGCACAAAATTTAACAATCAGAGAAATCATGAAGGCAACAGAAAAGATAGGGCTGGAGAGGTGGCTCGGAGGTTAAGAGCACAGTCGGCTCTTCCAGAGGTCCTGAGTTCAGTTCCCAGCAACCACAGGGTGGCTCACACCCATCTATAATGTGATATGATGCCTCCCTCTGGCCTACAGGTATACATGCAGACAGAACACTGTGTACATAATAAATATAGACATCTTAAAAAAAAAAATAGAAAAGATGGAGAAAATGACACAAACAGGGATGTCTTCCTAAGAAGCCTTGGAAACCTTTTCCTCAAGTCAGCAGCTGAGGCTGCATTTAGTAAGGTTACAAAACGTGAAGGTGTGTGTGTGTATGTGTGTTTGTGTGTGTGAGTGTGTAAGCTGTGATGAGGCTTGACCTCTCAGTGGAGGAATAAAGGAAGGGAAGAAAAGCGTGGATCCATGAATGAACTCTTCATGTAAGTGCGGCTGTGCGGCTGCGCGGCTGCGCGGCTGCGCGGCTGCGCGGCTGCGCGGCTGCGCGGCTGCGCGGCTGTGCGGCTGCGCGGCTGCGCGGCTGCGCGGCTGCGCGGCTGCGCGGCTGCGCGGAGAAGCAGGTGAAGCCACAGCATCCCTGAGAGTCCTACAGTTCACTTCCACCCGAGCGCTCCCTAGGACAGAGAGACAATGCCTGTCTCAATCCAGACTGAGAATGGGACACTAACTTGCTCCCCACAAGATGCCTCTGACTCCTGAGGGTCTAAAGACACAAGTCTTTACCTCTCACCTGTAGTCATCAACATTGTAAACTTCATGCACAGAGGCCCAAGAGTCATGTAAGTTATGGACAATTATAATTTTGAATAAGAAGGCCCTATTCATTTTGGAGCATCAAAGGATATTTTTGCCCCTCACTTGTTTACTGTAGAAAAACATTCATCTATCTAAGATACTTAAAAAGAGGCCACAGCCTTCCTCTTCCTCCTTCCTTTCCTGGAAACCGAACACCCCTCTATCCCTGCTACCAGGAAACTGGGATCTGCTGAAAACCTAATGATCATTATTTTAGGACATTCCTTAGTGATTCCCACTTTGGATCATTTCAACATGAAAACAGAAATATCTCTTAGATATTGGCCAGCAGGTGCCAGTAGAACAGCTTATAAAGAGACCGTGTTAATACAATGAGTGAGTGTGTGTGCATGCGTGCGTGCATGCACATGTGTGCACGTGTGTGTGTTCTGGGCCACAATTTTTACATTTAAATTTTTTCTGTGTGCTACATAGTATGAAGTCCATTGTGTCCTTCTGAAGCCAGCCAATGGCAACAAATGAAGTTCTAGATCTTACCAGAAGGTGAATATGAAGTTCTCCATGGGCCAGCCAAGAAGAATGGATTTTCTGGCCCAACTGGGACCTACAAAGTTTGTGACCACACAGTCCCCAACCCAGAGAGAAGCCAGAGGGATGACATATTTTATCTCAAAGGTTATCTTATACCTAAAAAAAAGAATTAAATAAGATCATTCTTAGTTTGCTTTTTGTTTTGTTTTGTTTTGTTTTTTTGTTTTTTTGAGACAGGGTTTCTCTGTGTAGCCTTGGCCATCCTGGACTCACTTTGTAGACCAGGCTGGCCTCGAACTCACAGCGATCCGCCTGCCTCTGCCTCCCGAGTGCTGGGATTAAAGGCGTGCGCCACCACGCCCGGCTTAGTTTGCTTTTTATGGAGGGATCTGTGCCCATGATACCATCCAGTTCTCCTTGCCAGCAGAGCAGGAGCATCCCGCTCTGACTCTGGGCACAGCTCAGCAAGTGAACAGATAAAAGCCAATAAAACCCGTGCCAAAGGCAGTTCACTTCTGGAGACTCTGACAGAATCTCTTCCATGTCTGCAACGAGTATAGGCTAGACTGTATATTTGAAGCATACTGTCTTAAAAATAGTCATTCAATATAGAGAGAGGAAAAGTCAATTCCTATAATATGCTCTTATTTTAATCAGGTACTTAGGCTTTGTGCTTCCTTTAAACGAAACCAACAGGGTTATTTTTAGACAGCTATTTTTAAAGCCCAGGGCGTGCATGCTGCTTTAAAGTGATGAATAGTTCCCACCATTTTCTTTCTTATTTTTTGAAAACATTTTTTTACATATACGTTTATATATTACATGCATATACAAGGTCCTACCACTTTCTAAGAAATTTAAAACATTTCTATGACCTTTGTCACAGAGACTTAGTCTTTAACACCATCAGCTAATCGCCGTTAGCCCCAATTGTTAGGTGAGGAACGGTCAAAATGACTAATAGCTCGGAGCAACGGTGACAGGGCTTGGGTCCAGAGAGTGAAATATGCAGCCACAGCTCAGCACCGCTGGGCCCTCCACACTATATCTACATCCTAAAGCATCCTCCGTGGGCCGCAGTTCTGGGAAGCAATCTGCTCCTTCATCCAGGCTTGTCTTCTTTCCAAGGGCCATCAGCTCGCAACACCAGGATTGCTCTCTTATAATTGGAGGCTGTAGACAAATTCCGTGAGTTTCTTATGGTTTTTCTTTTTAAAATCTGCAAGCTGCCTTGGAAGTATGAAAAATGTACCACAATAGGATTTTGTTCTCACACAAGTGCTCCTAGCCTGCCCATTGTATCTTCTCCCTTAAACACGCACATACACGCGCACACACACGTGCATGCACACATGCACGCACACGTGCACGCACACATGCACACACACATGCGCATGCATGCGTGCGCACACACACATGCACACGCACACACGCACACACATGCATACACGCACACACACACACATGCACACACGTGCACGCACACACGCATGCACACGTGCGCACACACACATGCACACTCACACACGCACACACATGCGCTCACACATGCATGCGCGCGCACGCACACACACACACACACACACACACACACCAACTCCTTGGCATATGCCCAAAGACTTCAGATTCTACTCTACAAACGCTTGCTTCCCAGTGTTCACTGCTGCTCTAGTCACAACACCTGAGAAACAGCGCAACAGGAATCTCCTTCAACGGAAGAATGGATAATCAAATTGTGGCATATACACGCAAAATAATGCTATCCAGCTGTTAAAGGAAAATGAAATCAGAAACTTTGCAGGTATGTTGACGGAAATGGAAAAATAAATTTCTTGAGACACAGAAAGACAAACATCATGTTTTCTCTTTCCTCTGGTGTTCCCTCACAATCTTCATCTATGAATATATAACATGGAGTAACTGCAAAAGGTGCATAATTAAAAGGGACCATGAAGTCAGGTGATATGAAGGGCAACAGCATGATAGAGGTGAGATAAATGGGAAACTGGGAAAAATGGAGGGGAGCATCTAATTTTGTGGGAGGAGGGCAGTCATTACAGAAGCAGATGGAGGGATAAGGGACAAATACATAAAGTTTGATACACGTTTAGAACTCAAATTATTTTATATTTACTTAAATTTATCTATATATTTGTATGTATACATATGTTGAGTGACAGTGGTCCTCCCAAAAGTGACTACATATCACACAAAATCCATAAGACCAAGCACGAGAAACCTCAGTTCGTTGGTCCGAATGAAACAAAAGCAATGTAGGCTATCAGTGTGTCTCTTGATTGCCTCTCAGAGGTTAAAAGTAAGTTTGTAATGCTGAGAACACCACCAACTCAGACACAGAACTTCAAAGATTTAATCTAGATCTGACCTGAAATACTCCTTTGTGCAGTTTAGCTGTCACAGTACCAGACATATCGTTTCTGTGTTCACTTTTTGCAAACAACTGTGAAAATTACAACAATAAATATGAGAGGCACAAAAAAGGGTTTGAAAACCAGAAGGGACTTGTGTTTGGTGAAGTCTGACCACCAGTCAATAGGCCTCATGCTCACAATGGGTGAAACAGCTAAGCGCAGCCGAGCACAGATCCTCCTCCCTAACTTGAACAGACATGCTCATTTACAACCACTTTCCTCCCACAGAGCCCAGAGCCTCTGCTCCTGACAGCACAAAGCCTCCTTTCGTGAGGGGATCAGCGCTAAACTTGATTGATATGATGTGCTCTTCATGAGACCTGTGCTGCAAGGGAAATAAGGTCACATGATCTGAAGAAAACAAGGCACAATACTTCCTGAGTGCACCAGTCTATTATAAGGATCACAAATAGTTCTTGAGAGAATACCTTTTCCAGTGAAGCCTTGAATGAAGAGCCTTCCAGTGGACTTAATCTTCTCTTTTTCCTGGGCAGTAAACACCAAAGATGGCTAGAGCAGTTGACTGACCAACCATGGAGTCCTGAGAATTCTGCAGTAGTCAGGGTGGCTGACCATTGTGATGTCAAGATTATAAGGCTCATGCATAACTGACAAAATGTCACACAAATTCACTTTCCATCCATAGGTTGGGATTTATAAATTATTTTTAGATATTTTAGATTCAGAGTACTATACCCTGAATCCCAAACCTCTAATGCACTCTCATAACCCTATATTCTGGGGTGTTATCAGTTGTTCACTGTTTTAATGGCCCAGGGACAAGAGACAGTACATTGCCCCCTGGAGGGGGAGACCTGGTGGCACTCAGAGGAAGGACAGCAGGTTGCCAAGAAGAGACTTGATACCCTATGAGAATATACAGGGGGAGGTAATCCCCCTCAGGAACAGTCATAGGGGAGGGGAATAATGGGAAAATGGGTGGGGGGAGGGAGGAATGGGAGGATACAAGGGATGGGATAAACATTGAGATGTAACAAGAATAAATTAATAAAAAGATAAAAATGGAAAAAAAAAGAGATAGTACATTGTTTCATCAATCTGTACTCTGATGAGGACCAGTTCTGTTATGTCACAGCACAACAAATGTCAAGGGCATGTTTGAGAAAGATTTAGTGAGACAAGAAGCCAGACGGGATGAGCAGGGAATGGACTTGGTCTCTGAAAAAAAAAAATCCTCAATCAAGGCTTGTGTAGACTCTGGGTAAAAACAAGCTTAATGCCTTGTGAAAGCAGCACTCCCATGTCTACTGTGGCTGCACTGTAGGCCCTGTCTCTCTCTCTCTCTCTCTCTCTCTCTCTCTCTCTTTTTAAGATTTATTTATTATTTATACAGTACTCTGCCTGCATACCAGAAGAGGGCCCAGATCACATTATAGATGGTTGTGAGCCTCCATGTGGTTGCTGAGAATTGAACTCAGGACCTTTAGGAAGAACAGACAGTGCTCTTAACCTCTGAGCCACCTCTCCAGCCCTCATTGTATATTTTTAAAAGAAAAATAGAAATAGTCAAGAATGGTGTCACATGCATTTAATTCCAGCACTCAGGAGGCAGAGGCAGGCATATGTCTGATCTCTGATTTTCAGACCAGCCTGGTCTACAGAGTGAGTTCAAAGACATCCAAGATCACACAGACAATCCTTGTTTCAAAAATCAAAAGAAAAAAAAAAAGGAGGAAAAAGAGGAGGAAAATGCAAACCAATAATATATTTCTTTTATTGCATATTTTCTCTAGGAATTATCTCAAATTTTTCTCAGGGAACTTATTTTGTCTTCTTCCTCCTTCTCCTCCTCTGTCTTCTTCTTTACTTCCTCCTCTTCTTTCTTCTTCTACTTGCTTGTTTTTTGAGAAAGGGTTTCTCTGTGTAGCCGTGGTCCTCCTGGAAGTAGCTCTGTAGAACACTCTGGTCTTAACCTGCCTATGCCCGCCCATGCCTCCTCAGTGCTGGGATTTAAGGAAGGCATGAGCCACCATGGCACAGCCTATGGGAAACTTTCTAGGAAGATAATGAGTATATTTGGTAAGGAATTTTTAATGTTGAGTTAGAGATCTGGGTTCATAGAGACTTGACAAATGCTGTGTGTGTGTGTGTGTGTGTGTGTGTGTGTGTGTGTGTGTGTGTAGGCGTGAATGAAGCCATGCGGGTTTCTAGGTCACATGTGTAGGTTTGAGCCTAGGGAAGTCAGAGAATACCATCCATATTTGGTCCTTGCCTTGTATCCCCCTTAACACAGGTTCTCCCTTATTCTTTAAGGTGTGTGATACAACAGGCTGTCTGACCCACAGCTTGTAGTGCTCTCCTGTGTCTACCTCCTGTCACCTGATAGGCACTTCTGGTTGAGAGGTGTTTGTCCCACAGTGTCCACATTTGTGTTCTTTGCTTTGTCTGGAGGGTCTGGTTATCTGAACTCTGGCCATCAAGCAGGTGTCTCCTGTGCTTTAGTCATACAACCATCTCCTCAGGCCCTTGTACATTTCCTGAAATTGATGATCAGTTATGAATTTCTCACTGTGTTGTGGTTACTTTTACTGTTAATATAATTGTATCTGGAGTTGTCTATGAGGGAAGTCTCCAAGCACAACTGGGAGGGATGGTTGCAGTTAGGGCAGGATCTGCCCATGCTAGTAAAGAACATGTGGATGAAGCTGAGATGTGAAGGACTACACCTTCACTGGGATGCACCATGCCTTATCCATGGTAGCTGTAACGCACAGGAAGAAGGCTCACTGAGTGTCAGCATTTATTGTGCTTTGCTTCTTTACTGAATAAGCTGCTTGACGAACCCCATAAAGGCCCTGGCATCATACTTTCCCACAATGATGCCCCCTGCCCTCAAACATAGTGACAAAAATTGGTGCCCGTGTAAGTAATGTGCCAGAGTACTGCATCATGACAACTGTGAGAGAGACGTGACGCCAAGACTGACACTGCTGTTGCTGTAACCCTAACTAAGAGGATCTTATGCTTCCGGGTTAATTTTGTATGTGTGGGAAAGAGAATGTGGAGAGTCTTGGCAAGCGAAGCCATGGTATCATGGAAGGAGAAATTCATGGGTCATGTTCCCATGAGTGGGGAAGACAAGAATGCTGGGAGACTGTGGATGTCAACCTCATGAAGAGCAAGGAGTCAATCAGGCCCTAGGCCAGGTGCTATTTGTGTGATAAATGGGGAAGAAATCTGGGTGCATTCAGCACTGTCATAAGAACTAAAGTCCAGTTGAATTGGAAGGCCATATGCTAATTTGTATCTTGAAGGAATCTCAATATGGATTCATCAGAGAAATGAAAATCAAAACGACTCTGAGATTCTATCTTAAACCGTCAGAACAGCTAAGATCAAACATTCAAGTGACAGCACATGCTGGCAAAGACGTGTGTGAAAAAAGAGGAACATTTCTCCACTGCTGCTGGGAGTGCAGACTTGTACAACCATTTTGGAAATCAATCTGTCACTTTCTCAGAAAATTGGGAACAGTGCTACCTCAAGACCCAGCTGTACCACTCCTGGGCAAATACCTGAAAGATGCTCCACCATACAACAAGGACATTTGCTCAGCTCTGTTCATAGCAGCTTTATTTGGAATAGTCAGAATCTGGAAACAACCTAGTTGTCCCTCAACAAAAGAATAGATACAGAAACTGTGGTACATTTACACAGCTATTAAAGACAAGGAAATCTGGAAATTTGAAGGCAAATGGATGGAACTAGAAAAGATCCTGCTGAGTGACATAACCCAGACCCAGAAAGACACCCATGGTATATACTCACTAATACGTGGATATTAGCTATAGATACAGGATGACGACACTACATTACAGAAAGGAGCTAAATAACAATAAGGACCTTAGGGAGGATGCTTAATTTTCATTCCGAAGGGCAAATAGAAGAGACACTGGAAGTGGTTGAAGAGAAAGAACAGGACAGGAGCTTACTATAGAGGTCCTCTGAAAGACTCCACCCAGTAAGTGATAGAAGCAGATGCTGAGACAAAGAGCCAAACCTTGGGGTGGAGTGTGGAGAGTCCTTGTGAGTCCCACAATATGGAAAGTAGGGACTGCTTCTGACATGGATTCTGGTGCCCACTCGATCACTTCCCCCTGGTGGGGAGGCCTTGCCAGGCCACAGAGGAAGAGGATGCACGTAGTCCAGATGAGACTTGATAGACTGGGGACAGATGAGAGGGGAGGAGGGCTCTCCTTTCTGAGGACTAGTGGAGGAGGGAAAGGGAGCATGGGAGGGTGGGGCTGGGAGGAGACAAGGGACGGGGCTACAATCAGGATGTAAATTGAATTATTTAAAATAAAAAAATAAATGCTATATTGAGTTTTCCTACAGAGATTCTTAGAGGCACACCTCAACATGTTGCTTTTCTGATGAAATACCGTGAACAAAGCAGCTTACAGAAATGTTTTTGGCTTATGATTCTAGAGGCATAAGAGTCTATTATGGTGGGGCAGCATGAGAGCAGGATTGTAAGCACAGAGCAGGAAGCTGAGAGCTCACATCCTCAACTGCAAGTACAAAGCACAGAGCTAACAGGATGTGGCACAGGGCCTTAAGATTTTAACGCAAAGTCTACTTCCTGTGACGTACTTCCTTCAGCAAGACCATGACTTCTAAATCTACCCACACAGCATACTAATTGGGAACCACTTGTTCAAGTGCCCGAGTCTATCGTTTAAACAAACTCTGTCAACTCCTTACCTATTTATCAAAATGTTGGACAAAATGGAGAACGGTCAGCCTGTCAGAGTGGATGTGCCACACCAGGCTCACTTCCTGGATGGGAAAATACCAAGAAGTTCTACCGGACAACAATAATATGCCTCTGAAACTGGAAAATAGGTTAAATCTAGCTACATTTTCCCCCACACACATATGCCTCTCAAACTAGAAAACACATTAAATCTAGCTACAATTCTCCCACACCCAAAATGGGAGCCTTTGGTACATGAGAGTACTGAAGTAAATATATCTACTTTAGTGGGACTGATGTATAAAACCACCTTCTAGAAAAAGCCAGCTGGACACTACACATATGGAAGTTGCTATATCCATGAGGGACGAGTGGCAGAGAGACTAGCTAAAGCAAGTACTGATGACAACAGGACACAGAGGTGGTTCAGATTGATCAAGCAGAGGCCTTGAAGCATCAGCTCTGAGCTCTGAACCTGCTCAGAGGCCCCAAGCCTCAGGTAAAGCAGGAAAGATGAGCTACACTTTGGAAAGAACAGTCCGTAAACAGTGCCAAGAAATGCACCTCCATTGAGACTGAGCCTAGCCTTCTACCCTGATTAGAGAGCTTCTCCCCAAAGTAGGCTTGGTTTGAGCCCTCATTAAGTTATTTATGAATAATTATTAAAGACTGTGCTTAAAGTGGGTAATAGTATAATAGACAGGCATAAAAATGAGGCCTGGAGAGGTGGTCCAGTGAGTGCTTACTATTCTTGCAGAGGACTAGAATTCAATCCCAGCACCAATCCTGGGCAGTTCACAACTGCCTGTAAATCCAGCTTCAGGACACTTGACACCTTCTATCTGCCACAGACAACTGCACAAACATAGCATATACTCACACAAACATACACTGTTTTGAGTGAGGCTGCTCCTATAGGCTCATATATTTGTTTTTTTTTGTTTTGTTTTGTTTTATTGAAATATGGTCTCACTATGTAGCATTGCCGACCTGGAACTCACTGTGTAGGCCAACAGGCCTTGAAGCTCACAGAGATCAGGCTGCATCTGCCTCCCCAGTGAAGGGGTAGAGGCATGTGCTGCCACATCCATGTAAGCCCATGCATTTGAACATTGGGTTCTCAGATGGTGGCCTTCTTTGGGAAGGCTTAGGGGTGTGGCTTTGTTGGAAGAAGTGTGTCACTGGAGGCAGGCTTTAGGGTTTGAAAATGCAGGGGATTCCAAGATGGCAGCACCCAGTATGTACCATGTCTAGGGAGCAGAGGAGAAAAGACTGGGAAATGGACTGAAGGGAACAACACAGGAGCAACCAGGCCCCACCTGCACCAGACAAGTGCCCCCTCGCCCCAGTTCTGAAGTTATAAACTTTTAGCACCCTATACTCCTCCGAATACTGGGGCTCCTGATTGAAAACACAGACTTGGGGACTTCTCAGACTGAACAGTTGGGGAGGATCAGAACCAGCCCTGCCCCCCATCATGGCTGGGCATCCCCCAGATTCAGGAGTTACAAGCCTCAAGCACCCTGCACTCCTCCAAATACTGGAGCAAATGCAGCCCATCTAGGAAATAGGATGAGGGAAACCAGTTAGAGAACAGGCTGTTGATCCAAAACACTAACTTGGGGGCTCCTCAGTCTGAACAGTTGGGGAAGATCAGAACCAACCTCCCATCCCCATCACAGCCAGATTGCCCCTGGGGTCAAGAATCACAAGCTTCAAGCACCCTGCACTCAGTTCTGAGTACTGGAGGGGGTGTAGATCCCCACCACCCCTGGGAAGAAAGGATCAGCACAGTGAAACCAGTGAGTGAACATAGGCTGAGGTCTTCTCAGACTGAACAGTTGGGGAGGGTCAGAACTAGCACTTCCCCCCAGTTTAGTGGCTAGACGGCCCCTGGGTTTGGGAGTCATAAACTTTGAATACCCTGCAAGTGCAGATTCCCTGGGGAACAGAGGATTGGCACTGCAAAACCTGGGACCCTCAAGATCAGCATCTGGACCCCAGATACTGTGTTCTGGTCTGCAAGCCACTGTTCTACTCTGCTGCTGATCCCTCTGAGGGGACCAAGTAGTCAGAATAACCCTGTTGAATTCTGGATCCCAGGTAGCAGAGCTCAGAGGAATCTAGCTCCAGGAGGACAGTGCCTGCCAAGCCAGTAAACAAAGCAGCTGCCTTCCAAAGGGACTCACTCCGTGGATTGCCTGCTTAGAAAACCCAAGCCCCCTAAGCAGACAGCTAAAGAATACAACCACCAAAAACCAAGACAGTATGGCCCCACCAAAAATCTCAAAAAACAATGGACACTCTAATGCAGCTGAATTTCAGGAAAATGACCTTAAAATATGCTTATACAGGTATTTGAGAATTATAAAGAGAAAATAAATAGTTCCTTCAAAGAATTACAAGAAAATACAAACAAAGGAAAGAAATAGGGCCACCGAGGACAAACAAGAAACCACAATCAAACAGGCAAAGGGAATAACTAAAGCTGTTCAAGACATGAAAGCAGAATTAGAATAAATTAAGAAAACACAAAATTGAGGAAACCCCAGAAATGGAAAAGTTAAAGAAGAGATCAGGAAGCAAAGAGGTAAGTATCACTAACAGAATTCAACAGACGGAGGAGAGAATCTTAGGGGATGAAGATACAATAAAAGACATTGATACATCTCTCAAAGAAAATATTAAAACAGAAAAATTTTGACACAAAACATCCAAAAATCAAGGACACCATGAAAAGGCATAACCTGAGGATTATAGGAATAAGTGAAAAAGAAGATGCCAGGTTCCAAGGACCAGAAAATATTTTTTAAAAAAATCATAGAAGAAAATTTCCCAAACTTAAAGAAAGAAAGAGATGCCCTTGAACATACAAAAGGTCCTCAGAACACCAAATAGAATAGACCAGAAAAGAAATTCCTTCTGCTACATAATAATCAAAACACAGAATCTGCAGAATAAAGAAAGGATACTAAAGGCAGCAAGGGGAAAAGGCCAAGTACCATATAAAGGCAGACCCATCAGATTTATACTTGACTTCTCAACAGAGACAATGAAAGACAGAAAGGCCTAGGCTGATGTCATGAAGACAATAAAAGAGCACAGATGCTAACTCAGACTACGATATCCAGCAAAACTTTCAGTCACCATAGATAGAGGCAACAAGATATTCCACGACAAAACCAAGTTTAACAATATTTATATACCAACCCAGCTCTAAAGAAAGAAACCCCAACAGAGTGAACTAAACTACATCCAAGAAAACACAGTTTTCTCACAACAGCAAAACTAAAACAGGCACAGCCATACACGATCACCACCAACCTCACAATAAAAGGATCTAACAATCATTGGTCACTAATATCTATCAACATCAGTGGCCTCTACTCACCAATAAAAAGACACAGACTAACAGAACGGCTGTGGACACAAGATCCCATTCTGCTGAATTCAAGAAACACACCTCAACAACAAAGATAGACATTACCTGAGAGTAAAAGAGCTGGAAAAAGATTTTCCAAGAGAATGGACCCAAGAAGCAAGCTGGAGTAGCCATTCTAATATCTAATTAACTAGACTTCAATTAAAATTAAGAAAGATGTGGAAGGATACTTCATTCTCATCAAAGGAAAAATCCACCAAGAGCACATCACAATCCTAAATATCTATGCGCCAAACATAAAGGCACTCGTAATTATAAAAATAAACAAACAAAGTTGTAAACCTTAAATCACACTTTGATCCCAACACATTAACAGTGAGAGACCTCAACACACCACTCACAACAGTGGACAGATCATCAAGGTTGAGACTAATGAAGACAGAAACAATGAATAGATAAAATGGATCTAACAGACATCCACAGAATTTTTCACCCAAACACAAAAGAATATACCTTCTTCTCAGTACCACACAGAACCTTCTCCAAAATTGGCCATATAATTGGTCACAAAGAAGCCTCAACAGATGCAAAAAAAAAAAAAAAAAAAAAAAAAAAAAAAAAAAAAAAAAAAAGGAATAATTCACTGAATCATATCAGACCACCATTGTCTAAAGCTGAACTTCAACAACAACAGAATTAATGAAAAGCCTATGAACACATAGAAACTGGGTCTGGCATGAAATAAATAAGGAAACTAAAGACATCGTAGAATTCAATGAAAATGAAGGCAAAAAAAAAAAATTAATTAATTAAAAAAGAAAAAGAAAATGAAGACACAACATATCCAAAACTTTTGCAATACAATGAAAGCAGTGCTAAGGAGAAAGTTCATAGCACTAAGCGCCTTTGTACAGAAATGGAAGACATCACATACAAGCAACTTAATGAAACACCTAAAAACCCTAGGGAAAAAAAGCAGCCACACCCAAGAGGCTGGAAATAACCAAACTCAAGACTAAACTCAATAAATTAGAAACAAAGAAAACATTTCAAAGAATCAATGAAACCAAGAGCTGGTTCTTTGAGAAAAAGGAACAAGATAGACAAGCCCTTAGCCAAGCTAACTAAAACGCAAAGGGAGAGTATTCAAATTAACAAAATCAGAAATGAAAAGATAGGCAAACCAACAGATACTGAGGAAATCCAAAGAATCATTAAATCTTACTTCAAAAGTCTATATGCCACAAAATTTGAAAATCTAAATAATATGGCCAATTTTCTTGATAATTTTCACTTACCAGAAATGAATCAAGATCAGGAAAACAAATTAAATAGTCCTATATCCCCTAAAGAAATAGAAGAAATCATCAAAATTCTCCCAACCACAAAAATCCCAGGCCCAGATAATTTCAGCACAGAATTCTACCAGACCTTCGAAAGAAAACTAATACCAGTACTTCTCAAATTGTTCCACAAAATAGAAGCAGAAAGGTCACTACCAAACTCATTCTATGAAGCCACAATCACCTTAATACCTAAGCCACACAAAGACTCAACAAAGAGAGTTTCAGACCAATTTTCCTTATGAACATTGATGCAAAAATACTCAACAAAATACTTGCAAACAGAATCCAAGAACTCATAAAAAAAATCTCATCCACCAGGGCCAAGTAGGCTTCATCCCAGGCATGCAGGTGTGGTTCAATATTTGGAAATCCATCAATGTAATCAAACATATAAATAAACTGCAGGGGAAAAAACCCACATGATCATCTCCTTAGATGCTGAAAAAGAATTTGACACAATCCAACACCCATTCATGTTAAAAGTCTTAGAGAAATCAGGAATACAAGGCACATAACTAAATATAGTAAAGGCAATATACAGCAAGCCCATAGCCAACATAAAACAAAATGGAGAGAAACTTAAATCAATTCCACTGAAATCAGGGACAAGACAAGGCTGTCCACTCTCTCTGTATCTCTTCAATATAGTACTTGAATTCCTAGCTAGAGTAATAAGACAACTAAAGGAGATCAAGGGGATATGAATTGGAAAGGAAGAAGTGAAACTATCACTATTCGCATATTATAAGATAGTATACATAAGTGACTCCAAAAATTGTACCAAGGAACTCCTACAGCTGATAAACACCTTCAGCAAAGTGGCTGGATAAAAAAAAAAAATCAACTTTAAAATGTCAGTAGTCCTCCTACATACAAATGGTGAATGGGTTGAGAAAGAAATTAGGGAAAATACATCCTTCGTAATAACCACAAATAATATAAAGTATCTTGGTGTAGCTCTAAGCAAGCAAGTGAAAGACTTATATGAAAATTTTTTCAAGTCTCTGAAAAAAGGAAATTGAAGAAGACATCAGAAAATGGAAAGATCTCCCATGCTCATAGAATGGGAGAATCAACATAGTAAAAATGGCCATCTTGCCAAAAGTAATCTACATATTCAATGCAATCTATATCAAAATACCTACTCTACTTTTTCCCAAACTTTGAAATATCAAATCTTCACTTCATATGGGGAAAAAAACCCAGAATAATTAAAACAATCCTGTACAATAAAAGACCTTCACGAGGAATCTCCATCCTTGATATCAAGTTGTAATATAGAGCATGGGACTGGCATATAAATAGGCTGGTTGAACACCCAGAATAAATCCAGACACCTATTGACATTTGCGTTTTGGCAAAGAAGCCAAAACCTTACAATGGAAAAATGACAGAATTTTCAACAAATAGTGCTGCTCTAACTGGCTGTCTACATGTAGAAAATGCAAACGGAGCCATATTTATCACCCTGCACAAAACTCAAATCCAAGTGGATCAAAGACCTCAAAATAAAATTAGACATTCTACTTTTAAAAATGTATTTATTTACTATATATACAGTGTTCTGCCTGCGTGTACACCCACAGGCCAGAAGACGGCACCAGATCTCATTATAGATGGTTATGAGCCACCATGTGGTTGCTGGGAATTGAACTCAGGACCTTTGGAAGAGCAGCCAGTGCTCTTAACCTCTGAGCCATCTCTCCAGCTTCAAAACTACACACTCTAAATCTGTTAGAAGTAAAATTGGGGAAGAGCCTTGAACTCATTGGCACAGGAGAGAACTTCCTGAACAGAACACCAACAGCTCAGGCTCTAAGATCGACAATTAATAAATGGGACCTCCTGAAACTAAAAAGTCAAAGAATACTGCCAACAGAACAAAACCATACCCTACAAACCGGGAGAATATCTTCTGTAACCCTACATCCAACTAAGGGCTAATATCTAAACTATATAAAGAACTCAAGAAATTAAATACCAAAAAACCAAATAACTCAATTAAAAAAAAAAAAAACAGGGTTCAGAGCTAAACAGTGAATTCTCAGCAGGGGAATATTGAATGTCATAGAAACACTTAAAGAAATGCTCAATGTCCCTAATCATAAAGAAAATGCAAATCAAAACAAAGTCTGAGATTCCATTTTACATCTATCAGAATGGCTAAGATGAAAAACTCAAGTGACAGCATGTGTTGGTGAGGATATGGTGAAAGAGGAACACTTCTCCACTGATGGTGGGAATGCAGACTTATACAACCACTTTGGAAGCCAATCTGTTGCTTTCTCAGTAAACTGGGAATATTGCTACCTCAGGACGCAGCTCTACCACTTCTGGGCATATACCCAAAAGATGCTCCACCATACAACAAGGACATTTGCTCAACTGTGTTCATAGCAGCATTAGGTTGGAAACAACCTAGATGTCCCTCAGCCAAAGAATAGATAATGAAACTGTGGTACATTTACACAATGGAATACTATTTAGCTATTAAAAACAAGGAAATCTTGAAAATTTCCAGGCAAATGGATGGAGCCAGAAACGATCATCCTAAGTGATGTAACCCAGAGACAGAAAGATGCACATGATATCTACTCACTTATAAGTGGAGATTAGCCCAAAAAGTCCTCCTCTGAGAGACTCTACCCAGCGAGGGATCTAGACATATACTGGGACTCCAAGCTGGACCCTGGGTGGAGCACTGAGAGTTGTAGAGAAGAGTTGGAGTATGGAAGGTCTGGGATGGTGCAGGAGCTCCCCAGGGAGACCATCAAGGCCTGCGGATCTGGACACAGGGGGCTTGCACAAACTGATGCGCCAGCCAAGGACAGTGCATGTGGAGAACCTAGACCCCCTGTTCAGATGTGACTGGTGGACTGCCAGTTCTCCAGGTGGAGGGGAGGCAGGGGGGGGGGACGGACTACTGCTGAACCTCTGACATGCACTCTGGTGCCCACAATTTGTTCACTGTCCTTTGGCAAGATGGCCTAGTGGGCACACAGAGGAAGGGGATGCAGGTTATCCTGATGAGACATAGTAGGCTGTCGCCAGACAGTTGGGGTAGGAGGGTCCCTCTACCAGAGGTCTAGAGGAGGTGAACAGGCAGAAGAGAGAGGGAGGGTAGGAACGGGAAGATAAAATCGAAGGAATAACAATCGGGATATAATGTGAATAAATTATAATAAATAAAATATACACTTAAAGTGACTTGGAAATACATGCCATTTCCAGTTTGCTCTCTCTTCTTTGTGTTTTCAGTTCCAAATGTGAGCTCTCAGATTGCTGCACTAGCCACTACGCCTCCCCACCATGACAGTGATTGCCCCATTCCTCTGGAACTCTGAGCCCACAAATACCCTCCCTGATATTAGTTCCCATGGCCATGATGTTTTATCACAAACAAAACAGGAGCCAATCACCCTCCCATAGACACACCCAGCCACATATGTAAAAGAAAAAATTAAAAATTAAAGTTTATACACACTCTCAGAACAGATGTTAAACTTATCTAAAAATCTCAGCATATGTGAGATTTGGCCCTTACAATCTAGACATGGGTTCTAGCCCTTGGCTGAGCTCTTCAGCTGTACCTGGACAGCGGGTTCCCAGAAGATCCACTTGGAGAGAGCTGGAGTGACTTCATGGAAGGGATTCTGATGACCACAGTACGCTTGCTGGAGCTCAGCCTTTACCAGGATGGAGACTGTGTCTACAAACCAACAGACGGCTACACAAATTAGAGATTTTTAAAAAAGACTTATTTATTATTACATATACAGTGCTCTGTCTGCTTATACACCGGCAGGCCAGAGGAAGGCATCAGATCACATTATAGATGGTGGTGAGTCACCACATGGTTGCTGGGAATTGAACTCAGGACCTCTGGATGAACAGTCAGTGCTCTTAACCTCTGAGCCATCTCTCCAGCCCACAAATTAGAGATTTAAAGCTGCCTTTGAGGATACAGTGGTGTCTGTGTCCTTATAATAATCAGCCCTTTGTCCAACCAGGACAATTGCTATGAGGTCCATGCTCCAGTAGTAGGAGAGGAGAGCATCATGGGAGGTTAAAGAGATTATGAAAAGGTATCAGCAGATAAGACATACTTTATTCACTCTGGCCAAAGGCTGCCACATTTGGAAAGGCAGCTACTAAAAGGCACTCAGGCATAATCCAACAACATACACTTGTACGCGTGCACGCGCGCGAGCGCACACACACACACTCAGAGAGAGGGGGGTCCATTGTTTGACCTCAAGGCCATATATATATAACCAAGAAAATGTGTTACTCTGTCAAGATTAGTTACATAACAGCATACATCCACTGACAGTCACTTCGTACTGATTCATATTGGCCCTTGAGCGTGTCAGGTGTCAGCCATGTTTAAGCTGATTCATACTGGGTAGACATATCGGTACCTTGTTTTAATTTATCATAATTTATTCAGATTAAACCCTATTTTTTAAATAATAAAATATTTTATTTTGTGACATTTATTTCTTTTTCAATATTTTTTATTTTTTTAGCATATACATTTATATTATTACACATAAATAAAAGACTACCTACATCAGGCAGAACCACGAAACAATCAGGAATTATATACGTGTGTGTTACATTCACAGTGATCTGTTTATTTGTATTTGGCAAGCTTGAAGTAAACATCTTTCCTATCTTGTTGAGTCTAAAATTCTGAATAGAAATCAGTGTCTATCATGTCTCATTTCTATTAACTTAAAACATCTATCTAGATCTAAAAACATCTTAACCCCTAACCAACTAAGCTTAATTGTAAGACTAAACTATCAACCTCATCTGAGACTTAAGAAGGAATAAAACTTAATTACCTGAGTGAACCAGAAGTTCAAGTTAGCAGCTTCCAAAATGAAAAAATGACAGAGACAGTTTCTTGCCTGAACAGTCACCCCAAACTCTCTATAATGATGGAGCACCATCTTCAGCCTTCTGGCCCAATATATCTGATGGACATATTTGTGAGGCAGGAACTATTGAGTACTTGTTTACCCTGTCTTGGCAGAGTTTGCCTGCATCCAAGCTTGCCCATTTTTAGGGAGAATTCTGTCTGTGGCAGAAATGAGGACATTTTGCCCAGTGTCTAGTTTGCCACATTTGAAGCCATCTCCATAAGGAGGTTCTTTGATGCTCATCATCTTCTTTGAGGTAGGCTGGGTGTTACCAGGAGTTAACCTGTCTTGTGGTCAAAGAATCTTTAGAATAATAAAAACAGTTTTAAATGCCATATACTCTAGGTCTCTGAGGGTACATCCTCGTTTTTATCCCCTCACTTGTATCTTCCTGATCCCACCCTCATTCCCTCTTCTTCCCTATTCCCCTCCCCTAGCCCTCTGACAGGATAGAACCTCCTCCACCATCATATGACCAGAGCCTATCAGGTCTCATCTGGATAGCCTGCGTCCTTTCATCTGTGTGCCACTGGGCCTCACCACCAAGGGGAAGTGATCAAATAGGGGGCACCAAAGTTCATGTCAGAGGCAGTCCCCACTCTCACCACAACTGCAGAGAATGAGTTGTCCATTGGCTAGATCTGACCCGGGGGGGGGGGGGATCTAGGTTTACTGCATGTATTGTCTGTGGTTGGCATAACAGTTTGTGCAGGCCTTCCTTGTTCAGATCTACCAGCCTTGATGGTCTCCTTTCAGGGTTCCTGGAACCTCTGAATTCTTCCATCTCCCCCCGCACCCCCATTTTTCAATACCACTGTCACCTGGAATTCAGCAGTGAGTCCCAGCATCTGTCCCGATCCCCAATTGGATGGAGTCTCTCAGAGGACATCTATGTTAGGCTAACATTCGCTGTAAATGAGTATATAGCATGTATGTCTTTCTGGGTCAAGGTTACCTCACTCAGGATGATCATTTCCAGCTCCATCCATTTGCCTGCAAATTTCCAGATTTCCTTGTTTTTAATAGCTGAGTAGTATTCCGTTGTGTAAATGTACCACAGTTTATTTATCCATTCTTCAGTTGAGTTGGTTTTTTTTTTTTTTCCAGATTCTGGCTATTACAAATAAGGCTGCTATGAACGTAGTTGAACAAATGTCCTTGTGATATGGTGGAGCATCTGTTGGGTATATGGCCAAGAGGGGTATGGCAGGGTCCTGAGGTAGGACTATTCCCAATTTTCTGAGAAAGCACCAGATTCATTTCCAAAAATGGTTGTACAAGTTTGCACTCCCAGCAGTGAAGGAGTGTTCCCATTTCTCTACATCCTCCCCAGCATGTGCTGTCACTTGAGTTTTTGATCTTAGCCATTCTGAAAGGTATAAGATGGACTCTCAGAGTAATTTGATTTGCCTTTTCCTGATGACCAGGGATGCTGAGCATTTCCTTAAGTTTTTGTCAGCCATTAGATGTTCCTCTGCTGAGAATTCTGTTTATCTTTGAACCTCATTTCTTAATTGGGTTATTTAGTTTGTTTGGTGTTTAATTTCTTGAGTTCTTTATATATTTTAGATATTAGCCCTTAGTTGGATGTAGGATTGTGGAAGATATTCTCCTAGTCTATAGGCTGTAGTTTTGCTCTGTTGACAGTATTTTTTGACTTACAGAAGCTTTTTGTTTCATGAGTTCCTATTTATTAATTGTTGATCTTAGTGTCTGAGCTATTGGTGTTCTGTTCAGGAAGTTGTTTCCTGTGCCAATGAGTTCAAGGTTCTTTCCCACTTTTTCTTCTAACAGATTTAGTATGTCTGGTTTTATGTTGAAGTCTTTGATCCACTTGGACTTGAGTTTTGTGAAGGGTGATAAATATGGCTTCATTTGCATTTCTACATGTAGACATCCAGTTAAAGCAGCACCATTTGTTGAAGATTCTGTCATTTTCCCATTGTATGGTTTTGATTTCTTTGCCAAAAATAAAATGTTAATAGGTGTGTGGATTTATTTCTGGGTCTTCAATTTGATTCCATTGATCAACCAGCCTATTACTATGCCTTTTTTATTGTTGTTGCTCTATATTACAACTTGATATCAAGGATGGAGATTCCTCCTGAAGATCTTTTATTGTACAGGATTGCTTTAGCTATTCTGGTTTTTGTTTGTTTTTCCATATGAAGTTGAGAATTGATCTTTCAAGGTCTTCAAAATTTTGTGTTAGTATTTTGATAGGTATAACATTGAATCTGTAAACTGCTTTTGGTAAGATGGCTATTTTTACTATTTTGACTCTCCCAATCCACGAGCATGGGAGGTCTTTCCATCTTCTGATATCTTCCTCTATTTCTTTCTTCAGAGACTTGAAGTTTTTTTCATATAAGTCTTTTACTTTCTTGGTTAGAGTTACACCAAGCTACTTTATATTATTTGTGACTATTGTGACAGGTGCAGTTTCCCTAATTTCTTTCTCAGCCTGTTCATCATTTGTGGACCAGAGGGCTACTAACTTTTTTGAGTTGACTGTTGTATCCAGCCACTTTGCTGAAGGTGTTTATCAGCTGTAGGAGTTCTTCAGTGGAATTTTACATGTCATTTATAAACCCTATCATCTCATCTGGGAATAGTGATACTTCGACTTCCTCCTTTCCAATATGGATCCCCTTGATCTACTTTTGTTGTCTTATTTCTCTATATAGAAATTCAATTACTATATTGAAGTGATATGGAGAGAGTGGGCAGCCTTATCTAGTTCCTGATTTTACTGGGTTTTCTTTGAGTTCCTCTCCATTTAGTTTGATGTTGGCTATTGGCTTGCTGTATGTAGCCTTTATTATGTTTAGATATGTACCTTGTATCCCTGATCTCACCAAGACTTTAAACATGAATAGGTGTTGAATTTTGTCAATTGCATCTAAGGATATGACCATATGGTATTTTTCTTTCAGTTTGTTTATATGTTTGATTACATTGATGGATTTCCATATATTGAACCATCCCTGCATGCCTGGGATGAAGCCTACTTGGTCATGGTGAATGATATCTTTGATGTGTTCTTGGATTCAGTTTGTGAGTCTTTTATTGAGTATTTTAAAATCAATGTTCATGAGAGAAATTGGTCTGAAATTTTCTTTCTTTGTTGGGTCTTTGTGAGGTTTAGGTATCAAGGTTACTATGGCCTCATAGACTGAGTTTGGTAATGTTCTTTCCAGTTCTATTTTGTGGAGTAATTTAAAGAGTATTGGGATTAGCTCTTCTTTGATGGTCTGGTAGAATTCTGTGCTGAAGCCACCTGGTCCTAGTTTGGTTTTTTGTTTGTTTGTGTTTTCGGGGGAGTTGGAAGACTTTTGATGCCTGCTTCTATTTCTTCAGGAGAAATAGGACTATTTAATTTGTTTACCTGATCTTGATTCAACTTTGGCAAATGGAATCTATCAATATCCTTTAGATTTAAATTTTTTGTGGCGTATGCTTTTGAAGTAAGATCTAATGATCTCTTCACTGTCTGTTGTTATATTTCCCTTTTCATTTCTGATTTTGTTTATTTATTTGGATAGTAACTCTCTGCCTTTCAATTAGTTTAGCTAAGAAATTGTCTATCTTTTCTTTCTCAAAGAACCACTTCTTGTTTTCATTGATTCTTTGAATTGTGCTCTTTGTTCAGCCCTGAGTTTGGTGTTTTCCAGCCTCTTGCATGTTTCTGTTTCTTTTTTCCAGGGCTTCAGGGTGTGTCATTAAGTTGCCTGTGTGAGATGTTTCCAATCTTTTATGAAGGCACTTAGTGCTGCCAACTCTCCCCTTAGCACTGTGTTCCATAAATTTGGGTATGTTGTGCCTTCATTTTCATTGAATTTTATGAAGTCCTTAATTTCTTTATTTCTTCCCTGACCCAGCTGTCAATAAATAGAGAGTTGTTCAGTTTCCATGTGTGTATAGGCTTTTAAAAAATTATTTATTTATTTATTGTATATACAGTGCTCTGCCTACATGTACACCTGCAGGCCACAAGAGGGCATCAAATCACATTATAGATGGCTGTGAGCAACCATGTGGTTGCTGTGAATAGAACTCAGGACCTTTGGAAGAACAGCCAGTGCTCTTAACCTCTGAGCCATCTCTCCAACCCATGTGTGTAGGCTTTTTGTTATTTCTGTTGATGTTGAGGTCCTACTTAATCCATGGTGGTCTGGTAGGATACAAGGTATTATTTCAATCTTCTTGTAGCTGTTGAGGCTTGCTTTGTGACCAACCATATGGCCAACTTTGGAGAAGGTTCCATGAGGTGCTGAGAAGAAGGTATAATCTTTTGTGTTCTGGTGAAAAGTTTTGTAGATATCTGTAAGGTCCATTTCATTTATGACATTGGTTAGTGTCATTATTTATCAGTTTAGCTTTTGTTGCATTGACCTATCCTTTGGTTAAAGGGGAGTATTGAAGTCTCCCACTATTAATGTGTGGGATCAATGTGTGGGATCAGTGTGTGGTTTAAACTTAGTTTCTTTTACAAATGTGGATGCTCTTTTATTTGGGGCATAGATGCTCAGAATTGTGATGTCATCTTTGTTGAATGTTTCCTTTGATGAGTGGGAAGTGTCCTTCCTCATCTCTTTTGGTTAATTTTGGTTGAAAGTCGATATTATTAGATATTAGAATGTCTACTCTAGCTTGCTTCCTGTGTCCATTTGCTTGGAAAACCATTTTTCAACCTTCTACCCTGTGGTAATGTCTATCTTTGAGGCTGAGATGTGCTTCTTGAATGCAGCAGAATGTTGGGTCTTGTTTATGCATCCATTCTGTCATTCTGTATCTTTTTATTGCAAAGTTGAGGCCATTAATGTTGAGAGAGATTATTGACCAGTGACTGTTAGGTCCTTTGATTTTGAAGTTGGTTGTGGTAGTGTATTTGTGTGTTTGTCTGATTTCTGTTTTGCTAAAGTGAAGTTATCTATTTCTTGTGTTATCCTGGGTGTAGTTAGCCTATTTGGGTTGAAGTTTTCCTTCTGGTATCTTTTGTAGGGCTGGATTTATGGGTAAATATTGTTTAAATTTGTCTTTGTCATGGAATATCTTGTTTTCTCCATCTATTGTTATTGAAAGTTTTGCTGGGTATAGTAGTCTTGACTGGCATCTGTGGTCTCTTAGGGTTTGCAAGACATCTGCCCAAGCCCTTCTTGCTTTTATGGTTTCTGCTGAAAGGTGAGGTGTAATTCTGATAGGTTTGCCATTATATGTTACTTGGCCTTTTCCCCTTGCTGCTTTTAATATTTTTTTGTTCTGTACATTTTGTATATTTATTATTATGTGGTAGGAGGATTTTCTTTTCTGGTCTATTCTATTTGGTGTTCTGTAGGCCTCTTGTATACTTATAGGCTTCTCTTTCTTTAAATTGAGGAAATTTTTCTTTTATGATTTTGCTGAAAATATTTTCTGGGCCTTGGAGCTGGGCATTTTTTTTCTTTCCTCAATTCCTATTATCCTTAGGTTTCATCTTTTCATAGTATCCTTGAGTTCTTGGATGTTTTGTGAAAAGAACTTTTTAGATTTAACATTTTCTTTGATGGTTGTATCAAATTCTTCCATTGTAGCTTCTACCCCCGAGATTCTTTTCTCCACTTTTTGTATTCTGTTGGTGATGCTTATCTCTGCTGTTCCCATTTTCTTCTCTAAGTTCTCTCTTTCCATGCTTTCCTCAGTTTGTGCTTTTGTCATTGTTTCCATTTCAATCTTCAGATCTTGAACCATTTTATTTGATTTCCTTCACCTGATTGTTTACATTTTCCTGTATTTATTCTAGTGATTTCTTGATTTCCTCTGTAGGTCTTTAATCTGTTTGGTTGTATCTTCCTGTATTTGTTTATAGATTTTATTCATTTTTTCCATTATCATCTTTACTATGATTGATTTCAGGTCTTTTTCTTGTGTTTCAGTTGTGTTTGGGTTTCCAGGGCTGATTTCTTTGGGATAACTAGGTTCTAGAGATGCCATGTTATTTTATGTTATTTTGGCTTTTGTTGTTTATGTTTTTTACACTGGCCTTTAGTCTTCTTGTTGTTTCTGTCATTGAGTGTCAGTTTCTGGTGTCCTTCACTGGTAATTGAGAGCAGCTTGTAGGTGAGTAGCTATAGGTTGAGACCCTTCCCCCTCAGTGATCAGGGAACCCTTCCATGGATCAGGCAGGTGACCTGTGTTCAGACCCCACCAGGTGGTGTGGAGGAATGCTGAGTGGATATAGCAACTGTCAACAAAGCACTGTTTAGCCAATCAGCTGGGCAGAAGGACAGAGAGTGGAAGGCAGGACTTCCTGGAGTAGAGTGAGGAGGATTGTCAGTTGGCAGGAGTGAGATGGTTGACTGTGTAGGAGGAAGAAGGGGAGAATGGCCGGAGGAGCATCTCAGTGGCAAATGCTTGGGGTATATGTATTATATATCAATTTAGAGTAGTTTGTTTACCATAGTTTAGGAGAAGATTTGTATTAGTTTAGATTCTGCCCAGTGTAGTGCTGGCAGCCTTGAAGTATGCTTCAGACTCTGTGTCTTTTATTAGCAATCTTAGACTGAACCAATCCATTTTAAATGTAACAGGTGGCCTGAGGTCAGATCCATTTTTGCTCTATACCATGGGCTTTACTACTCTGGGCTTGAAAATCCAGACACTGTCACTTTTTGCATCACAGTTCTGTCTGAAACACAGTGCATAGGTGCTGCTCACTAGGCTTTGGAGACTGTATCTATGCCTGTTTGGATTCAGGAACTCTCTATGGATTGGCCAGGTGACCTGAGGTCAGATCCAGGAGCCTCCCCTGGATTAGCAGTCCTGGACGCTGGTGCCCTGTAGCCCACAGTTCAGCCCAAGACAATGTGCTGGTGCAGTGCACTGGCCTGTGTTTGGCTGGGCTTTGGAGACCTTGCCTGCACAGCCTGGGCCCTGGAGCCTTCCTTCATTGGATAATCCAAGGTCAGACCCACCCATGCTTCACACCCTAGAGTATTCCCTGGGCTAGCAGACCCAGACGCTGGTGACTTGCAGCCCACAGTTCAGTCTGAGACACAGAATCCAAGATGTAGAAGGCAGACACAGCTTGCAGGGAGGTATGAGTCCAGACTCTGGGGTCTCGGTAGCCATCTGTAGGGACCAAGGGACTCCTCCATGGACCAGCTGGATGGCCCAAGGCCAGGCCCACCTGTGCTCCACACAATGTGGACCCCTCTCACCCAGGGCACTCCAGCTCTGGTCCTCTCCAGCTCCCAGGCTGGTCCCTCAGCTCAGTCTTGCTGATCAAATACAGTGGGTGATCAGTGCCACCATCTTGGATCCCATGGTATATATTTTAAAATAATTATTTATAGCTAGGTTTGTGGTGCAGATGGATCTCTATGTGTTCAAGGACAGCCTAGTCCACATAGTGGTAGCCAGAGTAGCCAAAGCTACACAGTTAGATACTGAATTTTTTAAAAGTGTGTGTGTGTGTGTGTGTGTGTGTGTGTGTGTGTGATGTATATGTTTGTGCCTGAATGTATGCATATATACCACATTTGTGCAAGAGCCCACAGAGGTCAGAAGAGAGTACCTGATCCCTGTAACTGGATTTACAGAAAGCTGTCAGTTGCCATGTGGTTACTGGGAACTGAACGCAGATCTTTTGCAAGAACAGCAGTTATTCTTAACTGCTGAGCCATCTCTTCAATCCATGGCATGCTTTCACCAAGATGTTTAGATACGCACTTGGCAAAGAGTGTTTACCTGTTGTTTATTTATTTATATTTATTGAAACAGAGTCTAAATATGTAGCCCTAGCTGAGCTCACTAGGCAGAAGCAGCTGACCTCAAACTCACAGAAATCAGCCTGCCTCTGCTCCGTAAGTCCTGGGATTAAAGGCATGTGTCACCACATCTATTTATTTTAATATTCATTTATTTGTTTTGTGTGTGTGTGTGTGTGTGTGTGTGTGTGTGTATACCAGAGTGTATGCAAATGCACCATTTGCATGAAGGAGCCCTTGGAGGTTAAAGAAGGTCATCATCAGATCCCCTGGAATGGAGTTATGGAGGCGTGTAAGATATGTGGGTCCTGGGAACCAAACTCGTGTGTTCTGCAAGAGCTGCAAAGGCTTCTAAGTGTGGAACCACCTCTTCATCCCCAGTAAAGAGAGACTTAAATATCTGCTGAGCAGACCGTGTCACTGTGCTCGTGGGAGTTTATGCTTTCCTGAGCATATGAAATGAAACTGTATTTCGAAGGTTAAAAACCTTACGGCCAACTCTGATATCGCTAACTGAACCACTTATGACTGGAAATGGAGAGATGAGCTGGTTCCTTGCTTTCCACAGGATGTGTAAAGAACTGTTTCTATCTGGTAGGGAGGAATGCTGTGACTCTGCTGCACCAGCTATGGGTCATCTGAGGCAGCGCACGGATGGCTCATGCTACGTGAAGGGCAGCGCGGTGCGCCTGCTCCTAGGCCTGCCTGGCTCAAGACAGAGTGCAAAAGGCAATGTCCTGCCACTGACTTAGGAGGAGAAGGTGCACCCATCTAAATGGTGGTCTTTGTGATGTCACTGATGAGCAGACTTCTAAACAGGAAGTGGAATGCTGCGAGGGGTGGGTGTGGGGGCGGGGTGATAGCTGTGCTTTTAACTGCAGCCCTTTGAAGGCCAAGGCAGGCTGATCTCTATGAGTTTGAGGCCAGGCAGGGATACATAGCAAAACCTGCTCTCAAAAACCAAACTCCAAAGGAAATAAAGTGGAATACTTTCTTCACGGTCTCTTCTGCTCTGTTAAAGCCTTAATTCCAGGCTTCTGGGGCAACAGATAGGAGGTAGGGAAAGTTAGGGAAGCAGTACTGGAAAGCAAAACCACATGTGATATAGACTCGTAACCGTGGATGTGAAGAATTTAAAGAGTTGTGTTGCTCTAACCTGTCAGACAAGGCTCAGTTGGAAAAAAGCAAAACAGTTCACGAGATTGTCTCAGACATAAAGAGGACGGCTCTATTGGTCCCGATCTGTGGTTTGATGCCTCCCGGGCTTCAAGCACTCCTGGCCTTTGGGAAACCTTCCCAGCTTCTCCATTTCTTTTTTTTTTTTTCTTTTTAAAAAAGATTTATTTATTATGTATACAGTATGCATCAGATCACATTATAGATGGTTGTGAGCCGCCATGTGGGTGCTGGGAATTGAACTCAGGACCTCTGGAAGAGCAGTCAGTGCCCTTAACCACTGAGCCATCTCTCCAGGCCCCACTTCTCCATTTCTTAACATCTGTTGTGGTGTATGGTGTACTCTGAGGTCCCCTGCATTGTGACTGAGAATCCCACCATGTTTAAGGAGCTGAGGAACAATCTGGATGCCAACTGGCAGGATGCCATCACCATGTGAACAGCCATCACCATGTGAACAGCCATCACCATGTGAACAGCCGCCATAAACTACTCACAGTGGGGAATGATACAGACTCTGTATATTCTATATTATCTTAGTATCTATTTATCATTTAATAGAAAGCACGCACACCATGGTGCACACATGGCATTTCAGAAGCTAAGTCATAGGAATCAGTTCTCTTTCCAGCATATGGGATCCTACCCCGGTCATTTGGCTTGGCATCAGGTATCCTCACCCACTGAGCCATCTCACTGGCCCCATAATCTGTCAGAGAACATTTCACTTAATTTTGTGGGAGGAATAGGGGTACTTTGTAAGACCACATTTGGGCCTGAGGAGATGACTCAGTGGGTAAGAGCACTTGCTCCAATAGCACAAGGCGGGAGTTCCAACCCTTAACTGCAAGCAGAGAGGGGGACATGGCTGTGCATGTCTGCAGCATTGGTCAAGAGACAGAAGACAGGTGGATCCTAAGAGCTCACTGGTAGGTAGCTTCGCCAAAAGCAGCAGGCTTCCGGCCCAGTCAAAGACCGTGTCTCAAGTCAATAAGGTAGAGAGATGTAGATGAAGGCACTTGATATCCTGTTCTGTCCTCTGCATGCATGTGAGCCACACTTACATGCATAGCACATATCATACACACACAGACACACATACATACATACACACATACACACACACACAGACATACACACACAGACATACACACACACACACACACACACACACACACACACACACACACAGCATTGGGCAAGGCTGTGTTAATGAAGGAGCACAGACCCACAAGACCAACGCAAGACTAAACTTACAAGGCAGACGGTGCCCTGATTCCCAGATTGCTGGCTCTCTGAGTAAATCAGCTTTTCAAGACTAAGTGCTGTGATGGGCAGGATGGGATCCTTTCTGTTCAGTGCTGCAGCCCTGGGGAAGGCCTTGTTTGCCACAGGTTATCCTGGAGGCTAATGTCTCATGCTGCCCACACAAGCCTACAGAAAGCAACCTTCCTCTTTGAATGGCACATAGGGCTATTCAGCACCAAAGGCCATATTTTCCCTGGCCTGTGTGCTGCTTGCATATGCCGGCCCTGAAGGGAAGGGTCCTCTGGCTGTTTCCCCTCTCCCTCTACACTCTTTCCAGACAGAGGCCTCTGTGGGTTCAGCTCTGGCGTGGGCTTTCTGAGCTCCAGACGTTCTGTGTCTGCTGGGGCTCAGTGAGAGCAACAGGTTCCAGTGCACTTCAGCACTGCTGGCCCATGGAAGCAATTCGAGGTTTCCATCGGCTGGGGCTGGAAGGGTGGTCCAGTGGTTAGAACACTGGCTGCTCTTCCCGAGGATTGGATTTGATTCTCAGCACCCACGTGGCGGCTCACACCTGTCTCTAACTCCAGTTGCAGGAGTTTTGACAATGTCTTCTGGCCTCCTCTGGCACAACGCAAAAGTGGTACACACACAGGCAGGCAAAACACTCTCACACCTAAAATAAAAAATTCCATCTTTGAAACGATTTACACTTTATTGATTGGGAGGGATCCACATCTTGCATGTGGAGGTCAGAGGAGAATTTGGAGGAGTCATCTCTGTCCTTTCACCACGTGGGCCTGCAGCTCTAACTCAGGCCAGCAGGCTTGGTGGCAATGCGCTTACCACTGAGCCATCTTGCCATCCCAGGTGTCCCTGTCTTGCTTCTTCATCCTAGAACCCAGCCTTTCCTCTCCACAACTTGTGCTGAGGCCCCAGTGCACTCCCTCCCCTCCCCAGTCCCTGGACTGTGAAGACTATTCCTCCAGCTGGCACTGAAAATGTCATGCTGCTCCGTGTGACTGACAGAGTGCCAGAAATACAAGTCATTTCCTACTGTCACCTAGGGAAAAACTTAACTCCTTGTGTGTCCGTCAAGGCCAGCTCTGCTCTGCCCTCGGCCCTCAGTGGCTGATAGCTCAACCTTTCCTTGCCTCCTCCTGAGGCCCTTAAACCTCCTCCTCCCTTGGACAAGTGAGCCCAGCCTTACCCCCTCTGTTCATAGCCTCTGGGCTAACATTTCTGTCACCCAGCACAGTAAACCTTGAGGTCACCCAGCATCTGCCCTAGTATGAAGTAAATTCAAAGAATGGACAATAAAGGTGTTTACGGAGGTAGCTCAGGTATTTACAAAGTCCTGGGTTCAATCTCTGGCACTGCAAAACGTGATTTTAAAATTTTGATTTCTTTTAACAGGGTCTCCTTAAATAGCCTAGGCGGGCCTTGAACTTGCTTCTGATTCCCCTGTCTCCACCTCTCACTTGCTAGAGTTACCAACATCTATCACTAATTCCCAGTATTATATTTCCTGTAAAAATTTATTTTTAAAACCTTATTTAAAAGATTTTACAGGACTGGAAAGATGGCTCTGTGGTTAAGAGCATTTGCTGACCTGGAAGAGGAACCTGATTTAGTTCCCAGTGTTCACATGGTAACTCAGAACCATCCGTAGGTCCAGTTCAGGCGATCTGACAGCCTCTTTGGGCCTCTGCATGTACATGGGGCACAGACATAATGGCAGCCATGCACATAAAATAAATACATCTTTAAAATGTTTTCTTGCATTTGCTTGTTTAACTTGCCTTTGTATGTAGGTGCATGTACCATACATGACAATGTATGGTACATTCGGAGTGTCAGTACTCTTTCCATCTTGTGGGTCCTCAGGATTGTACTCAGGACACCAGGCTTGGTGGGATGTGCCTTTACCCACTGAGTCATCTCACTGGCTATGAAACAGTATTATTACTGACATGGCCTAGAAGTTAGGTTCCCTGGCTCTACACTTTCTCTCCTCTGGACTCTCACCCAGCTTATAACAATATTTATCCCTTCTGTAAATAAAAAGAATCAAAGAAAAACAATTCTTTCCCTGGTGGGAAACTATCTTTGATGTACACAAAATGCCCCTCAAGAAAAACATTATATGATTAAAGGGTCACTCTTTCTCTGCTGTGAAACTTTATATTGTAAAAACACAAAACAAGCAACCCCCCCCCCCCCAAAAAAAACCCATTCAATCAGTTCCTGGTGTGATCTGATTCCTACCTTTTGACTTAAAGCACCCACCCTCCGTGTTTCCATACCAAGAGCCCTTCTGAGGAGCTAGCCCACTCTAGGTCACTGGCTAATTAAAGACTGGGTAAACCCTTAATTGGCTTAGTAAGGACGGTGCTCTGTGACTTTCCCCCCCGTGGATTATTTTAAAACTTCATCTACTAGGTTGACTCACTCAGGGCCCAGCTCCCACTTCACAAAGTCAGTTGGCTTTGGCTGAGGAGAGATATTTTTTTGGGTTTCCATGAGTGTACCTTTGGTAAACTTTCTGAATGTAACCATTTCTGACTTAACCATTTGTCAGTATGGGGTTCTTAGCCAAGCGTGGGCTGTTAAAGCAGCAGTGCTGCGGCAATGCAGCTACAACTTCCAGCTAATGATGTGGAGGGAGAGGAGCTGACCTAGGCGCGGAGGTCCTCTGAGGTCCAGCCTGGACACCTTCAAGGTTCAGCCAGAATTTCATGTGGCTACCACCGTTCCTATGCTTAGGAGTTTGAGTGCACACATGGTACAACCCAGAAAGCCTTTCAAGGGCAGCTGAGTGTTGACTCTGTTCAACTCACCTTCAGCCTGGAATATAGCCCCGCGCTGAAACAAGCACACATGCACAGCAGGGAAAGGAAAGGAGTTTGGGGGTTTTATAAGCCCGGAAAGGCCAATTGGAAGCTAATGATGGTTCTTAAGGAAAAGTGGATTGGTTGTCACCCATTTAATACAGCACAGTAAAAGGCATGGGCTGACTCAAACGTGTTTTTCCAGAAGAATGGCTCCAAGTCCTCCCTTGAGCTACCCTCCTTGTTGTCTGCCACTTCTACCCTGGGTGACCACGGAGTCTCTTCTGCACAGCTTAGCTCTGTTCTTCAGCCACCCGTGTCCACAAGCCCAAACAGGGTCGGCTGGCCCTGTCACTTGCGCCCAGCTGCAGGCAGAGTGACAGCTAGGAAATGCTTCCTTCCGGCCTAGCCCTCTGCGAAGCCCAGGTCTGATTTACGAGGTCACAACTGAAGAACTTTGGGTTCAACCACGAATGGGTCCAGGCGGCTTCAGGCTGCCCGGAGGCCGTCCTTGCAGGGCGCCGGGCTGCGCGGGGGCGGGCAGCAGGCGGGCGCGCGCGGCGCGGGTGCGCGGCGGAGCGGCATGGCGTGGCCCTGTATCAGCCGGCTGTGCTGCCTGGCCCGGCGCTGGAACCAGCTGGACCGCTCTGATGTAGCGGTGCCGCTTACTCTGCACAGCTACTCCGACCCCGCGAGCGAGGGTCCGGGAGCGGACTGCACCACCGCGCGTGGGAGCCCGTCGGTCGCAGGCGCGCGGGAGCCCAGCCGCGCTGTGCCGCTCACCCAGTACCAGCGCGACTTCGGCCTGGGGACCGCGCGTGCTGTGCCCGGGGATGCAGGTCAGGAACGTGCGCCAGGGCGGGGCGGCCGCAGGGGCCAGTCCTCGGAGTCCCACTCCCGGACCGTCTTCGTGCTACCCGTCGGGGACGCGGATGCAGCTGCAGTAGCGACCACGTCTTATAGGTGGGTGTCTGGCTGTGGTAGGGGAAGGCTTGGAGTGTTGACCTGCGGTGGGAGGAAAGTGAGTTCCAAAGCGGGGTGGGGCTTTCGGGGGAAGGGGGCGAGGAGAGGACCGAGCCTGAATACTGGAGGATGTGAACAGTGGCAGAGGAGCCAAGGGGTCATCTCTTTGGTCTCCTGACACTGCAGGCACACAGCCTTGCCTTCAGGCTTCTCCCTTCCCTGGGATCCTCAGTCAAAGCTCACCTTACAAGGGAGCGCCCTCTCCCCTGCTTCCTCCTTTTCCCCTCTCAGACAGCTCCCTTTTAACTTCTGCAGGGTGAGCACAGAAGGCTGCGCACATCCCCCACCCGCCACCTCCAGTGCCCAGAGCCAGTGCCTGCTCTGATCTAGAGCCCATTGCACAAAAGTCCTTTGCTCCTTTAGCAGCTCAGCTTTGCACAACCAAGGACTTCTTCCTGCATCCTCTTCCTACTCAGAAGAGTAATGCATATCAATAGTGGGGAAATTAGGAATGCCAAAAATAACAAATCCTGCCTTAACACCCTCACACCGCCTTAACACCCTCATGCCACGGCTCTCAAACAGATGGATCTTCCTTAGTCTTTAAGTACAAGGGATGCATACACACTCGGCTTTCTGCATAGTACCGTTCTTCCTGTCATGTTGTTTTAATATATATTTCATATAATACATATTTACTATATACATAATATGTGTGTGTTTGTGCGCGCGCACGCACCCAGGGGGAAAAGGAGGGGACGGGGCGGCGGCGAGAAAGCACCAGGCAGAGGACAACTTTACAGTCTAGTCTTTCTGCCTTGGGTTCCAGGGATCCAACTCGGGCTATCAGGTTTGTGCCAGGCGGTCACCCTCTGAGCCATTTCTTGCACACACATTTTTTTTTTAAACCTGATGTGCTGTTTGACCATAAGTAGATGTTTTAAATGTTATTAACTGTTCCGCATGTTAGCCTTTTCTTAGGCATGTAGCTCTATATCCCAATATTTTATTCTCACTTGTGATCTCTAGTTTGGGATGATTTAAAATACTACCACATCATTGTCACAGATGTTTACATTTTTTAAGGAATTTTGTCATTTAGATTATTTAGATTCCTTGAAGGTGGGATGAGAGCTCAGGACCAAAAGGTACATAGGGCTGGAGACATGGCTCACTGGTTAAGAGAGCACACTGCCCTCACAGGGATAGGAGTTCGGTTCCAGCACTCAGGCCATGCATTTCCCAATTTCCTGTAACTGCAGCTTCAAGGAGATCCAATGCCTTTGGCCTCTGAGGCATCCACACTCACTACACAGACACATAATTTAAAATAAAATTTAAACATAAAATGGCACATGGGGACATGTCAGAGGCCCAGGCTACACTAGTTAAGGGACTGTCATAGAATGAGATACATTGGAGCTCTGTGGGCACAGTTTCTGGTACATACCAAAGAAGCAAAATGAAGGACAGATTCTTCCTTAGGGCTGTGCTCTTTGAGGCACTTAATGGGTGTGTGAGGTGCAGGGCAGGCCTTGTGCTCTCTGACTCAAGTGGAACTGTAAGAGGTTGAATGACAACTGCTAGAGGCAGGACAGACCGTGGCTTCTGTTCCCTGCCGATGTTGGGAGCCTGAATCCCCAACAGGAGATGCCTGACTGTTCGTAGTTCTTCCAGTGGTCCTGGGCGTGCAGCACCTCGCAATGGCTTAAGAGTCTAGTGGTCAAACAATTGATGGCGGGGGTGGGGTGGAGTGGTGGGGTGGTGGTGGTGGAGGAAGGAAGGCAGCCATCCTTCATAGCTATTTACTGGCAGGGAGGATGCTGGCATAAGGGTGGGGGGATATTCCAGAAAATTCACAGCTCGTTATGAGAAGCTCTTAGTCACGTGGAAGGTGAATGTCCTGCAGGGTCCTCCCAGCTCTCTTGGTGGCAAGGTGCTATTACTCTCCACTTAGCATACATGGATCGGCTCCCTAGGCTTCTATACTGTTCCAGTGCCTCTACGACGGAGGCATTGAGCTGCTGGTTCAAAACACCTGGCCCTGAACAGTGTGCAAAGGAGTGGGACCAAGTCTGTAGTGCTCGCAGGCTCTCATTCCCTAACATGGCTTAGACAGAGTGTCCTCATCCACCTCCTTGGAGCCCGCCTTCAAACTGAATCTTTAAAGCCAGCTGTGGAAAAGCACTGACAGATGGGGGCTGGCCTTTCCAAATGTAAACTCTGCCTTTGGAACCTTTTCCATCCCTGGAGAAGTGGAATACCAAGAGCCTGGCTGCCAGTCCTCGCTCACCCGCAAGCCCAGGCTGGGAGCACTACTCACCTCCCCCCAGCACCAAGTCATCTGGCTTCTGGGACCAGGCCCCTCCCCCAACTGGTCCTCTCTAAGACCACACTGGTGTAATCCCATCCTGGTGGCACAAACCTTTAATCCCAGCACTTGGGAGGCAGAGGCAGGTGGATCTCTAGGAGTTCTGGTCCAGTCTCAACAAAGAAAAAACAAAACAAAAACGTGGCTGATGCTTTTTCTTTTTTTTTTTTTGTTGTTGTTGTGGGTTTTTTTGTTGTTGTTGTTTTAAGGAGCAGAGTGCTGCTTTGTTTGTCTTATTAATCTTGACCTAAGCCATAGCCCACCTTACTCAATAGTCCTCCATGAGTGCCAGGGTTCTGAGAGCTGCACCTCTGACATCCCTTCCATAGTCCATCATCCCTGGCACCTCCTAAGACCACCCCAGGGGCTGCTCTAGGTTGTTCCTGTTTTGAGTCCCCTGCTGCCACCTCAGGGCAGCTGGCTTGAGCTGCCTGGTACAAAGCTCAGAGAGAGGTGGGGACAGAAGGGCATGCTCAGGAGAAAGAGAACAGCAAATGCTGTAGACAGCTGGTCTTTGAAGCAAACATTATCTGCCAAGCCCTGGCTCAGCTCTTTCTTACACCCAACACCCTGAGCCTCGACCACAGCAGATAGCGGCTCCCCTTGCCTATGCCATCTGTCTGCCCAGTGAGGCTCAGCTTTGCTGCTGCCAAGAAAAGGCTCCTTTGTTGGTTTCAGGGCATCGCCTGGACCAGTGCTGGGGGAGGGCCTAGCACAGGCAGGCACTGGCCCTGGCCGGCTGAGCCCTGTGCCTATGGTCATGAGGGAACTGCCTTCATGAATTTACCATCTAGTGGGGCCATTGAGAGTATTAAGGGGTCTCCAGGAAGAGAGGAATCAAGCCTTTTCAGTGAGAGCTGTGGGGCTGGACTAGCTACTCCAGAGAAGTAGCTCATGGGAATTCAGACTGCAGAGCAACTTGGAGGTCATTGTGTGTTTGGTTTTGATTTGGCTACTGTAGTTCACCCTTTCAAAACACATCTAAAAGAGAATTTATTCTTAAAAATCGTTGTGTATTTTTGTCTGTGCACGTGAGTGCAGGTACCTGCCAGGCCAGAAGAGGGTGTCAGGTCCCCTTGTGAGTCGTGGGTACTGGGCATTTAAGTAGTCTTTTGCAAGAAGAGTATACACATAACTGCTAAGTGGTCCATGCAGCCCTGTGTTTTACCTTATTATTATTATTTTTTTACATTTGGTGTATGTGTGTATGTACATGCATGTGCACACATCACAACGCACATGTGGAGGCCAAAAGACTTTGGGAGTTGGTCCTTTCCTTCCACCATGTGGGTCTTGACCGGCTGTTATGGCTGAGCTTTCTCTTTCTTCTAAGTTGTAGACAAATTTACCACTGATGCACTGTTAATTGTCTACACTGGCGTCCCTCCTGCATGTAAGTGGGCATAAAGGAGGTGACGGTCTTCCCTGGCTCTGGACCCCCTGGTAAGTGGTCTGGCCCAGGAGGGCTTTGAGCACCGGGGCTTGTCTGTCTCTAAGGCAGGTGTGTGCCAGATGCTGCCAGATGTTCACTTGCATAAGGATTTCCTGCCACTGGGCCCTCAAGCCTGGGTGGCTGAGGTTCCTGGTGGAGCGTTCAGAATGGGAGGGGAGGCTGAGCCCTTCTGAACTGGCCCATCTGCTCAGAGCAGCTGGTGTTTCTGGTCCGGCTTGTGCAAGAGGATTAAGGATCATGAAGCACAAGGCAGACTGGTACGGAACAGGGCTTGGCCTTTTAAGAAGCCGGGGCCTGGGGAAAGACTGGCCATGTGCAAGGTTGTAACTGCGTTCTGTTGCAGACAGGAATTCCAAGCTTGGACTGGAGTGAAGCCTTCAAGAGCAGCAAAGGCCAGGCCAGCCAGAGTCATCACAACTCACAGCTCTGGATGGGACCCCAGCCCTGGGGCCAGCTTCCAGGTCAGCCTTGGAGTGGGAAGACAGACACCTGTTCTCCAGGGCAGGGTTTAGGAGTCAGCTTTTGGTGGCATGAAATGGCAACCGAATTAATATTTAATTTGATTAATAATAATTAAAGACAGCAGTGTCCAACCAAATGTACCTGACAGAAAAGCTACTTTGCTGTTGACTAGGTGGCGTCTCTGGCACTGCCCTAGTGAGCAGTGTCTGTCTACTTCCTAAACCCCACCTTGTCCCCTGACTACTGCTAGGGCTAGTGACTTTCAAGGGTGGGAGTGTGACTCAGTAGTAGACTGTATGTCCAGTATACATAGCCCTGAGTGAGCTCCATCCTCAGTACAGCTCTGTTCCTTTCAAAAATATTAAAACAAAAGTGACTTATGCATAGCTCTGTGGTCCAACAAGGGCATGCCATGTATGAGGCTCTGGGTTCCTTCCCAGCACTGCATGGCGAGTTAGCATCTTCATCTCAACTAAAGGTCAAAGTGGAGCAGCATGGGCTCATGTTCCCTGTGACGCACCCTAGTGGTGACATAGCTCACTTTGCTAACTGCCACTGTCAACTCCTGCAAGGGGCAAGGAACTCTTTTCTCAGAGCCAGGGGTTGGGTAAAGTTGAGAAGAAGCCCACTGACGTGGCCATGCTTCCTTTCTCAGGTTCCAGAGGTGAGGAAATTCACACCCAACCCCTCAGCCATCTTTCAGACATCAGCGCCCCGGAGGACTCTCAATGTATGACCAGTGGAGACCAGTGGAAACCATGGCTGGGAAAGCTGAGCATCGCCAGACCTACCAGGCCTGGCTTGGCCCTTTGCTGACAGGAGCAGCGTGGCTGCTGGCTCTGGGCATGGTGTGGAAACAGAGGGGCAGGACACCATCAGCCTCCCCCACACTCGTCCAGCAGTGGTGGGGAGACTTTATCTTCTAAATTGCCGTTTGGCATCCTTCCGTTTTTAAACCCGAGGATTAATTCAGCTGTGACCCCAAACTGCTCCAGACTGAGAAATATGCACAGATCAAGTCCTCGGTAGGCCAGTTAACCACTTTGGACTGTTTTTCCCACGACACATGTTATTTCTGTTTTGTAACCTATGGTAATCACAGGCAGCACCATCCTCTTTTTCTACCATGGCCCACACGCTTAATGTTAAGAAAGCTTAGCCTGGCAGTGGTGGTGCATGCCTCTAACCCCAGCAGAGGCAGAAGAGTTCGAGGTCAGCCTGGTCTACAAAGGAAGTTCCAGGACAGCCAGGGCTACACAGAAACCCTGTCTCAAAATAAACAAGAAAAGGAAAAGGAGGAGGAGGAACAACAGCAACAACGGGAGGGAGGGAGGGAGGGAAGGAGGGAGGAAGCAGGATGCCAGGAACGACACCTTTAGTCCCAGCACGTGGGAGGCAGAGGCAGGAGGATCTCTGTGAACTTGATCCATGCCTGGTCTGCATAGCAAATTCCCGGAAAGCCAGGGTAACACAGAGGGACCCTGTTTCAAAACCTAACAACAAAACCTAAGTTTTTAAAATTAATCTTCTGCACTTGGCTCTCGTGATGGTGATATATATCCAGGGAGATCAACCCCGTTTCCAATTTCTTTTTTTTATTTTTTATTTTATTTATTTATTTTTTTCATGTTTCCAATTTCAAGTGTAGTTTCTTTATAGCCAAGATGGTCATGTCTCAAGGAAACGATTCCTAGGATGAGTGAAATGTTGAAAGCGCAAATAGCATCCACCCCACATTTCTAGGGGCTGAGCCCTGTTGTTCCCCCCCTCGCCTCCCCCGCAACACCAGGACTAGAAGGGACTACCAGGCACACCCATGAGGAGCTGGAGGTATCTGGAGGGCATCTCCTACAGGGATCTTTACCCTCAAGCCTGCTGGCTCCCCAACTCTGCCTAGCTACTCACTATCTGCAGATGACACCATTCGTCCTGTCTTTAAAAAAAAAAAAGCCACTCATCTCTGTAACTTGGAGCCAGCGTGGCTATGTGGAACAAGCCCATTCCCTTTTGCACAACCACCCTTCAAACACTGGAAAAAGCCTGTCTTCGGGGTTTGGCATGGTGTTTGGCTCTCTTTTCTTCCCAGGCTCTCCCCGGCCGGAGCATCTGGTTCTGGGAGCCATGGGGAGGAGGAAGCTTAGACCTTCCCTACAGCATGCCTTTTGCTAGCGGGCCCAGCCTCCCTCCTGCTAGCCCAGGAAATGCTGTTGAGTTGTTCTGAAGGGAAAACAGAAACATAGGCAAACACTGAGGATCCTGTTCCTCCAGAGTTGCTAGTTTGCATGCTCCGTGTTCCTAAGAGGAGTTTGCCTTCTGGGAACCTAAATGCAAAAACGCACTGCTGCAACTTGTTATTAACACACATAGAGTCTTCCCCATTCATCTGGTCTCTCAATAATGCCTTTAATATAGTGTGACTATGCTAGTATCTCTGAAGCTTGTGAACTCCAAGTCCCTCTTGCTGAGGGCTGCAGGTGGCACCTTCTTCCCACTTCAGCTCTCCGGCATCCGTGTGGGAAAGGGGGCCGTCTGTGCCACTGCTGCTTCCTACTTGCTGGAACTAGTTTCTACTTCTGCATCTGAATATGAGGCTGGGAACATTCAACAGCCAACCAAGCACGGGTCCTCATTGGTCCTTTCCTATTTCTCTTTCAGGCCCCTCTTCAGCCTACTGTAGCCACTAGCATACCCCAAGTAAAAGCCTCCAGCTATACTCTGCCAGTGCCTACACCACATGCCCAGCACCCTCCACCCTCTGTGCACAGAGATGCATGGCACTGCTGCATTTTGCTAGCATAAAGCACACCTGTCCCTTTCTGGTAACTAGTGCTGCAGTAGCCTCAGGGTGAAAGGGGACCTAGCAGAGGTCACAGGTTGTCTAGAACCCCAACAATGTGCCCCATACGTAGCTCTTCCTACCCAGCCTCATTAAAGATGAACACCTGCTCCTAGGAAGTCCCTCCTCGCTCCAGATGGCTACACTGGCGGCCTGTGAAGCAGCCAAGACTAGTCTCAGCCATGTTCTCTTAGTCCTGGGTCCACCTTACACACAAAGACCAGAGAAATGCACTGGAAGCTGAGGAGGGTTCATCTCCGAGAAGGGAGTGTGTGTATAACTGAGTACGTGCAGGCACTTGTGTGCATGTGCCTATGTTGGTATGTTTGTGTGTTCCTGTATGTTCAGGTACATGTGTGACTGCTCCTGTGTGGACACATTTGTGCTTTTCTGTATGTGTGTGCATGTGTGTTTCTATCTGTGTAGAGAGCAGAGGACAACTGAACGTGTCCTTCAGGTACCTTTCACTTTTCTCACTGGCCCAGAGCTCACCAAGCAGGCATGGCTGGCTGTGTGCACCTCTCGAGTGCAGCACCATGCCTGCCTTTTTTATGTGGGTTTTCATGACTGAACTCAGGCACTGCATGCACTTCAGCAACTGAGCCATTTCTCCAGTCCTAATTTTTAAAAATACTTTACCATACCTGCTAAAACTCCCATAATATTTAATAACTTTTGTATTCCGTAAGTTTTTAAAAATAAAGTGGTTTAATCTGTTAATTTGAGCAGTGTTCAATATTAATCATTCCATAGCCACAGTGACCAATGTGTGTAGAAGGCCAGCTAAATAAAACTACCAAAGGCCCTTTCATGTGCTGACTGAAGGTCTTACGTCTCCACGCTGCAGGGGGCAGAATTCAGGACTCCAGGCTTCTTGTGGATGGCCGTGCAACCTGAGGCCCAGGGAGGAGCTGTCAGCACCCACCCTGACCTATGCCCCAGCTAGCCCTAGTCTCCAGGGCTTTCCCATGGGCCCTCTGTGAAGTGCTTCCCAGGTGTACTACTGAGGGGTACCTATATCTCTGTATTTCAATGGACTATATCCCAATATCTCCCCACAGAAACTCCCTTTAAAAGCCATAGGTTTCCAAGCCCTTAGTTCTGGAGCGTCTGCACTTTTTCACAATTTTGTAAAAAGCTATGATAACATAAGGATTACATCACAGACATGATTTTCAGGCCTTAGCACAGACCAACTTTATCTCACCAGATAAGAGTTTATTAGATAAAGTGTCTGCTTTGTTGAGAAACTGAACCCACTTGTGTATTTTCTTTTATCGTAAATTGTATGAAATCACTATGTGCAGGGTCACCAAGTGAAGTGTCTTTTATTTCTGTATGTGACCTGAATGTAACTGTGATCCTTTTATATAGCACAGTTGTGGACTGTTTTTGAAGGAGAGATACTAATTTAAACTCGCGAAGACCTATGCCATGGCCACATCCCAATGACCCCACCTAAGTATGGTGCTTCCAGCTCAGAAAACCCATCACAAATACTAAAAGTTTTATTGTAGACAAAATGATACACAATTATGTTACACATTTTGATTAAAAAAACACTTAAAACATTAATATACATAGAGACTGTTAAATCATTTGCTACTTCTTTAGCAAAACAGTAATTTCTTTAGGTTTTCATCACAACAAATGAATCTGCTCTCATTTGGATATTCTACCATGTCAGTCTCTGAACAGATGTGTGTGGGGCCTGTCAATCTGCTGTGTGGCCTACAGAGCAAGCTCCTACCCAACTATACCATTAAGCCCTGCTTGCCCTATCCCTGCTGGATAGACCCCTGTGTACCTGTGGCTCTCGGGTGCTGAATTAAAGGTGTATTTTATCCAGCTACCTCCCTGCTCTATTTCCTGACTATATCTGACTATGGGACCTGGGCAAACAGGCTTTATCTATGTTGCTTTGACTTTGACTCAGACACTTCAAGTTTTCTTTGAGCACAGTAAAAGCAGGTTTGCAACTGAGACAATAGTTAGGAGGACTGCAGAGGCCCCAGTGTGTGCACACTCTGTTCTGGTGCTAGCGGCCTCCGGTCTGCCCCTCTCACCGAGGTGCTCCACTCCTGAGCACTGGGTCACTGGGTTAGGGCAGGTCTCTTTCATGGTAAGGCACTCACAGGTGTTTCAACCCTTTTCATCTTGGTAAAACTCTTTGGCAGAGAAGGACAGGACTCTAGTCCACCGAGACGACAATCCCAGTAAGGTTTGCCCTAGGCTGTCTCCCCCACCCCTCCCCCAGGCAGGAGGCAGTAGCAGGAGTTTCTGCAGCCCACATGAGTAGGAGGACCATGCATGGCTCAAGTGCCTGACTGTGGATGACCCCCTACACTAACAGCTGCGGTTCCTGGGTTACCTCCTGATCTCTGCTGGGACCCTCCACAGTGCTTTGACACAGGCTGTCACAAAAGTCTCAGTGTAGCCTCCCTGGCCTTGGTTTTCCACATGGTGTACTACCCCTCTGTAGCTGACTGGTACCTGCCAAGTGCAGCCATTCCACAGGGAGGCAAGGTGAGAGAAAGAACTTGCTTGCTCTGTTCTTCTTTAGAGTTCCCCAGCCCAGCATGCCAGGCTTGTTTTTGCCTTCTGGAAAAGTAGGCCCCAGGTGAACCCAAGCACACTCCAAAGAGGGAGCACCTGTGTATGTGTGTTGCCTCATGCCAAGACCCCTGTAGAGCCTTGACAGAGTAAAGAAATGCAAGCTGACAAAGCCATGTCCATTCAGCATTCCTCCAGAACAGGAAAACTGGGACTCAGTGTCCTGTGTGATGTGCAGCTCGATGGAAGGACTGCTTTGGTAGCTGTGGAATTCCAATGCACAAAAAAACCACCTCTCCCCAAACACGTGTCACCAGTTTGCATGCTTCAGACACAGGGTCCCACCCTGCTTTTCAGGGGCCATCTTCACAGTTTTCACTGATCCTCGTTCAGTCTCCCCATGTGCTTGTTAGTGAGAAAATCCAAAAAAGGGATGTTGCAAATGGCCTGATGAATATTACTCACTGTGATTTCTTTCGGAATCCTAGTCCAAAAAACAAAAAAAACAAAAAAACAAAAAACAAAACAAAAAAAACCCAGAAAATATAATTAGGTATAATTTATCAAATCATTCAGTAATAATTTAATTTACTGAAGGGGCCATTCGCTTTTAGAAGTGAGGGCAATGGCTTGAGGCCATTTTCTCTCTCACACTTTTCATGGATTCTCCTCCATTTCTAGTCCTACCCAGAACTCAAATCTTATTTCCTGGTCACAGGGGCGAGGACATCATGTTGGCTAAATGATCAGACAACAGAAAGAGAGAGGAAGTAAAGCTGACAGCAGAAGAGAATGGTGTGCATCCAAGTCTTAGCAGACTCAAGCTGGCTTCAAAGCACCAGGAAAACATGGACCACATCTCTGCACCCGGAGGATGGGAGGCAGGGCCTGGCCAGCCAAGCCTGAGGTTACATGCTCTTGGTTAAACCACACGGGTTGTCACAGCCCCAGTCAGGAACATGGAAGGTGTGTCTCCTCCTGGAAATCTTTACCCTTATAAAAACTCAACACCTCTGTGTTGTCTGACCTAATACCCTCATTTGGCACCCCATGACCTCAGGGCTGCACTCCAGTGTCAGGGCTTTATCACAGCCCTCGGCACAAAGGGAAGACAGGCTGTAGACTGCTGCCCTTTTAAGGCCGGGGAACTGTGCATCCCACTTAGAGACGAGATGCTCAGGGAGGAGGTGGCATTGAGCTCAAGGGTTCCCAGCTGTGAGACGAGTCTGCATCTAGAGCCTGTGACCTGGGACAGGGGAGATGACTCCCATTAGAGCTGAGTCTGCAGTGATAGTCACCTTAGGTAGTATCTGTTAACCTCAACCCTAGAGTCTGCCATATCAGCTGTTACTACTGTCTTTAAGGTAAGGACCTTCTGTCTGCTCTACTCTGTGATACAACAGTCCTGCGTGTCTATGAGGTAATGGACAAAGCTAGGCGTTCATGCCAAGAGGATCTCTCAGAACTACAGAACAGGCCCTTAGGTCTATCTGGATCCAATGACCCAAGCACAGCCAACTCTACCTCCTACTACACTGAATAATGGGTTAAAAAATTTTTTTCAAGAGTAAATGAAGTGCAAAGCCTCCACTATCAGCACCAGTACCTGTTGGGAGACGCTGTCTGGTATCCAACTGCCAGCGCCTGTCTCAGGATGTCACTCACCAGCTGCTCCGTGGCCTACAATAGAAGACTGGTGTTGACAAAAGAGCCACCTGCTTGCTAGTGGGAAGGATGCAGCCAACCTCATCCTTTACCCAGACTTTTGAAATAACTGCCAATTAAATATTACAAAGTTCTCAGGAAAAACTGAATTTTTGTTTAGAGGCCATGATGTAGACAAATTATAAATCGGACTAAGTGGTTTTCATTAACCAGGCATTGTTTTCTAAGGAGAACAGTGTGGTGAGTGAGGGCTGCCACTGGAGCCTTCCTTTTGGAGGGCCGCAGAATGGAAAAGAACTGATGAGGTTAAGGATCAGGCCAGGCATGGAAGCTTTCCTAACCCCTTGCCCAGAGACAGGGCAGTTGTGGCTGCTTCTCTGTTGTGAGAGGCAGGGAAAACCCAAGACTCTGTTTTGTTCCCTCTCTGTAACAAGTGCACTGACACTTCTCACACTAGGGTACTTCTATGCTGACAGCTGTGGGAGGCAGGGACTGTGGCATGTACAAGGCCCTGGTTCTTTCATAACAAAGCCCCCAGCTCTTGGAGGGAACATGACTTAGTTTAGTTCACTAGGAGGAGGAAAACAGAAAAAAGGAAACGTAAAGCCTACGTAAGGCAAGGATTAAAAAGCTGTCCTCTCTGTTCCCCTTCTGTCCCTTACTCACAAGGGCCTACCTTGCTGGCCTTGGTCACAGCTGCCACCAGGCACCTACCTTTAAAATCATGTCCTCTACAACTGAGGCATACATGTTCTTGTGCAGCGCCACAGGCTGCAGGGTGATCCCGATCTGGAAGAGCAGAAAAAGAAAGCTATTTGCTCCATCAACATCAGAAGCAAGGCTCTTCCCAAGCAGGTGGCCTTCTCTGGCACATTCAGTCCCCTGGCTAGAAGAGGGGCTCACTCGGAAAGCAGCAATCATGTTTTTGTCCCCAAAGAACACGGAATAGTGCAAGCAATACTTTAGAAGGCCTAAGATCAAGAAGCAGGGCCTGTGAGTGCGGGTGTGGGAGAATGCTTCCTTTCCACTTGGGTCCTGGGCAGCTGGCAGAGGCAGATGCCAAAGAGCTGCATAGTGTCATCAGGTTTATAGCGCTCTCCCAGGTAACGGGAAATATGCACCGCAAACGCAACACAGGATGGGGTGAGAGGACGCGGCAGGGACTTGATAGTATGGGATGGATGGGGACTGCTCAGTCAGGTATTACCTGAAAATACCATGATATGCCTCGTGAAAGAGAAGTGCTTTTCTTGAGGCAGATGAGAAAAGAACCCAGCAACAAAGGCTCTTTTGCCTAGACCTCTTTAGTTCATTCAACTGCAACCTTCCGTATGGGAGTAGGAGCACACCTAAGTCACGGCAGAAGCCAAGCCACATATCCCCTGGGCAGACTGGTGTCTAAGCTCATGAGGTAGAATGTCTGGACACTGTGACCTGACAGTACCCCAGCCTTAGCCTCCTACCTTCTGTGTAATGTCACCAACAAATCCAGAGCCCGGGGTTGGCGGCAGGTAGTATCTCATTTCCTCCTGCTTCTCTTCCTGCTCCTTTTTAATGCTCGTCTTCAGCGGCTCTGACAGGCTGAGGACATCCACTTCTTCCTCGTTCTCAGGCTCCCTTTTCTGAAACTGCTGCAGATCCTCCAACTTCCGACAGAGATCGTCAGCAGTGGAGAAGGATGACAAGCACTCTAAATGAGAGGGAGCGTCTGTGACTCTCTGGAGAAGCCCCCAGTCTGAAGGAGGCAGAGTCTGCAGGGAGCTAACCTTTCTTCAGTTCAGATGCTATGGCTCTCTCAAGAGAGCCCAGTGCCTCACGAAGTAGAAAAACAGTCCATAGCCAGCTCCAATCCTGGAGAACCAGGCCCTGCCCCACTTCCTGAGACAATAAATTAATTTTCTTTATTATTCTTTCTAACTATGAAAAACTTAGAAATGTACAGTGAAGACCATAAAGTCATCCCTATTGAGCTGGGGCTGTAGATCAGTTAGTAGCAGTGCCTGCCACACAAGCACGCAGGAGAGCCTAGGATCGGGAAGCCCTGGGTTTTATTTCTGGCACAGCAACTAGGTGCAGCACCTGGGGAGGTAGGGGCAGGAATATCAGAGCACAGTTTCATCGGCAGCTACGCCGTGAGCTCAGGGACAGGCTGGGCTGAGACTCCGGACTTCAACACGTTTTGGTGATACGCTATGCTGCACACAGAGCACCAGCGACTCTTGGAGGTGATTATGGTCTCTGCTTACCAAGGATACAGAGCTAGAAGCTGACAACTTTCTCAGCATGGATACTGTATCCCATAGGAAACGAGAGAAAAGACCATTGAGCACCAGACTCTCAGGAAGCTTTGCAGAAAACAAGACTTACCTAGATGGGGTGGGGACTCTGACTTGTACATGAGTGCGGCTGGACCCCTCTGATTCTTTAAGGCACGGTCGGATGCTGCCCTGCCCCTAATGTCAATCTTCAGCAGTTGCCTGTCTCTTTACTATACTTCTTACAACACTGCTAATTGTTCTCATGTGCCTCCAACACCCTCCCCAGTTTTGAGGGGTGCAGTAACACCCAAGACACGGGCCTGTCTTCATGGCAATAGGCTAGACTTGCCTACTAGGGGTGAGTTCCTAAGGTCACACAGAAAGGGAAGTCACTTCCATGTGAGGGAAAAAGGGAGGGTTAGGAATCTTCAAAGTAACTCTGTGGAGGAGACTCCCATGAGTACATGCCTACCAAATGGCCTGAAGTAAACGTTCCTAGTTGGAGCTCAACACCTGAAACATTTGGGTATAAACAGCTCTGAAGCACTGTGTGGAGGAATGTTGAGTGAATGTATCAACCGGCAATACAGAGCTGCTTAGCCAATCAGCTGGGCAGAAGGACAGGAAGTGGGAGGCGGGACTTCCTGGAGGAGAGGAGAAAAGTTTGAGGGTTGGAGAGGGAGAAGATTTTGGGACGGTTGGGGAGGATGGTGGGAACTGGACGAGGACCGGCCCAGGGATCATAGTGGCAAGTGTTTGGAGTATATGTATGTTATAAGGTTTAGAGTAGTTTGTTTAGTTTACGAGTAGATTAGAATCAGTTCAGACTCTGCCTGGGGAAGTTCTGGCAGCTTTAACGTACGTTTTAGTCTCCCTGTGTCAGTTATTTGCTTTGTAGGCCGAATGGATACAAAATACTGTAAGAGGACTGTGCTGTCTGGCATGTCATAAGAAGAAGAAAGGGCTGCTGGGCGCATGCCTGTAACCCTAGTACTTGGTGAGGCAGAGGCAGGCAGATCTCTGTGAATTCAAGACCAGCCTGGTCTACAAAGCAAGTCCAGAACAGCCAGGGCCACACAGAGAAACCCTGTCTTGAAAAACTAAAAGGAAGGAGGAGGAGGAAGAGGAAAGGGGGGGGGGGATCTTTTATCATCTAGAACAGCTCTCTCTCACCTCTAACTTACATTTCCCCAAACCAAATGTAAGCCAGGTGAGGTGTAGGGGCTGAAGGGGGACAACCTTACAAGGCCTACCTGGCTCACTGTCAATCTGGGTGAGCACATCCTCAATGGAGTCCCCATCACTGCGCAGGCTCTCAGGGTCTGGAGGGGTGTAACCATGGCAGCGGCACCAGTGAGTAATCTGCTTGGTCTTCAGGGGCTCCAGGTGGTGGAATCTCGGATTCTTCTCCAGGATTTCTTGTAACACTTTTCGTACTGTCATTGCTCTTTGCCACTTAAAAAGGTTTTGAACCAAAATTAAATCCTTGAACTTTAAAATTAATAGCTAGCACTGAAAGAAACCAAGCAACTAAAAAATTGGATTCTATTACTCTATAGCTACAAAGGGACAAAGTGCAAAAGAGCTTCTTTTGGGACCAGTGAGATGCTTCAGGGGATGGGACGGCTGTCACCAAGCCAGATGAGCTGACTTTGGTCCCCTGGAACTTCATGGTAGAAGAGACCTGACTCCTCATGTCCTCTGACATGCACACACAAACAATAGGAAAATTTAAATGTCGTAAAAGTTTATATTGGTCTTACTGTTTACAAAATAAAATAGAAACTTCTAGGTTTACATTTAAGGCTTTTTATCAGGTCATGAACCAAATTTTTCTTTTCCCCAAACCAAATGTAATGACCCACCTTCCACTGTTGCCTAGCTATACTGCACACACTGTCCTTTTTTCTTTTCTCATGATTCAACTGTATCTGGCAACACTGTTGTAAGTATTCCATTGAAATCTTAATTCAGGGCTGGAGAGATGGCTCAGAAGTTAAGAGCACTGTCTGCTCTTCCAGAGGTTCCGAGTTCAATTCCCAGCAACCACATGGTGGCTCACAACCATCTATAATGAGATCTGATGCCCTCTTCTGGCCTGCAGGAGTACCTGCAGGCAAAACACTGTATAATAAATAAATCTTAAAAAAAAAAAAAAAAAAAAAAAAAAACACAAAAAAACTCAATTCAGTGCTTTAGAAAGTAACTTTATGTGTAGGTGTGTGTACCACTTGCATGCTTGGCGTCTGAAGAGGCCAGAAGAGGGCACTGGGTCCCTTGGAAATGGAGTTGCAGACTGTTGTAAGCTGCCAGTCAGGTGCTGGGAAGTGAACCTGCATCCTCTGTGAGATCAGCCAGCTTGCTGCTGAGCTCACTCTCCAACCTCATACTTCAAAGCAAATATGAGATGCTTTTGCTGGTACAGGAGAGCGGGCCTTTCAAAAGATATGTGAGATGCAAAAGAAAGCAGCTTCTGACTGAGAAATAGTCTACCACCAAGTACCTTAAAGAAATACATTGCAAATCTGTCTTATCCTTCCTTACAGGAAGAGTACAGATGTTCACCTCTACTTTGCTGTCTGGCTTTCAGTGGTGGGCTGCAGACCCAGCCTTACCTCAGCAGCTCTCCTTTTCCCAATGTTCCAGCTGTAATACTGCTCCACAGACTTTGCAGAGAAACAGCTGGCATCATCACCTAGAACACAGACACGCAGACTCTGAGTAACAGCTGGCATCGCCACCTAGAACACAGAACTGCAGACTCTGAATAAACGTTTTTATGGTTTAGACTAAATTTTGTTCATTGGAGGTAGGTCTCCAAATTCCTTTATTTCCTTTTATAAAATAATATAAATTTTTGTTACTCTGCATGTGTGCTATGTTTGTCTAAGTATGGGTGTTTGCGTGCCACCTGGGAGTTGGTTCTCTTCTTCCATCTTACTGAAACCCAGACATATTCCCCATTTCTGCTGGACTGTGGGTTCCAGGTTGGCTTCTGGGCAGCTCTCTTGTGGCTTCCTTTGATCTCCGGTAAGGATACACCAGCATTGCAGGGACATGTGATACTGAAATTTTACTTATTTCTAATTATCAACTGATTAACTTTTATATTTTTGGGTTTTTGTGACAGGGTGTATTATATTAGTAGTCCAAGCTGGCCTTGAACATTAAGATCTGCCCACTGATGCCTCCTGAGTGCTGGTGTTAAGGCGTTTACTAGCATGCCTGGCTCTGAAATCAGGCCTTTTATTCAGGTTCCCTGCAGCTCAAAAGCTTTTACCTACTGCACCATCTCACCGGTCCCCCAGTTTCTTTATGTGACATATGTTTCCCCCTGAACAGCATAGCTCCATGAAGGACAAAGGCAGCAGATGACAGAGTGCAATACCAGGGCTTGGTCTTGCCACAGCTCACTCAGAAGCCACGGGAATCACAGCTCACTCACTCAGAAGCCATGGGAAGCACAGCTCACTCACTCAGAAGCCACGGAAGCACAGCTCCTCTCTGGAGTGCTACAGTGCTCTTCCCTGTAAGCTGTGGCAGATCTTCAACTGCTCAGTTCTGGCTCTATCATTCTGTACTTTTTATGTGAGTGGACAGAGAAGTAAGGAAAGGGACAGGGATGGACACACACACACACACACACAATAGGGGGGGGCCACACCTTCAAATCTTTTTTGCTAAGGTGGAAAACTATCATTGAAAGTACATTTTTAACTACTTCCAAACAAGTCTCAAATTTCTCTGAACTTCAAATGAGAAACAAAAGTAGGTAACTGTTTTAACTTTGAGTTTCATTCAAAGCCCTCTTTTTTATACTTTTTTAAAAACCTGGGGCATGGCCTGACTATTGTGCCTAGGCAGACTCTGAGCTTAAGGTGGTTCTCCATGGCCCTCCCAAAGAGCTGGAATCACAGCTTGTGTCGCAGGCACAGCAGCTTCTCTGCTGCTAGACATGCAAAAAAAAAAAAAAAAAAAAAAAAAAAAAAAAAAAAAAAAGTTAGCAAGGCAGTCAGGGGTCCTCTATCATCTCACACCCACAGGACACTCTCGGACTCTGCACCCTGAGTCAAACCAGATGTGGCCAAGATACTGTGAATCCAAGACCTTTGCAAGTGTCTGGCTAAAAATCACAATCACAGCAACATCCTAAGTAGTTACAGCGTAACAAAATGTATGTGAGGCTTAGAACAGCTGTCTTACCTTTCGCAGTAATTAATGGAATCTTCTTGACTACCGCTGTCAGGAGCTGCTGGATAGTCTCCAAGTGGTCTACGCTGAGAAGGGTAAACAAAGGCCATGAAGTTGTGCAGGCTTGTCACATGCACACATGTGTGTGCACACACATACGGGCATAATAAGCACACACTCGAATTCCTCTGCTAATTAGTAGCTTCCTTTCTTTTCTTCCTTTTTTTTTAAAGACAGGGTCTCAGGTGGCCTGGCTGGCCTCAGCTTTGCAGGTGATCTTGAATCCCTGATCGTCCTGCCTCAACTCCCGCAGGGCCAGGGCTATGAGCATGCAACACCACACACCGTTACACATCTTTACAAGGCATTTATGCTTAAAAAGAAATGTCAAGAACAAGTAGATTTTAGCTAATTATACAACTACCCCAGACATTTCGTCTACATTTGGAAATTAGCAGCAAGATCTATTTGCAAGGTGATTGCTATTATACAAATGCCTGTCTCACAGTTACTGACTCATGCTGCCTCCATGTCATGTTAGGAGACACCATGTTTCTACTGTCTCTAGAAGCTCCCAGCAACTCAAAGTGCATGGTCAGAAGGAGGTACCTAATTTGCAAACCAGAAAGCTGAATGAAGTACCTTTAGAGAAAGCAGGAAGCATCCATGGCTATGCAGAGGCTGCTGTAAAGCACAGGCAGGGTGTGTGAATACCCAGCAACAAAACTGCCAACACTGGGGTGACTACACTTGGGTATGCTATCCTCACTTGGCAGAGACTGTACATGAGTAAGCTCAGGTATGTTCAGAGGCCTCCATGGCTACTAACCAAGTGCTACCCCTAAGATATATATATCTTACCACTGGCTAAAATAAACTAACTCTTCAGGGCTGGAAAGGTGGATCAGTGGTTAAGAGCACTGGCTGATCTTCTAGACTACCAGGGTTCAATCCCTAGCACTGACACGGTGGTTCACAACAATCTGAAACTCTAGACTCAGGGAACCCACCACCTTCTTCTAGCCTTCTTGTGTACCAGGTACACAGTGGTGCACAGACATACATGCAGACAAAATACCCATAAAAATAAATAATTAAGTTCTTCAGCTCTACAAGGACAATGCCCACCCCACCCCCAGAGGCTTAACTCACTGCCCACACACAATGATTCTGAAAAGCACCACAGAGACACCAAAAAATGGAACCCCTTGGAAAAGACTAGAATACTTACTTAACGATGTAGTTGCTTAGCTCAGAGCTCTCTTCAGTTTTCACAGCTGCCTGGCTCTCCTGTGAGACACAGTTTGACCCAGGAGTTTCTGGTTCAGTCTTCACTATAAAGGAAGACCAACAAAGAGAAGTGTCAGGGGCCTGTGGTGGAGGCCCTGAGACATGACACAGCAGGAGACCCGATGGTTCCTGTTCTCTGGGTCTAAGGCATGATGACACAGCAGGAGACCTCATGGTTCCTGTCCTCTGGGCCTAAGGCGTGATGACACAGCAGGAGACCCCATGGTTCCTGTTCTCTGGCCCAGCACACAAGAGGACTGTTAGCTTAGGTCGCAGGGAAGCCAGCTCCAGGTGGACCAGCCTTCCACCACACCGTGTTCCTCTGCATCCTCTCACCCCAACCCAAGAGCGGCATTAGCACATACTGCCTTGCTGTTTTAGCTCTGAATATATCCATTCTGGCACCATCTTCCTAGCTAAGCTTACTGACCTGCACTACTATCCTAGTATTCTGAGACACAGGGCAGAAAGAAAGCAAAAAGCAGATCTGTTATACTTGGCAGTTTTCAAGTTGATTGTATCTGGCTTTTAATACCACAGGCAGACACCCAAAGCTGTTCAAATGCCAGCATGCTGCTGCACAGGTGAAAACATTCATGTACACAAAACGATTACTATTGTGTTATTTTTGGTATTTTAAGACAGCGTCTGATTAGCCCAGGATGGCCAAAAGTTTCCTGTGGTCCAGCTGGCCTGGTAACTCACAAAAATCCACCTGCTTCAGCCTCCCAAGTACTGGGACTACAGGTGTCAGCTACAATGTGTACAAAAGTAAATTTAAAATACCATATAAAATTATCTTCAGGTTATACATCTAAGGTGTATATAAAGTATTATTCAATTTGTTTACATTTGAGTTTCATTCCCAAGATATTTCATTACATATATACGTGTATACATGCATACATATACATTCGTGTGTGTGTGTGTGTGTGTGTGTGTGTACTACAAAGTTTACAATGCTTTTGTCTTCCACAGGAGACAGTCAAGCTCTATTAACTGTACTGATGTAAAGAGCAACTATCTCAGAGGATATGCCTCTCTTTCCTTAGTCTTCTTTAATCAAAAACTATGCGACACAGCTCTTGTCTGCACAGCCTCCCTGCCTTTACTCTCTCTGACAGTCTTCACTTACTGAAGCACACGTGTGTATGTCTGTGTGTAGCATGTACAGCCCCCCAGTGGCTAACCCAGGCTCCAGTGGCGTCTCTGACAACCTCTGTACTGTGTAAACTTTAATTCTTGGTGATTCTGCTTCATTGCTGGGGTTTTAATTTAAATTTCTTCCGTAACTAATAAAGCTGGATCGTTTTCACAGGCTTTGAGCTATCTGGATGCCCTCTTTTTCTGAAGGTTTTATTAGTGTTTTTCATACTAATTTTGAGTGGTCTCTATACATTCAAGGTATTATTTTGTAGCTAGATATATGTATGTCGAGTACTCTGGAGTCTACAGCTAGCCTTTTTGCTCTTTTAATATTCTCTGATGGAGCAAGATTCTTATAATAAAGTCTCCTTTTAATTTCTCTTAAAATGCTTACGGTTGTCCCTGCAAATCTAACACTGTTTTTTAATTTTTTGTTATTTTTATTTATGGGTATGTGTGTATGTGTGCTAGGACTGTGAGCTATAGGCAGCTGTGAGCGTGAGATATGGCTGCTGGGATCTGAGCTTAGGCCTCTGCAAGAGCAGCAGGAGCTCTTGCCTGCCCAGCCATCTTTCTAGGTGTCATATCTGCCCCGCTGTTATTTTAACCTTGTTTAGTATGTGTGCATATGACGTATATGGGCACACATGTACCATGGCATGGGAGATGTCAGAAGACAACCTGTGGGACTCGGTTCTCTCTTTCCACCATGTGGACCCTGGGGCTTAAACTCAAGTCCTCAGCCTTGGTGGCACCTACTATGCTGAACAATGGCCCTGAAACATTGTGTTTGTGCCACCTTTCCCTTTTTACAGTAGCTGACATTTGATACCTCTGAGTCTTTCTGCTCCCTTTTTGACCTACTGAAAGGGGGCTTTGCATACTTTAGCTGGTTAACACCATGGTGGACAGGCTTGCTGTAAGTTGCACCCTTAGGAACTGGGCGTTTGCGGCCACCACGGCGGACACGAATCCTGTAAATGACATAACCTTGCTTGGCCTTGTATCCCAGCCTTCACGCCTTATCAGGCTGAGTGGGGCGGGGAACCCTCTGCAGCGCAGGAGAGCTGTCAGTATTGCCAGCAGCGGGCCCTCAGAAGGAAGCGCCTTCAGTCTGTTGCTGAGGAGAGAGCTGGACGCTATTGTGGGGCTCCGAGAGTCTTGAATTTTTACTGGGTTAGTGAAGATTCCACATATAAATTTTTTGAGGTTATCCTCATTGATCTATTCCATAAAGCTATCAGAAGAAATCCTGACCCCCAGTGTATCACCAAACCAGTCCACAAACACAGAGAGATGCGTGGGCTGACATCTGCTGGCCACAAGAGTTGTGGCCTTGGAAAGGGCCACAAGTTCCACCACACTATTGGTGGCTCTTGCCGTGCAGCCTGGAGAAGATGCAATACTCTCCAGCTCTACCGTTATCGCTAATACACGAAATGTTTGTAAAATCCATGCCCAATAAACAATTTAGGACAGTCAAAAAAACGGGGGGGGGGGGGGGGGGGGGGAGGGTGCTTTGCTTGTTTATGGTATGTTTAACATCTCTGTAGTTCACTGCACATTTTGCTTTACTTAAAATGAAAATAGAAGGCTGGTGAGATGGCTCAGGAGGCAAAGGAGCTTGCTGCTAAATCCTGACATACTGAGTTCAGTCCCTGGAATTCACATGGTAGAAACAGAAAACCAACTCCTGTAAACTGTCCTTAAACTTCTTTATGTGTGCCATGCTATGTGCCAACACACATACATACAATTAAATTTAAAAACCCAAAAATAAAGAGTGGTCTGTCTTGGTCCAAAATTAAATAAATCAAGTCTGGCACAGAGTGGTATCTGCTTCCACAGCTATCTTCTGCTCAAGGGCAGACAAGTGCTTCCCTTTACGGGGTAATGCACACACACTGGGAGCTTTGCTGAGTCATATGGTACAGGTAGGAACTGAAGTCTGGGTTTGGAAGGCAGTATGAAGATGAATGGGAGTGGCTATGCGCCAACAAAGCCTCACTAACACAATCAAGTACTGACTCCTGTACACTGTACTCTGCTTTAAACGAACATTTAGAAAATTACAAATCCGCCTCTCAAGATAGCAGAATGGGATCCCAGAATGACCGAAACGCAGCCTAGTACAAATTTCAACCTCACAGCTACCTTTCTGTACTTGAGAAGTAAATGCATCTCCTAACGGAGTGATGGCTACCCTGAAGGACTGACCTAAGAATTATGGATAGTGCTATACACATGAAGCAGCAGGAACTGGCCTAACACACAAGGCTCTGAACACATGGAGCCTGCCGTTGCTAGAGGTGTGACAGAAGCTAAGGGCTCACTCTGATCCACTGTACCTGTCTTCTATTAATGTACTCTCACCACCAGGGTGTTCTGCTGCTTAGTCTGCTCCTTACTAAAGCTCCTTTCTCACAACTGTGCTGGCTAAATGCACTGCTAAGTTGTCAACTTCCACATGCACGCCCTTCAGTCTTTGTCTCTACTTGTCTCCACTGCTGGCGTACCTCTTGACCTCTGTAAGTGGAAGGGCATGTACTCCAGTTTGTACATGCCCATACAAAGTCCTGTGCCTGAGAGCCCTGACCAGACACCCTGGACTGTAGTAAGTCAGTAATCACTTTCCACATCACTTGTCTTGCACTTATCAACCATAGTTTGCTATTTATGCAACTTTCCTCAACCTGGTTATAAAGTGAAGGGTAAAAATGATGCCTGACGCCCTTCAATGTCAACACTACGGCATGGATGCTCAGCATGCACTTGTCAAGGGACTAACAGCTGCTGAAATTCAAAGCATTTAGCCTATACTGTGTCCTGCATGAAGCTTTGGAACAAAGATACCATGAGGTCCTACATACCTTTTGTAACTGCTGCTGGAGCAGGGCTGGGGGCAGCTGGACTTGGGACACCTATGGGCAGGACAGTCGGCAATTTGCTGGTAGAAAATGTCTGGACCACTAAGTTGTAGAAAGAGGGGAGGTATAATAGAGACAAAAATTAGTATTTATTTTCTTTAATTTATTCTTCAACAATTTTATACACACATGTAGTATATTCTGGTCACACTCACTCCTCCACCGTCTCATCGCTTTATATGCCAACAGCATCCTGCCTCCTGTTACCTTGTCTTTTTTGTTTTGAGACTTATTGAAGTGTTTTTTTTTTCCCCCCCAAGACAGGGTTTCTCTGTGTAGCCTTGGCTGTCCTGAACTCACTTTGTAGACCAGGCTGGCCTCGAACTCAGTGATCCATCTGCCTCCGCTTCCCAAGTGCTGGGATTAAAGAAGTGCGTCACCACACCCAGCAAGGTTTTGTTTTTAAATTAAAATAATAATAATAATAATAATTTATTCAGATTACGTCCTGGTTATCTCATCACTTGTATCTTCCTGTCTACCTCCCGCCCTTTGTCCCCTAGACCTCTGACTGAAGGGGACCTCCCGCCCCCACATGATCACAGCCTATCAGGTCTCATCCAGATAGCCTTTCATCAGCACTGCACACATGAGCATTGGCATCAGCTATCTACTGGAGCATGGGCCGCTCACCAGTGACCCTTCTCTCTGCAGCCAGCCACTGCCAATAGGCCCCAGGGAAGGCTGGGCTTGGAGGGCCTCTCTCACCCAAGACTGCGAGCTGACAGCCTCAGCGTGGTGTAAGCCCGGTGCACACAATCACCTGGCTCCAAGATCCTGAGTACAACAGCCATGGTATGTCCAGAAGACAGAGTTCTATAGCCCTACTCCCAACACTGTGGCATTTACATTCCTTCTATCCTGACTTCCTTGAGACAGAAATTATTTTTATTACAAATGGCCTAACTCCCATGTGAGAGCCCATTTTAAATGTATACCACAATCTTAAGCTGTGTTGTCTGCTAATGGGACAACTGAACTACATCTTCCACTATGGACATGTGGCATGTTTGTAAACAAAGAAAATAAAGATTAAATGAACCCAATTCTCACCATGTTCAGGGTTCCTTTTGACATTATCTTTAGAAACGGGCAGCTAGGGCTAGCAGGATTGCTCAGGGACACAGGTACCTGCCACCAGGCACCACAAATGCCCAGTTTCAATCCCTGGGACCAACACTGTACAAGGACAAGATAACTCACAAACTGTCCTCTAACTCATCCGCATGCGCACACGCACATTCAAAATGTAACTTAGAAGTTAAAGGACAGGCTGGACAATGCAGAGACAGCACCATGTGGTAGGGGGAGGATCCCAAGATGGAGCTGCCTCAGCACAAGGACAGGACTCACCTTTGTTAACAGGCATCAGGACAGTCTGCACGCCACCAGAGGTGTTGATGCTTAGTGGCTTGAGCTGGCTAGGGATCGTCAGGACAGCCTGCTGGGGGTTAGACTGACCAGAATGAATCTTCAACAATCCTAAAGTAAGTGGAAGACAGCACCAAGTACAGGTCAGACACGCCGTTCACACGCTCACCTTCTCTGCCACCTTTGGTTTCTCACACAAGGAAGTTCCCAGGACGGTCAGCCTTTAGTTGGATGCAGGAGGCAATGGGTAATAGAGATTTCACAATGAAACTCTGATATATTTTATTTTCCAAGTTCCTTGTTCTGAAACAAAACAAACAACACCCCCCAACACAAGACAGAAAACTTTGCAAACACAACAGGCAGGTACAGAGGTGGGCAAGGCAAGGCCACCCAGCAAACAGTGACTGCTGCTGAGATGCGTCCTATGAAGAAGCCAATGACCTGATGCTTTGTAATTTTCAAATTCCTATTTCTAATCAAAATATTGTATGACAAGCAGTTGAAAAGCAAAGAAAAAAAAAAAAAAAAAAAAAAAAAAAAAAAAGGACAAAGGTTCTGACTAAATACTAACCAGTGTTTAGTGTCACTCGGTGCCCAGTGTCATTGCTTGCTTTATTTACTTCAACAATTTGCTTTTCCATCGTTTCAGTGTTTATGTAAGAGAATGTACACACTGCAGGTCTGGCTTCCCTAACCTTCTTGGGACTCACACTATGGAGGAAGGGGTTTGGTTTGGTTTTTTTGAGCCAGGACTTGGGAGAAAAAGGGAAAAGAAGCACCTCAAAAGTGTCAATGATGGCCATGATGGCACATGCCTTTACTACCAGCATTCAGGAGTCAGAGGCAGAAAGACTCCTGAGGGTCTGGCCCAACCTGCTCTATGAGTTCCAGGGCGGCCAGTACTGCATGTCAGGGTGCTTGCTGACAAGCCTGATGATGGCCCAAAACCAACTCCCTGGCTGTCCTCTCACTCCCTCACCCCCACACTAAATGTGGTTTTTAGAAGTAGCTATTTAGAATATTTAATGATGTATAATACAAAATGCGAACACCTTCCAAATGCATTCTGGTGTAATGAGAGAAACAGGGAAGGAATGTCATGGTCCTTACCCGACACCGTGGCCTTCCCGGAGATGGAGCTTGGTGTGGACACCAGGGATGCCGCAGTGACAGCAGTGGGAGCTGTGCCCTTGCAGGTTCCCATGGTGGCCTGGCTTACACATACTTGTGGCTGCCCAGGAGTTTTGATTATAGGAGCAACAGAAGATGGAACAGGAGCTGATGCTTCAGTCTGCTCAGTGGAGACAGAAGAGAAATCAGGAAGACAGCACACTGACAGACAGACAGCACACTGACAGACAGACAGCACACTGACAGACAGACAGCACACTGACAGACAGACAGCACACTGACAGACAGACAGCAATCTTAGCTACCAATACCCGTAAAATGTCACGCTTTTTCGATTTTTAAAAATGTCCTATATATGTAGGCACTCACGTGCATTCCTGCATTTTACATCTCATAGGCCAGGAAATTTAGCTTTGCAGTTATAAAATTTTAAAAAGGCTTACTGGGCATGCTCTTTTAATTAAAAAAAATTTAATTTGTTCTTACTGTGTGGGTGTGCCTGAGTAAGAGCATGTGGAGAAGAGAAGGTAAGTGGGTTCTCTTCTTCACCTGGGGAGGCAACTCACCGAGAGCCTTTCCTCGCCATCTTGCCAGCCTTCTATAACTTTATGAAAGGCAGTTCAATACCAAAACAGTGGGACATATTTTCAGAATGTATTAAGTGGAATAAAATGAGAGGAATGTATAAGAGGAATAAAACTGAGATGAAAGGTGATAGTCCAGCCAGACTGGAAAGGAAGGGTGCTGCAGAAAGCTTCAACTAGAACAACTGTCCAGTGCAGGGCCCTGCATGAGTCTCAGCGGGCAAAGTACTTCTTGGTATCAGAGACTGTGGAGAAGGAAAGTGGCACTGAGGAAGACAGCAAGGAAGGGCTGAAGGTACAGCAGCACAGCCATGACCAGGCGCAGGAGAGGAAGCCGCCACAGGCTTGACAATGAGACGGTTTAAAGGGAAAACAAAATTTCACAAAATACGATGTTCGGGGAGGCAGAGACAGAAGAATCTCTGTGAGTTCGAGGTCAGCCTGGTCTACAAAGTGAGTTCCAGGACAGCCAGGGCTACAGAGAAACCCTGTCTTGAAAAATAAAAAACAAATAACAAAACAGGTAAACAGGACTTCATCAAAATAAATAATGTTTATGGTTCACAGGGGGCTCTCAAAGAACCATCGGCTGTTCAAACAGCTTGGTGACTAAAGGTGCTGCCACACAAGCCTGGGGACCTGAGCGCAATGACAAGAACCCACAGTGCAAGGAGAGAACCGGCCTATATACAGAAGCATGCACACGTATCCACACATCACACATACACAAGGATTTACAAAGTGTAAGTCTTCTAATTGGCTGGCAAGAACACACAATAGCACATCTACTTTGCCAGTTCCTCAAAATATACAGAGTCCCTATACGAGCCAGCAATTCTATTCCTAGCTCTGTAAACAAGAACATGAAACGCATATTACCAAGTTTATAGCAGCATTCCTAACAGAAGTGGAAATACAGAATCCAGTAAATGGTGGACAAAATATATATATCCATAAATCTAAGCTTTATTTACATACGAAAAATAAAATTAAAGTAAAGGAAGCCTGATAAATGTTAAATGATAGATAAACCCTGAAAATGTCATGTAGATGGGTGTGGTGGTGCGTGCCTGTAACTCCAGCACTTACGGGGCAGAGGCCAGGACAGCCTGAGCTTCACAGGGAGACTGTATCAAGACAAAACAAAACTCACAATAAGCACGAGGAGCCAGGCATGAAGGGCCATGTGTAATATTACATTTATATAAAATTCTCCCAACAGGGAAGTCCACTTAGAAAGACTTGGCCGTTGAACTGGCTCATGAGTAACAGAGTTTGATGCCAAGATCTAACTGTGGAGGGAGAGGACAGACAAGTTGCCTCTGATCTCCAAACCCACAGCCACACCTACCTACGATAAACACAAGAGGACAGAAAAGGAAGAAGCTGTGTGTTTTGCATAGGCTGGAGGGAAGGGGTGGGAGGGAGCTGCTGACTGGTACAGAGTATCTTTTGGGGACAATGAGATGCTCGTGACTACATGATGAGTTAGCCAGCCTGTACGTACAATACAAACCATGAACTGCATATTAGAAACGGCACATTTCATGTTTTGTGAGTTCTATACTTCAATTTTTAAAAAAGATTAACATCGCAGGAGTTTTCAAAAGGCCTGCAGTTGTGCCTGTGGGTGTCCTGTTTAGCAATTCTCGTTTTCAGTGGGCTTTCTGCTGCTATGCTCTCACCTGGTGTGCAGCGCCATTTGCTGAGAAGGCCACAGCAGGGGAGGGAGCAGTTGTGATCACGCCCCCTGCCACCCGCAGCATCGTGGTCCCAGGCTTGGCAAGCTGTGAAGGAGCTGGCACAGACTTGAGGGTGTTGTCAGGCAACTTCACCAGAGACGCCTGCCCGGCAGCTGCTGCCTATGGCAATCAAAAGGTCGAATGACAACGCTGCCCAACTTATTCCTCATCTGCATTTGAAATATATTTAAGAAAGTCTTGCCAGTCAGGACTGGGGGTGGGGTGGGGTATGCATGAGCCTTTCCAACAAGCTGATTTCTACCTCTGAGGTTCCTGTACAATAAAAATGCAGCAATACACAAATGCATTTTTAGTATTTATAATTAGTATCTTCAAGGATATCAGCCCCTTTGTTCTCAAAATAACCTGAGTCAAAGTTTTCTTCAATCTCATGGAGGACCTTTACAGCTTATTTATGTGTGTGTGATGTGACGGGTCTGCATGTGCGGATGCAAGTGCACATGTGGAAGCCGAGGAGCACCTCAGTTGCTCTGCTGCCGGTTTGCCTCCTTTCCCACAGAGCATCTCTCACTGGCCCTGAAGCCAGGCTGGTGACCAGCTACCAGGGATCCTCCAGGTCTGCGCCTCCAGCGTGTGCACTGGGGGTACATGTGCTGGCCACAGCCGATGTACAAAGTTATTTTAATTACTACTATTTTGGGTGGAGGGCATCTGTGCACACGCCATGATTGGTGAAGCTGGTTCTTTCCACCTTTATGTGGGTTATGGGGATTGAACAGGTTGCCACAGGACGCATCTCTACCTTTTTTACATGGAAGCTGGGGATCTGAACTCTGTTCTTCGTGCTTGCGTGCTCTTACTTATCTCCCTAGAGACACAGAGACTTTCAACATGAGATATTAAACTTGTGTTGCAAGATTCACTCAGGTAACTTAATGGTGATCTAAGACAGATACAGGGTCAGCTTTATTTGTTTATTTGTCTATTTACTCATCTATTTCTATCTATGTAGAGGCAGGGCCTCTCTATGTAGCCTTAGCTGGCTTCAAATGTAGAAAACGTGCCTGCCTCTCCCTCCCAAGTGCTGGGACTACAGGCATGTGCCATCATGTCCAGTCCAGCAAAGTACTTCTAAACCTCACCATCTGGGAACCTCGAATTTCACTCTTTCAATTTCTTAAAACAAGAGCCTGAAGGCCCCTGAGTCAGTCAAGTTCTAGGACTGAGCATCGGCACCCTGGCTCCTTTGAGCGTCTGGCACCCTGGCTCCTTTGAGCGTCTGGCACCCTGGCTCCTTTCTTACAGACAGGACAGAGAACACTACGTGCTGTTCTAACTCAACTTCCTTTTCTGGAGAAAGAATCTCCTTATGGAGCCATTTATTCCTCTCAGCCTCCCAGGCACTAGCAGGACAGGCAGGCACCAGCATGCCTCCCTCAGTCACTCAGCTATTGCTATCATTATCATTGTTGTTATTATTATTATTATTGGTATGGTGCTGAGAACTGAACTCAGGGTATCAGTGACAGGAAGCGGACGAAGGAGGATCTCTGTGAGTTTGAGTTCCGCCTGTTCTACATAGAAACAGTATGTCTCAAAAAAGAAAGTTTCTCCTCTTATAATTCTAAGTTCTCATTATTTTATTAAAAATTTATTTAGTTTTATGTGTCTGAATGTTCTGCCCGCCTGTGTGTACTTGTACCATGTGTGTGCAGTGCCCACAGAAGCCAGATGGGGGCGCTGGATCCCTTGAACTGGGGTTAGAGATGACCTGTTGTAAGCTGTCCTGTGGGTGCCACCAACAAAACCCAGATCCTCTCGAAGAACAGCCAGAGCTCTTAACTGCTGGGCCATTTCTCCAGACACTCTAAGTTCCCTTTATATTGTTATTGGTCTTTGTGCCTTATGTAGTTTTGCCACCATATAGTTTGATGAATAAAATATTCATGCCATTCAATCTTCACTGTGGGTCTTTGCTTTGGTCCCTTAAAACTTGTTTCATAATATGGTCAGTCTTGATGGTCGATCTGATGGGATTTAGAGTTGGCATGAAAACAACTCTCTGAGAATGTCTATGAGGATATCTACATGACATTAGCTGAGTGACATCACCTACTCTAACGTGGGTGACGTCACTCCTTGGGCTGGGACGTAGACTGCATAAAAAGGAAACAGTGATCTGAACACTAGCATTTACCCCTCTCTCTGCTTCCTGACTGGGGAGGCAAAAGACCAGCTGCCCCTGTCCTGACTGCCCTGATGGCTACCAAGGTGACTGCACTCTAGAACCGTGAACTAAAATAAACTCTTTCCTGTCCTCCCTTCCTTAGTTGTGTTTGTTAGCTATTTTGTCAGAGCAATGAAATAAGTACCCAAGTTGAGGATAGTGAAACCAAACACAACCTACCATATTCTTGCCAGGCTCAAAATTATAACAATGATAGAAAAAACTGTAAAGTGTTCAAAAAGCTGGTTGGTGAGCCCAACAGTAAATGAGTAATTATAAAAGGGAAACAAAACAAAGCCCCAAAACCTCAAGAAGAACAACCTGAATGGTCTTTTATTTATTAAATAAATTTAAAGGGTAGTTAAGCAAACCAAACAGATAATAATAACCACTGATAAATGTCTCTTAAATTAAGCCCCACAAATACATTAATAAAGGATAAAACATGAAAACCACCGAAGTGTGGTTTGCTCCAGAAATAAACAATGTGATAAACCTATAAAGCTAAAAGCCTTGATAGTACAAAAGACAGAGAATGTAACTATCTGACAAAACCAAACCAAACCGATGCCTGGAGAAAGGGCCTCCACACTGCTCTGCACCTGTCTGCTCCCGTGACACGTGATCGTCTCATCAAGTCCTGCACCAGTCAGAACCTGCCCTTGCTTCTGTGGTTTACAGTTAGGAATGCTGTAGAAAACGTGTCCCTAATCTACCACAGCACTTACTGTGTTGTGTTGCAGCTGAAATAATCTAGTTCACCGACGAGCAGCCTGTCTTCTCTGGAAGTGAATGGCTGTGGACTCTTATAAGTGTGGCTCCTGTAGCTGGCTGTGCTTCCCCCTTTGGCTTCTATCATCAAATTTACACTTGATCATTTATTCAAGGTATCAGTCACATATTTAAACAAACCTTGGCCTTATTTTTCCTCATTCTAATTATACATTACTAAGCCTGAAGTTGATTCTCATTTTTCTGAGCTTTGTTTGGTTTCCTTTGTAGCCTTAACTTCATTAGGATTTTCTAAAGTTTGCATACAGAAAAACATTAAATAGCATAATTATCATGTGTTAGGCATGTAGATGGTTATGTATTTACCTGTGTAAACAATGTGGTTTTCTGTCCAGAGATGACTTTTAGTGTCTGCTGTCCCTGTGCAGATGATGAGCTGACTCCCAGAGTCCCTTGAACAACTGATGCAGTAGTCAGCTGTTTCCCAGGTGTTTGGGGTGATGGCTGGCCAACTAAGAATGTACCCTAAGTTGGGGAAAAAGCATTCACTAAAATACATTAAACTCCGATCACCTCCAACTACAGGCTGCAATGTCTCAGCTGCATTCTCCAACTCAAAGTACCTCAAGTGGAAGGTAACTGAGTGTCACTAGGAAGCTGACCCCACTCAGATTGCACCGCAGTTGCAGAACGGGTTTTAAAACGCAACTGGATTTATTCTGACCCTCTTCAAGGAGAATGTTTGGACCAAATCTGACTATAGCCTCGGAGGAAGATAAAGACTTCAGCAACAAGGAGAAAGAAGGGATGGAGCTTTTCCTCAGTAAATCTAACCCAAACACCACAGCCTGATGCAGCCTCTGGTTTTGCCTTTCTATGAGCAGAATTTCAATGGTACATTAATATTGTTTATTACGTCATGAGTGGGGGCGATTAGCATAGCAGAATCTATGTGGGTTCAAGTCCTAACTCTACCATTAACTTAGCAGGAAGGTCTTATTACATCAATTATTTAAATCTTTCTGAATCTATCTCTTCACCTCTAAAAACAAAACAAGCTCAAAATAATATAGATTATAACATGGGTAAAATGGTAAAGGGAAACCAAGAATAATTAAAGGCATCTATCAGGTAGTTAAATAATTTCCAAGATCACATATACACTTCCCAGACCTGGGGAGTTTGCTTGAGGATGTAGGATGTATACGTCAGGTGCTGGGACACCCCTCCTGGGCCAGTGGTGCTTGGGGTTCCTCCTGCTCCGCTGCTACCGCCACCGCCTCCCCCTCCTGCACCAGCACCGCTGCTGCCACTGCCACCAGCAGCAGGCGAGCCAGACTGGAGGCCTGCAAGCACAAGGAGGGACAGGAAAATCACTGGAAGGAGCTCAACAGAAAGAGAGAGGAGCACAGCTGCTTTGCCCACACTGCCATTCCTCCATAGCCTGCTCATGTAGGAGTGAGGGACTGAATCTGTTTACACCTTCAACATTTATAGTTTGGAAATCTCCAATTCAGAAACATTTGGATACTAAAGTAACACTCAAAGTCCTGGATTACAGAGCACATTAGATTTCAGATTTTGGGGGTTACAGGTGATTACTAATAAAGTCAATATAAATTTTCCAAAGTCTTAAAAACTGCAATCAAACTCTGGTCCCAGGTATTCTAAATAGGGCACACTTGACTGCTAATTTCAAAGGAATGGCAGCCAACTGTATCTCCACTCTGAGTACAATGAAGAAATTATCTTTGACAGCATTTTGATTTAGCTGTGTAAGATGAGGGGCCCATGTTAATATTTCCTAACCATGTGTTTTTAAATCAAATTCCCCATCTCTGGCTCTAAGTTCCCAACTCTTTCTCTGATCTCACTTCAGCCTTGTCTTCTCCTTCCATGGTGGTGATGCACCTGGACTGTAGGCACACATTCAACAGCTCCCGCCTTCACTACAGCGAGCACAACCTTCCCAGGGTCTGAGGCTGCGAGGCCAGTGTAGACCAGAAGTGCCTTTCCTTACATATCTGTTTGACACTGTACATTTAAGATGGTTTGTCAACAGACGAGGGAGATCATTTCTAATGAGCCTGGCTGCAGCACTGTTCTACTTCAATTCAGAGGGCAATTGAACTTTCCAGCACTGCCCATATTGTCAAAGCAAACGTTCTATGTAACTAAATAAACTACCTGGTTTTCCTTGGATCTTTAAGATATACACTGGAATTTTCATCACCTCCAACCTCAGTAATACAACTAAAAACTAGCCACAGAGACAAGAGGTTCCTACCCCACTGCACCTGCTTCACAAAAAAACCAAGCCAGCCACTGCAAGCAGAAAACCCCAAATACAGTGTCATTGCCTAAGACTATGATTATTTAAACCCACTTTCTAGTTAAAGCATGTGTAAAATCCACTTGGCAAACTCTCCCATGACACCATCAAGCAGAATTACAGAACTGCTTCCTGGCTCAGTTGAGGACGGCCCTCAGGTGAGCCCATGCAGAGACCCAGGACCCAATGATGGAAGGATGGACTAACTGGCGTTGTTGGTAGCTCGCAGGATGGCTCCTTGAGGAATCAGCAGCAGCTTTCCTTTTCCTGAGGGGTTCTTGCTGTTAGTGGTAAGGTACAGTTTAGTGCCCGGAGGCAAATTAGCCAAGTTGGGCAAATTAGTGGCTGGTAGTTGAAAGGTTGCCATTACTAAAATGATGAGGCAAGAGGAAGAAAAACAAGAAGATAATCAACTATGAGTAACACTCTAAAATTCAAACATGGAGCAATAATATATATATATTTATAAAACACTGACAAGGAATAAACTTAGTTCATTTTCCAGATGTCTTAAACTAAAAACAAATATTAGAAAAGCCTTCCACAAATTTATGCTGTATACAAACTGAACCTGTATCTTAAATTGTGCATGGCAATGACCCCAACTCCCCAGACCTGACCATTTCTTCTTCTTTTTTGGGGGGTTGAGGGCGGGGAGACAGGGTTTCTCTGTGTATCCCTGGCTACCCTAAAACTTGCTCTAGACCAGGCTGGTCTCTAACTCAGAGATTCACCTGCCTCTGAAGGTGTGTGCCACAACCACCTGGCATTTCTTCTATCTTTTGCTCCTCCCCTGCTTTTAAAAGAGAAGGTTTCACTTCAGAATCCAGAGAAGGCTGGGGAGAAGGCTGGGTTCAAACTCATGACTCATGCATGTTGGGGTTATAAGTATGAACCACTAAGCTAGGTTCTTATGCACTATTTTTTTTTCTTTCAAGGGCTGGAAAGATGTATCAGGAGTTAAAGCTCACTGACTGCTCTTCCCGATGGCCTGGGTTCGATTCCCAGCATGGGTACAGTAGCTCACAATTATCTCTAACTCCTAGCCCAGGGGATTTGATTCCCTTTTCTTGCCTCTTAGGACACTTCATGCACACAGTACACTGACACTCATGCAGGCAAAACACCCATTAAAAAAAAAAAAACAAAAACAAAAAAAAACCAAAAAACTCCCCTAATTGTTTTTTGACCTGAAAACTACAGACTTATTGGAGAGATTTCTGCTAGAATAGATGAAACCCTCTTCACTGTCACTATGATACTGTGCATGACTCCTTTGTGAAAAGTAAAAGAAGCCAGTACAGAGAAGCTATCACTGATTCAGCAGAAACAGGCCAAAGAATCCTGATCAGAGAAGTATTTATAGGTATAATTTAATAAATATCTACTGAAGCTAACTATCTGCTGGGTGCTATGACCACATAAGGAAAATAAGATTTCTTTATTGACTACACAAAGCTTTCGAATATTAAGTTATTTTAAAAAGACGCATTATTTATTTGTTCATGTACAGGTGTGTGTATTTGGATACAAGCACATATGTAGGCACCTGCACAGGCCAGAAGAGGTGACAGATCCCATGGGGTGAGAGTTACAGGCAGCTGTGAGCCACCAAGAGTTGATCCTGGAACTGAGCTCTGGAGGAGCAGCAAGCCCTCTCACGGCTGAGCACTTTTCTAGCCCCTCATGTGCTTATTTTTAACATCACAACATGAACTCTACTAGTTCTGAAATGTCCAGTTTGGATATATGTTCTTCTCTCTTCTTAATTCCAATTCACCAGCCCCATCAAGACTTCAAAAAAAAGGACTGTCAAGATGGGTCAGCAGGAAGAGCCCTCGCTGCTCCTGCGGAGGACCTAGGTGTGTTCCCAGGGTCCTGGTGTCATTCTAGTTACAGGCAATCTGGTGCGTTTATCTGGCCTCTGTGGGCATCAGGCACACATACCATGCACTTATATAAATGCAAGCAATGGGGCTGGAGAGATGGCTCAGTGGTTAAGAGTGTGACCTGCTCTTCCAGAGGTCCTGAGTTCAATTCCCAGCAACCACATGGTGGCTCACAACCATCTATAATGAGATCTGATGCCCTCTTCTGCAGATAAAGCACTCATATGCAATAAATAAATCTTAAATAAATGCTGGCAAAACAACCTCACACATAGAATAAAAATAAATAAACGTCAAAAACAAAAGACCTGTAAAGTAAACATGTGATGTCGTCGGCACTTTGTTGTCATGCTCTCAGAAACATGAAGGGCTAAAGCTCACTCAGGGTGCTCAAACTGCTGCTTGGTATAGCTCACTAGCTATGCATTTCAAACGTTGCCGACACATGGTCATGCCAGGGTTTTAAGTCTGAAGCACAACTCAAAGAGGGAGAAGGACTCCAGACCTGAAAGCAGTGTCATGAATACCTTTAATTTTTATTTTGCTTACATAGACAACTACAGTGCATACATAAAATAAAGCTTAAACCTCTTATAGATCTTTGTGTAAAATATTCCATGAAAGAAACTGACAGCGTCACTTATGTGGCTTCCCTAGTCAGAACCCAATAGCAAATCAAATCACTGTAACTCCACAGTGCTGCGAGTGAAAGGCCCTGAGTTGAGATCCGTTACCTGAGCACTGGGAGCTGGCCTTCTGTGGCCCAGTGGCGGAGACCTGAGTCTTGGTTAAGGTCTGTACTGGCTGAGCAACAATGGTCCCTCCACCTCCACTCACGATTGCTTTGGCAACTCCTTGGGTCACAACTTGCTTTGGACCAACTGCTTTGGTGACAGAAGAGCTGGCCTTGGCGACAAGGATTTGGCCACTACTGATGGCTACAGCCTGCTTCACTGTGGAAGGTAAGGCAGAGCCAACAGGCACACCAACAACCTGTTCAAGACAGAAGACAGTCAAATAGTGTTCCTTCCCAGCAGTCACTCTGCTCCAGCAAAGATAAAACAGTAGCAGGGACTGGGCTGGGGCACAAGGGTAGCTGGGAGCATGAGCAAATCATCTTACGCTCTGAGTATTGCCAGAACACAGAAGCTTAGTGAGAATGGCAGCTGCTTTTCAAAGCTTTGACCATGACAGGCATACTACCTACCTACCTACCTACCTACACACATATGCTTAAGAAAGATAGATACAAATTCCATTTCTCACACAGAAATAAAATACTCCTAATCTATTTACTTCCAATTCCATTTAATGTTTGATTAAAACACAGAATTGGGATCACACTGTACAGAGTCTGACATTAACAGGTAACTAACAGGTAAGCAGTTTCTGGTGCTGCATTTATAATCATTTTCAGCTGACCGAGCACACAGGACAAGAACACCATTGTCTACATAAGCATTCTCTGCTGCTGAAGAGCCAGGTGCTTTCCAATGTCACATTACGAAAACTGCAATAAACTTCATGAGTTCAAACTCTACCCCACTTACGGTTTATTCTCCTGAGTCCTGTAGTCTGCCCATCCAGATGATCTTTTCTTTCTACCCAATTCTAGGAAAAATAACCTCTTTCCCTCCTTGAAGACTACATATGAAAAAAAAGGGAACATGCAAACAAAAATATTTCACTGAAAGTAATTTTTTTTTTTTTTTAAACGACTGGGTTCCCGGGCTGAGAGTGGCCTAGGAATTCTGACCCCTTTGCTCTTCTTCCTGTGTGCTGGGATTACAGGGACGTGCCACAGTGTCCAAGTTACCTCGTGCTGGGTATTGAACCCAGGGTTCTGTGCACGCTAGTAGGCACACGCTCTACCACACGAGCTACATCTCCAGCCCTATTAATAAAACATTCCAGCACCCAAGTAAATTAAGTTATAACTGGTTTCTAAAAGTAAAGTCACTTAACTAAAAAAAAAAAAAGCAAGCCAGGCGATGGTGGTGCACGCCTTTAATCCCAGCACTTGGGAGACAGAGGCAGGAGGATCTCTGTGGGTTCGAGCCCAGCCTGGTCTACAAAGCAAATTCAGGACAGCTATGGCTACACAGAGAAACCCTGTCTCAAAAAAATAAAAATAATAAAATGAAATAAAAAAATAACAAAAATAATAAAAAGAAATTAAGCAGCTTGTTTTAATAGAACAAGCAGTAGATGTTAAAATAAGAGATAGCTTTGGGCTGGTGGGATAACTCAGTGGGTAAAGGTGTTTGCCTCAGAACCCTGACAACTTGAGTTTGATCCCTGGAGCCCACACAGATGGAAGCAGGGAACCAGCTCCATAGAGTTGTTCTGAATGTACATGCATGATGTGCTACACGTGTGCCCAATTCTCTCCTCTTACACACACACACACACACATTAAAAAAGAAAAAACATTAAATGAGTATTTTTAGAATACTACAAAAGATGTAAGGTACCTGCATTAATTTATTAATGTATTGTTGTGTATGTGTATCATGTGTGCATGTGCCTGAACCTAGCACCTTTACTACTGGCGATCACAATGGCCCTGCACACAGAACAGTAGCACTTTTCACCCACCAGGGAGTGAAGAGCCTGGCTACAGGCTGCAGGCACTGGCGTTCACCTGTAATTCTATCACTTGGGAGGTGAGAACAGGAGGTGGAGGTCAGCCTGGGCTACATGAGACCCTGGCTTTAAAAGCAGGGGCTGGGCAGACGGCTCAGAGGCCGAGGGTGCTTGTTACTCTTCCAGAGGACCCGAGATCACTTTCCAGCATCCATTTTGGGGCAGCTCTCATCACGTCTAACTGGCTTCAGGAGATCTGACTCCCTCTTCTGGTTGCTACAGGCATCTGCATGCACGTGGCTTATGCTCGCCCAGCACTCACACAGTGATACCATATGTCACTCACACAGATATACACACTATATACACATACATACACACACACATACACACATATATAAAAACAGCCCCTCCCCCAAGCACTTCTCTGGTTACATGAAGATTAGCCAGAGTATACTGTGGAACAGGAACATCTTTTTACTGCTGGTAAATATACCACCATTCCCAAGAGCCAGAGGCCTATCCACCCTATGGAAATTGCCCACACTTCTATAGAAGTTCTGTGTTTAGGAATGTAATTCCCTGAACATGGAGAATTTTAGACATGTGCTCAAGGGAACATACACAACAACATCCACAGTGGCATTATTTATACTCATGAAATAACTGCCAGCAACTCTAATGTATACAGCACACTATGGCAGGAGGGTATGGGGGCACATCATATACTAAGGCTGGAGGGCAACCTTGGGGCAGTCCTCGGACACGGTCCACCCTTTCCTGTTACCGGCCTGGAGTTTATCATGTACGACCTGCCTCTGTGGTGCTTTGAGTAAGAACGGGCCTCAGAGGCTCATGTTTTGGAATGCGTGGCCATAGGGAATGGCACTACTAAGAGGTAAGTGCGGCCTTGTTGGAGGAAGTGTGCCACTGTGGAGGGGGCTTTAAGGTCATACATGGTCAAATTATGCCCAGTGTGACAGTCTCCTGCTGCCTGTGGATCAAGATGGGGACCTCTCGGCTTCCCCAGCACTGTGTCTGCCTGCAAGGCTAGCGGGGCAACACAAACTCAACTTGATGGCAGTAGTAGAGACAACACCCACTCCAAGCTAGGAGGTGTGTTGGTTTAATGTATTTGACTACATGGTTCTGAGTTGATAAAACTGGGAAGGATTAGGAGGTGTGGCCCGTGTGTCACTGATATGGGCTCTGAGGTCTCAAAAGCAAGCTCTGTTCCCAGGTAGCTTTCTCTGCCTCCTGCTTATGGGTCAGATGTGAGCTCTCAGTTACTGCTCCAGAGCCACGCCTGCCTGCCTGCCGTCATGCTCCCTGCCATGGTGATCATGGTATCTTATCACAGCAATGAAAAGGTAACTAAGACAAGTGGGTAAGGAAAGCAGTGTGATTATAGGAGATGACAGGAAATTGTCACTGTATGACATATACAATACATTGTATGAAATTCTCAAAGACTTAATAAATTAGAGTTTTAGTTTATCTGTACAGGCGCTTTGGGTGCAACTGTGTTTGTGTACTACATGCATGCCTGGTTCCTGAGGAAGTCAGAAGAGGACACTGGATCCCCTGGCACTTAGTTATAGATGGTTGTTGAGTGCTGTGTAGATAGATGGCTTGGGATTGAATGTGGGTCCTCTGGAAGAGCAGCAAGTGTTTTTAACTGCTGAGCCGTCTCTCTAGCCTCTATCCCCCGTGTTTGTGTGTGTGTGTTTTAAGAGCAATGGAACTTGCTTATAACCTCAGGGCAGACATACTGAGATATATGGCAGGACACTGTCCCCAAAGGAGGGGGGGGGGGGAGACGGACACGGGGAGATCACTCAGGAACCAGAATAAAATAAGCAACAGACAAATGAGCTTTTCTCCTCCCATTAAAATCTACTAAACCACTTGTTTCTTTTCAAAGACTGTGATATAAAAATATACTTGCCATGAGCTTGGATATTATGGCTACCGTGAAGACGATGGTCTCCCAAGCAGGCATTATTAAGCACTGATCAACCAGATAGACTTGTTTTCCTAGTTCAGTTCCAAGTTTACAGCTGAGTAAATTACTTTCTTGAACTTTAAAATTAGCTTAAGGCAATGCTTACATCACAGAATCAAAAACTGAGAATAAGTTTATAAAATGCCCAGCTAACATAAACTTATTTGTGTCTAGTGAAGAATGGTAATCGTGAGGCAATGTGGAAATGAGGAGAGACAAAGGTAAACCCTGTTCTCTTCTGTTTTGTTGTTGTTGCTTGAGACAGGGTCTCACTGTATAGTCCTTGCTGGCCTGGAATTCACTATGTAAGCCTGGCTGGCCTCGAACTCAGATTTGCCTGCCTTTGTCTCCTCTGTGTTGGGATTAAAGGAGTGCACTATCACACTGCTCTTAAAACCTAAACTCAAGGTCAGCATGACTCTGTGACTACCCCTCCCCCAACCTGGCTGGCAAAGACAAAGCACACCAACTGTGCAGAGCTGCAGGGCAGCATGAGTGCAGATGGCGACTGCTGAAGCAAACAAACCAGGGAACCGTGCATCTGAGCCATCACCACAGGCTTGTAAATGAATTCTTTAAAAGCTGAGATCATTTGCTGGTTATTTGGTTTTCGGTACAACCAGAAGAGAACGGGGCACTGAATCATGGGAGGCTACGGCTGCCTTGGGTGCCAGTGTGACACTCTGTAGACAGGACTGGTTTATAGCCTACAACAGAAAGCATAAGAAATGACAATGTGGAATCTCCGCTGTCCACTTACTATGCTGCGAATATTTTAAATTACTTCTAGTTCCTTTATTTTCTGTTTCCTTAAAAGTCGATCCTTGGATTGGGCTTCATGGTTCACAATCTTCATTTTATTTGTTTGTTTTTTTTTTTTTTTTACAATTATGTATTTTAAAAATTATTTTACGTATATTTATATTATTATACATATATAAAATAAACTACATACAGCAAGAAGAACCATGAAACAAGCAGGAATTACATTCATGTTACATCCACACCCTTAATCCCAGCATGGGGAAGGCACAGGAAGGAGGAGCTCTGGAGTCTGAGGCCAGTCTCGGCTACCCAGTGAGTCCCACTGTGTGCCTCCGCAACGTCTCTAGCTGTGGTAGTCCACTTTTCCTAACAACTATGATGGTGTGCTATGGAAGGCTGGTGTAAGAATGTGAAGCTGACGCTCGATGATGCTCATGCACGAGAGCCTCCTGAGGAAAGCCTGTTGCCAGGTCTGCAGCTCAAACAACGACTTTATAAAGAAACACAATCAAAGGCTCTTGAGACGTTCAGTATGCTGTTAAGAACTACACAAGGCCAGGCGTACAGGTGCATACTTTCAATCTAAGTACTTGGCAGTCAGGGGCAGGCTTATCTCTGTGAACTGAAGGCCAGACTGGTCAACACAGTGAATGCTATGGCAGCCAGGCCTACACAGTAAGACCCTATCTTTAAAACCCCACCAAACAAAACAGAAACCAATCAACCAAAAAAAAATCATGTACAAACTGAAATATCTATGTACTGAGCCTCAACCATTAAAATCTCAGTTATGAAATTTAAAAAGAGAGAGAAACTCAGGACTAATGAGATTGCTCAGTGGACATAGGTGCTTCCACCAGGCCTGAGGACTTGAGCTCACTTTCTGGGACCTGGAGGGTGGAAGAATTGGTTCTTCCACGTCGTCCTCTGGCCCTCACACTCAAGCTGTGGTACACGCACTTGTGGGCCCATGCAAATGTACACACATATACACCCGTAATACATAAACACACAAAGGTAAATGAATGTAACTTTAAAAAGTCCCCATCTGGATTCAGTAACTTAAGTAGAAATTAATTTCCAGAGAAATTACACATTAACTGGAATCTCCTTTAAGGTAGTCTCAGAGCTGTGTGAGTGTGAATGTGTGAGTTTGTAAGTGTGGGCTTGAGAGTTCAAGAGTGAGTGTGTGAGTGCCAAACACACATCAATGAAGGTGGTAAGACAGTGCAGCAGGAGGAGTACGGCTAGTGACCCCTGAGCTGAGCAGGGGCTCAGGGGCGCCTTATTCTGTCCTGCTCTTCTATGTGCTCAAGAAAGAGGGGACGAGGGAGACCCAAGTTAGCCCAGAGGAGATGAGCAGCCTCCTTCTCCTCACCTGGCTGCAGCCTCTCACCATCTCCATCTTTGTTCTCCCTGGCTGAGCCTTACTTGCCGCAAGGCTCATGAACAGTTTGTGTGGCCATTCTTATAGACACAGTTACACAAAGATCACAGCTTCTTATTTTTATTTTATCATCTGTGTGTGAGCTAGGGCGTGTCCATGTGGAGGTCAGAGGGAGAGCCTTAGAATGATGTCTTTCTTCCCATCACATCTGCTCCACTGAACTCAGGGCACTACCACCTACCCCTGATGAGTTATCGAGCATATGCTGGCCCCCGTCAAGAACTCCCGTGAAACAAAGTCTTAACAAAAAGCTGAGAAGGGATATAGCAGGAACTGTTAGCTGAATCTATGTATTTAGCACCCACTGGCCTTTTAGGAGACAGGCCTTAGTGTGTAGCTCACGGTTATACAACCCAGATGTTTGGAGGATGGGCTAGGGAAAGCAAGCTCAGCCCTCACTGGCCTCTAGGCAGCTCTCTGAATAAATGGCTGTACTTCAGCTGGATTTTAGTCTTGCTCAATGTAATTACTGAAATTTTAACTAGTCCAGTCAAAGGGGGAGAAATAAAATAAAAGGGACACAATAGGAAAGAAAGAGGCCAAATCTCCTGTTTGTAGACAAAACAGTAGTATAAAAACCCTCAAAATGCCATCAGAAAACTGTTATCTCTGTTAAACACTCTAAGCAATGTAGCAGGGTACAAATCAGCAGCTCTTCCCCACACCAGTAACAAGCTAACCTGCTGAGCAAAGGCCCACACATCTCTGAGAATCTAGAGGAAGTTAATGGCTGCTGGGCGAGGGAGTTTCTTCCATGGTGAGATGCTCATGTTCCCATATGTAATGAATGCCTCACCTGATGAGACTGACTTCCCCTGTAAACAATCCTCATGAATCACACACATGCACACATGCACCCTCAGGACAAAGACGGTAGTGAGAAGGCGAATACAATAAAAATGTACATGCATGAAAATGTCATAACCAACCCATTATGTATATTTAAGATATGCTAAAACAGAACAAAAACAAAATTAAAACAAACAAACAAAAAACTGGGGCTGGGTGAATGGAAGAGTGCTGGTTGCTTTTCCAGAGGACCCATGTTCAACTCCCAGCACCTACACAGTAGCTCACATTACCTAAACTCCAGACCCAAGGGATCTGATACTTGACCTCCGTGGGTATCAGGTTCATATGTGGCACACAGACATAAAGAACACTTATACACATTAAAAACCAAACCAAACAAATAAAAGAACACACCAAACAGCCAGGGGTCATGGTGTACACCTTCAATCCCAACACTCAGGAGGCAAAAGTAGGCAGATCGCTGTGAGCTTGTGGCCTGGGGTTTATAGTGAGACCATTATCTAAGAAATAAAATATATGATTCCACTATAACCAAGCCAGAATGGCTATCATCAAGACAATAATTGATAAATGTTGGCAAGATGTGGCAGTGTCCATTCTGACACTTCAATTTAGTGCTGTCATCTACAACGTTCCTGCTCAAGAGCCCCAAAATCAAGTTAAAAACAATGTTCAAGAAGTTTCTCGCATCTGAGCTTGAGCACTGGCACCCACGTGATGCAGAGAACTGACTCCAGCAAGCGGTCCTCTCGCTGTTTCACACACGTGTTCTAACACATCTGTATCCCTATGCACATAAATAAATGTAAACAAACAAAAACCTATATCCCCATATGATGCTCAATATATTTTAAAAACTATGTAAGGAGCCAGAGAGATGGCTCAGCAGCTAAGAGGACAGGGTTCGATTGCCAGCACCCACATGACTGCTCACAGCTGTCTGTAACTCCAGTCTCAGAGGAATTTGATGCCCTCTGCTGGTCTCTGAGGCACTGCAGGTACAGCATGTACAGATACACACTTAGGCAAAAGAATTACATTCATACAAATAAGCAAAAGGTTAAAAATGAAGGAAAGAAAAAAAGAATGTGTAAGGCAAGACTGACTGCCAGCTGTCAGTGCAGGGCTGCTATCACACAATTCCACCATTGCTAAGGCAGAAGACCGCAGGCCAGACTGTGTAACAAGGTTGACAAACTCAAAAAGTAAAGAGAAACCTCAGCTCAGTTGTACTGTCTAACGTATGTGAGGCCCCAAGTTCAACCTCTGTTGCTGACACAGCAGAGCAATATCTACAAACAGCTACTGATTTGCTGCAGGAGTGACAAGGGTGCTCATCTGGAGGCCAAAGCAGTGCTGCAGCCATTTCTAATTGGCCAGGGCATCTGAATCAGCAGGCAGCTTAGGAAAAAGCAGACTCTCAGTCCCTTGAGAAAAATCTGACTCAGTAAGTTTGGGACAAATTAGGGACTGCTATGTTTAAAAATCAGAAGATGAATTGTCTGATTAGATCAGTTTTGGAAACCTTACAGACTTAAAACAACCTGTAATGCTGAATTTTCATCTCTATCCCCAGAGAAAAGTACTTATCTAAACTAACCCAAATTATATCATACTGTCTTCCATTTTTAGAATATTCTTCTCAAAACAATTCACTCCTAGACAGGCTGGGTTTGAAGCTGAAATATAAACACCCACAAAACACTTCCAATAGCTTTAGAACATACCTGCCAAAACATTGAGATAATTTAACTATGTGTTTCAAAGCATGCTAAGGTTAGAGACAACAGCCTGTAAATCTCACTAGCTCTGGAATGGTGCGTTTGGAGCTAAATGGCACAGGTTTCAAACCTCCTGCCACTTACTAGTTATATGTTACATAATAATAGCTATATGTTCACGCACTTTCCAGAAAGTTCATACAAAGGCCCTCAAACTCAGGGTTTCCAAATTTATAAACCAGGGATAAAGAATACCTGCCTTGCAGGTGTAATTTTTTTTGTTTTGTTTTTAAGATTTATTTATTATGTGTTCTGCCTCCATGTACACCCATAGGCCACAAGAGGGCATCAGATCACATTATAGATGGTGGTTGCTGGGAATTGAACTCAGGAAATCTATGAAGAGTTGTCAGTGCTCTAAATGACTGAGCAATCTTTCCAGACCCTGCAGGTATAGTTTAAAAACTACAATAAATTAATATACACAAGTCTGGTATATCAGCACCTAGCAGATTCGGTATCCTACTTCGCAGCGCCCCGCATTTATTCCCCATATATTCGTTATAAATAAAATGAATGAAAGAATTAAATGGCACATACCTGTAACCCTAGCATTTGGGATTTTGAGGTAGGAGGGTTGCCTTGAGTCTGACATCTCCTATCTCAAAACAAAACAAACCGCATAGCCTGGACACTGGAGGTGATCAGTGCAGTACTCTCTTACCAGAAACCAACAGGTCAAAACAGAGCTTCCACTTAGCTGTGCATCTAATAGAAAGCCTGTGAAGCTGCTACTTTTACTGCTGGAGTAAAAGCACACTGGCCCTCTGTCCCGTAGACTGACCCTGGGTCTCTTGTTGAAACACACCAATTCTTGTCAGGGATAGACAGTGAGGACCACGTGTGCATAGTATCATCTGACTGGGTCTTTTCCAGGCAGGCTAACATCCACAGGTTTGTATGTGATCAGCAACTTAGTCACCCTAAGTCATTTTGGGACCTGTCAACTATGTGGACAAATAAATAACCTTTGTATCTTGAACTCCACCCTCCAATCCCAAAGCCATACAAACCTTGGAGGGTGGAATCTTTGGTGGCTGAGTTGTCCCTTCTCCAGCACTTATGACCTGTTTTTGAGGGGACACAGCTATCATGTGACCCCCTTTCACAGTCACATATTGAGGGAATGATGACTGGTTGGCAGCTCCTGCTGTGGACACGTGAGGAGCTTCCCCAGGTTCCTGTTTGATGATCACCTTGCAACAAACAATGACACAGAATAAGTATCCCACGGGGTGGAGGGAGGTAGGAGGAAGGACCTACTATTAATATTTGAATCTAGTCTCTCTGCAGTATTAATGAACTTTGGTATATACAAAATGGCTCTATGAGAAAGGTAAAATATTGCTTTAATATAGTCCTTAAGAGCTAGTTAGGGGCCAAATAGTATCTCAACTTGATCTTGTGCTTCTTCTGTCACTTGTCATGAGACTGGTGGTCTATGACCTCTGAAATTCCATTTCACTGGGCTCCTAGGACATGGACAACACTGAGTAAGTGGAAAGACACCTCAGAACTAAGGCCTATTAACAAGGGGTGGAAAAAGACACAGGCAAGGCCGTGGCACACACTCACCTTTGTGAAGGCTCCAAGTCCTCCAGTCACAGCTTTAGGGCTTTGCACTTTAGGGTGACTACCAATTGGGCAGAGAGGTGGCATAGATGCAAATAAAGAATCCTCCTGCTGTGTGTAAAAACATTTATTATACAACAGACCGAAAAAAAAAAAAAAAATTCCAGCCACTTACACTTAATACAAACCTACTACATCTAGCAACACAAACAACCAAAGACAAAGAAAAAAAAATACCAGCATTGCTATGAGTCTTCCAAGCATCTATATATTCACCGTAACTTCCTTTTTAAAGCAAATGGAAAGTAAGGTATGCAGTCCCACCTGACTACCTGTAATAACTCACTGCACAGATGACACAGTGAGACCCTGTGGTGCCAAAATACAAAAACAAGATCAACTCACAAATGGTACCCATCTAAGTCCTGATGACATATAGGCATCCTACAAGACAGGGTGCCACGCAGACCAGGCTGGTCTCACTACCTAGCTAGAGATAACCTTGGACTTCTGATCCTCCTGCCTCTACTTCCTGAGTGCTGAGATTACATGTGCACACCCTCACACTTGTGGGGACTAAACCCAAGGCTTTGTGCATCTTAGGCAAGCATTCTACCAGTGCTGTGTAGCAGTTTCCTGGAGATTGAACCATTCCATCTCCCAGGCAAGCTCCTTAAGATACAAGGTAAACAACTCAAAATAGCTGAGCCGATTCACTAGGGCCCTCCCACTCAGAGTAAGCAATAAAGACTGTTAAGAGACACTCTCAGACAAGACAAGCTGTAAAAAAAGGACACAGAAACCAGCTGAGCTGCCTGACCAACTGAGTCGCTTGGAGAGGACATCCTCCAACCTGCTGAGCTGCCTGCAGGCTGTGCAGTGGGCTCCAGGTTCTCAGCTTTTGTGAGCTGTCACCCATGCTGGGATGGGCTTTGATGATGCAGCTGTCTCTGAGTCATTTCTGCTCCTGTAAGTAACCACTCACCCACACTCCTGTAAGTAACCATTCACCCACACTCCTGTAAGTAACCACTCACCCACACTCCTGTAAGTAACCACTCACCCACACTCCTGTAAGTAACCACTCACCCACACTCCTGTAAGTAACCACTCACCCACACTCCTGTAAGTAACTGCAGTAAAACTCACTGGTTCACCAAGGTGGACTTTGGTTTGTTGTTGGCTCCCTATCTGGGGTGAGTAGATGTGGATACTGCATCTCCCCAGGATGTCTTGTCATACACACCAACTGATCTACCCGCCCTTTCCTAATGTTGGATTCTTTATTGGTTCTTATGTCTGGTCTTGTAACAGGTGGTAAAAGACAGGGACTGTATATTGCTTTGTATTCCCAAAGCACAGGCAGTAAGTGAGTCTAACAAAAACTGGTGATGCTTTAGCGCGTGGTTTTTTCTTGTATACTCTCAACTTGCCTTGAAAAATTCACTCAGTATCTGGAATACAAAGGATAAATGACTTTTTCCAAAGCAAGAAGAAAGAGGACAACAATGAACTAGACAAGGCAATACTAGGTCTTAGGACGCTGAGGTACAAAGTCCCGTGTTCCAGCCTGAGCGACACAGTGAGACCTTCCACAAAACAGACAAATAGACAAACATTGAAAAGTTAAAACCAAACGTGGGGATAGAAAATGGAAAGCAACCAAACACAGTGAGACAGAAACCACTGACATCTGCCTCCACTACCAAAGACAGAAACTCAATCCCACAGAATGTGCCATAACTGAACTTTAAGGGGAAGAATTAAAGTTAAGACTATTTCTTGACTATGCAATGAAATGTCATCAACAAACATTTAAAAATGAACGGCAGAGGAAGATCTTCATGGGAGTTACTATAGGAAACCCTCATCTGGATCAGAAAACTATCCATGATCACTGTCAACTATCTCAGTAAGAGGATCCTTGGTTGGTTCTCCTCAGGAAGAGATTTGTACTCTCAGCCATTTGGACAAGAACCATTTTCTCAAAGGCTTCCACTTAAGACTGCCATCTTGAGTAAACAGGAACCAAATAGACAAGTGCTTTTGCCAAATACAGAACAGATTTTTTTAATAATTTGCTGTGAAGAAGACAGGGCACCATATGGAAAGGAGGTGTTTTAAACTACTCTCTACTTTGAGATAACTACAAGGCTAATGTGTACAAAGGGGACATTCCTTGTACCACAAGGAAACATGCTGCATGCAGTGCCCACAGAGGCCAGAAGTGGGCATTAGAGCCCTTGATGCTAGAGTTACAGGAAGCTGTGAGCTGCCTCGGATGCTCTGGGACCCGGAACTCAGGTCCTCTGCCAGAGCAGCCACACTCTGAGCAGCTGAGCCACGTCCCCAGCCTCTAAAGGAATATTTTAATAAAGCCATTCCTTACACAAGGTAAGGAAGGCTGTCTCTTCTCAACACTGAGCTTCCAAATTACTACTGCGCAATCACTTGAGAGATGTGCTGAGAACTGTCTTTTACACCAGGAGAAACTGAGGAAATGATCTTCAAGACCCAACACTGTCACTAGCTAGTACGCCTGCCGAGCCTACACAGTGTAATAAAGCACAAAGTTTACCTTGACAGTAGATGTTAAAAAACTACTTCCATGAATTTTAGGAATAGGGGACCCTGTTCCTTGGGAAGCCTGAGAGGCCACTGGGAGCTTGCTTGTAGGACTTCCTGATAAACAAGACAGATAAAAATATTATGTATCAACAAAATAAAGTTTACAATTGGGGGGGGGGGGGTTCAAGAAAGGGTTTCTCTGTGTAGCCTTGGCTGTTCTGGACTCACTTTGTAGATCAAGCTGGCCTCGAACTCAGTGATCCACCTGCCTCTGCCTCCTAAGTGTTGGGATTAAAGGTGTGTGCCACCACGCCCAGCTACAAAATGTAATTTTAAATCATTTCTCATTCTTCCTTGTTTCTAATTACTTAATTTTCATTTCTAAGGGTTGAAAATTCAAAACTCTAAAAGTCTGCGCGCGTGGGCACGCACACACACACATACACACACACACACACACACACACACACTCATTCCTACAAGCTGACTGCATGCCAAGCCTGGAAAGTGGTAAGAAGCTACTAAGGACAAAAAGAAAAAAACAGTGAAATCTTTATGACATACTATGCTTCTTCCATGAGAAAAGACAGTACAATGCAAGGATGTAGGTCATGTTTCCAAATGCTGCCCACATGGGATAAGTTATCCCACAACCACACAATGGCTTCCAAGGTCTGATAAAAATTAATTACATTATCAGATCTAAATGGATATTCGGTAACTTATTTCATCTATCAAATTTGCCACAAGATGTTTGGCTGATTGTTAAAACTAATATGTAACTCCAAAGACAACTCAGCATATCCAATTATGCTGAAAGCAGGTTTTCAAGTGAGTTCTACATGTAAACCACTCTAAAAGTGTTAAGCTTAAAAACAAAACAAGTGGAAAAGCCCACTACATATAATAAATAATGCAGTAATTCTAACTCATGGGGAACTCAGTGGGGTGGGGAACCAACCTCATTACCAGATAATTGTTCATCTGGTTCATCTCATTTTATTTCTCTTTTCACTATTTCCCTTAACCAAGGAAGCTTACACTTTTGGAGCATGTGTGATGGGCTGAAGGAAGGAAATGTGCCATGCAGCTGTGCTGGACTACAGGGACGGTGTGGTGGGTGCAGACAGGATTCTAAATACTAAGCATTGAACTTTGCACCCACAATGAATCTTCTTCAGAGAAACAGTACAGAGTTCCTCTTATACACACTTACTTATGAATGGAGGGCTCATGCTAAGATTTATTATTAATAAATGATCAAATCCTTTAGATTGCACGAATACTGCTTATACATACCTGTACTCGAAGTGGCGGTGCCAATAACCTGCCCAGGCTTATCCACAATCACATGAGGGTTGCTTATTCCAGAATTGGCAGAGCCTTGCCTCAGATGCACTGGAGTGGAGGTTGGAGTGCGAGGCAATGGTGATGGACTTGGAGTTGATATTGGAGAACCTGTGTTAAGGGAAAGAGAGGGAAAAGAATAAACACAATTTAAGTAGGAAGAGTCAAAGGCACAGGTAACAAATCAGAAGAGACAACAGGCCTGGCCCTTCAGATACTGAGCAGGTGCTGCACCAGTGTAGCTGGGCCCAGATGGTGCAGTCTTAGGCTATGCACTTTGTCATGACCAGGATCAGCAAATTGAGGAACTAATTAGAAACAGATTCTGGGGCTGGAGAGACAGCTCTGTAGCTAAGAGCACTTGACTTGTTGCTCTTCTAGAAGGCTAGAGTTTAAATTCCCAGCACCAACATGGCAGCTCACAATTGTCTGTAGCTTCAGTTCCAGAGGATCTAAAATCCTCTTCTGGCCTTCTTTCATGTGGTTCATAGACATACATACAGGCAAAACACCCCACACATGAAAATTCTAAAAGAAAAAGGAAAGAGAGAGAGGAGAAGGGGGGAGAAAGAAATAGATTCTGAGGCCAGGTGTGATAGCCCTGACCCCAGCACTCCAGAGGCAGTGGCGTGTGAGCTCTGTGAGTTTAAAGCTTGCTTGCTCTAGAGATCAAGTCGCAGGCCAGCTGGAGATAAAAGATCTATTCTCCCCTAATGAGAGCAAACCTACATTTTAGCAAGATGGCCTGGCATGCACATTAAAGTCTAAAAGCAGGCCAGGTGTGGTAGCATAAGCTTTTAATCCCAGCATCCAGAAGGTAGAAGGATTTCTGTGAGTTGGGGGAAAGAAATCTTTGTAGTCTGTGTTGCTGTCACTGGCAAAAAGCCAGCCCAGATTGGAATTCTCTATTCTCTCCTCCTTCGGTCTTCTACTGTCTCTGTCTGTGGTACTAGCCTGGATCTGTACTTGTATGTCTGTCCCTAAGAAAGGACTATTTTTTCTCTTTTACTGAACAGCACAGAAAGCATCATCTGGGGAAAAAATGAGGGATATTTTAAAAATCTAAGATTCTTTTTGTTTTTGGTTTGTTTGGTTTCTCCATTATCTTGGCTGTCCTGGACTCGCTTTGTAGACCAGGCTAGCCTCAAACTCAGAGTGATCCACCTGCCTCTGCCTCCCAAGTGCTGGGATTAAAGGCACCACCATGCCCAGCTAGAATCTAAGTTTTCTAAGGGATTAAATCAGACTCCAAATGACCCCAAATGACTGAGGTAACAGACACCCACAAGCAAGACCCAGATTATTTTGTTCAGAATTTAGGGTGAGTTTCATTTTAAGAGATTGCTTTAAACCAATATTTTGTTCTTGGCAAATGATCATAACAACATGTACACAAATAACACATATACAAACATACATGCATGCATTACTGGGTCAGAGGTATGGAAGAACACATAATTTAAGAATACAGTTACAGGCCACGTAATGGCGGCACACGCCTTTAATCCTAGCACTTGGGAGGCAGAGGCCAGCCCAGTCTACAGAGCAAGTTCCAGGACAGCCAAGGCTACATTGAGAAACTCTGTCTCAAAAAAAACAAAACCAAAACAAACAAACAAAAAATTAAGACGGTTACAGTTAAACATTAGCTTAGGTTGCAAAATCTCAACAATGTGGCTACATAAGCAAGACCTGAAAAATGACAAGACGGTTGACATCCCGACACACGGGAAGAATTGGGAGGGGCCTCACCCTAGATGAAGAGCCACAGGCAATTAAACACAGCTCTTTCCCAGGAATGAGCACCCTTAATTATTATCCAATCTCAAGTAGTCAACCCAAAAAAACCCACAAGCAACACTAAACAGACTCAACAGTTTACATGTATATAATCACACAGACACATAGTCACACACACACACACAAACACCAAAAACTTAAAAACAAAAGGCCATGGTTGGATGGATGACAGGGAAGACATATCGTAAAAGAGTGCTTTATATTAACAATATGGAACTACTGTGTTTGGGTATGATAAATCTCTTCATTCAGTACTTATAATACTGAATATTCAAAGACACTAAAATTAGTTAGTGAATAGCTAGGTTGAAGAATTTTATGTTTTGATTTGGGGTATATTTTGAATAGGAAAATGTAAAATTTACTTACCAGAGACAGAAATCTCTATTAAGGGTATGTCACAGTCAGAATCCCAAAGAATATTCTCAAACTTTATTCATGTATAACTAAACATCCTTTATCACCTACTCCATCAAAGTTGTCCTCTATAAATTTCTCTAACCTCAAATTGATTTATACAGTCTACTCCACTTCTCAAACAGAAAGTTTCAAATTCTTAATAGCAGATTAAATTACAGGCTTGCTACCTTCGGTTAATTGTTAAGATTTGTATTACATTTTTGCTTAGCTGCTCATGGACAGCAATAAATAATCCCATTTTTCTTCTTTTTAAAGTTATACACAGGGGCTAGAAACATGGCTCAGCAATTGAGAGCACTGGCCGTTCTTGTAAATTCAGTTCCCAGCACCCACATGGTGGTTCACAATGACCTGCAACTTCTAATTCCAGGGGATAAATAAATGCCTTCTCCATGCCTGACAGGCACACACATGGGGCACACACATACAAGCACCAAAACATCCCTACACATGAAATAAAATCATAAAATGTTCCCCCTGTCTGTCTTGAAGTACAGCCACCACAAGCATGTTCCCATTAGTACTTTAGTTAGCATAAATGTGAATTGTCACAAAGGCCTCAGCAGACAGAAGTCTCAGAATGACTGTTCATAAGATCAACAATTAAAAAAAAAAAAAAAAAAAAAAAAGGATCAACAATTTATCATGTTTAGAGAAAAATAAAAGCCAATTCAATGCCACAGCAACTCAACCCTTAAAACAGACTCAAAGGCCTCACCTGTTTTACTTGTTTCTATAGACTCTGCAAACTAGGTCCTTACCTTAACCCCCGCCATACAGCAGAGCACACTTAGCAGGAGACTCTTCACGCTACTCAGACACACTTTCCGTATAAGAGAGTTACGCTTTTCTCTCTGACAGCTTTGCCAACCAACAGGATTAACTCTCCTTTAATACAGAAGCATCTCTCTGAGCAGGGTTGGTAGCTCTCACCTGTAACCTCAGCATTCGCAAGGCTGAGTCAGGAGGAACACCCTGAGTTCAAGGCCACCTGCGCTAGACAGTAACTTCCAGGCCAGAGTGATGGTCTGATAATGTTATCTTAAATGATCCCAAAACAAAATTATTTTGACACTTAGTCAATGGCATCTACATCATCTTCAGCACGTGCTCTGCATACCTGAGACGATCTTACAGCTCATGGTGATGGGCTGAAAGGACTTTCCTGGTGACTCAGGATTAGGCACCTGACTTTGTGGCACGATTTTGCAGCTTGACGCGATTGGTTGGAAAGCAGAATTGCCATGTGAACAAAAGGTAACTTTCTGTGCCGCTGTCACTTTTGTGGGTGTTCTTTCCAGTGAAGATGGTAAGGAGTAAAATGTGCCGTGCCTCTCAGCCTCAGGGTTGTCTGGGAAGCCTGCTTGAAATGTAATGGCAAATTTAGTAACTCTGAAACACCTTCCCACTGTGGAAAATGAACAAGACTGCTACTATATTATTCGATATTAGTTCAAACCCCATTTAAAACAATTCGTGGCATAAAATAAATACTGATTACCCCTTATATAATTTTGGTAGAATATAAATTGTGTGCTTAGACTCCTACTTAGTAAAACATTTATCTCAAGGACGTGACAATCCATCTTTTTTTGTCAACCTGACTAAGGTCACTAAGACACACCTGTGTATCTGTGGAAGTTTCGAGAGAAGTTTAACTAAGAACACCCACTCCGAATGTGAATGGTAGCACCCTCTGGTCAGTGGCAAGCAACTAATACAGACAGTTTGTTCCAGGGGTACTATGCGCTGGCAGTGAGGTCACCGTTGTGAGGAACCTGAACATGTGGTGCATAGGCCTCTGGACTAGCATTTAGGGGGAATGTGGAAGAGTCGGGATGTGTAGCTAGAGAAGCCCTAGGGTACTGTAAGCGGAGTTTAATACAAAGGCCATTCATTGGCTCATGGAGGACTGGAATGGAGCATCATGGGGCCTAAGGACTCTGCTGAAAACTGGATTGGAAGCTGTTTTGTATTATTTTCCTGTAAGCAAACACACATAACCAACACTGGCTGGTTTTGGCTCTGCTCTGGTAATGTGAGTGAAGCTGAATTTAAACTCAAGAGACTAAGTTGATTGGTTGGTGGAGGGACGTAAGGCAGGGCAACGTACGGCTGTCCTGAGGCTGTCACTCATTCCCTGTGTGTACTGAGGCTCACCATGAGAACCCAAAGCCCGAAGTGTGCATTTGGTGAGTAAAGGGGTACAAACGTCGGGGCAAACACAGCAAGTACTCTCAAGGCAGCAGCCGTTATAAAGGAGGTTGTTACCATGAGGGAGTAAGCTCACGCTTGCACTTGGAAGTCGGAATTATGGCCTTGAATACAGGACTCCACCCATGGATGGCCAAAGAAGCAAACACATTGCAAAACTTAGACTTGAAAAAAAAAAAGCCTGTCGTGATCCTGCTCACGGCCACCCAGGCTGCAGGCTGCTGGAGCTGTAGTCCAAGGACGCCAGGCTATATCTCAAACTGGCAGCCAAGTCCAGGCAGTATCTACATGGTGCTGATTTTATGTGCATGCAAATTCCAAGGGGTATAGGGCTGGGGAACGGGACATAGGACATGGATGGGACTCAAGGCTGCTGGAGCCCAAATGACAGACGTGGAGCTGCAGGACTTGGTATTTGCTTTGTTCAATCTTTCCTTGCCAGCCCTTTATTCCTTCCTTTTACAATGAGAACGTTCACTCTGTACCGCTGTATAGTAGAAGTATATGTAACTGCTTTCTTTACTATACAGGGCCCAGTGAATAGACTGTCTTGAATCTTAGAAGAGATTTGAATTTGGACTTTTGAGCGATGTTAGAACTGTTAAAGCACCGGGCGTGGTGGTGCGCACCTTTAATCCTAGCTCTTGGGAGGCAGAGGCAGGTGGAACTTATTGGAGGCCAGCCAGCCTGGTCTACAAATTGAGTCCAGGAAATAAACAAACAAAAAACTTTTAAAGCTTCAGAGATGTATGAGGCTCAGTGGGTAAGAGTATTTGCTACTCTTACAGAAAACCTAAGTTTTGGTTCAACACCCACACTGGGCAGTTCAGAACTGCTGCTAACTCCAGCTCCAGAGGATCTGACACTCTGTTCTGGCCTCAGTGGGCTCCTGCACACATGTAGCACACAAATATATCTCTAGGAGTTTGAGGCCAGCCTGGTCTACAGAGCAAACTAGAGCCAAGGCTGCACAAAGAAACCATGTCTCAAAAGCCAAAAAGGATTATTTCTTAAAAAATACTTCAAAGACTCCTGCATTTTCTTTTTAAGATGACTATAAACCTTTGAAAACCAGGACTATACGATTCTGGTTCAAAAATAACATGTTGGAGCTGGAGAGATGGTTCAGCAGTTAAGAGCACTTTTTCTCTTACAGACAAGCCAGATTCAGTTCCCAGCACTCACACTGTGGTTCGCAACCATCCGTAGCTTCAGCTCCAGGGAGCCTGATCCTCTATTCTGAGCTCCGTGGGAACCAGGCACACATGAGGTGCACACACATACATAGAGCCAAAACATTATACACAAAATTAAATCATCTAAAATTGATGCACTGGGAATCAAGTTGAGCAAGAGTGGACTTCGGATTGGTGATTCTCGTTGTCAACGTGACTAGATCTGGAGTCACTAGGGCAGGTTTCTGAGGGAGTCTTTGAGTTTTTAGACGTGTGTGTGTGTGTGTGTGTGTGAGTGTGATGCAGGCAGTTTCCTCAGTTGCTTTCCACCTTATTTTTAGAAAGTGTCTCACTGAACATGGAGCTCACCAATTTGGCTGGACTTGCTGGCCAGTGAGCTCCAAGCACCTACCTGTCCGCCTATAACCAGTGCAGGGTTGCAGACAGACGCCGCTTCACCTGTCCACCTGTAACCAGTGCAGGGTTGCAGACAGACGCCGCTTCACCTGTCCACCTGTAACCAGTGTAGGGTTGCAGACAGACAATGCTTTACCTGGCTTCTACACTAGCTTGGAGTGGAACCCAGGTCTTCATGCCTGCACACAGAGCCCTTCACCAACTGAGCAAGCTTTTCTACCCTCCTGAGAAAGGGTTAACTAAGCAGGAGGAGCTCCCATCCCCACCCTATATGCCAGCTACATAATCTAATGGTCTGAGTTTATGAGCTGAATAAAAAGGACAAAAGAGGAAAGCCTAGCATTTCTTTTGTGTTTCCTGGTGGGTACACACCATGCTGTTCCCACCACTATCCTTCCCCCGTTGTGACTAGCTACAGTCCTCTGACCTGTGAACAGACATAAGCTCTGCCTTCTGTAAGTGGCTATTTGTTGGGTACCATGAGCTGTGTAATAAAAGTTGAAAATTTGGACTGGAGAGATGGTTCAGAGGTTAAGAGTACTGACTGCTCTTCCAGAGGTCCTGAGTTCAATTCCCAGCACCCACATGGCTCATAACCATCTATAATGTGATCTTCTGTCCTGCAGGTGCACATGCAGGCAGAGCGCTGTATACATAAAAATAAACAAATCTTTTTTCAAAAGGTTGAAATTTTATATCTAAAATATTATCACACTAAAATACCAGTTTAGAGATACAATAAACAACATTTAGATTCATCTGCTTATATATAAAAACTTAAACATTAATACACATATTCCTATTAAATGTTAAAATGTCAGTCAAATGTTGAATGTCATTTATTTTTTACAGAAGATTAAATATTTAATACTAAAGTCTGCTATTTACACATTCAGAATCTCAGAAAGTCTTCAGCAAAAGATAAAAATACAGGGGCTGGAGATATGGCTCAGCTGTTAAGAGCACTGGCTGCCCAGAACCTGGCTGATTCCTTGCACCCACAGGTTGGCAAGCAACCATCTGGGGATTTGATGCCCTCTGTTGGCTTCTGTGAGCACCAGGTATGCATGGGGTGCACAGATATACAGAAGAGCCAAAGCACTCATACATATAAAACAAAATAAAATGTTTAAAAAAAATAAGCACTTAATGATTTCTGTGACCTTTTTACCTTTATAAAATGTAGAAGAGCAGAACTTGACTATTTCACAGTAGAGCTACATGCTAGAGGCAGCATTCCCATTTTTGAAAATAACAGTTCACACTTGTATTTCAAGCTGCTGGAAGCACACGTCTGGTGTGATCCACACATGAGAAAAGCGCCCAGAGAGTGATCCCTCCAATGAAGAGCAGCGCGTTACCTTCTCCCATAGGGGCAGCAGAGGCGGGCTCAGGGGACCGTGCCACTGGTGAGGCTTTCACCGGGGCTGGAATGGTCAGAGATGGAGGAGGGGCATCAGACACGTCTGACTCGGACGACTGCGGATAGACATAGTCTTCGCCAAGGGAATGCCGATGAAGCTCCACATCTACCACCTAGGCGGCGGGGGGGGGGGGGGGGGGGGGGGGTTGTATGTAAGCACGCCATGAGTCCGTCGTCAGGGCTACAGAGCTCTAGCTCTGTTCCAGAAACTGCTCTAAGAGCTGAAACACGTGACTTCTAACCGCATCTCAACAGGCAGTTTGATTTCATCATGCTGGCTAGCCCATGGACACCTCAGTGGAGTCCCCTCTTTCCATTTGTTTCTACTGCTTAGCATTTGTCCCGTGTGGCCACCTTCCCACCAGGATGTCCCAAATGTCACCCTCAGGAAGACCTTCCCTGTGGCCCCTGTTCGCCAGCCACTCTTTTTCACCACACTTATCTTTAGCTGAAATTGTCCTGTTTGCTTTTGTGTTTAGTGTTTGCTGTCTGTGCTGGTTAGTTTTTTGTTAACTTGAGCTATGGGAAGAGAGAACCTCAACTGGGAAATGCCTGCACCAGACTGGCCTGTGGATTAAGGCTGCAGAGCATCTTCTTGATTAATATCTGGTGTGATAGGATTCAGCCCACCACGGGCAGTGCTGCCCCTGGGCTGGTAGGTCTGAGAAATATTAGAAAACAGGCTGAGCCAACTATGGACCACAAACCAGGACCAGAATTCCCCTACTCTGCCTGAGTTCTTACTTCCAGGTTTTTGCTTGAATTCCTGTCCTGACTTTCTTCAGTGATGGACTATGACAGTGGCTCTCAACCTGTGGGTCACAACCCCGTGGGGGTGCCAAATGGCCCTTTCACAGGGGTCGCCTAAAACCATCTGCATAACAGGTATTTCCATCATGACGATTCATAACAGTAGCAAAGGTATACGTATGAATTAGCAGTGAAAGTGATTTATGGTTGGGGGTCATACAAAATGAGGAAGTGTATTAAAGAGTCACAGCACTAGGAAGGCTGAGAGCCACTGGACTATGACTTGGGAACGGTATGACCAAGTCAGCCCTTTGTTCTCCAAGCTACTCATGGCCTTTAGCACAGCAATGGAAAACAGACTGAGTCACTGTCCTTACGCTCAGAAACATCTAGAGTAACTCTTCAAGAATAAAAACTATCTTACGATTCCTTTTCCTCCTGACCCTGGCCCTGTGAAAGCGTACAGAGGCACTTCATAAAGCACTCTTCTGGTGCCGTGACGCCCGCTCCTCTGCACAGCGAAGATGTAGCCAGCTGACTACGATGGTGACTATAGATAAACCACAAATGCAACAGGAGGGTAAAGAACAAACGTGCAGGCCTTATACTTTTGAGTTCCAAAACCTATTACAAAGCATTAGTTACTAAACAGTATGTGCTACAATGAAAAAGACATATGGACCAGTGGAATAAACTACAGATATGCCAAGTTATCTTTAACAGAAGTGTCAATCATTCTGAAATGAGAAAGCCAGTCTTTTCAATAAATGGAGCTAGGAAAACTGAGCATCCACAGACAAGTGAAGTTGGTATTTAGAGTATACCAAAGTTAATCAAATACCTACACGTAAAAGCTCAAAAGGGGCCAAGGAGATGCTCAGTGGGTAGAGATACTTGCCACCAAGACTGATGACCTGAGTCCTATCCTCAGAACCCGGCATGCCAACAGAGAACCAACGCTAGAAGTGGTCCTGACACCACACAAAAGCCCTGTGCTAAGACAGGAAGCTCTGAGAAGAAAACACAGTGCCTCAACCTTGACTCAGCAATCAGTTCTTGGACTTGACAGTAAAAGAACAGGGAAAAAATCCCTTGACATAGGTTAAGTGAGACTCTGATTTTGAGGCTAGAGAGATGGCTCAGCAGTTAAGAGCCCTGAACATTCTTCCAGAAGATCCAGGTTCAATTCCTGCTCCCACATGGTGGCTCACATGTGTCTGAGTCCTAAGGCAAAACCCTGGTCTGACCTCTTCGGACAGCAGGTGTAAATGTGGTACACATATGTATGTGCAGGCAAAACATTCGCACATATAAAATAATAAATCATTTTTTAAATTAAAATTTATTTTATTTTCCTTGTAACTTCTTTTATACGTTTACTTAGCTATGTGTGTGTGTGCAGGCCAGAAGCCAAGCTGTGAGTTTCAGTTCTCTCCTTGTGCATGTGTATTCTGGGGATCAAAATAAGATCATCAAGCTTAATGGCAAGCATTTTAACCTGCTAAGCCATGTGAGACGCTACTAAAATGGGGATTGCTGTGCCCACACATTCATATATGTGTGTGTGTGTGTATGCATGTGTGTGTATGTACGTACAATACACACACACACACACACACACACACACACACACACACACACACACAGAGACATACAAGCACACACACGTAATTTAAAAGCTGGGTAAAGACCTGAATAGACATTTCTTCCAAGAAAATATTAACAGCCAACAAGTCCATAAAAACAATGCTTGAGATCCGGGTGTGGTAGTGCACGCCTGTAATCCCAGCACTTGGGAGGCAGAGGCAGGTGGATCGCTGTGAGTTTGAGGCCAGCCTGGTCTACAAAGTGAGTCCAGGACAGCCAGGGCTACACAAAACAAACAAGAAAACAAAACACAACAAAAGGAAGGAAGAGGGTAGTAGAAGTGACTGAGAGTGCTTACTGCTCTTACAGAGTCAATTCCCAGCTCTCTCATGCTTGTTAACAACTGTTTTAAGTGCCTTCTTCACATATGTAGGGCATATCATGAAGGCAGAACATTTGCATATATAAATAAAATTTTAAATCATTAGGGGCTAGGAAGACGGCTCCGTGGCTAAGAGCATGTTTTACTATTCTAGAGGACCTCAGTTTGATTCCCAATTCCCACATTAGGTGGCTTGCAACCGCCTATAACTGCAGCTCCAGGGGATCAAATCTGGCTTCTTCAGGAACCCATGCACACATGTGGCATATACTCAGAAACACGTATAAATGACTAAAAGTAAAGTAAGTCTTAAAAGGAAAAAAATAAGAGCACTTGTTGCTCTTGCACAAGACCTGGGTTCAGCTCCCAGCACCCACATACTGACTTCACAACTATCTTTAATTTCAGTTCCAGGGGATCAACACCCTACTCGGGCCTCCATGGCCATGAGGCACACATGTGGTGGAGAAAGGTAAGACACAAGGTTTCTCTGTGTAGCCCTGGCTTTCCTGGACTCACTCTGTAGACCAGGCTGGCCTTGAACTTAGAGCTCTGCCTGCCCTTGCCTCCTGAGTGCTGGGATTACAGGCGTGTGTAATCTGTAAATCTTAAAAGGGGAGATGGATTCTAATGCTTCCTCCAACATGGATGAACCCTGAGGATATTACCCAAATATTCTGATTCCAATCATATGAAGGAGACAAGTTCCTATAGACAAAAAGGCGAGTGGCGGGAGCAACTTAACAGATATCGACTCGCCAGATGAGAAAAGCTTAGGAGATGGATGACATCTCCTAACATTTCATGTCATTGAGCTGCATGCTGGACACGCTTCATATCCTAAAAATTGTCATGTTTTAAACCACAATAAAAAACCCCCACACACAATGGGTGGGGCAGCAGAGAAGTCAACTTTAGAAATGAGCAAGACTCATTTCCGTTGTTGTTAAATGCCTGTAACTGTAGCTCAAGAGGCTGAGGTAGGCAGTGTGGGTTTGAGGTTAGCCTAGGCTGCAGAGTGAGGCCCTGCAGTACACACACGAGCTGAGCATAGCACGCGCGCAAACGCACACACGCACCCCACCTTGTTCCATACAGGGCTGAGGAATGGTACCTACCGTCTCCGCACCCAGGGTCTGTAAGCCAGTGTAGGTTCTATCCAGCTATTCAAAGATAAAGGGGAAATGTTAGGTTTTTCACTTTGTTCATGAACCTACCTAACACCAATTCACCACAAGCTGATCCTCAATATTCTAGGAATAGCTTTTTTGAGTAAAGCCAAACCCAATTATATAGTTATGAATTGTGCACTTTAAAAATCCATTCTAGCTGGGCGTGGTGGTGCATGCCTTTTATCCCAGCACTAGGGAGGCAGAGGCAGGTGGATCACTGTGAGTTCGAGGCCAGCCTGGTCAACAAAGCGAGTTCAGGCAGCCAAGGCTACACAGAGAAACCCTGTCTTGAAAAAACAAAAAACAAACCGAAACAAAACAAATTCTAAGGACAATCTGGAAATGAGGCTTCACTAGATCACATCACATGAATTTTTAAGGTACTATGTGAGTTTATAAAAGTTGCGTGAAAATATTTGAAAGTATTTCAAATGACAGCCACAGGAATGCATGTGCAGTGCTATGATCAATTGCACAGTGCACAGACACAAAGCACAATTTTGAATGAAAACTGAAAAGTACAGCCAACATTAAATACTGCAAATACATTAGCGCCACAAAAGATTCATTTCTAAGGCAAGGGATATAAACTGAGGGAATGCTGTTACTAACTGGAGTTTACAACTACACTGAAATTCTCCTTACTGTAGCATTTCAACATGTCCCACGCTGAAAAAATAATTTTTGACACTTTACCAGTCTAAACACTGTACAGTAAGACAAAAGAAAAGCCAGTAAGTTGGGCAGAAAAACAAAAGATAAACAGGAACAAGTGAAGCCGGCTGGGGAGGAGTAAGCACGGGGTTTAAGGGTTTCTGAGAGACAGGACAGTGGGGAAGCTGTGGAGGCGGCCACCCTGCCAAGGTAACTCCGTCCACCATATTTTGGTGCTCTGAAGATTAAAAGCAGTAACACAAGCAATGGCAGTGAGAAGAGTTCAGATGTAGCTTCAAGGGGACACTGAGACAGAATCAGAAAAGCTGATATGGACAGAGAAATAGCAGCATGCGTGGTGGCTGACAGGTCACGCTCGGGCACTGGGGACAGCAGCATGGTGGGGGCATGGAAAGGCGGAATCTGGGCCCATGTAAAAATGACAGCCTCTTTTTTTTCTTCCTGAGGACAGGGTGGCCTCGTAGCACAGGCCTGTACCTGGGCTCTCTGGGGGGTGGGGGGCACAGGAAGTGGGACAGGGACACCATGTATGAGCACTAACACTGCTTTGATATGAACAATTTCTCCTGGTGAGTGAGCCTGGAGTATGCTAGCTCGAGTCGCAATGTCTCAGTAGGAGGCCTGTGGGCATCTGTGGAGGGAAACAGTGCTGCAGGTTCTGCCTGGATCTACCTAGACTCAGTGTCTCAGTAGGAATTGGATTCCTGTGGGAAAACAAATGATGCTGCAGATTCTATGGCTTGGGCAGCAAGACTAGGCTCTCTGGACCCTGACATCGTAGGTTTAATCTTTACGTTCTTAGTCAGGACAACAGCTGCTCAAAGACAAGGACAACTTTAGGTTATCTCTGTCTCTCCCTATCCTCTAGACAGAAGCCACTCTCTCTATAATCTATGTTGTTGTATATAAGCTAAGAACTGATCAAGTCACTTTCACCGCAGCCTTACAGCTACTGACAGACGCCCTACTGAGAACAGGTCTGTACCAGGCTCCCCAGTGCCAGGGCAGAGGAGACCAGACTCTGCCCTCTTTCCTTCTCTGGGCCGCAACTGAGTCTAGGATCAGGCTAATTATACAACAAAATAGCAAAGACATGCTTCTAGCAAAGGTGCTGAGAGTTCTTTACTAGGGCTAGAGAAACGGCTCTGACGTTAAGACAATAACAGTTAAGACTGCTCCTGCAGAGGACTTGAGCGTGACTTCCAGACAACTCACAAGCACTTACAACTCCAGCTCCAGGGGATCCAGTGTCCCTGGCCTCCATGGACAACTGCACTGATGGGCACAAATGAATACTCATATAGAGTGGTGGCACAAACCTTTAGTGCCAGTGTTAATGGGCAGATCTCTGTGAGTTGCAGGCCAGTCTGATCTACATAGTGAGAACTTGTCTCAAACATGAACAAACAAAACAACCAAAAAACTGTGTCTCGAATACTCTTGCACTGAGACCCAGAAAAAAGATAATAGGTAAGAACTAGGTAAACATGCCCTCTGTTTGATGAATTAAGGCTGGTGTCCACCGCCAAATAAAATAGTATGTGGAGTGACCAGAGGAAAGCACAAACTGTAGCCAGAGAGCAGGCTCAATGGTGAAGAGTACTGACCGCTCTTGTAGAGGACTTGGGTGCTGTTCCCCACACCCCCACAGTGGCTTGCAACCCTAGCTCCAGTGTCCAGGGACCATGTGCCCTTTTCTGGTCTCTGTGGAAGCCAGGCAAGCATGTGGTGTACATACATCATGCAGACAGAACAGTCATGTGTAAAAAGGCCAGGTCAGGGCAGTGCCAGCCCTTCTGGGCAGAGCCCACCTGGAGTGCTGTAAAGCTAGCCGTTTTCTGTTCTCCAACCTCAAGACCACAGAAATAGAAACAAACAGTGCTGTCTGTATCAGAAGGAACTGGAATAGTTACATTTGCACAACAAAGGTGCAATGAAGAAGAAAACTCCAATGCTTTCAACTTGGTTAGTTCAGTCTTGGGAGCCACTGGTGACAGTCACACTGAAGGGTGACTTGGGAAAGCATACTATTAGAACCAAATCACATATAAATGTCACCGCCTATACTGTAAAGAGTGCCAAGAGGAACTTTAAACATGATAGCCTTCCAACTGAATAGTTATATGTATTTATTATGTAATTGCAAAAAAATATTAAAAAACAAAACCAACAAAAAGGAGCAGAAAAACTAGCCACAATGTCATTATTTTAATAATCCAACATTTTGGTATTATTTCTTGTTTTAGGGTTTTTTTAACCTTTAAAAAATCATGGGTGACTTTTTCTATGTGGTGCGGAGAATTTCTTGCCCATGCTAGTCAGGGGCTACTACCGCTGCACTACATCACAATGCTAAAAACTTACTTTTATTTTTAATTGGTGCCGGGGATTGAATCTAGTGCTTTACTATAGCGTATGTACAGGGCAGACTTCTCTGCACGCAGTGTTAATGTTCTGCCTCTGATGTACCAGAACAGTAGTTTTTTCTTTGTATGGGAAATATTTAATAAATATGAATTATAAGGGCTTCATGGGTAGCCACTGGTCTAAACTGGTAGACTAATGAAGGAGGCTCAATTCAAAACTACTACAAACATATGCACTACTACTGTCCAAACATGTTCTCTTCATCTTTATATAGGTGTTTTGTGTGATGCTTGTATTTGCAGTGTTCGGGCTTGAACAACACAAAATATTTGCCTCACCTAATATAAAATAAATAGACAAAGACTAGAGTAACAGACTCTCAAGCAACACATCAGTCATGTGCTTGATAGAGGATGTACTCAGGGTTTGTTTCCTCCCCCACGCTGAGGAGAAGGCAGCTGCAACAGAAGGCATCACAGCCTCCGAGCTCGGGCCAAGGCAGGCGATGCAAACCCTGTTTGTAGGCAGCAGCGCACTGCACAGTACCTTCAGGTTGTGTATGACGTCTATCCGCTTGTTCTGGCTGTCCTTAAAGTGAACTTGCACTCTGACGGGAAACTCACCCCAACCTCTTCTAGTCAGATGAAAAGGGGGCTCTCTAGGGAAAAGCAGAAATTTTACACATTCACCCAAGTTTATACTCTCATTCTAAAAAAGTTTTCCTAAGAGACAAAAGTTCACATCTTCCCAAGATCGCAAGACACTAAATCCGCATGTTAACACACACGCTAATAACACTGTAATCCAAGTCTACACTAACCCTTCTGTTCCCAATGACTATAGCTCACAAGTAAGTCTGAATCATTCCAAGGCATTTCTTAAGTAGAGCTGTTTGAAAATGTCACACTACAAAGGCAGAAGCCTGACTGGCAGCTGACAGGCACAGGATGCAAGATGTACATCCCAAACCAAAAAACAAACAAACAAAAACCCAAAAAACAACATCACATTCAATCTTAAAGTGGTAAGTTAGTTGGTGCAATCTTAAAAAGCAAGCAAGCTGCTCACAATATGCCCTTCCCTACATAGCGGCTGTGATGTTAGGGCGCAGGAGTGTGTATCCAAATGCTAACCCGACAAAAGAATATTCAGTCCCAACATAGTTTATGAAGAAAGAAGGGAAATGAATGAATGCGGCTGGCAAAGTGCTACTACTCACTTTGGGTGCATGAAGATTCATTACACTCTTTGCTTCTGTGTACATATGGAATTTTCCATAATAAAAACATTTAGAAATGTAATTGTGCGATCTTGAAGTATTCAGACTATATATTTAAGTTAATGGGTTTGTAAGTCGAAACGGTTGTGAATCGACGTCAGACTGTATTAAGATGCTGAGATTGGGCAGAAAGGCGCTCTCCCTGGATATGCTCCTGGAAAACTGAGACACGGATTCAGTTACAGCAGTGTCTCGGAACACAGCCTGAGAGGGGCCTAACAGACGGGAATTAACAAGCAGATCCAGAAACTGAGCATGGGCGACAGGAAAAGCCCTGAACTCAAGAGCAACCTGGAAAGCACAGAAAATAACCACACCAAGTACAGCGAGGTCAGCCCTCTGCATCTGAGCAGTGGCTCCCCGTGAGCCCTCTGCATCTGAGCAGTGGCTCCCCGTGAGCCCTCTGCATCTGAGCAGTGGCTCCCCGTGAGCCCTCTGCATCTGAGCAGTGGCTCCACTTTTAGCAAGCTACTATGTAGCTGCTCTTTGTGCCAGACTACAGCAAAACGAGCCATCCTTCAGGCGCCAGGTGTTTGCCAAGACCTGGGGATGGAGACAATACACTGACAACTTTCCGAGTCTGGTTCTGTCTCCTCTGCCTTACATTTGTACTCTCAGCCTGTAGTCACCTCCATGACTTTAACACTAGGCACTACAGGTTTACATCCATTCTGTTTAAACATATTGATGACCAGGAAAAAACCCACAAGCAGTGGCCAAGCTGTTTTTCAGTTACTTCTGGCGACCCAGGATGGCTACTTAGTGAAAGCTTCAGCTGGGCACAGCTCAAGTAAACAAAGCACTGGGGAGGCTGGGGCAGAGCGTGGAGTTAAATGCCAGTCAGGTCTATCTGTTCCATGAACGTTCTAGATTTAGAATGATAAAGAATAAATAAGTTGGGCCCAGGGGTCCCGCTCAAACTAAGGCACCAGCCAAAAACAATACAGTCAGTAAACTTTAAACCCCTACCCAGATCTAGCCAATGGACAGAACATTCTCCACAGTTGAGTGGAGAGTGGGGTATGACTTTCACACGAACTCTGGTGCCTCACATTTAACCATGTCCCCTAGAGGGGGAGACCTGGTGGCACTCAGAGGAAGGCTAGCAGGCTACCAAGAAGAGACTTGATATCCTATGAGCATATACAGGGGAAGGAAGGCCCCTCAGGCACAGTCATAGGGAGGGAAACAAGGGGAAAATGGGAGGGAGGGAAGAACGGGAGGATACAAGGGATGGGATAACCATTGAGATGTAACAAGAATAAATTAAAAAAAAAAAAAAAGAATAAATAAGTTATTCCTCTACATGGAAGACCTTCAAAAGAGCTAAAATGCTACCCTGAGGTCTTCCTAGGATGAACACTTTTGACTTCATGGTGACGGTGGTAAACCTTAATGCAAATGTTGTTATAAACCTTTGCATCTATTAACTTAACCTCACTAAGCACCATCCTGAGACACAGTTCAACTGCATAACTACCTTGCAAGGCCACACAGCAAGCAAGCAAGCAGTAAAAGCAGAATTCAAACTCAAGCTCTAGGCTACAGAGGCCATGCTCTCAACCACCGTGCTAGTTCTAGTGGCCACAGTGGCAGATCTCCTCACTACCCAGTTCTCCTGCTAGATGCTCAAGAGTACAGTAAGCTGCTGTCAGACTGGTGTCTCACATACACCTAGGATAGGGATAGTCCATCTCACTTACCAAAGGCAGGGACCAAGTGTTCGCCACACAAAGCCCAGAATCCAACATACACTTAAGTGACTAGCTTATAAAGTTCACTCTCACAGCTCTTAGGAAGACGGCTAAGGATAGTTGTGACAAGTGAGTAAAATAAGAAAACAGCTTCTATAGGAGAAGAGACCCGTACTCTTCATCTAGTTATGTGCAGTACCGAGAAGATTCAGCCATCATAAGAAACACAGCTGCACTTTGATTAAAAAAAAATTAAACTGAACATCCCAAAGGCTGCATCAAATTACATCAAATTAATTCTAACAACGGGTAGTGGTGGCACATGCCTGTAATCCCATCACTCAGGAGGCAGAGGCAGGTGGATCTCTGTGAGTTCGAGGCCAGCCTGGTCTAGAAAGTGAGTCCAGAAAAGAGAGGGCTACACAGAGAAACCCTGTCTCAAAAAATAAAAATAAAACAAACAAACAAAATAATTAATTCTGACACTAGGTACAAACCAGCTTTGCAGAACCATAGAGAAGATTCTAAGTTATAACTAAATCCAAGACACAGGCTAATTTTATTACCCTACTTTACATTCTACCTTACTTGGAACGTTACACTATGTCTTAGAAGAATAATTTAGGAGTACAGCTAAGCTGGAGTGTGCCAGGGACTATAACCTACTGACAAGAATGAGAGCTGAAGTAAGTGTACCCTAAAGTAAGGACAATGAAAGAGACTCGAGCTTCTTGCCAGTATTTGAAATCTAGCAGACCGGTACCAAAGGCACAGAAGAATTTACTTTCCAGCAGTTAGAAGAAGTGCACACCTGCCATCTCAGCACATTGGAGGCTGAGACAAGAGGACAGTCTAGAACAGAGTTCCAGGCCAGTCAGGGCTATATAGCAAGGCCCTCTATCAACTCCTACCCCTGGAAAAAAAACAAAAAACAAAAAACAAACTCACAGAAATTTAGGCCTCTGCTCATTATAATTTAAAAGTCCCCAGCAAGCAGAGTTATAGTGGAACGGCCCACCTCACAAACTCAGCAACTCACTCCGCATCAAACATGAAGTGAGTGTTTACTAGTTCTAGGAACCATATCAGACCTTGAAGAAGCTGCTATTAGTAAGAGGCCCAAACACCAAGGAGCTGAAAGTTAAGGCGGGGTGTGGAGGCACATCTTCAATTCCCCAGCCAATATTTTTTAGCACTTTAAAAAAAGCTTTTATTTGTGTATTCATGTAGAAACAAATTTTCATAACCTAAAAAAGGACATGCCTATAAAGGTACAAGAAGGTTACAAAACACCAAATAGATTGGGCTAGCAAAGAAAGTTCTCTGGTTGTATAATAATCAAAACAATAAACATACGGAACAAACAAGTAATATTAAAAGCTGGAAGGGGAAAAGAACAAGTACCATATAAGACAGACCTATTAGAATTACATCCAACTTCTCAATGGAGATTCTAAAAGCCAGAAGGGCCTGGGCAGAAGTGTTACAGACTCTAAGAGACCACAGATGCCAGTACTGACTACTATACCCAGCAAAACTCTCAATCACCCTAAAGAAAACAAGATATTCCACAATAAAGTCAAATCTAAACATTATCTATCTACAAATCCAGCCTTACAGAAGGTACTAGAAGAAAAACTCCAACCCACGAAAACACAGGAAATAATCTCATACCAACAAGAAGAAGAGAAACACACTCACATGCACGCACCTTCATACATTCCCACACTCTTACAGACATACCAACAACAAAAGAACAGGAATTGACGATCATTGGCCATTGATCAGTGGACTCCATTCCCCTACGGGAAGACACAGGCTAACAGAATGGATGCAGGAACAGGCTCCATTCTTCTGCTGTGCACAAGAACACACCTCAGCATCACAGACAGGCATAAGTTACCTCAGAGTACAGGTTTCGAAAAAGATTTTCCAAGCCAATGGACCTAAGAAATAAGCTGGTATAGCCATTCCAACATCTAACAAAATAGACTTCAAATTAAAACTAATCAAGAGATAGGGGAAAACACTTAATACTCAAAGGAAAATTCCATGAGGGTGTTTAAATTCTTAACACCTATGGCCGAAACAAAAGGGCACCCATGTTTGAAAAAGAAATATTACTAAAGCTTAGATCATATGCTGACCCTCACAGTTTTATCCTGGGAGACTTGAATTCCCCACTCAGCAGAAGACAGGTTATCCATACAGTAACTAAATGGAGCAATAATGGAGCTAAGAGACGTTAAAACCCAAAGCCCAGAAACATTTCACACAAACTCAAAAGAATCTACCTTTGTCTCAGCACCTCGTAGAACATTCTCTAAAACTGACTGCAAACTTGTCACAAACCAAGTCTCAACAGATAAAAAGAAAAATGAAATAAGCCCCTGCATCCTATCAGACCACCATGGATTAAAGCTGGATTTCAACAACAGAAACAACGAAATGCTTAAAAACTCATGGAAACTGAACAACTGTCTACTGAATGAAAACTGGGTCAAGACAGAAATGAAAAGACTGTCCAGAATTCAATGAAAATATACAACAGACCCAAACTTATGGGACATAATGAAAACAGTGGTAAGAGAAAAGTTCACAGCTCTAAGTGCCTACATAAGGCACTTAGCGACCTAACAGTACATCTGAAAACTCTAGGAAAAAAGTGTCCACAAACAAGAAGAATATAAGGCAAGAAATAATCAATAAAATAGAAACAAAGGGAGGAATGCACAGAATCAATGAAACAAAGAATTGGTTCATTTTGGGGGAGGGGCAAAATCAACAAGATAGACAAACCTTTATCCCAACAAAAAGATGGAGAGAGAATATCCAAATTAACAGAATCAGAAATGAAAAAGGAGGGTATACTAAGAGACACTGGGGAAATCCAAAGAATCATTAGGTCATACTTTAAAAACTTACACAGCACAAAATAGGAAAATCTAGAAGAAACAGATAATTTTCTTAAGAGATAACATTTATCAAAGTTTAATCAAGATCAGATAAACAATTTAAACAGATTCTATAACCTCCAAGGAAGTAGAAGCAGTCATCAAAAGCCCCCCAATCAAACAACAACAACAACAAAAACCCAGGGCCAGATGGTTTTATAGAAGAATTCTACTGGACTGTTCAGCAAAACAAAACAAAACAAAAACTAATGCCAATACTCCTCAAATTATTCCACAAACAAAAGAAACATTGCCAAACTCATTTTATGAAGCCAGTCATGATGATACCCAAATCACACAAAATTGAACAGATTTATAGACCAATTTCCATTATAAACATAGATATAAAAATACTCAATAAAATACTCAAAAATCAAATCCAAAAACATATAAAAAGTATCATCCACCACAACCATGGAGGCTTCATCCTTGAGATGCAGGGGCGGTTCAACATATGAAAACCAGTCAATGTAATCCACCATATAAATAAACTGAAAGAAAAAAACAACACATGATACTCTCATTACAAGGTGAAAAGCCTTTGACAAAAAACAACACCCCTTCATGGTAAAAGTTGGAGAGATCACAGATACAAGACACATACCTAAACAAAATAAAAGCTATATACAGCAAACCTATACATAGCCAAAATCAAATTAAATGAAGAAAACTCAAAGCAATTCCACTAAAATCAGGAACAAAGCAAAGCTGTCCAGTGTCTCCACATCTATACAACATAGTACTTGAAGTTCTAGCTAGAGCAATAAGACAACTAAAGGCGATTGGGGGATACAAATTGGAAAGGAAGAAGTCAAAGTATAGATACTCACAGATAATATACTAAGTGACCCCAAAAATTCTACCAGAGAACACCTTCAACAAAGTGGCTAGATACAAAACTAACTCAAAAAACACAATAGCTCTCCTGTATATAAATGAAAAAGAAATTAGGCAAACAACATATCTTGGCGTAACTCTAATCAAGCAAGTAAAAGACCTGTATGACAAGAACCCGAAGTCTCTGAAGGAAGAAATTAAAGAAGATATCAGAAGATGGAAAGATCTCCCACGCTCATGGATTGGTAGGATTAACGTAGTAAAAATGTTCAATCTATAAAAGCAATCTACAGATTCAGTGTAATTCCCATCAAAATTCCAACACAATTCTTTACCAACCTTGAAAGGACAATTCTCAAATTCACTTGGAAAAATAAAAAATGCAGGATAGCTAATGCAATCCTGAACAATAACAGAACTTCCAGAAAGCCGAACTGGTGGTGCACGCATGTAATCCCAGCACTCGGGAGGCAGAGGCAGGTGGATCTCTGTGAGTTTGAAGCCAGCCTGGTCTATAAAGCGAGTCTAGGCCCTGTCTCGAAAAACAAAGAAGAAAGAAAGGAAGGAAGGAAAGGAAGGAAGGAAGGAAGGAAGGAAGGAAAGGAAGGAAGGAAGGAAGGAAGGAAGGAAGGAAGGAAGGAAGGAAGGAAGGACGTCCAGAGGTCTCATCATCCTTGATTTCAAGCAGCAGCTATGTGGTAATGTCTAAGCAGACAGGTTCATCAATGGATACCCAGACGTACCTACACATCCAGACATCTGACAGTAGAAACGCACAGTGGACAAAGGAAAGCACCTTCAGCAAGTAGTGCTGGTCTCACTGGATGCCTACATGTAGACTACAAATAGATCCATGTATATCACCCTGCACAAAACTAAGTGGATCAAAGACCTCAACATAACACCAGGACACCGAACCTCACAGAAGAAAATCCTTGAACACACGGACAATTTCCTACACAGAACTAGAGCAGCACAAGCACCAAGATCAGCAATAAATGGGACCTCATGAAACGGTAAAGCAAAGGGCACTGTCGTAGGACAAAACAGCAGCCTACAGAACGGAAAAAGATTATTTACTGACTCCACATCTTTGACAGGGGCCTAATATCACACACAGAGAGGGGTGGGGGCGGGGGGATGACACTCAAGAACCTAAATATCAACAAACAAAATAATCCAATTTAAACAATGGAGTACAACTCTAGACAGAATTCTCAACAGACAAAACTCAAATGACTAAGAAATACTTGAAATGTTCAACATCCTTAGCCATCAGGATGCAAATCAAAATGACTTTGAGATTCCGTCTTACACCTGTTAGAATGGCTAAGATAAAAACCCCAGGTGACAACACATCATGCTGATGAGGAGGTGGAGAAAGGGGAACAGTCCTCCATTGGTGGTAGTAGTGCCAACGTGTGCAGCCACTTTGGAAATAAACTTGGTGGCTTCTCAGGAAATTGGGAATAGTTCTACCTCAAGACCCAGCTATAGCACTCTGGGCACATACTCACAGGAGGATGTTCTATCCTACTACAAGGACACTTGTTCAGCTATGTTCATAGTGGCTTTATTCCTAATAGCCAGAAACAGGAAACCACCTAGACGCCTCTCAACTGAAGAATGGATAAAGAAAATGTGGTACATTTATACTATAGAATACTACTCAGCTATTAAAAACAAGGACACCATGCAATTTGAGGGCAAATGGGTCATCCTGAGTGAGGTAGTCCAGACTCAGAAGTATGTACTCACTTATCAGTGGACATTAGGAGGAGGTGGTGGCAGTGGTGGTGGTGTAGGGGAGGTGAAAGGAGAGAGTAAGAGAGGCGACTGGAATTTGGAAACCTAGTGCAGGGAAACCTTCCTGGAATCTACGAGGGTGACCATAGCAAGAACTCTTGGTAATAGAGGACTCTAAGCCTGAAGCAGCCATTTTCTATAAGCAGGCAAGGCCCCCAGTGGTAGGATGGGGACATCAACCCAGCCACAAAACCTTCAATGTGCAATCTGTCCTGCATGGAAAATGTACTGGGGCAATGATGATGCAGAACTTATGAAAGTGATCAACCTTACAGGGGAGTGGTAGGGAAGAAGAGGGTAGGAGGGTGAAACCAGGAAGAGAGGAGGGAGGGGGGCTGTAATCAGGATGTAAAATGAAAAAAAAAAAAAAAAAAATGAAAAAGAAAATCAATTAAAAAACCAGAAGCGAACCACTGACTGGTTTAATTTGAGGCCCACACAAGCGTGACCTCATTCTTGACATTGCCTGAATGACCAGGAACCAGAAACTAGATAGCTCAGAGACCTAGGGTGGAACCAAACATGAGTAGCCAAAAAACAAAACCTGAAATGACTGCTAATGATGCTCTGCCCTGCTATACTCATAGATCATGCCTAGTCCAGTCAGCGTCAGCGGCCTCCTCCATCAGCTGATGGGAGTAGATGCAGAGACCCACAGTCAAACGTTAGGTGGAGAGTCCAGGTTGCAGGTCTCAATTGGGTCCCTCCCCTTGGAGCTCAGGGAATCTGGAGAAAGAGGAAGAGGAGGAGGAGGAACTGTGGGAGCCAGAGAGCTTAAAGATACTAGGAGAACACGGCTCATGGGTACTCACAGTGACTACAGTAACATTCACAGAGCCTGAGTGGGTCTGTGCTAGGTCTTCTGCAATGTTACGGTTGTGTAGCTTAGTGTTTGGGGTGGACTCCGTTGTCAGGAGGTGGGGTGTTCCTGCCTCTTTCACCTGCTCTTGGCACTCTCTTAATCCTACTGGGTTGCCTTGCCCAGTTTTGATACGAGGGCTTGTGCCTGATCTCATTGCAGTTGCTGTGCTTGGCAGATGTTCCTAGGCGGCCTGCTCTCTTCTCGGGGGAGATGAGGATGGGGTGGGCCTGGAGAAGAGAGGAGCTGGGTGGGGACCTGAGAAGCTGTAAAAAGGGGGTCTAGTGGTGAAGAGCAACATCAGTAAACAAGGTTCTAAAGCTGGTTTTCAGAGATGCCCACATGGGAAAGTAATAGATAGCCACCACAGAGGAGGAGGGCGGGGCTTCTGGGCTGCAGCAGGGTGGCAATGGGATTTTGTTTGTTTGTTTTGAGACAGGGTTTCTCTGTGTAGCTCTGGCTGTTCTAGAACTTTGTAGACTAGGCTGGCCTGAAATTTAGAGATCCACCTGCCTCTGCCTCCCAGTGCCCGGATTAAAGGTGTGCACCACAACAGCCAGGCTCGGGAACGAGGTGATTTTAGGGAAAAGGAAAAGATGGTCCAGAAACCACAAATATGAAGAGAAAGACACTCCTTCTAAAGCCAACACCAAAGTGTTGTGTGTGATGTTAAGCTGCTGATTTAATTATCAGTGATACTTTATATGCACCAGTGTTTCAAGACTTCCAACAGTCCACTGACCACATGACAAGAGCTGAGAGCACCAGTTAGTGAAACCACTGCAGAGAAACCACAGCTAAAGCTACCTAATGACCAATTGCAGGCAGTGAGCAAGTTACTAACAGCACAAACATTCTAGGGCACATTACAAAGCTAGTCACTTTTCTTGAAGTCAGTAAATCTTAGGTGTCCTCACCTAACCTCCACAAGGTCATTTGGTTTATAGCTAGGATGAAGAAAGAACCAAACTTTCTTGACAAAGTGATTAATGCTGGGTTCTCTGCGGGACCCTCGGACATACACCATCCACTTATGGGTTGACTGGTCATTTTCTTCTCGCTTATCTGGAGGTATGTACCTGGAGAAGAAAGAGGGAGAGATGAATTCTTCCTTAAAAACTCTAACCATTTAAGCTGGTGAAGCAGCTCAGTGGATGAAGGCACTTGCCACAAAATTCTGATGATCTAAATTTGATCCCAGGATCCCACCTAAAAAAAGTCCTGACCTCCACACATGTGCCATGATGTACAAGTCCATACATACAAGAATGATGCTTGTATTCACAATAATAATAATAATAATAATAATAATAATAATAATAATAATAATAATAATACACAACTTCAAAACTAATAACTGGGGCTAGAGTGATGGCTCAGCAACTAAAAGCACTGGCTTCTCTTCCAGAGGATTCGGGTTTGATTCCCAGTACCCACAGAACAGCTCACAAGAGTCTGTACCTCCAGTTCTGAGCACATGATACTCTCTTCTGACCTCTGCGGGCACACACATGGTGCACACACATACATGAAGGCAAAACACATAAATGCATTTAAAAACCAACAACCCCCCAAAAAACCACAAAAAAACAAAAACACCCCCCCTACAAAAACCAACTTAACAACTAGGAGTGAGGTCCTGCTTAAAACAAGATTAAGATCCCAGCTGTCCTTAGGAGCAGTCACACCTAGTCAGTCCCTAATCCTTACTTGTTCTCGAGCTCCCACTAGCCCCTGTACCTACTTAATTCCCTTAAAATTTGTCTTCTGATTATCAACCCCAAATTAAAAGAGATCAATCAAACTTGTTTTCTTATCAAGTGGGAGAAATGAGCTGGCATGCAGGAAGCTTCAGCCTTCCATTCAGTTTCGGGCAGGCAGAGGCTGGCCTTCTGGTGTCGCATCACTGTTCCCAAGAAGGCAGCTGCACTCAATTCTCCTCCAACAGCCCAGCCACCACCCCAGGGGGCGAACACGGCAGTGACTGGGGCACCCTTAGATTCCGGAGAAAATCATGACACGGCCTCTAGGGCTCTGATATCCATAGCGCTACAGGAAACAAGATGCAGCACACCCTGTCCAGTCAGTCTTCACACTGTGCTCTTCCACGCAAAAGCACTAGGACTGTAAGTTCCATGACTTTTGTTGGGATTTTCACTAGACTATCTGCAGGCCAGTTTTAATTTAGGGAGAAAGGCATTCCCAATGCTAAGCCTTCTTGTCTGTTAGCCTGACATATTGCTCTATTTCTTTTAATACAGTATAAAAATTCCACAGGTCGTGGTGGCACATGCCTTTGATCTCAGCACTCATGGAGGCAGAGGCAAGCGGATCACTGTGAGTTCAAGGCCAGCCTGGTCTACAAAGCAAGTGGGGACAGCCAAGGCTACAGGGAGAAATCTTGTGTTGAAAAAAACCAACAACAACAACAAAAAAGAAGCATAAAAAATCTTGAAGAGCTAGCCTGTCTTTGGTCTCATTTACTGGACATATTGTGATTGCTAGTGTAAATATGATTTTTAAATATTTTCTAATGTGTAAGTGACTTCTGTATAATTATACCATATTCAATAACCTTACTAAACTTTTATTAATTCTAAAAATAAATAATCACAAAATTGGTTTTCAGGCATGAAAGATGGTTTGGTAGGTAAAACACTTGCCATGTAAGCTTCATGATTACAGTTTGATCCCAGGAGTCTATATAAAGGTGAAAAAACTATTTCGTGAGACTCTGGCTCAAAAATAAATAGGCAGGTGGTGAGGGAAGGCTCGTGGGTTAAAAGCATGGACTGCCTTTCCAGAGGACTCAGGTTGGTCCCTAGCACCCACATGCAAGCTCTCAACCCTGTGACTCTAGTTTTGGGGATCTGACGCCTTTTTCTGGCCTCAGCAGGCACCAGGCATTCATGTGGAACACATACACACAGGCAAAACACTCACACACAAAATAAAAATTAAAAAACAAGTAACACTAAATGTAAAAAGCATTACTGTTCTGTTTCTTCTCTAGTGACATTTAAGAGTAAACACCTCAATTATCACCAGGGATAGTCACAGATACGGTCCAAGGCAGAGTATCACTGGATCCAGGAAACTTAGACGAACACTTTTCAGGTCTACTTCTGACTTTGCTAAGACACAAGATTACCCAAGAATGTCTCTGAACCATCACTTACTTTAAAAACAAGAGCTAGGAAGAAAGAATCCCTCAGCCAGCCTCCTACTGTAACACTACAGTAAAGTAATGCAGGCAAAGCATCACTGTTAAGTGGGTGGCTGCCAGGAGACCTCTCACGCATACTCACTTGGACACGTTGCCTACTACTATTGTTTTCTTTACAAACAGCCGGGAAGTCTCATCTCCTGTGAGGTCAGCATTCCGCAGTTCTCTTTTATGGGGTCCACTAATACTAGAATTGTCCTGAAAGAAACGACATCAACATTTGTACACATTTAAACAATATTCAATAGGATGCTGACATAATGGAAAGTATGAATAAAATAACTCAGAATGTTTGAGAAAACAGGGTCTTTTACAGCCCAACCAGGCTGGGGCTGTGTAGCTCTCATCTGCTCTCTCATGTGCTGAGAGTGTGGGCATGGGCCACAAGACCTGGCAGTGCGAGATTGTTTAATTCATGAGTGTTTTTGCTTGCATGTATGTTTATTTACCATGTGAGTGCTTGGTGCCCACTGAGGCCACAGGAACTAGAGTTATGATGACTGTGAACTGCCATGTACATGGTGGGAACCAAACCTAAGTCCTCTGGAAGAACAACCAGTACTCTTAAAAAAAAAAAAAGCTGATCATGGTGGGACCCAACTTTAATCACAGCACTTCAGAGGAAGAAGCAGAAGGAACTCTCTGAGTTCGAGGACAGCTTGGTCTACAAAGAGTAGTTCCAGGACAGCCAGGGCTACACAGAAAAATCCTATCTTAAAAACATCCAAAAAAGGGCAGGTATGGTGGTACAGGCCTTTAATCCCAGCACTCGGGAGGCAGAGGCAGGTTGATCACTGTGAGTTCCTGGCCAGCCTGGTCTACAAAGTGAGTCTAGAACAGCCAAAGCTATACAAAGAAACCCTGTCTCAAAACACGAGGAAAAAAAGAAAGAAAAAAAGAAAAAGAAAAGAAAGTTAAGGGTCTAAGGACACAGCAATTGGTGGAGTATTTCTCTGGATTGTGCCACGCTGTGGGTTCAGGCTCCAGCACCATATAATGCAGATATGGAGAACATGCCTGCAATCCCAGCTTAAAAGGTGGCAGTAAAAGAAACAATACTGGTCATACACAAGTAAATCCAAATATTAAGTGTTCTGGTTGGGCGTGGTGGTGCAGGGCTGTAATCCCAGCACTCAGAAGGTAGAGGCAGGCAGATCTCTGTGAGTTCAAGGCCAGCCTGGTTTACAAAGCAAATCCAGGACAGCCAGGGCTACACAGAGAAACCCTGTCTGGAAAAACAAACAAACAAAAAAAGAGTTCTGATTCTGAGGCATCAAACTATGAGATAATTTAGAAAAGGCTTTCTGTTTTATTTTTTCAACAACGAACAAATGAATTTATAACAAAAAACAATTTGCTTTTATGAAAAAATAAATCTAATATTGATCTCTGAATATATAGAAAGCAACTTGTAAGTTCCCTCCACCCCAGAAGCTGTGCTGTGAAATCACTGGTCTAAATTTACAGTGACTCTGTACATAAGTACAAACACCAAATAGGCCAGGTACAGAGTAGCACTTAGACTACCATAGCTGGCCAGTGTCATACCTGTGATTCCAGCATGCGGGAGGCAGAGGCAGGGCGATCACTACAAGTTCCAGACCAGCCAGTCTACTCAGTGCCTGGCCACCCAGGGCTTCATGGCAAAACCTTGTCAAGAAAAGAATTGTGTTTTGTTTTTTGTACGTCAAACTGCACAAGCCACTACTTAGACCTGAAACAAGATCAGAACTCCAACTCTTAAGGGTTCTTTCCCATCTGTGTGAATGACATCCAAAAGCTATGATACTCTCTGGAGTGCTGTGCTCTTAAGTAGGAATGTCAAAATACATACATAATACATGCATGTATGCATGCAGACATACCAGAATGGCAGTTGTGATAACCACTAATGCTCAGTGTGGCTGGTTAATGGTTCATACCTATAACCCAGCACTTGCGAGGCCAACGAGGACTCTGCTAGTTTGAGACCAGCCTGGCTATAGCACACGATGTGAAAAAGGGCACAATTTCTTAGTTAGACGCATACAATGGTTCAATCCTATAACATCAACACTTGGAAGCTGAGGCAAGAGATGCCTCAAGCATTAGGCTAGTCTGGCAAGCCCCAGGCCAAGCCCCAGACTGAGACCGTGTCTTGAAGAACCACAGGTCTGTTTCTCTGCTGTATAAAAAGGAAAAATAAATAAATAAATAAATAAAATCAAACAACTTATATCCTAGAGTCCCTGTAAAGGAATGGGAATCATTCCCACACTTAATATTTAACAGTAGGGCCCCTTTTCCCCTAGATCCCAGCCCACTCCCATCCAGTGCTATACCCTTCCTGTGGTCCGGCTCGGTCTCTGCTCCCCGGTGCCTGAGAGTCTTTCCTCCACATCCATATTGCTGTTATTGTCTTTGTCAGACAGGAAGTCATTGTGTTGAGATAAAGAGTCACTTTCAGAATGATTGGCAGATGGTGTTTCTGATCTCTGATTGGTAGGAGATGAAGACCTAGAAGGTGATTCTAAAAATTTCTTGATAGCAGGGTGGTTAAAAGCCATCGGATCAAATGTTTTTAATCCCTAGAAAAATGAAAGAAGCAAACTTAGACAAATACATCAAAACTGGTGAAAACTGACCTCATAGGTATGTTAAGATCATGTTAACAATCCTTCAAAAATCTCTCCACAAAAACAAAACAAAACGAAAAAGCCGGGTGTGGTGCATGCTTTTAATCCTAGCACTGGGAAGGCAGAAGCAGGTGGATCGCTGAGATTTTGAGGCCAGCCTGGTATAAAAAGTGAGTCTAGGACAGCCATGACTACACAGAGAAACCCTGTCTCAAAAAACAAACAAACAAACAAACAAACATCTCTCCACGTCCTGGATGGAGAGATGGCTCAGCCAATAAAGGCTAGGTTCACAATCAAAACAAAACAAAACAAAGCAAAAAAACAAAACAAAACAAAACAAAAAACAAAAAACAAACAAAAACCAAACAAACTGCTGTCCATATTCGCAAATCCTTACACTTAGCCTGAATCAACAAACAACTGAATCAACAAACAAAAATTTAGATTGACAAGTAACTGTGCAAAAGCTCTAACTCTAAAAGTCAAAGATGAGCCAGTGTGGTGGGGCACACACCTATGAATTCATCACTCAGGAAACTGAGGCAGGAGAATCTGATGTTCTGGGCTATCCTGGGCTGCATTTGAAAAAGTAAAATAAGGGCTTTAATGTAGCTGAGCTAATAGAGTATCTGTCCAGCATGCAAGAATCCAGTTCCACATAACTATAGCTTGTAATCCTGGCATCCACGAGGTAGAAGCCGGAAGGCCAGGAGCTCAAGGGTCATCATCCCCAGCAAGATTTGATTTTAAAAGGAGACACAGCCAGGCATTGTGGCTCATACCTACAATCCCAAGATCTTTGGAATTTAAGTAGGTAGAACATCTCTGTAAGTTCAAGATCAGCCCAGTTTATAACTCATAAAACAAAACAACAAAAACAACAGGGTGCTCCCTGGTGGTCTACCGGTTAGGATCTGGTGCTCTCACTGCCGTGGCCCAGGTTCTATCCTCTCTTTTTTGGGCAGGCGGATCTCTGTAAATTCAAGGCCAACCTGGCCTCGAGTCCAGTACAACCAAAGCTAACACACAGAGAAACCCTGTCTCAACAAAAACAAAACCAAAAAAATAACAAAAGTGCACAGTATAAAAAATGACACCTACAGAGGAGTGAAAACAATAGTAAAAGAAGCGTTAAAATCAGCAGTGTAGGGCTGGAGACAGCTCAGAGGTTAAGAGCACACTGTCTGCTCTTCCAAAGGTCCTAAATGGCAACTACATGGTGCCTCACAACAATCTGTTACGAGATCTGGTACCTTCTTCTGGCATGCAGGTGTACATGCAAGCAGAACACTATATAAATAATAAATAAGTTAAATCTTTAAAAAAAAAATCAGCAGTGTAGAAGTTTTCCCTCAGGCTAGTACAAAGACCTAAGTTTGGTTGTTTTTAAGGAGGTGTTACTGGATGCCCTCACAGCGCCCATGTCAGGGAGCGTACAGTTAACTGTCTCCAGCCCCAAGGGGATCCGTCAGAAGAACATCTACTGGCACCTGCACTCCATGTCCATACCCGGACCGACACACGCACAGACAGGAGAGGGAGGGAGGGAGGGAGGGAGGGAGGGAGGAAGGGGGAGAGAAGAGAGAGACAGAGAGAGACAGACAGACAGACAGACAGACAGACAGACAGACACACACACACACAGGACAGAAAGATACAGTGTTATATAATTATTAATCAAAACAAAAGCCCTGTATTATTAAAGAGCTGGTCCAGGTGAGGAGACTAATGTCTTTAAATCCCCCCCTCCCAAGACAGGGTTTCTCTGTGTAGCCTTGGCTGTCCTGGACTCGCTTTGTAGACCAGGCTGACCTCGAACTCACAGCGATCCGCCTGCCTCTGCCTCCCGAGTGCTGGGATTAAAGGCGTGCGCCACCACGCCCGGCAAGGAGACTAATGTCTTAAATAAGAAAGAGAGCTGATTAATTCATTAACAGGGCTTTTCAGAGCTATGTGTTTTCCAAACTAAAATAATTAAATGGCTAACTAAAACAGGAAAAAAACGTAGCTAAAGATTCCTTGAATGTTTTGGTTTTTTTTTTTTTTTAACTTTTTAAAGGATTTACTTATTTTATTTTAATTGTATGTATTTGCCCGTGTGTGTATCATGTTAATGTCTGATATCTGCAGAAGACAGAGGGTGTTGGATCCCCTAAAGTGACGATACTGATAGTTGCAAGCCACCATGTAGTAGCGGGAACTGAAGTCAACTACGGGGCCTATCTCCAGCCCTGGCTTCAGTAAATCTTAATCAGAACATCAGGAGATTAAAAAATCAGTCATTTCTAGACAAACATACCACAGATTCCAACTGTTCATGGTAAAGCAACAAAAACTAACCAGTTTTTCAAGCCAAGCAGCTGCCTATGGTCTCTTTTACATCATGCAATGATACCAGAATTCGTGGTGGACTGCAAAGCAGTACAACTTCCACAAATTCGTACTCACCCAGAACCTGTGACTTTATTCAGAAATAACTGGATTGTAGCTTATATAGCTATCATATGTGAGACCCTGGGGTCAACTACAGGCACAAGCACACATAGACAATGGGGGGGGGTATCTTTGTAGATATAACCAATTTAAAACAAAGTCATACTAGACTAAAGTCAACCCTCATCCAGGAACCTAGAGCAATCCAGGGAAGACACTCAAGGAATAATGCTCTGGGCACTTAAATCTTATAATCTTTTAATTGCATATTACGGTCTCTGATTTTGTGTTTTTACGGGTATTATGTATGTGTGTATTTCACAGGCACTCTGTGCTTAATATGCAACTGCCAGGAAAAAAAGAAAAAGGAGTAAAAAGTTTTATAGTTAGCACTGAAATGTTTTGATGTCTTAAACTTAATTTTAAATTTCTTAGGAGAAAGACAGCGTTAGAATTTTAAACCAATGACTCTACATGGCATGCAAATGTTTGTCTTTTTTCTTGTATTGAGAACTATGATTAAGAAGCGGCATTTGAGAGAGCAAGGCATGCCAAGTAAGGCAAAGCAAAAGAGGAGGAAGCAGGTCAAGTTGCAGTGAGGTCTGCCTGCTAGCATTACAGCAGCAACAACCAGGGAAAGGACGACAGGACCATGGTTATGTTCCTCATAAAGGTGGTCGGGCTTATTAAATTCTAAAGGTCAGCGTAAGAAATGTCTCAATGATAGGGAATCCACCTTGTCCTGTCCCCGCCACAGACGAGGAAAATGGTGGCTGCATATGAGGAGCACTTACCTCAGACAACTTCAGAAGACCGGCAGAAGCATAATAGTTCGCTACGATGCAGGCTCGGAGTTTATCCATCATCCTCCTGGCTTCTATCAGTCGCTAAAAACACATAAGAGTTTAAATGTCATTTAAATACAGCAAGTAACAACAATGGCCTAAAATGTACAGAAAATGCAGACAACAAAAGCCAGAACTCAGCTTCTTGAATTATCTCAAAATAAATATTTCTCACCTAACCCAACTGACAAGGACATGGGCTGGAGACATTGATGCACTTCGGTGTCTGGGTGCTCATGTGTGAGCACAGCTCTGCAGTCTCTGCGTCTACCGCAGAGCACACCCGGGATGGGGGGTGTGTGTATGCTTCCCTGAGCACTAAAGTTTTAAAAAGTAAAAGCTGAGCATGGAGGCAGACGCCTTTAATCCCAGCACTTGAAAGGCAGAAGCAAGTGGATCTCTGAATTCAAAGCCAGTCAGGTCTATAGGGTGAGTTCTATGACAGCCAGGGCTGCACAGAGAAACCCCGTCTCAAAAAGCAAACAAACAAACAAAAATTACAAATATAACAAAGAAACAAAAACAGTGATGCTGGTGTGTGAGCATAGTTATTAAAAAATAATCATAATATACTGAGAACAATATCAAAAAATTATTTTGGGGATGGAAGTTCAAGTGTAACTTTTTATCTTTTCTCAATTTCATTAATTTGTGGGGGGGGGGTGGGGGGGGTTGAGAGAAAAACTCATTTTTCCCAGGCTAGCTTCAAATTCACTACGTAGCTGAGGATGGCCTGAAATGTCTGGTCCTCCTGCCTCGTCTTCTACTGGGGTTACAGTGTGCCCATTGCTCAGCAGGATAATTTTTTGTTTGTTTTAAGACATGGTCTCACTCTATAGCCTTGGCTGTCCTGAAAGTCATTATGAAAACCAAGTTATCCTAGAACTCACAGAGATTCATCTGCCTCTGCCTCTGCTTCTGGAATGCTGGTTTTGAAGGTGTGCGCCACCACCATGCCCAGAATTTAAAAAAAAAAAAAAAAAAAAAAAAATTAAACATCATCAAACATATTCTTTTCCCTCCACAAATTTAGTGTTTCCAATTTATCACTATTATACCTGGTCAATGACGTCGATCTCATGTTCCTTATTCTTCATTTCAAGAGCAAACTGCTCCTTAATAATAGTCTCAATTTTCTGCACAGCTGCATCTCGAGCTACATAAAGAATATAAAACACCGAATTAACCTGTAGCTACAGATTTAAATCAGCAGCCAAAGAAACCAAAAACCAAAACAAAAAAAAAAAAAAAAGAAACTGCTTTGAGTTCATGAGATAATATCCTTAACAAATACAAAGAAGTATACTATACAATCTATATAGTATATAGCATATAGCTATATAACCTGTTCTTAAATGGTTCAGAAAAACACGTTCTACTTCATCTGCACGCAAAAGATAAAATGAATGGGGAAGAAAAAAGCAAGCTTGTAGCAAAATACCATGTGACAGGTCATAAATATAGTTAATAAAAAGATGCTTTTGGTGTGTGTGTGTGTGTGTGTGTGTGTGTGTGTGTGTGTGTGTGTGTGTGTGTGTGTACACACACACACTCACACATGCATGCAGGTGCCTGTGGAGGCCAGAAGAGGATGTATATAGCCTGGAGATGGACTGACAGGAGGTGGTGAGTTGCCCAGCAAATACTGGGACCAGAAAAGCACAGGCTCTTAACTGCTATGCCTGAGCCATTTCTCTGCTGGAGGTTGGTCTGATGTATTTTGATGCTAATTACTGCTTGCAGTCTCTGTACCTAGCCTAAGAGCTAAACTTGTTTGGCCAGTAAAAAGGCATCACAGCTGGGCAGGGCAAGTGGAATAGGCCTGGCTAAGGTTCCAGGGCTAGGAGAGACAGGGAGACTATTGGGAGGAGGAAGAAGGCTGTGCCATGGGTTAGGTGAGGAGAAGCACATGGCCGGCGTTGATGGAGGGCCCAGATGATGATAATTAGCAAGTATTTGGGCTTATGGATGGGAGGTAGTGCAATAGAAATTATGAGAAGCAGATGACGTGGGACACCTGCCTCACTATGAGAAGCAGTTTAGAGGATTAATATCTGCCTTGCCCCAGGTTACCTAAGGCTATTTTAAAATATTAACAGGTGACTGTGTCTTGATTGATTGCTAGAGGGTTGGAAATACTGCCATAATAATTAATTATAGGCCTAATAATAAATATTATTAGGCCATATTGATAAATAAACCGCACCATCTCTCCAGCCTCAAATATATTTAATTTTTATGTCAGTTAAACAAAAAGAAAAAATAAAGATAAACCATGAGTCAAAATGGTAATGTAATCAATGATTTACTTTACTTAAAAAAAAAAAAAAAAAAAAAAAGATTTATTTACTTATTATGTATACAGTGCTTTGCCAGGCCAGAAGAGGGCATCAGATCACATTATAGATGGTTGTGAGCCACCATGTGGTTGCTGGGAATTGAACTCAGGACCTCTGGAAGAGCAGACGGTGCTCTTCTAACTGCTGAGGCGTCTCTCCAACCCTCTTTTCTTTTCTTTTTTCCCTGAGACAGGGTTTCTTTATGTAGCCTTGGCTGTCCTGGACTCACTTTCTAAACCAGGCTGGCCTGGAACTCAGAGATCCATCCGCCTGCTTCTGCCTCCCAAGTGCTGGGAATACAGGCGTGCGCCACCACCGCCAATGATTTACTTTTCAACACATCACATAATGGTGAAAAGACCACCGACCCTTAAATTCCCACTTGCAGCCTCAACCACGGATGGACTAGATCAGTGTTTTCCAAATTTCCATTATCCATGAATGACCCTCAAGACTGTTATCACACCTGGCTTGAATGCCTGTCCCCAAAAGTACCCATGCTAAAAGCTTGGTCCCCAGCTGACAGCGCTGCTGGGAGGCAAGTCTAGGTGTGAGCTGGTTGGAAGAAAGAAGTTCGTATCTTTGAAGGACACATCTTATCCTAAGGCCTCATTGGGCACTTTCTCCTTCAGCGTCTAGACTGAACCACCATCAACAGCCCCACGACTATAAGAACGATGTCATGATACATTGCCTCATGTCAGGACCAGGGCAACGGAGCGAACAGCCTCTCAAAGTACGAGTCAAGAACCTCTCCTTTGACATTTGCTAGCTAATACACAGGCGAGATGTTTAATAAGCACAATTAATACTTTAACATAATGTTAACCTACTTAAGCAACAGTACCCATGAAATAACTTGATCAGTTTTATTTCAACATACATGAAAATAATATGATGGCTGGAGAGGTTAAGAGCACTGGCTGCTCTTCCAAAGGTCCTGAGTTCAATTCCCAGCAACCACATGGTGGCTCACAACCATCTCTAATGAGATCTGGTTCCCTCTTCTGGTGTGCAGGGGTACATGCAGGCAGAGCATTGTATACATAATAAATAAATACTAAAAAAAAAAAAAGAAAGAAAGAAAACATGAAACTATTAAAAGTCTTTATTACCTACAATCACCTCACATGGTTATTCCATATTATAGAGACATCAAAAACCTTTTTTTTATATTATTGTTAAAGATTTAATTTGGTTTTAATTATGTGTTTGTGTGTGTGAGTGCAGATGCTCATGGTGGACAAAGAGGGCCTCCAGGTCCCTGGAGCTGGACTTACAGGCTCTTGTGAGCCACCTGACACAGATGCTGGGCATCGCTTGGGAGCTGGGGCGATGGCTTTGCTGTTAGGAGTACTAACTACTCTTGTAGAGCGCCAGGTTTGATTTCTAGCACTCACATAGCAACTAACAATGTCTTGTGACCTACGCAGGAAATGCATGTGCATGGTGCATAGACATACAAGCAGGCAAAACACTCATATACATAAAATTACAAAATAAATAAATAAATAAAAAGCCGGGCGTGGTGGCGCACGCCTTTAATCCCAGCACTCGGGAGGCAGAGGCAGGTGGATCGCTGTGAGTTCGAGGCCAGCCTGGTCTACAAAGCGAGTCCATGATGGCCGAGGCTACACAGAGAAACCCTGTCTCAAAAAAACAAAAAAAAAAAAAAAAAAAAAATTAATAAATAAATAAATAAATAAAAAGCTAGATGGTGCCAGTGGCTCACGCCTTTAATCCCACCACTTAGGAGACAGATGCAGGTGGATCTCTGAGTTCAAGGCCAGCCTGGTCTACAAAGCGAGTCCAGGACAGCCAGGGACCTTGTCTCAAAAGACCTAAGGGGGCGGGGAGGAAATCTTTAAAAAAATAAAAGAATGCATTCTTAACCATTGAGCCATCATCTTGCCGATTGCGAAAATACTGACTTTAAGTTATATGCAACCTAGCTAAGATTGCTTTACTTCCAGACTACTTGATCATATTCTGCCAGATCTCCTCCCTCGTATGGGACCATGGTGAACTGCCTTCAGCTTGTACATGATGACAGATACTGGCGCAGACTCTGTAAATCCTGTGCACATGCAAGTCAGCAAGGTTAGGTCTCAGAGCAAGTCGATGTGTACCTGAACTCTCAATTGCTTTATGCCGCTTATTTGGAAGGGACACAGATACGTCCTCATAATCAGGGTCCGTTTCTTTGATTGTTCGCTTGATTCCAGACATGGTGACATTCAATTCTTCACTGTGAAGTGATAACAAACACATTAACAATACTACAAAATACTATCACGTATGAATGTACACACAGGGAATAAATAAACACTGCAAAACATTGGTACTTATTTTGTATAAGTCTGTGCACAGACAGGCTGAATATGCCTAGCCTGAGAAGCTGAATCCAGAAAAGTTTCAATCTTGGGAGACTTTAGATTTGCTAGTTAGGGATGCTTAACTCTTGGTGTTTGTGTATACTTAGCCAACAGCATGAAGTCTAACATTAAAAGTTTCCAAAAATATCAGCATGGCTATTTGTTAAAAAGCCTGGGGTTCCCTTCCAGGAGAAAAATTCTTCAGCAAATTGCACATTGCTCCACTGATCACATTTCCTCCTCCTCCTCCTTCTTCTTTTTTTTTTTTTTAAATTTTAGACAGGATGTCTCTATGTGTCCCTAATCCCAAATTCTTGCTAATTATCATCATCTGCACCAAGTCTCCATCCACGCCAGCCATGTGCTTTTCCCCCACTTAACCCATGGCACCACCTTCTTCCTCCTCCCTTCCCCTCTCCTCTCCTTATTCTCCCTGTCTCTCCAAGCCCCGGAACCTTAGCCACACCTAGTCCATTTGCCCTGCCCAAGTGTGATGGCCTTTTTATTGGTCAAAGAGGTTAGGTTCTTCGGCAAGATACAGGTGTGGCACACAGACAACAAGCAACAATTAGCATCAAAATCATCAAACCAACCTCCAACAGAGGACCAGAAGGAAGAAATGAACAATTTAAGCAGGGCATGGTGAGGAAGATACACACCAGTGAGTTTATTTATACAGTAATTTGTTACATTGAGAACTTGGAAAAAGGGAGACAAGACGGCGCCGAATATGCAGGGTATCTGATCTTCAGGACAGAGACTAGGGACTAGGCTGGGAGCCACAGACCACAAGATCGGAAGAGCCCTAGGTGAGAGTGGTCTGCAAAGTACAGAGCACAGGTGGCTCTGACCTTGGGGCCACCCAACCGGCCAACGGAGGGCAGGTGCCCAGTCCCCAAAGTCTGTACTACATCAAGAACTCAGTTTCTGCAACTGAACTGTGGGCAAAGAAACACCAGCTTGGAGTTCTGGGCCTGGGAAAAACAGAGGAAAACAGGTGGTTCTGACTTCTGACAACCCATGAGTCCTGAAAAAGCCCCAGGGGCTGGCAACCACACATCCAAAGCCCAGCCCAGCAGAGCATGCATGCCTCCCCTGTGGTCTCTGTTTCCCTATCTGACCGATCTGTGGGCCATACAGTAACAGCATTAGAGCTGGCTAGCCAGGGGCACCTGAGAGTGAGGATCTGGGCCCGCCAGCCCACAGAGGAACCTAGGGCCTACACAGGGGCCCAGGGAACTGTGGACACGTCCTCCAGCTACAGCTCCAAAGCCCCACACTCTGGTTGACTGATCTAAAGCAGTGCGGTCTGAAGAGATTGGGCAGAAACCTCCATCCCAGCAGACTGTTCCCACACACTTGGGTGGAACTGATCTAGACAGAATGATCAGGCAGGTGTCTGGCTGGCCACCACAGCTCAGCAGGGGCTCCCCCGCTCTTGGAGGCTCTGAACCTGCCGGAGGGGATCAGGAAGAAACCTAGCCATCCACCCCAACCCAGGGAGCCATTCCTACAAGCTCTGGCGGGGCCTGACCAGCTGCCACAACCCAGCAGGACTGCCCCCACACACGCTAAGACCATGCCAAGACCGTACTGAAAGGGCCTGAAGGAATGGGCAGAAGACAAGCCAACTCCCACAAGTCAGAGGGCAGTATCTGCTCTCTTAAGTGGGACTGAACTTAGGCAGAATCCTAGCTAACCCCCACAAGCCAGAAGGGGTTCCGGCACTCTAGGGTGGACTGAGCCTAGGCCCTCATAGCCCCAGTGCCCGAGGGCAGGGTTTTCAAAGTCCATCGAAAGGCAGGATAACTGGCTTTATCTACACTATCTCATACTGATCCTTGGGCTGCAGAGCAGCAGCACTGGCCTCTGCTGACCTATTGGGGAGCTCAGTGTGGAGTAAAGTCCCCTGGAGCTGAAACCAGTTCACCTGCTTGATCCAGGGAAGGACATAAGAAACTACCTCCCAACGTCAGACACAGAAAGATGAAGAGAGTGTAAAAACAAAACAAAACAAAAAACCATAAACAACAAAAGACAAAACAATATGGCATCTCCAGATCCCAGCTATCCCAAAGAAATCAACCCTGAGAACTCAAACACAATTGAAACACAAGAAAATGACCTCAAATCCATAGTAATAAAGATGATAATGGAGGAAATGAGTAAAATCTGTAAACAAATGCAGAAATATGCAGCCAAACAGGCTGAAGACATTAAAGAGGCCTAGAGAGGCATTGAAAGAAATTCAGGAAAATACAAACAATAAGATGAAAGAGTTCAAGGTCTGAAGGTGAAAAGGGAAACAATGATAAAAGCACAGACAGAATAAAGCCAGGAAGAAGAGAAATTAGAAAAGAAAGAAAGAAATGCAGAGGCAAGCTTCTCTAACAGAATTCAGGAGATGGAGGAATGAATCTCGGGATTAGGAGATATAATGTTAGAACAAACCATCAAAGAAAATGCTAAATTGGAAAAAAAATCCTGACACAAAACATCCAAGAAATCAAGGACCCCATGAAAAGATGAAATCTGAGGATAACAGGCATCGAAGAAAGGCAAGATGCCTGGCTAAGGCCCAGGAAATATTTTCAACAAAATCATAGAAGAAAAATTCCCCAATTTAAAGGAGATGCACACAAACATGCAAGAGGCCTACAGAACACCAAATAGGATAGATCAGAAAAGAAAATCCTCCCACCACTTAATAATCAAAACACAAAATGTACAAAGGGAAAAAAATCATTAAAAGTGTCAAGGGAAAAGGCCAAGTAACACACAATGGCAAACCTATCAGAATTACACCTGACTTCTCAGCAGAGATCATGAAAGCCAGAAGGGCCTGGATATAGGTTCTGCAAACCCTAAGAGACCACAGATGCCAGGATACACTACTATACTCAGCGAAGCTATCAACAACCATTGATGGAGAAAACAAGATATTCCATGACAAAAACAAATTCAAATAGTACCTATCTACAAATCCAGCCTATGGAAGATACTAGAAGGAAAACTCCAACCCAAAGTGACAAACTACAACGAAAATGACACAGGAAATAGATAACTACACTGTTGCAAAAACATAAGCACACAAACACTACAGCAACCAACATCAAAATCAAGGGACTTAACAGTCACTGGTCATTAATATCTCTCAACATCAATGGTCTCAATTCTCCAACAAAAAGACACAGACTAACTGAACGGATGCATAAAAATAAGACCCAACATTCTTCTGCATTCAAGAAACACATCTCAGCCACAAGGATAGACATTACCTCAGGGTAAAAGGCTGGAAAAAAGTATTCCAAGCAAATGGACACAGGAAGCAAGCTGGTGTAGCCATTTTAATATCTACTAAAATAGACTTTCAACCAAAAATAATCAAAAGAGATGAGGAAGGACACTTCATACTCATCAAAGGTAAAGTCAACTAAGATGACAGCACAATTCTGAACATCTATGCCCCCAATACAAGGGCACCTACATGTGTTAAAAAAAAAAATTTAACAAAGCTTAAACCACACATTGACCTTCACACATTTATAGTGGGAGGCATCAACACCCCACTTACATCAAAGGAGAGGTCAATAAAACAAGACACTAACCAATGTCTACAGAACTTTTCACTCTAACACAAAAGATTATACTTTCTTTTCAGCACTTCATGAAACCTTCTCCAAAATTGATCATATAGTAGGTCACAAAGCAAGCCTCAACACATACGAGAAGATTGAAAAAATACCTTCTATCCTATCAGATCACCATGGACTAATGCTGGACTTCAACAACAACAGAATTAACAAAAAGTCTACACACACATGGAAACTAAACTCTCTACTTAATGACAACTGGGCCAGGGAAGAAATAAAAAAGAAATTAAAGACTTCATAAAATTCAATGAAAAGGATGAAACAACATACCCAAATTTATGGAACACACTGAAATCAGTACTAAGAGTAAAATTCATAAGACTAAGTGCCTTCATAAGAAAACTGGAAAGTTGGGAGGCAGAGGCAGGTGGATTGCTGTGAGTTTGAGGCCAGCCTGGTCTACAAAGTAAGTCCAGGACGGCCAAGGCTACACAGAGAAACCCTGTCTCAAACAACAACAACAACAACACCACACACACACACACACACACAAAGAAAGAAAGAAAGAAAGAAGAAAGAAAGAAAAGAAATTAGAAACATCTCATATAAGCAACTTAACACATCTGGAAGCGGGGGGGTGGGGGGGGGGCAGAAACACCCAAGAGGAGTAGACATCTGGAAATAATCAAACTCAGGGCTGAAATCAATAAATTAGAAACAAAGAGAACAATTCAAAGAATCAGCAAAACCAGGGGCTGGTTCTTCAAGAAAATCAACAAGACAGACAAACCATTAGCCAAACTAACTAAAAGGCAGAGAGAACTATCCAAATCCACAGATCAGAAATGAAAAGTGAGACTTAACAACAGACACTGAAGAAATACAAAGAATCATAAGGTCCTACTTCAAAGGCTTATATGCCACAAATTTGAAAATCTAAGGGAAATAAACAATTTTCTTGATCAATTCCACTTGCCAAAGTTGAATCAAGATCAGATAAACAAATGAAATAGTCCTATCTCTCCTACAGAAATAGAAGCGGTCATTAAAAGTCTCCCAACAACAAAAAAAAAGCTCTGGGTCAGACGGTTTCATCACAGAATTCTACCAGACTGTCAAAGAAGAGCTAATACTGATACTCTTCAAGCTACTCCACAAAATAGAAATGGATAGAACATTACCAAACTCATTCCATGAGGCCACAGTCATGTTGATACCTAAAGCTCACAAAGACTCAACAAAGAGAATTTCAGACCAATTTCTCTTCTGAACATTGATGCAAAAATACTCAATAAAATACTCACAAACCAAATCCCAGAACAGATCAAAGATATCATTCACCATGACCAAGTAGGCTTCATTCCAGGCATGCAGGGATAGTTTGATATACAGAAATTCATCAATGTAATCCACCATATATACAAACTGAAAGGAAAAAAAACCCCACGTGATCATCTTCTTAGATGCCGTAAAAGCATTTGACCAAATCCAACACCCATTCATGTTTAAAGTTTTGGAGAGATCAAGGATACAAGGGACATACCTAAACATAATAAAAGCTATATACAGCAAGCCAATAGCCAATATCAAACTAAATGGAGAGATACTCAAGGAAATCCCTCTAGAATTAGGAACAAGGCAAGGCTGCCCACTCTCTCCATATCTCTTCAATATAGTACTTGACGTTCTAGCCAGAGCAATAAGCAACAAAAGGAGATCAAGGGGATCCAAATGGGAAAGGAGGAAGTAAAATTATGCCTATTCACAGATGATATGATAGTGTACATAAGTGACCCCAAAAGTCCACCAGAGAACTCCTACAGCTGATAAACACCTTTAGCAAAGTGGCTGGATACAAAATTAAGTCCAAAAAGTCAGTAGCCTTCCTGTATACAAACGACAATCATGTTGAGAAATAAATGGGGAAACTACACCCTTCACGATAACCACAAGCAATATAAAATATCTAGGAGTAACTCTAACCAAGCAAGTAAAAGACATCTTAAAAAAAAAAAAACAAAAAAAAAAACCCTTCAAATCTCCAAGGAAAAAGATTGAAGATGACATCAAAAGATGGAAAGATCTCCCTTGTTCATGGATAGGGAGAATTAACATAGTAAGAATGGCTATCTTACCAAAAGCAATTTATGGATTCAATACAATCTCTATCAAAATACCTACACAATTTTTAAAAGACATTGAAAGATCAATTCCCAATTTCATTTGGAAAAACAAAAAATCCAGAATAGCTAAAACAATTCTGTACAATAAAAGACCCTCCAGAGGACTCTCCATCCCTGATCTCAAGTTGTATTACAGAGCAACAGTAATTAAAACAGCATGGTACTGACATAGCATTAGGCTGGTTGATCAATGGAATCGAATCGAAGACCCAGAAATAAATACACACACATATGGGCACTTGAGTTTTGGCTAAGAAGCCAAATCCATTCAATGGAAAAAGGATAGCATCTTCAACAAATGGTGCTGGTCTAACTGGATGGCTACATGTAGATCCATATTTATCACCATGCACAAAACTTAAGCCCAAGTGGATTAAAAACCTCAACAGAAAACCAGAGACAGTAAATCTGTTAGAAGAAAAAGTAGGGAAGAACCTGGAACACATTGGCACAGGAGACAACTTCCTGAACAGAACACCAACAGCCCAGGCTCTAATGTCAACAATTAATAAATAGGACCTCATGAGGCTGAGAAGCTTCTGTAAGGCAGGAGACACTGTCAAGAGAACAAAGCGACAGCCTACAGACTGGGAAAAGATCTTCACCAACCCTACATCTGACAAAGCTCTAATATCCAAAATATATAACGAACTCAAGAAATTAAACACCAGCAAACCAAATAACCCAATTAAGAAATGGGGCTCAGAACTAAAGAGAGAATTCTCAACAGAGGAATATCGGAATGGCTGAGAAACACCTAAAGAAATGCTCAACATCCTTAGTCATCAGAGAAATGCAAATCAAAACAACTCTGAGATTCCATCTTACACCCATCAGAATGGCTAAGATCAAAAACTCAAGTGACAGCACATGCTGGGGGAACACTCCTTCATTGCTGGTGGGAATGCAGACTTGTACAACCACTTTGGAAATCAATCTGGCACTTTATCAGAAAACTGGGAATAGGGCTACCTCAAGACCCAGCTATTCCACTCCTTGGAATATACCCAAAAGCTGTTCCACCACACCACAAGGACATATGCTCGACCATGTTTATAGCAGCTTTATTCATAATAGCCAGAACCTGGAAACAACCCAGATGTCCCTCAGTAGAAGAATGGATAAAGGCACTGTGGTACATTTACTACTCAGCTATTAAAAACAAGGAAATCCTGAAATTTGCAAGCAAATGGATAGAACTAGAAATGATCATGCTTAGTGAGTTAACTCAGACACAGAAAGACACACATGGTATATACTCACTTATAATTGGACACTAGCTCAACAGAGATGTCCCCTGAAAGTCTTCACCTAGCCAGAGATTGGGATAGATACTGGGACTTCCTATTGGGACTCTAGGTGTGAGAGGTAAGGAAGAATGGGGAATAGAAGGATCCAGAGGGCCCTAGAATCCTATAAGAAGACCATGAAGGCTGGCAGATCTGGACCCAGGTGGGTGAGCTCAAACTACTGTACCAACCAGGGACAATGCATGCAGTAAAGCTAGAACCTCTATCCAGATCTAGCCAATGGACACCACATTCTCCACAATTGTGTAGAGAGCAGGGACTGACTCTGACATGAACTCAGGTGTCCCCTGAGTTTGACCACTTCCCCTTGATGGGGAGACCTGGTGGCACTCAGAGGAAGGGTAAACAGGCTACCAGGAAGGGACCTGATAGGCTATGATCTTACAGTGGGGGACGAGGTACTCTTCTGTCACAGACCTAGGGGAGGGGAATAGGATGAAAGAGGGAGGGAGGAGGAAAGGGAAGATAAAAGTGAGTGGATAACAATTGAAATGTAATCTGAATAAATTACTTAAATAAATAAATAATTAAAAAGAACTTGGAAAGAAGCTTCCTCTATCACTTTAAGCGATATTTAAGTTGCAGCTAAACATATTAAGGAAGAGCTGGCAATTATCCTGAGAGTTTTAGAGTAATTCAGGTCTGTCTCCGTCTAGCAAAAACAGTAAATGACAGCTAATCTAAGGTTAGGCACTTTAGCAGAAGCATATTCCCTTCCTTAGGAGTATAACTGTGTAATAAAGAATTATTATTAAGCCGGGCATGGTGGCGCACGCCTTTAATCCCAGCACTCGGGAGGCAGAGGCAGGCGGATCGCTGTGAGTTCGAGGCCAGCCTGGTCTACAAAGTGAGTCCAGGATGGCCAAGGCTACACAGAGAAACCCTGTCTTGAAAAACCAAAAAAAAAAAAAAAGAATTATTATTATATTACATTTTGAATTTATGGAAAGGAAATTCAAGCATTTTTTGCTTTTTTTGGTTTTTGAACAAGGTCTCACTCCTAGTTGGCCTGAAAATCTGAAATCTGCCTGCCTCAGCTTCCTGTGTTGGAATTAAAAGCACAGTTTTTAGATAGGAGTCAGCTTCACTTGGAAATAAAATGTGTAATAATCCTAAGCTTTGAATCAGTAGAAACCAGAAAGAATACTGAGATGGTGGTGTAAATCATTTATTCTCAGGCTGGAGAGATGGCTCAGAGGTCAAGAGCACTGGCTTCTCTTCCAAAGGTCCTGAGTTCAATTTCCAGAAACCACATGGTGGCTCACAACCATCTATAGTGAGGTCTGGTGCCCTCTTCTGGTGTGCAGGTGTACAGGCAGGCAGAATACTGTATACATAATAAATAAATAAATCTTTTTAAAAAATCATTTATCCTCAGTTTGTCATGAGAGTGGATTTATTGAGACAAAATCAAACATAGAAATAAATGAAATGGTGGGACTAAACCATATGGAGATCATCCATATCTCCAACTTAATTTCTACCCACCACAGTCCACAGAGTCAAACCCAGAGCCCATATGGCAGACTAAGTGTGTTACCACCACATATCTCTGGCCTTTACCTTACAAATCTCACCAAAACAGTATGGTCAAGAAAGCAAATGTTATCAGTTTAAACTTAATAAAAGTATATAGAAAGAATTCTTTTCATAAACAATATAAGGAACAAGTGTTACCACTTAAACTTATCATGTCTATTCAAGTAACAGAAGCAAGTAAGTTTTGACAATAGTAGAAGTCGTTCAGAGGTCTATACTTTTAAAATATAAAAAACGGCAGGATAGCCAGGCGTGGTGGAGCACGCCTTTAACCCCAGCACTCAGGAGGCAGAGGCAGGAGGATTTCTATGAGTCTGAGGCCATCCTGGTCTTCAAAGCGAGTTCCAGGCAGCCAAGGCTGTTAGAGACCCTGTCTCAAAACAGAAACAAAAAGAAAAGATGAAAAGCATTACAAAATATGTTTCTAACCACACCAATACCTACGTGCCTCATGATAGGGCTTTCCTAAAACACTTGAGGGTAGATTCACATGCTGTGCCGTGACATGCAGACTTCCATGCTCTGGCCCCTGTCTATCTCTGATCTCAGATATGCTCTCAGGCATATTACCCTTCTCTCTGTCCCTCAAATATTCTTCAATGTCTGAACGTCTCTGTGTCTGGTTCCTCCCCTGGGTTAGCTTTAGGATATCCAAGCTCAATCACCCACCTTATCTGAAAAGATCTTCCTTGACCACTTCCAAAGTCTTTGAAAATATTCAATACTGTTCAGAAACACCTAACTAAACTACCAGCCAAAGTAGAAATTCCTCCAGGTTATATACCTATTACACTCATAGCTCTATTGTTTCTAAATTATTTATATTATCTGTAGGCCCAGTTAGTAATTAATTAAGACACAGACACTTGTTATCTTTTAAAATACCCTTAGTTAACCTGGGGCAGGGCAGATATTAATCTTTTAAACTATCTTTTATAGTGGGGCAAGCATGGGATTTTTGTTTTAATCTCATGTCTTTTGTTTTTAATAACTTTTATCAAGTTACCTTTTATCTATAATCTCAAATACTTGTTAATGTTTTTTATCTGGGCTGGATTTTTTATCTATGTTGCCGGCCATGTGTTTTTGGTTTTGTTTTTTTAGAATTTCTTTTTCTCCTAGCCCCATTTATCTCCTGCCTTGCCCAGGTGGGATTTTTTTTTTTTTTTTTAAAAGGAAAAGGTGGGTCACACAAACAGCAAGCAGTAATTAGCATCAAAATACATCAGACCATCCCCCAACATAGTTCTCTTAATAACACTTGCAAATCCATTTGTTGACAGTGTTCCATCTTAACACAACCAACCCTTGCACTGCTGCAGAGCCCAGAGGCACAGGCCTTTAATACTAGTACTTCTGAGGCAGAGGCAGACAGAGCTCTATGAGTTCAAGGCTAGCCTGGTCTACACAGTGAGTCAGGATAGCAAGAGATACAGGGTGGAGCCCAGTCTTTAAAAACACAAAAACAGGCCAGGCGGTGGTGGTGCACACGTTTAATCCCAGCACTCAGGAGGCAGAGGGAGGTGGATCTCTGTGAGTTTGAGGCCAGCTTAGTCTACAAATAGTGAGTCTAGGACAGCCAAGACTACACAGAGAAACCCTGTCTCAAAAAACTAAAACTAAAAGCCGGGCGTGGTGGCGCACGCCTTTAATCCCAGCACTCGGGAGGCAGAGGCAGGCGGATCGCTGTGAGTTCGAGGCCAGCCTGGTCTACAAAGTGAGTCCAGGATGGCCAAGGCTACACAGAGAAACCCTGTCTCGAAAAAAACCAAAAAACCAAAAAACAAAACAAACAAAAAAAAAACACCTAAAACTAAAAAAAACAAAAACAAAACCCACAAAAACAAAGGTACACACATCTGTTATCTCAGCACTCTGGGAGGCCGAGGCAACAATTCGCTGTGAGTTCGAGGCTAGTCCAGGACAGCTAAGGCTACACAGAGAAATCCTGTCTCAAAAAAAGAAAAAACAAAACAAAAAACACCCAGCTCCCTGTGGCATATCTTTATGTAATCAGCAGTTACTTTTCCCTGTTCCCCTCTCTGATCAGAAGAATGTACAGCCTTTGCCTAGTGAAAACCAATTCTGTCTCTGCGGGACCAAAGCTCACATGCCTGAACACCAGTCCCCTTCCAATGGGTTCAGATTTTACCTTGACCTCCTTCAAAAATCAAAGGAAATTTCAACTCACCCATGTGGTAACCCTGTACTTATAAACTCGTCCATAGCTCAGGCAGCACTTTCAGTCTTCTTGTCTTTACCTCCTGAATAGCTAACTTTACAGGTGTGAAATGCCTAGCCAAACCTGGGAGTACCTACATAATCCCAGGACAAGATTATCGAATGTTTAAACTCAAGTGTGAAACTTCCTAGCACATACTTCTAGGCCTCGCCGTGGGGGAGCTGGGGCAGGCTGACTGTAAGGATCCCCCAGAGCCAGGCATGGTGACCCCCAGCTGTAATCTCAGCAGTGGGGACCTGAGGGTGGATGGCCAAGAGTCTGTGGCCTGCTCGTCCTACTCAAGGAGCCCTAGGCCAGCGGCCCTACAGAATACGAGCATGCTCCACGCACAACCTTCAAAATATACAACTACAATTTAAAAGCTCACACAAACCCAACAACAACAACAACAACAACAGCAAACCAAAAACCGTTTTCTCTTGTAATTTTGCACACGGAACCCAGGGCCGTGCACAGCATTCTAGACTGACTTCCATCTGCGGTTCTATTTTCCTTACCACACAGACCAGAGGGGGTATAAAAACAAGCAATGCCCATTGCATAGCCTTTTTTTTTTTTTTTTCTGCAAGGGAAAAGCCCACTCGCCCCTCCTCCAACCGACAGCAGTGAACAGACTGAGAAGCCGGATTAAAGACACAGTGGCCAATTAAAGAGGAAGCAACAAAGATTCAAGAAAAGAAAAATCCACAGCTGATGGCTAGACAGCTAGCTTAATGATTAAAAGCACTTGTTCTTGCAGAAGTGCCAGGTTCAAATCTCAGAACCCACACAGTCATTCACACCATCCATAATTCCAGCTCCAGGGGACCTAACACTCTCTTCTAACCACCATAGGTACCAGGCACTCAAGTGGTACACAGACACACATACAAACAAAATACTCAAACACATAAAAGAAAGACATCTTTAAAAAAAAAATCAAGGAAAGAAAAAATCATGGCGGAGGACTGGAGACATGGACTTGTTGCAAAGCCATTAGGACTGTAAGTCAGATTTGGATCCCAGCACCCATATAACAAGTTATGTGCCCCACAAATGCATGCAACTGTAGCTCTGAGGGACCTAACAGGTATGCACTCACATACACACATTCACACACACAGTAAATACAACAGTTTTTATGTTTGGAAGGGAAGGGTTGGTTTTTTAAGACAGGGTTTCTCGGTGTAGCACTGGCTGTCCCTGGACTCACTTTGTAGACCAGGCTAGCCTCAAACTCACAAAGATCTGCCTGCCTCTGCCTCCGAGTGCTGGGATTAAAGGTGTGTGCCACCACGCCCGGCGATACAATATGGTTTTTTTTTTTTTTTTTTTAATGCATGGTTGAATGAGAATAGATAGTCCAAGTATTTCTGAGATATACCCAGAGGAAATTAAATATTCCCAAAGAGAGTAAGGCACAGCCTAGGTGGGCTGTGTCCACAGATGTATGAGGTAAGCCTGAGTTTTCTGCACACACGCACACACTTAGGCAGGCGAATGGCCCAGAGCTTCACACGTGCTTTGCAGCAGCTCTATCAGGGATACAGCCCCAACCCCTCCCTTCACCACCTTAACGTCTTACTTTATTTGAGACATGGTTTTGCTAAGTTGCTCAAGCTGACCTGGAACTTACTCTGATGCTTTAAGCTTAGTGATATTCTGCTAAACATAAGAAGTTTTTAAAAATTAAAGTTAAAAATTCTTAAAAGTTTATCTAAGTTGTTATGCTTTAAAAAAATATGTATACATGTTTTGCCTGCGTGTAGTAAGTAAGTGTACTACATGCATGCCTCTTATCCACAGAGGCCAAAAAGAGGCCACTGGATCCCCTGAACCTGGAGTTAACCGTTGTTCATTAGGCACCATGTGGGTGCTGGGAAGCAAGCCCAGATTCCCTGGGAGAACAGCAGGTATTGTTAACCACTGAGCCGTTTCTCCAGACTTAGACTTATTCTTATTTATGTGTACATGTGGATGATGCATATGCACATGCATAAAGGTGCTCTTAAAGGTCGGAAAAGGGCACAGGATCTCCTGGAGCTGGAGTGGCAGACCACTGTTGGCAGCACGACAAGGGTGCTGGGAGTTGGTCAGTCTTGGGAACTCTTCAAGCGTAGCAAGTACTCTTAAATTGCTGAGCTATCTCTCTCCAGCTCCATGTGTGATCCTTTGCTTTAAGCCTGTATGCACGCAGCTGGGGCTCCAGGCCTACCATGAGGTGTGGCTCCTCTTATAGTCTATAATAAAAGTGTTTTGGCTGTGCACCTGACACACCTGTAATCTCACCACACATGCAGAAGCACCTGGCACTTATAGCTACCCATGGACAGAAGCTGAGGCTCCTGTCCCAAATACTACACTAACTGACCAACAACAGTACATAGCCAAATGACAGCATGCCAAATCATACACAGAGACAGCACTTCAGACTGTAGGAAACTTTACAGAGAAAGTCTTATATTCTATTCTCAAGGCATGAAAATAGCTAAAGAACATTAACAGTAAATCAGAAAAAAATAAAATAAAATAAATGGATGGAAGGATGGATGGATGGGAGGAAGGAAGGATGGACGGATGGGAGGAAGGAAGGATGGATGGATGGATGGATGGGAGGAAGGAAGGATGGATGGAAGGATGGATAGATGGAAGGATGGATGGATAGGAGGAAGGATGGATAGATAGGAGGAAGGATGGATGGTTGGGAGGAAGGAAGGATGGATGGGAGGAAGGATGGATAGATGGGAGGAAGGATGGATGGATGGGAGGAAGGAAGGAGGGATGGGAGGAAGGATGGATAGATAGGAGAAGGATGGATGGATGGGAGGAAGGATGGATGGATGGGAGGAAGGATGGATGGATGGGAGGAAGGATGGATGGGAGGAAGGATAGATGGATGGGAGGATGGATGGATAGATAGGAGGAAGGATGGATGAATGGGAGGAAGGATGGATGGATGGGAGGAAGGATGGATGGATGGGAGGAAGGATGGATGGATGGGAGGAAGGATGGATGGATGGGAGGAAGGATGGATAGATGGGAGGAAGGATGGATGGATGGGAGGAAGGATGGATAGATGGATGGGAGGAAGGATGGATGGATGGATGGGAGGAAGGAAGGAAGGAAGGAAGGAAGGGCTGGAGAAGCAGCTCAGTGTCCAGACTGCCTAACACATAAAAGGCCCTGGGTTCTATCCCCAAACACTGAAAAAAAGTTCCTCACAACAAAACAGGAATGTTGCAGAGAGGTGGCTCAGTGGTTAGGACCACTGGTTGCTCTTGTACACTACCTATCCAAGTTTGATTCCCAGCACCCATGGTGGCTCACAACAGTCTATAACTCCAGTTCCAGAGGATCCAATGCTCTCTTCTGGCCTCTGTGGGTGCTTCGTGAAAGTGGTGCAGACTTACATGCAGGCAAAATTCTCGTACACATAAAATTAAAGTGCTTTTAAACTGTGGGGAAAATATTAAAGTAGGCCAGTAATCAAAAGTGAGAGCTAGGGATAAACCTCACGGGTACAGGGTGTGTCTGCAGACACTAGTGGGTGAGCAGCGAGCACATGGAGGTCTGAGAACAAGTTATGGGTGAGCAGCGTGCTTGGAGGTCAGAGAACAAGCTATGGGTGTCAGTTATTTCTTTCTGCCATGTGGGTCCTAGGAATGGAACTAAGACCATCTTAGCAGTCCAAAAAAGGACCACTTCCTCCTCTAGTAACGTACCAGCCCTCTTGGTTTGCAGAGAGGAGATACAGGTTTGTTTCTTCTCTGTCCTTTGCTTAACCCTGAGTTTTATATTGTCACATGTAACTGTTTTCTCAACATACTGACCTTATAGTGAATACATACCTGATTTAACTCATTCAAACAGAGCTCGAGAATCCACATCTCAATAAACAGTATGGTTGTTTATTCAGTCACTCAAAATGAAAACTTAAAAAGCACAGAGGGCTTGTAGGGAAAAGCATATAATCTCAGCACAGGGGACAGAAGGATTCAGAGTTCAAGGCTATCCTTGGCTGCATATTGAATTTAAAACCAACCTGAGCAACCTAAAACCCTGTTTCAAGCCAGGGGTTGTGGCGCACGCCTTTAATCTCTAGCACTTGGGAGGCAGAGGGCAGGTGGATCTCTGTGAGTTTGAGGCCAGCCTGGTCTACAAAGAAAGTTCCAGGATAGCTAGAGCTCTTATATAGAGAAACCGTGTCTCGAAAGAACAAAACAAACAAACAAACAAACAAAAACCCTACTTCAAAACAAAACTAAATACCCAAAATACACACACACACACACACTCAAAAAGCAACCCTTAGCATATATAGTACCTGCAATTCCAGCAAGAGTTCAAGGTCAACATGAGCTGCTTGCAATCCCTCCCTTTCCCTTATCAATCCATTTCCAAGTTTCAATAATTCTCTAAAATATCTTGCCAATTTTCACTCCGTCCGTTTCCATTGCCATGGGCTCAGTCCAGGCTACCTCAGGAAAAGCTGCATCCTAAAACCCCAGCTTCGACTTTTGACTTCTTCCGTGTAGAGGTTGGATTGTGCCACTATCTTCTCAAAACCTTTACACAAGCTTCCTACAAAAAGAAAAAGTCGCTGGGCGTGGTGGCACACGCCTTTAATCCCAGCATTCGGGAGGCAGAGGCAGGCGGATCTCTGTGAGTTCGAGGCCAGCGTGGTCTACAAAGCGAGTCCAGGACAGCCAAGACTACACAGAGAAACCCTGTCATGAAAGACCAAAAAGAAAAGTCTGCCAGTGTGTTAAGCCCAGCACTGCGGAAGCAGAGGCCAGTCAGGACAGGTCTATCTATATGTAAATAGACCCTGTCTGAAATGAACAACAAAAAGTAAAACAGTGAAGACACCAGCCCCTCATCGTTTCTGCTGTGGCCCTACCTTTAAAAAGGACTACACAAGCCCGCCAGCAGTGGTGCATGTCTTTAATCCCAGCACTCGGGAGGCAGAGGCAGGCGGATCGCTGTGAGTTCAAGGCCAGCCTGGTCTACAAAGTGAGTTCCAGGACAGCCAGGGTTACACACTGAAACTCTGTCTCAAAAAAAAATAAATAAATAAATAAAAATAAATAAAAAAATAAAGAAACAAGCAAAACAAAACAAAAAACAAGACTATACAAATAACATACGCACCCACAGTAATTATTTCTGGACAAAAACTTTCTTTTTTCTATCTGCATTCAACATTTTTTTCTAGGATGAATACTTGCTACTTACTAAGGGCAACGATACTGCTGAATAAATGTATTGCACGTTATTATTTTATGTAAATGAGAAAACGGAATTTTAAAAGTCGGTTGTTTCTGTAATAAGAAATGTGCCTAGACGAAAACTAGCAGTATCAAAACTTAGTAAGACGTGAGTGAGCTGCAGAGCAACAGGACACTGGATTTTTCTGTTTAACATAAATACATGCATAATGGAAATGAGCTCTAAGCCTTATTGTCTTCTGCAATCTGGCTACAGCCACCGAGCCTTCTTTCTGGTCAAGCCCTCACTTTGCGAGGCTTCCATCGCGACGCGGCACGGCCCCACGCCCTCGTGCAGACTCCTCTCAACCTTCCTTGGCCAAACCCAAAACTTGCCGAGGCGACCTCGTCTCAGGACCACCCGCGGGTCACCGCGCAAGCTCAGCCGCCGCGGCTTGCCAAGCCCGGTCTGAGGCTGCGCGGCGGGAAGGACCCTCCCCACGCCCGACCTCCCTCTCCGCGGCCGCGGGCGCCCACCCGTCCGCGCCGCGGAGGTGTCCGCGCGGCCGCGGTGGGGGAGGGGGGCACGTGCCCGCGCCAGACAATACCCGGCACCCGGCGCGCGCCCGCGCGACACTCACCCTTCCGGCGCGTCCGCCTGCAGCGCCGCCCCGCGGGGACCCGGAACCCACACGCGGGGAGAAGGACCGAAAGGGTCTGAGCCCGTGGAAACCGCCGCGCGAGGCCTGGGACCCACCCGCGCGGAAGCTCACACGACACAGCAGCCCGCCCGCCGCGCGGCTCCGCCCCGCACGTCAGCCCGGGGGCGGGGCGGCACGGGCGCGCGCGGGGCGAGGGGGCGGGGCGGCACGGGCGCGCGCGGTGAGGGGCGGGGCCGGCGCGGCCTGGGCGGCTGAAGCTACCCCTGAACTCTGACCCCGGCGGGTCGTACCCCTCCGGGATCCACCGGGCGTGAGCTCATCAACCGTTGTCCTTCACGCTGAAAGTTTTGAGAGAATGCTGGTCCCCTCGTAGTCATGGCAATAGTAACTATGGAGACCGTGCTGCTGAGCGCACCATCTTGCCTCAACTGTGCTAAGTGATGTGGCAGCCTTAGCCTAGCGAGGTGGGGGAGTAGCTGTGGTCTGGAGACTTAGGCACGGGCATCACAAGTACAGAGCCTACCTAGCTACATAGTGAGTTCAAGGCCCTGTCTCAAAAATTGATGGTAGAGTGCTTGCTTAGAGCAATGCCGTGGGTCCAACCTCCTGCACCATAGATACAATTTTTAAACAACCCCCCCCAAAACAAAAAACAAACAAACAAAACAAAACAAAAACAAAAACAAAAAAAAAAAAAAGGAGAGAAAAGGAAGGAAGGAATTAATCACCATGAACCCATTTTACTAGATGAGAAACCGGATGGGGTGTAGTGCCTCGCCTTCCGCCTGATCCCAGATACCGGGTAGGCTGAAATCGGCAAGGAAAGAAAGGGAGCGGATAAGAAGGTTTGGAAATGTTTAAAACTTATTTTTTGAAGGGGGGGGGGGCAGTGTTGTTTTGGTTTGGTTTGATTTGGTTTTGGTTTTTCAAGACAGGGTCTCTCTGTGTATCTTTGGCTGTTCTGGAACTAGCAGTATAGACCAGGCTGGCCTCAAGCTTTCAGAGATCCAGCTGCCTCTGCCTCCCAAGTGCTGAGATTAAAGGTGTGACGACACCACCAGGCAAAATGTTGAAGACTTAATGGAGACCCGAAGCCAATGAGTGACAATGCATTAAGCCTGATTTTTTTTTTTTTTCCTTTGAAATCACTTGAGACCAGCCTTCTTCCCCAGTATCACCCGCCCAAGACTTCCTATAACTTCTGCAGGACTGCAGCCTCCCTGCTGTCCTCGGAGCTCCTCTGCCTTTTTCAGCTCTGTTCTGGAACTCACTTTGTAGACCAGGCTGATCTAGAACTCACAAAGATCCACCTGTCTCTGCCTCCCGAGAGCTGGGATTAAGGGTGTGAGAGACATTTAATATTACCTTTGTCCTCCTGATTTTAAGGTTTATCAGGACTAAATTTAGATTTTTCTAATTTTCCCAAGAATGTTTATTTCAGCCAGCCTGAAATCCCAGCACTTGAGGAGGCAGAGGCAGGTGGAGTTCTGTGAGTTTGAGGCCAGCCTGGTCTACAAAGCAAGTCCAGGATAGCCAAGGCTACACAGAGAAACCCTGTCTTGAAAAAAAAAAAGATTGTTTGTTGCTTTTCTGTTGTTCTGGGACTCTGTCCCAAGCATGTTAGTTGTGCACTGAGAATATAGAACTACACAAAGCAGAATTAGCTCAGATAAAATTTATACCCTAATAGTTTCTTATCTTTTATGGACTCAAACATCAATAGACATCCTTATTTTTCTGGAGATAGTACTGCACAGCCCATCTCCTATCTTATGCCTTTCACATTCTTCTGTGATGCTACCTCAGTTTTAGCACCTGGAACAGCCATGATTGTACATTCCCCGTGGTTCACTGCAAAGAAAGGTTCCCCTGACTGAGCCTATGGGTGTCATTTGTCTCTGAGAATCAACATAAACATCTGGAAAGCAGCTGAGTCCATGCCAATTCATCTACAAAACAGTAAGTTCCCCCTTAGGGTTCATAACCTCCCCAGCCATGGGTTTTTGGCTGGGTTGACAGGATGGAACTCAGGCTTCCTCCTGCCAGTCCAAGAACAGGTGGCTACCCACTGTGATGGCACATCTTGGTTGTCAGCTTAATCACATCTGGCAGTATCAACTAAAGCCAAGCAGCTGGCCAGCCAGATGGAGGATTTTCTTAATTGGATTGTTTGAGGTGGGAAGGCCCACCCTAAATCTGAACTGCACCTGGTGGCAGTCCACGCAGAAGGGCTTGGAAGAAGGAAGCCTTTGCCTTTTGCAGCTTGCCCTCACTCTGACTGGCAGGTCTCACCTATCCTGTTACTGAGGCATTCCTTCGCCTGTGTTAGAACCTACTTCTTTGAGGTCTACTGTGGTCTGAAGACCTACAGCTCTTTAAGAAACCTCTGGAGGGGCTGGAGAGATGGCTCAGAGGTTAGGAGCACTGGCTGCTCTTCCAGAGGTCCTGAGTTCAATTCCCAGCAACCACATGGTGGCTCACAACCATCTATAATGTGATCTGATGCCCTCTTCTGCAGATAAAACATTCATTAAAAAAAAAAAAAGAATCCTCTGGCACCAGATGGAGACTGCAAAAAAATAGCTATTTTTGTGGACTGAACAACTAACTACCAGATTCTTGGCCTATTCTGTCAGGAGACAACCATTGCTGAGATACACTGTTGAGACTGCAGCCTGTGAGACAAAAAAGGACCAGACAGCTATATAGTTGCATAGCTTCTTATAAGGATCATCTCGTCTATTACATTGATCTAAATATCTATTTTTTATACCAGTGCCATCTGTTTTTATTACTATAGCTCTACAGTACAACTTTAAATTAGGTATGTGATGCCTTTGTATAGCCTAGGATTCTTTGGGATCTGCAGGGTCTTTTGTGCACCCATATAAATTTATTTTATTTTTCTTTGAAGAATATCACTGGAATTTTTATTGGGATTATATTGAACTTTTGATTGTTTTTGGTAGGATGGTGTGCTGGCTAATTTTATGACAACTTGATATAAGCTCCAGTTTGACTCCAGTCATTTTGGAAGAGGGAACCTTAAATGAAATAAAATGCCTCCGCCGGATTGGCCCATAGGCAAGCCTGTCATGCACTTTCTTAATTGATGATTGATGTGGAAGGGCCCAGCTCACTGTGGGCAGTGCCATCCCTGGGCAGGTTGTCCTGGGTGCTGGAAGTAGGCTGAACAGGCAACCGGAGTAAACCAGAAAGCAGCAGGCATCCGTGGCCTCTGCAGTATCAGTTGTCATGAAATCCGTCCTTCCTTCCTTCCTTCTTCCTTTTCTTTTTTTTTAGACAAGGTTTCTCTATTTAGTCTTGGCTGTCTTGGAACTCAAGACCAGGCTGGCTCCTGACTCTCAGAGATCCTCTTGCTTCTGCCTCTAGAGTGCTGGGATTAAAGGTGTGCGCCACCAGGAGACGGGCCCAGGTTCCTGTCTTGAGTTCTTGACTTGCCTTCTCTCAGTGATGGACTGCCAATGTGGTATAAGCTAAAGCAAACCTTTTCCTCTACAACTTCCTCTTGGTCACTGTGCTTTCTCACAGCAGAACACCCCAAAGGCACATGGCCACTGTGACAATGCTCATTTTTATGATCTGTGAGCATGGTAGGGCTTCCTGCTTTCTACTGTCTTTCTTCCTTTAGTATCTTAAAATTTTCATTCCCGGGGTCTTTCACGCGCGTCCTGGGCCAGGTGAGATTTTTGTCGTTCGTTTAGTTGCTTGGCTGTTTTCTGAGGCTGTTATGAGTGGGATGCCCCTGACCGGTTTCTAATAGGTCTGGGTTTTAGCATATAGGACAGTGTCAGGGTCACTATTGCCTGTGGTGAAACGCCACGACCAAAAGCAACCTGGGAAGGGAAGGATGTGTTTGGTTTATGCTTCTACAGCACTTTACCACTGAAGGAAGTCAGGTCAGGAACTCAAGCAAGGCAGGATCCTGGAGGAAGGATCTGATTCAGAGGCCACGGAGGGGTGCTGCTTACTAGTTTGACCCAGATGGCTTGCTCAGCTTTCTTCCTTCCTTCCTTTCTTTCTTTTATTTATTTATTTTTTTAGATTATTTATTATGTATACAGTGTTCTGCCTGCATGTACACCCACAGGCCAGAAGAGGGCACCAGATCTCATTATAGATCGCTATGAGCCACCATGTGGTTGCTGGGAATTGAACTCAGGACCTTTGGAAGAGCAGCCAGTGCTCTTAACCTCTGAGCCATCTCTCCAGCCCCAGCCTTCTTTCTTATAGAACTCAAGATCACTAACCCAGGCCCCTCCTCCCCCAACCCCCAGTAGACCACTCATTAAGTGTGAGGGCTAAAAGGAACCTGCAAGTCCCACCTGCCTTAGGACAGATAACTTCCTGGAATGCTGGAGGTTGTTGTTCATGTAAGATAAAAAGCCAAGTGCCAAGCATGGTGGTGCACGCCTTTAATCCCAGCACTAGGGAGGCAGAGGCAGACAAATGGCTATGCGTTTGAGGTCAGCCTGGTCTACAAAGTGAGTCCAGTTCAGCCAGGGCTACACAGAGAAACACTGTCTCGAAAAACCAAAAAAAAAAAAAAAAAAAAAAAGATAACAAGCCACAGCATTTTTCATGTCAATAAACAAGGTTGGCTACCCCAACCTCACAGGAAGTACTTGATCACACATATGTACTTAGACAGGAAGTACTTAGACAGGAAGTACATCAAGATGTATGCTTACCCCAGATTGGACAAAGGTGGGAAATATGTAGCTTTGTGGGTTCTACCTTTGTAAGCACCTAACTAAATTCACAGTCAATGTCTGGGAATCCCAAATATGGACCTGCCCAGTGTCCATCGCCCTGGCCTGCACTGAAAAAAGCTTGCTTTAATTTAACACTCATTTGTTAATGTTATTTTTACAAAACTGTGCTTCTCTCTCAACCCGGTTATCACACAAATAAGTGAGGCTCATACTTGTTTAATAATAAGCTTCACGGCACAATAACTGAGCAGTTATTGCTCTATTGGTTTTTGGTTTGTTTTTTCTTTTTGGTTTTTCGAGACAGGGTTTCTCTGTGTAGCCTTGGCCATCCTGGACTCACTTTGTAGACCAGGCTGGCCTCGAACTCACAGCGATCCGCCTCCCTCTGCCTCTGCCGAGTGCTGGGATTAAAGGCGTGCGCCATAACGCCCACCTTTAATCTCAGCACTCGGCAGAGGCAGGCGGATCGCTGTGAGTTCGAGGCCAGGGCTGTGTCATCACGGCTTTCGTATGTACACCTCGACCTCGAGTCTTCTCACTAAATGACTCCAGGACAGCCAAGGCTACACAAGGCAGGCAGGCACCTAAGGCAAGAGCCTGGAGGCTGGAACTGAAGCAGAGACCATGGAAGAATCCCGTTACTGGCTTGCTCCTCATGGCTTGCTCAGCTTGCACTCTATACAGCCTGGGACACCTGCCCTGTGTGTGGGCCCTGGCCGTTAATCAAGAAAATGTCCCACTAACTTGCCTGCAGGCCAGTATGCTGGAAGCACTTTCCCAATTGAGGGTCCCTCTTCCAAGATGACTCTGGATTGTGTCAACTTGACCCCAAACTAACCAATTTAGTTACTTTTCCTTTTGTTTTCTGTCAAGAGCCCTCTCTCCATCTGAACCCTAAATTGTCAATCGGGTCCTCTTCTTTCCTTGCTGGTTCCCCCCACCTCTCTTTGTATATACACAGGTGGTACAAATGTATATGGGCTTTTTAAGTCTTTTTTTTTTTTTTTAACTGTCATACAAAAATGACTTTATTTTGGGAAATCTACTCTAAGTTATGGCAAGTTTTACTTTCAGAAATAGATCTGTAGAACAGCAGCACATTTTTTCCATTCTTTTTCTTTTTTTTTGGTTTTTCGAGACAGGATTCTTTCCATTCTCAGTGACAGCCACATGGAGCAGGAACAGCCTTACTCTCTCAGGAGTTCCTTTTTACACTGTCAGGTATGAAGACTCTGACTTTAGGGGTGATTTCAGCCACCAACTCACAAGGAACATGTTCTAGCTGTTTATTTCACTACCTTTACGGTCCTTTCAACTGATCCTTCCCACCGCACTCAGTTTACCTAGCTCTCCACAACTTTTTGAGGTATTCTCTTTCTCCAGTTTCTGTTACGTTTTGATTCATCATGGCTTTCATGTGCACACCTCCAGTCTTCTCACTAGCACCGTCACTATGGGCCAGGGCTGTGCCTTCCCAGCATCAAGGGACCCTTGTGCTGATGACTGCTACCTGCCCAAAGCAGCCAGTGCTCTTAACCACAGCGCTCTCTCTCCACCCTTCCCCCAATCTGCTTTGACAGCACTGCTTGTAACTGTTTGACAGAACTGAAAAAATGTTCTGTCAAGACCCACATATGCCAGACTGGGGGTTTACCAGCTAATAGATGGCTTCCCTAACATGTAACAAGACCCTGAGTTCAGTTCCTAGTACTGCACAGGACTGAGCATGGTGGCATGGGAGGTGGAGGCCAGAGTCCAAAGTCACCTTTGGCTACGTGAAACATTGTCTCAAAAAAGATAAAGTGTCTTTTATAATTTTTAAAAGTTGTATTTGTGTGTGTGTGTGTGTAAGTGTGGGAATCTGTTCTCTCTACCATGTACGACCTAGCACTTGAATTTAGTTGTAAAGCTTGGTAGTAGGTCCGTTATCCACTGTACTGTCTAATCAGATGATCTTTCCCTTTTTAATGTTTTATATGTTTGAGACTTTTCCCCTCCATGTTTGTCTGTGCACCAACAGTGTGTCTGGAGGCCAGAAGAGGGCACTGAACTCCCTAGAACTGGAGTTACAGATATTTTGAGCTGCCATGTGAGTGCTGGGAATTGAACCCAGGTCCTCTGGAAGAGCAGCCAGTGCTGTTAACTGCTGAGCCATCTCCAGCCCCCGTCTCATTTTGTCTATCTACTTCCCTACTCACTTTTCCATCATCCTTACCAATTCAGGCCTTTATCCCTCACCCCCCCCCCCCCACCGCAAACACCAGTGTTTTCTCTGTGTAGCTCTGGCCATGCTGGAACTTACTCTATAGACCAGGCTGACTATGAACACAAAGATCTGATGAATTCTGGCATTAGTCCCAGAATGCTGGGATTAAAGGCATGTGCCATCACCACCTCTTAGTTTCCTTTATTGTCTCTTCCGTCAAAGAGTTTCTAAGTGGGTTTCCTAAGACCGAAGCTCATTATTAAAAGGCAATTGAAATCAACTCTCATAAGGAATTTACCAGAAGATAATAGGCTCCTGGACTTGATGAAAGAGCAAGATATCAGTTACATAGTCAGATCGTCACTTCTGGCTGTGGGGAAGATGGGACATTTAATGAACTTTATAGCTTCTTGAAAAAGGACGAGAGAAAGGGCTGGTGTGCTAGTTTTTGTCAACTTGACACCAACTGGAGTCAACTGAGGCACGTCTGTGGGGCATTTTCTTGATTGTAGGTTGACGTGGGAGGGCTCAGAGCAATGCGGACAGTGCTGGGATTCAAGTTGTATGTCTCCACACTCGGCTCACGTCTGATACTGGCTAGTTAATTTAGACTTAATAACAGGCTGGGTGGTTCATACAGAACAGTAAGTCTTATCCTGCTCACAGCCCCAGCAACCCAATGGCCATCATGCCTCGGTTACAGCATAGAAGTATCATGGTGGGGAATGTGTGAGAACAAAGGACCACACAGAAAGGCAGAGACGGAGCCGAGAGAGCGGGCATCCATCAACGTGTTCTTGTGAGACCTGACCTACTCCCTCCCTCCCGAGGACTCGAATACTGTCTGCCCTTCATCAGGCTTCATAAAAAAAAAGATGCAAAACTTCATTTTAAAATACTACCTTTGTTACAACTTAACAGCTTTAAGAAAGCTTCTTTGGCCACATCTATCCAAAGAGCTAGTAAGCACGTACAGAAGGGCAAAGTAACTTAAAACATTAGACAAATGAAGGGATCTACCTTCGTCCCTAAGAAGCAGTGTCGTCCTAGGACTGCTATCCCTTTATCAAGGTTGCTCTAACTGTCCACATTTCTGATCTGTCCTCCACTTAGGTCCTAAAAGGAAAAAAGTTACTCAGTCCATCAAGAAACAAGTGTTCTCGACACACACCCTGGCTGGACTCCCAGTTCTGCAGATTCCACCCCCCACCCCCCACAAGACAGGGTCTGTGTAGCCTTGACTATGCTAGACTAGCTTTGTAGACCAGGCTGGCCTCGAACTCACAGCATTCCAACCTGCCTCTGCTTTCCAAGTGCTGGGATTAAAGGCATGCGCTACCACCACCTGGCGCTGCAGAGATGTTTTTATTGTCAACGGTCCTTGGCTTCCCATCATGAACTACCACTTTCTCCCTTTTCCCCATAAAGGTGAATCTAAACTTTCAAACAGATTTTGGGGCCACCTCTGATATTTAAAATCACTGGTTCAAATAAAATAAAATAAAATAAAATCACTGGTTCATGAGGCTATGTTTGTTTTGAGAGAGGATCTCACTGTGTAGCTTTAGCGGGATGGAAGAGATGTAGAGTAGGCTGGTCTTGAACTTACAGAGATTCACCTGCCTTTGCCTTCCCATGTGGGATTAAAGGCCTGTACCATCGTGCCTAGGAGATTGGACTTTTAATGAGAGTGCACCAACAATGAAAATTTTGTCCAGTTGTCACAATACATAAGAGGGCAAATTATATAAAAAAAAAGTCAGGCAGGATTTGCCCACAAAGCAGCCAGTCCTAGATGCAATTCACGGAAAAGCAAGGGAAAACAGCAACAGGCCTGAAGCCTTCTTTTCTGAAAACTTCCACCTCTCAAGGGTTGAGATTTGGTTCCCTGCACGCACATGGCAGCTCACAACTGTAACTCAAGTGCCAGGTGATCCACTACCCTTTCTGCCCTCCACAGGTACTAAGGCTACCTTTGCATGTGTCTTGCCTTCTGAGTGCCTTTCTCTTAACCATCACAGGTAAGCTGTATTAACACACAGGCACAGTTCCACCTCAGCGCTGCTACATGGGGGGCGGGGGTCATGCTCAACACACATCACGATTCTTGTGGGCCACTTCCTTTCCTCAAATCACTAGTTTATATTCGGAGTTATTTTATGGCCATTCTGGTAAATAGAAACCACTGATTTCTCCCTTGTCCCTTTTTTACCCAATCACTTAGGCGTATTAAAACAAAACAAACTAAAACTCATCAGCCTTTTGGTAAACAAAATTTAATGTAACCATATAGTCAAGTAATGTTTAAAAGACATTAGATACAACTTTTAAAAATTTAAACTATGGAAGAAGTGCAATTAAACAAAAACGTAAGCATTAATGTACTGCAGCTGAACCGAGACAAGGACATGGAAAACTTTCTTTTTTCACTGTAAAGATTCAATTCAAACTGAAAATGAGGTGTGTGGCCATTACAGCAGAGCACATTACACTTGCTCAGGTTTGATAGCCTTACCTCATAGAGCTCTGGAGACTCACACACTGCAGCAGGGGCAGTAATGAACGCAGAGGAGACACCTGCTCAAGAAAAAGCCCAGAGCAGAACTAATCACTGATACAAGGACACAATGGAAGTAACCACACATACTGTTTTCACTATTAAATAATTCAAATGACCTTTATGAGAGCTTAATGGGTACTTATCTGAGTATTTTTAAAAGCACCTAGGTACCAAAAGTTAAAAATGTAAACTCCAAGCAACAACCTTACTTAACATTGCCTTTCTGCCAAGCAACCACGCAGCTGGCATTTTGGAACAGCTGCGAGTGGTGCCCCAAGCCTACGATCCTAGCACTCAGCGACAGGGGCAGAAGGATTGCCACTTGCTCAAAGCCAGTCTGGCCATATACTCAGTTCCAGGTTAGCCAGGGCTACATTAAAGCAACCAACCCACCCACCCCACAGACAAAAACCCATCCAGCCATGGGTGGCGGCCCAAGCTGTTATCTGAGCCCTTGGGAGATACAGAATACAACTGGAGTTCAAGATCATCTTCAGCAAAACAAGAGTCCTAGGGCCGCTTGGGCTATATATGACTAACTCAATCTAGGCCAGCAAGACCCTGACTCAAAAGATAAAACCAGACCCTCAAAACCTAACAAAAGGTAAAAAATAACCCCCTCTCCCCATGCATTTATTGCATAGGAAGCAGACGTGAAGTTTTTGTATGCTAAGGTTTATCAGACTGAAATGGCACTGGGTAGCTTAAGGCACAAACATTAAAATAAAACTTCTTTGGAACGATAAAGTTATGACTTCACTTTCTAGAAACTTATGATCACCTTTAGCACTACATAAGTTTAATATTTAAGGCAATCACACGAGTGTAAAAGGTTCATATACATTTAAATGAGAGTCTTCATTTATTCTTATGTGTATGAGTGTTTTGCCTGTGTATGTACAATTAGTGTATATGCAAACTATGACTGTTTGCATATTATGTATATGCACCATGTGTGCCTGGTGCCTGGGGAAGCCAGAGGGTATTGGAACCCCAGAAGCTGTACTTTCAGACACTTCTTAGCCACCATGAAGGTGCTTGGAACCCAACTGCTGAACCATCTCTCCAGCCCCCTTACAAATAAACACTTTAAAATGTCTAAATATTTTGAAAGATCTCTGGCATCATTAGTTTACACTCCTGGGTGTCTGATGCCTAGCATTAGATGTGGGAGTTGCATGTTTAACTAGTCAGACCTACTGCCCTACAGGCCAAACTGCCTCATTCTGGTTATGTGGTGTGGCAAATGAGTTATCTAACACAGTACTGGGTGAAATGATGTAATTCTAGCTTTTTACATAATGTCAACCAATCCCACTATTTTTGACGTTGAGATTTCACGTGGCCACATCCTGCCGTCCGTGAACTCTCCTGATCCTGCTGCCCCCACCCCCCAAGGGCTGGAATCACAGGCATCGCCACCACTCAGCTATGCACCACTAAGTTTATCAAGTCTAGCAAGGCCAAGCCATGTTCGCTAGTAGGGTATCTTGAGTTGACTATGAAGCAAGGCGGCCCACAGGAAGCTTCTATACATTCTCTTATCGCTTGCTATCACAAAGTCTGGAGTATGTACTCTTTTCACATATAAATCTCAAGACATTAAAGGCAAGCACAAATAACTCACCCCATCCCTTTCTGTGTGTGGGCTCTGAGAATGATTTTGTTGTTGTTTTGTTTTGTTTTTTTTTAAATCTATTGTCAGATTAGGAAAAAGCAGCACACACCTGGTTTGGACACTGACAAATAGTAGGAAAACCACTTTTGTCTTTCCTGAGTTTCAAAGTGTGTGTCTGACAGCAGGTACATAAACAATTCATATTCACCAAGAGAATGCATCATTTCACAAAGCACTGGCATCCTTCTAAGTAGAATGAATGTTCAACCACTGCCACGTGTGAAGCTTCCACAGATTGTTAGTCTAGAGTCATTAAGTGAATGGCACAAGTGAAAGCACCTTGCATACCCCCAAGCAGGCAACAGCCACAAACGAATGCCCTCCCTGAGCATTTACAGCTTTTTAAACCTGATTCAAATGGAGTAAACACCTGGACCCCCAATCACCCATGAAACATGGCTACTGAAAATCCAATTCATATCTGTTCGTAAAGTCAGTGGGGACACGGCAGTAGAAAAGGAGGAAATCAGGCCACTTGTCACATACCACGGAGAAGACTCGGAAAACGATTCAAATTTTTCATGAAAAAATGCACATAAAGCCAACTGTAATTTTCCGTCGATCCAGGAAGCATATCTTCCTGCTCTCTCCTACTGGATGCTCACACTGGGCTTTCGCAAACTCCTCTCCAGGTCTGCTTTCTGACCTTGTAACATGCTGTCATGAGGGTGCACAGAGCCTCATGACCAGATCTGCACTTTCAGACAAAATGATTATTCTAGAAAATTGGTGCCGGCGTCTGTTTCTAACTGCAGCACTCACAAGGCAAAGATTGCCAAGAGTTTGAGGCTAGCACAGGCTACAGGGATCCTGTCTCAATAACAGAGTGCTCTAGAAATGTTCAAATTTAGTCTTATGCAATTGGATTGAATATGGCCAACTAATTTTTTACTTTATATACATTTATGATAATTAAACTGCAAAAACCATTGGGTGTTTGGGATATATGCATACAGCCATACTGTCTACATATAAACACATATACACACTGACCTAGAGGCTCACATGAACATCACCTATCACAGAAAGCCTGCCAATTATGGGATGAGAGAATGAATATAGTCTGACACCAAGATGGTTGATACATCCCTTTTAATATACTAATTATACCCTAAGATTGTTTTTCTTAAATTAGGGCTTACCACCATTATTTATCAATAATTAGTAAAGAAAGATAAGTAATTAAAAGAAGTTAAAGAATCATTTGGGTAACTTTAAAACGTTTATTTTCACTGGGCGGTGGTGGTGCACGCCTTTAATCCCAGCACTCGGGAGGCAGAGGCAGGTGGATCCCTGTGAGTTCAAGGCCAGCCTGGTCTACAAAGTGAGTCCAGTACAGCCAAGGCCACACAGAGAAACCCTTGTCTCGGGGGAAAAAAAGAAAGTTAATTTTTTAGGATTCAAGATATTTCCTAGTGACCTTTAACATAATTTGCAACTACTCAATTTATGTGGTTTAAAATTACATAAAGAAAAACGAATTTGTTTAAATAAATTCTGATTTTCGGGATCTTTTTTCGAATTTACTAGAATAAACACAAAGATATATGAAAGATAAACATTACAAAATACATGTAGATAATAGTTTTTACAATAGACAAAAATACTAACATACAAATTTACTTTAGCAAGTCTTTTATGTGACATATTTATGAATGGACATGATCTTACAAATATACATGAGAATAACAATTATCATTTGTAGAATCCTAAGCATTTTACAAAACACCTTTGTTCACACTTTATTGTTAAGAATTTATGAACTAAAGTTTCCATTATCTAACAAAGTATAATGCAGATATTTACTATAAAATTACAGTACACATACCCTCAGTTATACAAAACTGTCTCTCAATTCACAGATAATTTTTTTCTGAATTGCTTCTACAGTTATCAGATCATTTAAAATGTATGACTTGAAAACAATTTTATAAGTGTATTTTTTAGCATATTCCCCCAGAATTTAGATTCCAATTAAGCACGAGTCTCAAGAAATGTTTGGATTATCCTAAGATGAGGGAGAAAAAGTGTCAATGGCAGGCTTCTGATGGCTGCCTTAACTTGAGCAGAAATCTGATGACACTACTGTGATGGGCAAGGAGTATGTTACAGCGTCAGAGACAACGGTGGCTGGGAAGTTAAACACAGCAAGCTACTGCTACAGCCTTCGGCACTGCGAATCCTCGTCTGCCCGCAGAAGTTACAATAGTTAGCCATACTAGTTCCTGCTGTATCTTGTTATGTTTCTAAGAAAAAAAATGTTCACATTCCTTTTGAAAACAGGTAAGCTTTATAAAATAGAGGTGAAAACCCAGAGGAAAAAACTTGAATAGAAAATTGAAAATGCTGCACAAGTTTGCACTACAGCCAGCAATGGAGGAGTGCTCCCCTCTCTCCACATCCTCACCAGCATGTGCTGTCACTTGAGTTTTGATCTTAGTCATTCTGATGGGTGTAAGATGGGATCTCAGAGTTGTTTTGATTTGCATTTTCCTGATAACTAAAGATGTTGAGTATTTAAGTGTTTCTCAGCCATTCCATATTCTTCTGTTGAGGATTCTGTTTAGGTCTGTACCCATTTTCGAATTGGGTTATTTGGTTTGGTGGTTTTAATTTCTTGAGTTCTTTAGATATTTTGGGTATCAGCTTCCAAAGAAAATATTTCTCTCAGAAGACTGGAACTGCTACCGGTCAGAGTGGCTCCTTTAAGAACAGAGGCCTCCGAGGGCGGAAGGCTGCTAAGGAAGCCACAGACACTCCTAGCCTGGCAGCTGCTTACAGGGCAGGGAGAGGTACTCAACTAAGCATCCTCCTACCAGCTGGGCTGGGTAAGGAGCCAACCTCTTCTTGTTTCCCTTATAGCAGTATTGCAAAGCATATTTTTGTTTTCTTAAGATTTGTTTGTTTTATGTACATGGTTGCCTGTGTGAACTTATGTGCACCACATGCCTGTAGGTGCCAGAGGCAGCTGGATTCCCTGGAACTACAATTACAAGCCTTTGTGAGCCACCTGATATGGGTGGACACCAAACTCTATTCTCTGCAAGAACAGTTAAGTGTTCTTAAACACTGAGCCATCTCTTCAGCCTCAATTTGGTTTCTTTTGATGCGCTTGCCAGATCCTGGATATAGGTGTGTAATACCATGCCTGGGTTACAGACCCTGGATATAGCTATCTACTGCCTGCCTGGCTCTGTGAAAGAGATTTCAACTTCTCTGTGAGTTTTAAGGGCAGAACTTCTTTAGTAGACTCACAGATGATTCGTTAAATACCCTGAGAACCAAAGTGGATCACATTTTTTTTTTCTTCAATAGTTATTTTAAATTTTTTCCTTAGGGACTAATGTATAATTTAAATCCCCTACATAAGCTCACAAAAGTATTTAGTATCAGAGAACAGTCTACAAAGTCATAAAAATTGGTATTTTATGGTAGCTGAATCGTCACTACATTTTTACTATTAAGAAAAAACAAACAGAAAGCCAAAATGCCTTCAAAATAAAATTAACCAGTATGGATAAGTCAGTGACAGAGATGTTTAAAACTCATTTCTTCCTCTCACAATGAATTCTAAACATTCTTGATATCAGGCAGTTCAACCTAAATGAAGATTCAATCATGCAATTTTCTCTACATAATTGACAGAAAAAAAAGGAGGAAAAAAACAAAACAAAACAAAAACAAAACAAAAAACCCCACACATTCCTAAAAGACAGTTCACAAATCCTAGGAGTTTAAAACTATTTCCTACATCACATCGTTTTTTCAAAGATGCAAAAGTGTATTCATAAGCCGAATTATTTTTTTAAAGATGAGGTCTTATTGTGTAGCCCTTGCTGGCCTAGAACTTGTGATGTCTACCAGGCTGGGTTCAAACTCAAGAGAAATCCACCTTGCTTGGCCTTCTGGGTGCTGGCATTTAATGTCTGTACTGGCCTGTCTTTAACCACCATTATTTCATCACCACCCTCACCTCCAATTACAGGAAAGGATTTATTACAGCTTCAAATATTGGTATTTTGGGCAGAAAGGAAGCAGGATTACTTCTTTATTTCTTTTCACATATGGCACAAAGGAGATGCGTTCTCACTTGGTAGTTTTAAAAACTTTCCTCTTGGATTGGCGTGGCTTCCTGTGTGCGGCATCCTGGGTTTAGAGCTTAAAGCATTTCTCATTGTATCTATGAATAGTTACACAGCCGTGATAGGACACTGGTCTGGGCATTGCAGCAACCCCTGTGATGATACTTGTCGCAGGATCATAACAGAGAATAGTGTCTGTGGCTTCTCCATTTTCCCGTCTTCCACCCAGGATATAGATTTTACCATTACACACAGACATACCACAGTTTTCCTGTTTAACCAAATATATAAAGAGACAATTAACCATTGAAGATAAAGGATTTGACAATAAACTGAAAAAACAACATGCATTAACACAGTACAAGAAAGGCAGATGTAATATAAGTGAACCTACCTTTTGCCCAACTCCTGTTGTATGTATGGGCACAGACAGTTATAACTGAACTGAGTACTGAAATGCACTGCTAGTAAGAGGCCAAGAGGTGAAGGGCATGGTAGACCGAAGAGGCTTTAAACAGCTTATTAAAGTGCGGGAAAGCTATTATAATTATCATATGATCAAGGAAAAGGGACAGGAGTCCCTTTAGAGAACCTTAACTTAAAAAAAAAATGAACAAGAAATAGGTTTTAATCAAAGTAACAAAACCCTTTGGGGTTCTTGGCTGGGACACAGAAACGCCACCAATACATTTTAGTTTATTCTACACAAGGAGACTCTTAACCAAACTGTATTTGTATGTAAATAATTACTAGGAAAAGAAATATTCTTATAAAAAGGAGTCTTTAAAAACAAAAATACAGAATCTTCGTATTCTGTAGCCCAGGCTGGCCTCAAACTGTCAACAATCCTCGTTTCTCGTACACCCAACATATGCTGAAATTACAAACCTATTTTTAGATTCCTCCTCATATAATTACTCTAAACGTTGTCAGTTTAAATGCTTGATGTACTGAAGAAGGAAAAGAAAGATCCATCATTGACTTAAAAATGCTCTCCCTTAGTTACAAAGAAAGCCCATTACATCTTGTGTGCAGCAGTGTATGTGCACGTGTGGGAGGTCAGAGGGCAACCTGAAGGCGCGGTTCTCTCCCACGTGGGAATCAGGCAGTCAGGCTACTTTTCTTCATTTGCTCACTAACTCAGCAATACATCGTGACCACGAATACATGCCAAGACATATAGGAAATGAATAGCTAATTCAACAGTATCCTAAAGAAGGCTGATTCCAGCACAGGAAATACACATTTAAAAAAAAACAGGGCAGGGGCTAGAGAGGGATGGCTCTGTGCTTAAGAGCACCTGCAGTTCCTCCAGAGGACCCAAATTCAGTTCTCAGAACTGAAATCGGGCAGTTCAGCTGCCTACTGACTCCATTTCCTCAGAGATGACGCCCTCTTCTGATCTCTAAGGGCACCTGCATACATGTGGCATACATTTACACAGACCCATAAATAAAAATAAAATCTAAAAACAAACAACAATAATAAAAAAACAATTCCTGAGCAAAGAGATAGCTTAGTAGTTAAGAGAGCTTGCTGCTGTTCCAGAGGACCAAGTTCAGTTCCCAGCAGTCACTCCAGGGGCTCAACTTTCTTTTCTGGTATGTGAGGGTGCATGTGCGCACACATGTGTGTACACACACCCACACCCACTGTAAGGGGGACCCAGTAGATGACTTTCTGAGTAAAAGATTCTTGCTGCTAATCCCAACAATTTGTATGTTCCATTCTAGTACCCACATAGTGGGATCCTGAATGATGTCCTTTGACTTCCACATGTGCTAACACACACACATGCATGCATGCACACACACGGACATGCGCACACATGTTAACAAAATACAACACAACACAGTGAGTTTCAGGACAGCCAGGAATGACACACAGAGGAACCCTGTTTGGGGGGGAAAAAAAGAAAAAAGAAAGGAATCGCTTCTTGGCCTTTTGGCTGAGAGCAAGTGAAGAAGAAAGCAGAGACAAGCAGGTCTAGCATGAAGTGGAGTGTCAGACTCTGCTCGCAGGCCTCCACTCAAGGGCACGCAGTGAAGTCTGCTGGAAGGTGAGTCGTAGCAGGGCAGTTAGAGGAGCTAGACCAGTCAGAGGGCAGGACTCTAAGGACAGCTCCCGGGTGGGACATTCGCTCTCTTAGAGACTGTGAAAAAACCCTAGAAGGGTCCTGAGACTTCGAGATAGACAGCAGGAGAGAAGTGGGAAGATTCCACTCTCAGTGTGAGACCGTGGAGCACCACCGGCTGGAGAGCGGCCTGACTCAAGGGCTACGGGCGGCCGCGTGCCTCCTTTGCAGAGGACTGGAGTCTGGCTCCCTTGCACCCGGATCAGGTGGCTCACAACCGTCTGTAACTGAACAGGGTTATGGGCGCCCTATGCTTGGTCTCTCTGGGCACACATTCCTGTGCACAGAACAACATGCTCGCTCGACTGCGCTCTCTACCCCTCACATAATCTGCAGTGACGTAAGAAGAGACAGAATTCCAGTATTAGAAGCAGCATTTTGGTAGCAAAAATGTAAACAAGACTCGGGAAGCTGGGAGTCTTCCTGGAATAGCAGAGATAAAGGGCAGCTAGGGCTTTAGGTAGAATGCATGCATGAATAAGACCTAAGCACAACCATTTCCTTTATACCAAATCAAGCAATAGAGTGCCTTCTTTTCTCAAATATGAAGGAGAAAGGTCAGGAAGACTGGAACAAGATTGTGAAAAAGGTGAAAGTTAATTTTTTTTTTTTTTTTTTTTTTTTAAAATCAAAAGCCTAAACACAATGGGCACTTTGTGTAGGGTTCATGAAAATAGCATGTCACTCCTTGCAGAGTACTAACCTGGTGCTCACAAGGCCTTGTACCCAACCCCTAGCACTACAACGATATAAAAAAAGAACAGAAAACAATTCTTTGGGAGAGAGTTTTAAAAATTGTGGAATATTTGAAAAATGAAATTCCAGTAAATAATAATAATAATAATTATTTTTTAAAGATTTATTTATTTTTATATATACAGTGCTATGCCTTCATGTTTACTTGTAGGCCACAGAAAGGCATCAGATCACATTATAGATGGTTGTGAGCCACCATGTGGTTGCTGGGAATTGAACTCAGGACCTCTGGAAGAGCAGTCAGTGCTCTTAACCTCTGAGCCATCTCTCCAGGCCCAATTCTAGTAAATAATCATGTCACTTGTCTCCTCTTAATTTTCTGTTTGATTTGCTTTTACCTGTCGGCTGAATGTGTTTTGAACGTGCATCCAGTAGTCTTCAACTGGATCGTAACAATACACTGCCTTGGTTAGTCCCCCAGCAACGTAGATGAGGTTGTTTAAAGACACAGCCGTTATGCACCGCTTGGCGATTGGGATAGCTGCACGAAGTAGCCAAGAATTGGTTTCTGGATCATAAGACTGAACCTAGTAATACAGAAAAATATGGAGTAGAGTGTAAGCAAATATGGCAATTTACTGTCAATATATAGAAACATAGTTAAAATGAAATCTCATTAATTCAAATAGTTAAGTGAGGTTAGTCTGATTAATAAGATTTATGTATTAGGAAAGTTCTTGCTTCTTAGTCAAGGATAAAATTCTTTTGCTTGAAAAAAATAAATCACACACACAAAAAGGCTAATTGATTACCATTAAGCAGAAGACAGTGCCAAAATACACAAAGATTATTTCCAGGAGGAATGGCTCAGGGTTACTTATGTATACTAAAAGTCTTAAATTTTTCTGAAATTGCTTTGTGTTATGTCTCAATTTGCATATAATTTCTTTATGTTTTTAGGGAGTTCTTAGCTCAAAAGAACACCAGGCAACCTAAATTTAGTGTGTTTTTAGTTAGCATAACTTCTCAATGAAGTGTAGATAGGTAACGTTATGTATTTATCGTGCCCCAGTGCCCATGCGGAGGTCAGAGGACACGCTGAGGAGTGGGTGCTCTCCTTCACCACAGGGGCTGGGGACTGACCCCTTTTACCTGCTGAGCCAACTCACAAGCATAGTAACACCTGATGATACAGTAACAGTTAAGTAAGAAAATACATGAATTGACTGATGAACTTGCATTGTCACGGCTGAACCAATTAGCCACTGGATACTCTTCCCCAGAGTAAACATGGCGTCTACTCCTGCAACCCATGGTCGTCTGCCCCAGAGTTGGAATGAACTGCAGCTACTTTGGGCCATTCTCCAGTCATACTAGAGGCAATCTTTCCTCTTTTTTGTTCTTAAAAAACAAACAAACAAACAAACAAACAAAACAACAAAACCCCCACAACTTCCAAGGGTTAAAGAAAACGACCCAGTTGGTGCTTATTAACTTTGTTCATTTATTTTCTGTGTTGCATGTAATTTTTAAATACTGTGGATGACACGAAAGTTTTAACTCTGAAATTAACCTCTTTTCAAAAAGGATTAATCTCACTTTTCACATATAGAAAATTACTGGCTACATTATAGTGTCATTGTGGCAATTTGAAAGTCAATGCTTTTTCCTCAAACAAAACAAAACAAAATGCCAGAGAATTTTTAAAAGACCCCTCACACTTTGTGACCTTCTCAACACACCACCCATCTGTCTGTCCCTTCTGTACAGAGCACAGGTAGTTTTTCTGAGCACATGGCTTACCTTATCGGAACAAGTATTATCATCAGGTCCTCCTCCAATCACAAACAATTTTCCTACACAGCTTGTCACTGCAGGAGAGCTCACAGCTTCCTTAAGTGGAGCAACTTCTGTCCAACGATTGGAAAAGGAATCGTAACACTCTACACTGCTAAGTCTGTTTTGCCCATCATAGCCTCCAACAACATATACCTGTATGTACAATACAGAGAAAAGAGTCTTCATTATCAAGTCCAAAACGTTTATCTGCTCCATTAAAATGAGAGGATTCCTCTCATTCAAGGCTTTGACAGCTATAACTACAGTTTCCTGAGCCTTACAATGTTTTAGCACCCCTCTACCTAGCACCATTACAGAGCTTTTTCTGGTATGTTCCCTTCACTGGCATTTTAGCCCCACGGGCACACTGTGCATTTGTTTACTGTATATCTGTCTAAGAATGACCATGTTTTCTTGTTTTGTTTTTCTTTTCAACACCTTTGAAGAGAAAGGTTTCACCATATCCATGGGAATAAGGTATTTCATGTTTTGTTCTCTCAACAATCATGGGGTAGAGCAGAACTTTTAATCAAGCTTTCTAGCTTCCCACCTACATTTCTTTTAATGAACAGTTATTATAAACTCTTCTTGCCACAGCTACTTAACGGTGGAGTCCAGCTGGGTCTTCCATATGCTCTTTTGTTTTCCATCATTATCATTTGTTTAAGAGTCCACATCATGTCAGTTCCCAAAACCATATTCCAAACTTCTTAAAACACCATCACTCCTTTCAACGGATCAGTGAATACTTAAAGAGTCAGTCTACACTTCACACTTTGCAATTTAAATCTGTCCACAATTTATTTCCCCATGTGCCTCTGTATATCTGAGATACCCATTGCCACTTGTAATATGATCTTGTCTTTTTTTTTTTTTTTTTAAAAAGTGACTATGGGGCTGGAGAGATGGTTAGCAGTCAGGAGCTCTTGCTGCTCTTACAGAGGACCTAGGTTTTATTCCCAGCACCCATACGGGGTAATTCCAGCTATAGGGCATCTGACACCATTTCCTGGCCTTCAAGGGCACACACATGTGCATGTAACTCAACACAGAACACATATCCACACACAGAAAGCAAACAAAACATGTTGGAGAGTTATTTTAGTTTTATCCTCTCTTGCACAAATAATACCACCTAAGATAAACATTTTTCTGCTTGATTGCCAAAGTCAGTAAACGGGAAAGAAGTTGTCTGGACTAGACAGCGGCCTGGTTTTGTATCTGATAGAATGCTTTTCTAGTTCTTCTTAAGCGTTTGGATTCCAATGTGTGAGAAATGCGCTGTACTGCCACAAGTTTGGAGTTGGGAGAACAGAGTATCTATTCAAAAAGTACAGTGCTATATTGTTTTTGTCTTTAGTTTATCTTGGTTAGGAATGGAAGGAAATACCATCGGAAGCCAGAGGGAAATGCGAGATGCAGCTGTGGCATTTCTTCTGGACATTTACCAGCAGTAGTAATAAAAAGCCTTGTCTCTTACTTTACCGAGAAGGACAGCCATCTTGTGACGCCACCTGCCTTTATTTAGAGAAGCAACTCTGATCCAGATATTTAACTGTGAGTTATAAATCCAGACATCACGGCTGTTGATTCTTCCACCTTCAAATGTAAAACAATGCACATGTGGTGATGTCACTAAATACGGCCAAGAGATCTGTGCCACTAATACATATGTAAACAAAGCAGAATTTACCCATTCAATTCAGCAAGTTCAGAATTAGCTCGATGAATAGCGGAGGGACCTTCAACAGCGTAATGGAAACAGTTACACAGAGCAGATTTAAATTCTGCCCACTGTTATCTTGAGAAAGAATGACTGTAAGCTCAAACATACCAAGATACAGAAAGTAAGTTTTGCAGACCAGGCATCAGATAACCACAAATAGCAAGATTATTCTAAAGAGGTGCTAAAAACCACACAAAATCAGGTGTATGTTACAGTACAGTCTTCACTGGGCAGTAAAATCATCTGCAAGGCTAACCAAGTTATTTCTCAATCAACATGCTTCAAAGCATAGATACCAGCTATACTTCTTGAAAATCTGTCATTTTCTCTGACTTTTAGGACTACATCATGTATAATAAATATATTCAAGTTAAGAATTTTATAGAGCCAGGCATGACAGCGCACGCCTTTAATCCCAGCACTTGGGAGGCAGAGGCATGCGGATTGCTGTGAGTTTGAGGTCAACCTGTTCTACAAAGCGAGTTCAGGGCAGCCAAGGCTACACAGAGAAACCCTGTCTCGAAAACAAAAACAAAAACAAAACAAACAAAATAATAATACACTGTAGTTGATCATTTTTGGGAGAGATTTTCAGAAAACAGACAAATTAAACATGTTTATACTTCTAAATTTACAGTTTACAACAACCCTTCAAGACAAAACAAAAGGAAAAAAAAAAAAAAAAAACCAAAGAGGTAAAGTTAAATCGTAACTTAAACCTTAAGCTGGAGCGGCTGCTCAATGGTTAGAGCAGCTGCAACTCTTCCAGAGCACCTGAATGTACCCAGCAACCCCTCGGCAATTTACAACTGCCTGCAGCTACCGCTCTAGGAGATCTGATGAGTGCTGTGGCATCTGGAGGCACTTCTATGTTCTCCTGTGTACTCACATATATGCACAGATATGCAGTGCATGCACGCTCGTGCACACACACAATTAAAACACATATACTCTAAGCATACACAAAAAAGCATTAAAAAAAAAAAAAAATCACGACCAAGACCAAAAGCATATTCTGCTCAATCCTTTGTAAATCATTCTAATTTTCAAAGGCAAAAGGGCTTTTCAGTTTTGTAGTATAAGCTTGTTTGTCTGAAATATCAATTTCACTCTCAAGAAATATTATATTTTAATAAACCGTCAATCTGAGTTGGGCGCAGCGACACATGCCTATAATCCCAGCACTCAGGAGGCAAAGGCAGGAGGATCTCTGTTCAAGGCCAGCCTGGTCTACAAACCAAGTTCGTGGACAGCCAGGGCTACATAGAGAAACCCTGTCTTGAAAAGCAAAGGAAAGTAAATCAATCAAAGAAACAAACAAACAAACAAGATATCTGATGTCTCTGGCCATTCACACAGACCCAACAGATACAGACAAACAAACAAACAAACAAGTTTATCTATATCCAAATGAAAAGTCATTGTCTAATGTAGTAAATATTTATTTACCTGAAACAAGAATGTCATTCCTTAGTGCACAGACGGCATACTCTGACTTGGTAAATTCTGGAAGCTTGGCCAAGGACTTCCACTCCCCTGTCACTGGATCATAGCACTCAGTGTATGGGAGATTAAATCCTCCAACTCGTTCACAGCCTCCAACCACAACTATCACCTCTGAATAGCCAGTAGACCTAAAATAATTATTGTTAAGAATGCACAAATAACGTAAGTGATACATTAAAACATATTCAAGATTGTTCAAAGCCATAACAACAAACACACCCCACAACAGGTTTATACTTGCAGATGTGTCACATAGTATAGGCTGCCAGGAATTTACTTTGAGAATATTTGTTAGTGACATTACTGTGGAGCAAGAAATATCTACAAGGTTTTTGTTTTTTTTAATTTTAGGTTTCTAGGCATGAGTGTTTTGCCTGGATGTATGTTATGTGTCCCATGCATCTGCCTGGTTGCTATGGAGGTCAGAGGGCAGCACTGGATACTGGATAGCCTGGACCTGGAATTAGGCATGGCTGTGAGTCACCACCATGTGGGTGCTGGGAACCAAACCTGGGTCCTTTGCAAGAGCTCTTAACCATGAGCCATCTATCTCTCTAGCCTGGCCCTGACATTAAACAGTTTTCTTTTAAAAAGGCAGTCTGTTAAGCATATATGCTTACAACACACACATGCATTTTCCTGGTTGGCTTAAATGTCATGATCCTCCTGTCTCAGCCTGACAATACAAGTGAGTGGCAGAAGTGCTAACAGCCAGGAAACCTGGCTTTCTGGTTGGCTTGTTTTTACTGACTGTGTAGCTCTGGCTGCTGGGACTCGATACTGTGTCCTTGGCAGGTTTAGAAAGCAGGCAGTAGAAGGGTAGGGGCAGATCTACCCTTAACTGAGAAACTGAATAACTCGCTCATCTTCTGTTCTGTTCTGGCAGCTGAGGACTCTGGGCTAGCCTACACAACAATAGTGAGACTGTCTTGAAAACCTAACAAGGCTGACAAGCAAGGTCGGTGGCCAAATGCTTGCCTAGCATGCACAAGGCCCTGGGTTCAAAGCCAGTACCACACAAGAAGAGAGGGGAAGGGAAGAGACTGAGCAAGCAGACTGAATGTGTTAAGGCAACAGCTCAGCATGTTGCTATAGTGAGGTCTCTACAGGAAGTCGGTAGAGTTTTACATCTGCATCCTTTTAGCTAATAGCAGCTTGAGAGACTCTCACTCAACATAAAAACTTCATGCCAAAGAACTTGTAATGTTCAAGTCAATATTGCTACGATACTAACTCGAATGGGTGCGGCAAATATTTACTCCTGTGATTATGATTTATTCTTCTGCTTGTCTGTTCATTTAGTTATTTCTTCTAGGCCTGGCCAATCCTGTCTTTTTTTCTTTAGATAATACAGTGAATTGATAATGTCACATCCAGACTCAAGACCTGTGTCTTTAAGGTTTAAAGTCTCATAAACTCCACTTTTAATGTAAGCATGCATGTTGCAATGGTTTGATTTACAGATGTTTTTGATATTTATTTATTTATTTTGTTCGTTTGTTTTTGTTTTTCAAGACAGGGTTTCTCTGTGTAGCTCTGGCTGTCCTGGACTCTTTGTAGACCAGGCTGGCCTCGAACTCACAGAGATCTACCTGCCTCTGCCTCCACCTCCCAAGTGCTGGGATTAAAGATGTGCACCACCATGCCCAACTGGTTTTGAATTTTGTTAGATTTCATATACTCCTAGCTGGACAACTTGAGGACCCTGCACATGAAATAACTTATTTCTGAAGAAACACTCTTAAATACATAGACTATGGACTTCTTTTTAGAACTAGCAACAACAAAAGTGGTAGAATTCTTGCCTTGGAAGCGCAATGACCTGGCTTCAGACCCTAGTACTGTAACAAAACAAAAAGCTTCAGAAGTCAAAACTCATGAAAACCAGTGTTGTCCCTTGCCAGCACCCAGCAGGCCGAGACCGGCAGATCTGTGTTCCAGGCCAGTCTGGTCTACATAGTGAGTTCCCAGCCAGCCAGAGCTGGTTAAGCCAGGAAGATACATGTCTATACACACATTTCTATATAAAGAATGGTTCTAAAAGACGTTAAAACTGGTGACAGGTATCTTTTGAGGAGGAGCACCAAGGACTACCTAAGGGTCAGGTGGAGGGAAACTTACAATGAACACTTTATGTAAAGTACCTGATTTCAAAGCAGCTAACCCAGTAACAACACTGAACCATATGTCTAGCCATGTGGGAGCATATCTTAGTTAAGACGCAATGGAACAGGCATGCAGAGCACTGAGGTCAGACCTGGCTCTGCTGCCTATTTCTGTGGCCACAGCAAGCCAGTACCACAGCGGTATTGCCTGTAAAACGGACTTACTAAAAAGCCATTAAATCAATCCCCCCCCCCCCCCATCCCTCTCTAGGGTCTCACACAGCCCAGTTTAGCTCTGAATTCGCTGTGTAGCTGAAGATGACCTTGAGCTCTTTAACTTCCTGCCTCTACTGGGAATACGTGTGTACTGTTAAGTTGCCCAAGTTCCAGCAAATACACACACACACACACACACACACACACACACACACAGACATGGAAGTAGGAGGCAACCTTATAATACCCAGCAATAAAATCCTATTTCTTTAGAAAAGACATATTCAGAACCCTCTTATTCCGTGGAGCATAAGATCTGCCATCACTTATTAGGTTCCCATATTCACTATAAGTAACTGCATTATCAGGTAGAATGGCTGGGAGGTGTGTATCTTTAATCCTAGTGCTTAGAAGAGAAGCAAAGGCATGTGGATCTCTGAGTTCAGTGAGACCTTCTCTTGTTAACAAAAAGGGGGTAGAGAATATTAGAAGAAAGAACTACGTGATTTTTCAACAAAAATTCTTCCAGTTTGGTTTCAGCACGCATGTGTCAGCTCAGACTCATCTGGAACTGCAGTTCTAGGGGGTGCAGTGCCTCTTCTGACTTCGGCGGCATCAGACATGCACGTGCTCACTCATACACATAAAGATAAATTAAAAATCAGGTGCTGGAGAGATGGCTCAGCAGCTAAGAGCACTCGCTGCTTTTTCAGAGGACCTGGGTTCAATTCCCAGCACTCACATGGCAGCTCACAACTGTCTATTACTCCAGTTCCAAGGGGGATCTGGTACCCTCACCTGTCCTCTGAGGGAACTGCATGCGTATGGTGCACAAACATGCATGCAGGCATGTCACCCACACACAAAACCTAAAAACAAACGAGCACACAAAGTAGCGGGTTTCATTCCGATGCTTTCAGACATGCTTTGTTTTGTTAGATCCTCCCCTCAGCCAGCAGCCCCTTCCTCTTTCCCACATCCCACCACTCTCCCCACGCCCCCTTCCTGTTTCCCCGCATCCCACCCCTCTCCCCACGCCCCCTTCCTGTTTCCCGCATCCCACCACTCTCCCCACGCCCCCTTCCTGTTTCCCGCATCCCACCACTCTCCCCACGCCCCCTTCCTGTTTCCCGCATCCCACCACTAGCCCCCTTCCTGTTTCCCGCATCCCACCACTCTCCCACCACTCTCCCCACGCCCCTTCCTGTTTCCCGCATCCCACCACTCTCCCCACGCCCCCTTCCTGTTTCCCGCATCCCACCACTCTCCCCACGCCCCCTTCCTCTTTCCTGTATCCCACCACTCTCCCCACGCCCCTTTGCTCCTCTAACGGTCCCTTTTAGTTTCATCACCACACCAGTACTTATTTCCACAAGAAGGAACAGATGTAGATGTTAGAAGTCAAGATTCAAGTATACAATTAACTGCTGAGTCTAAGCTCAAAATGATGAACTTACAAACTCTTAGCCATTCTTACTGTTCAGTCTTCCTCCCCACCCCGTATGAGCAATTTGCCACATATGGCCAGTTCAATGTTCTCCATGCTGCTACTTGGAAACCTAATTCTGTAGGCAGCCTAGTGCTCCCAAAATAAGGAGTCAGCATCTGCCAGGGGGAATTCCAGGTAATCTCTATGGCAGGGACAATCTGAATTGGAACAGGACGCAAAAACTCAGACCCAATCAACCAGTAGTTTAAAAGTCTAGTATATGGTGCTGGAGAGGTGGCTTAGAGGTTAAAAGCCTAGCTGCTCTTCCAAAAGGTCCTGAGTTCAATTCCCAGCAATGCAACATGGTGGCTCACAACCATCTATAATGAGATCTGACGCCTTCTGGTGTGCAGGTGTACATGCAGACAGAACACTCCTATCATAAAATAATAAATAAATCTTTAAAAGTCTAGTATCCCATAGGGCTGGGTGTCATGGCACACACCTTTAGTCCCAGCACTCAGAAGGCAGAGGCAGGTAGATTGGAAAAAAAAAAAAGAAAAAAAAAAAAAAAAAAAAAAAAAAAAAAAAAAAAAAGGCAGGTACTCAGGATTTCAGGATGGAATGGAAAATACAGAAATGAGGATTTGGGCTATGCTAAGAAAAGTGAGCCGGGCGTGGTGGTGCACGTCTTTAATCCCAGCACTCAGGAAGCAGAGGCAGGCAGATCGCTGTGAGTTCAAGGCCAGCCTGGTCTCCAAAGTGAGTCCAGGACAGCCAAGGCTACACAGAGAAACCCTGTCTTGAAAAACCAAAAACCAAAAACCAAAAACCAAAAACCAAAAAAAAAAAAAAAGAAAGAAAGAGAAGCGAAATGGAGGCTGGTGAGATGGCTTAGCGGGTGAAGCACTTGTCATACACAGCCTGACCACCTGAGTTTGAACCTTGGATCTCCCATAAATGTGGAAGGAGAGAATTGACTCCACATAACTGTTCCTGATCTCCACATGTGTGCCAGTGTTCCCACACATAATGCACACACACACAAGAAAACTTTAAAAAGATATCAAAGCCCAGTGGTGGCACATGCCTTTAATCCCAGCACGCAGGAGGCAGAGCCAGGTGGATCTGTAAGTTCAAGGCCAGCATGGTTTACAGATCGAATTCCAGGACAGCCAGAGCAAGAGCTCCACAGAGAAACCCTGTCTCAGAAAGCCAAAAAGAAATAAAAATGAAGTGCAACAGAGGTCTGAATTAAGACTGGTGGAAGAAGGGGGTGGGGCAGGGATGTGAGGTACATATGAACTGAGACAAGGAGTGGCAGAGACCATCGCACACAGAAGTCCCCTCTCTCCAGATGAAAGGCTTTGAGGGCCAGCACTTAGCACGGAAGGATGGCACATGTTTACTAGAAAAAGCCTGAGCTGTTCAAGTTGAGTACTAGATGATTCTTCACAGAGTTCAAAGGCACTGTCATGCGGGGTATAGTGTGCATCCTACAATCCTGGTGCCTGGATAGCAGAAACAGGACAATCAGGAGTTCAAGGCCAGCTCTGACTTTATAGCAAGTTCACATCATATAGTTTACCTAAGACTATGTCTCAAAAAACAAAAACAAACAGAAAGCTACGGGAAAAAAAAATATATTTCAAGGGCTGTCAACAAGGCTCTGAGAGTACAAGTGCCTGCCACAAAGCCCGATGGCCTGAGTTTGACCCGGGACCTACTCGGTAGGAGGAGAGAAGCTACTTCATAGGTTGTTCCCTGACTTCCACACATATGCCACGACGTGTACCGGTTTGTGCATGCAGAAGAAAAAAGAAAGAAAGAAAGAAAGAAAGAAAGAAAAGGCACTAATAACAACAGAAAGTTCAAGTATCTCAAGCCCAAACTTTGGTAATTTTCTTTTTCTTTTTTGTCTCACACAGGTTTTGGTATGTAGCCCTAGCTGACCTGGTACTCACTAATATCGCTCAGGCTGCTCTCAAACTCATAGCAATTCTCCTGCCTCTAGTCACCAGAGAACAGGATTACCTGTAGGCATGCTTACACAAGTACTGTGTGTTCCATGCTAATATTCAGCTTGCCTCCTGGAGGGCAGGAGAAACATCTCAGAAATAACCTGCCCAGCACGCACAGGCCCTGCACCAATCCCCAGAATGCAGCAATGTAGAAATAACTAATCCAAACCTTCCATCTTGGGAACAAGTTTGCTATCCATGTAGAGTACTTTGGGAAGAGTGGTGAGGACCTAGGCATGCTATGGGCACAGAATACAAGCACTGGACAACTGGCATGGTGGCCCAGGTCTGCAATGCAAGTACCGGGGAACACCGAGAAAGCGAAAGCAGGATCAGAGGTTCAAGGTCAGCGTTGGCCCTGTTAGAGGGTTGGAGGACAGCTGGAATATACAAGACCTTGTCTCAAAACCAACCAAAATAAGAGTATTTATTAATAAAGTCCTATAAAGTACATTATCATTTTTATGACGTGTCTTTGAAATAATTCATACTCCAAAGTTACTGAGGAGGCAGTGGGTGTACTAGGAGAAGCCAGAACTTCCTGTCAACGACTACACTGTGATCTTCAACAAGCTACTTCTCTGGACATGTGTACTACTCACTCATGGCTATTCTGAAGCTTAAATAAATTTATATGGGTTATAGAACATAGAGCAGTTCCTGGGACTGAGTTTCCTATTATTATTATTATTATTATTATTATGGGATGGTGGCTGGAAAGGTGGTAAGATTTTAATAAGCAATGTAACGTGTACATCACTTAGAATGAATTCTATTCTCAAATATTTAATGTCTAGCAAGCAGAGTTTGTAGAGCCAGCTTTCACTTTCTAGGAATCGTATGCAGCTAAATGTACATAAACAGGCCATTAAAAAAAGTAGCTAGAACAATCCAGAAGGTTAAATATTTTAAGCATTTTTTTTTATCAAGTCAGAAACATGAAAAAGCAGTTATTTGGAATATAAGAGACTTCTAAAAAAAAAAAGAGAGACTTTTAGAAATAGCCAGATATAATGATGGATTCTAGACCTAGATATATTAAAGGACAATTTAGAAATATTTAAATATGAATTGGTATTTAGGTAATATGAACTATTACCTTTAATTGTAAAAATTGTTTTGCTTATGCTATTATAAAAGATGCACATAATCAAGTAATACATATGTATATAAATTAAAAAGAAATTATGTAAATCATAAAGCAAAAAGGAGTAACATAAAAATTATTCAAAAATTTAAAAGAAATATGAATGAGTGAGAAAACTGTGCTAAAGACTCATGGTTACAGTTGACACATGTATTTCAGGGGTAATGAAAACCATGCTGTGGATGAGATAAAGTTTCCCAGGAGAGTATGTAAGGCAAGATGAAAAGATGTGAACTGACCAGGTAACACTACAGACCAGACACAGGAATCAGGACTGTCAATACCAGCAAAGAATTGGTGAGCAGGAAGCTGAGGACCATGGTTCCAGAATATTCCAGAAGCCAATGGAGTTTCAAGGGAGATGTGGTAATTAATGTCAGACCCTATGTCTGAGGGTGTGGCTCAGTGGTAGAGCACACAGCTAGCATGGACTAAGCCAGGAACTCAATCTCCGGCACCAGGACGAACACATGACATCCCCAAGAGAAATCACACTGGCTCCAGAGGGGAAGGGGTCAGCGATGCCCTGATTGGAGGAGTGTCAGCTGTGACTGAAGACTGAAGCTGGTCAGAAGAGGGGGCGGGAGTTAAATAGTAGAGAATGTAGAGGTTTGGAATTTCCCAGAAAGATAAAAATCTATACAAAATAATATACAGTATCATGTAACTAATGTAACAATACAGCACAGTGCTAAACAGTGGGAGGACAAGAAGTCGACAGCTGACTTGTAAGCGAAGCTGGAATTTCAGGCAATGAGCACGTGAGAGAAGCACCTGCTACTGCACACACAACCGCCCAGGTTTACTCAGTTCTACCTTGCCTCCTCATGCTGGTTTCTGAATGGGGTCCGACTGCAACCTGACATACACTTTTTCACTCTGAGAAATGGATTGGTTTCCTTAAAAGCTGGATGTAAATCAGGGCTGGGGAGATGGCACAGTGGATAAGAGCACTGGCTCTTGACTGGGAGATGGCGCAGTGGATAAGAGCACTGGCTCTTGACTGGGAGATGGCGCAGTGGATAAGAGCACTGGCTCTTGGCTGAGAGATGGCGCAGTGGATAAGAGCACTGGCTCTTGGCTGGGAGATGGAGCAGTGGATAAGAGCACTGGCTCTTGACTGGGAGATGGCGCAGTGGATAAGAGCACTGGCTCTTGGCTGAGAGATGGCGCAGTGGATAAGAGCACTGGCTCTTGGCTGAGAGATGGCGCAGTGGATAAGAGCACTGGCTCTTGGCTGGGAGATGGCGCAGTGGATAAGAGCACTGGCTCTTGGCTGGGAGATGGCACAGTGGATAGGAGCACTGGCTCTTGGCTGGGAGATGGCGCAGTGATTAAGAGCACTGGCTATTGTAGGCATGAGGACCCACGTAAGGACCTGAGTTCTAACCTCCAGCACCCAGGTAAAAGAAAAGGCATAGCTGCGCTTGAGTGAAAAGAATTCTCTACCCTTCAAGGTAGAGGGCAAGAGAGGACACCTGGTGCTCTGCTCTGCCTACACAATATGGGAACAAGTACGCACACTCATGTGCCTCACCACACACGCAAATCTGGACGGAAGAACATATTTTTGAAGCTGGGTGTGGTGGCATACACCTGCAACTCCAGCACTCAGGAGGCTGAGGAAGGAGTTTTGCAAGCCTGAGGGCTGTGTAGGCTACAGAGCACATTCAAAGTAAATTAGGAGAAGCATCTCTTCAAATGAGCGACAAGACACTGAAAACTGTGATGTGTTCATCATCTCTGCAAGTAATATTACAGTGTGAAGCTTTACTTAAACTTACAGTCTTTGCTTCCATTCTAGTTTTTTTTTTTTTTTTTTTTTTTTTTTTTGGGTTTTTTCGAGACAGGGTTTCTCTATGTTATCTTGGTTGTCCTGGACTTGCTTTGTAGACCAGGCTGGCCTCGAACTTACAGCGATCCGTCTGCCTCTGCCTCCCAAGTGCTGGGATTAAAGGCGTGCACCACCACGCCCAGCTTTCCATTCTAGTATTAGTTGGCCTCAGCTAGCCACAGAACATTCTATCTGTACAAGGATATTAAGCTGGGAAAAATCAGTGACTTCCCTTTTGGAGGGATATTCTGTGTGTAGAAAGTCCTGGAAGAGATGATAATTATGCTGTCCTGAGGCTGTTCAGCTTTCTCAATATAGTCAGGTCTTTCCATATTAACCATGATCCTTCAGGAAAGGCAAACCTGGGCACGGTGGCTCATGCCTGTAATCTCTATGTTTACCATCCCCGTATTTGAGAGGCAGAGACTGGAGAATCTGTCAAGTTTTAGCTACAGAGAGACTCAACAAAACTAAGAAAAAGCATCACTGTTTTTGTAGAGTGAAATGTTTTTAATTCTTTGTTAAAATACTGGCAGCACATTTTCTATCTTCTTTATTCTTCTTATTCTTTTATTTTTCAAGACAGGGTCTCTTTACGCAGCCCTGGCTATCCTGGAACTCACTATGTAGACCATACTGGCCTACAGACACCTGCCTGCCTCTGCCTGCCCAGTGATGGGATTAAAGGTGTGCAGAACCACATCCAGCTTCATTTATTTATTAAGGTGTGTAAGCGATCACATCTGTGCAAGTGTAAATGTGGGGGTAAGTACATGCAAATGGTACACATGGGAGTCAGCTTGTGGGCCCCAGAGCTTGAATTCAGGTCCCCAGGCTTGTTAGAAGGTGCCTTAAGCTGCTGAGTGACGCAGCACCCTCTTCCTTTTGGATACAGAATCTCCCCCACCCTGTCAGTCTTCTATACAGTGGGTTACACGCACGTGCCACTTTATCTCGTTTATTTCGGTTTATTTATTTGGGGTGGGGGTGGGGAAGTCTTGCTATCTAGGTGGGCTCTGCCTAAAATCTGCCATGTAAACCACCCACAGTGGCCTTGACTCACAGTGATCTTATTTCTCTGCCCTTTCGGTGTAAGGACTATAGGCATGGGCCACCACATGTGGCTTTTTGCTTTGTTTTTCAGATAGTCTTATGTATTTCAGGCTGGCTTTGAACTAGGTATGCAGGGAAGATTCAACTCCAGATCGTACTCGTGAGTGATGAGCTCACAGGTGTGTTCTTCTATCCTGGGTTTACATGGTGCTGGGGATCCCACCCCACAGTCCCAGGCCCCCACTTCCTCCTTCTAACTGGGCTGAAGCCCAGCGGCAGAGCACTTGCCCAGCATACGGATGGACGGTCTTGGAGTTGATCCCCAGTACTACAAACAAAGAAACCCTGAAAAAGCCCTATAATTATTTAAATTCTTCTACCTTAAAAACAAAACAAAACAAAACAAAACAAAACAAAACAAAACACAAAGTTCCCTTACCCTAATATAAAGAAATGCTTGGCATGTTTGTGCATGCCTTTAATCCCAGCACGCTCTATGAGTTCCAGACCAGCCAAGGCTGCACACTGAGACCCTGTCTTAAGAAAGAAAGGAAGGAGGGTAGGTAGGTAGGTAGGCAGGCTAGTAAGATTTTATGTAGTAATAGTTACCCAATATTGTACATAATTTCTTTAAAAATAAAAGAAAAAATTCTTGTCTTCCAAATACTGGAAATGTCTTTCTTTCTCTTTCTTTTTTAAAAAGGGGCTTAATGCAGATTAAACATCAGCTTTATGAGGGACATTCAGGGCATAGAGATGACACAGTGGACAAGAGGCACTTGCTGGGGGGCTGGAGAGATGGCTCAGAGGTTAAGAGCACTGTCTGCTCTTCCAGAGGTTCTAAGTTCAATTCCCAGCTACCACATGGTGGCTCACAACCATCTGTAATGAGATCTGGTGCCCTCTTCTGAGTCGACAGAGAAACTCTACCAAGACAGGGTAAGCAAGTCTTCAACGGTTCCTGCCTCACAAATATGTCTGTCAGATATATTGGGCCAGAAGGCTGAAGAAGATGCTCCAACATTATAGAGAGTTTTGGGTGACTGTTCAGGTAGATGACTGTCTCTGTCATCTTCTCATTTGGGAAGCTACTAACCTGCACTCCCAGCATACTCAGGTAATCAAGCTGATTCCTTCTCAAGTCTCTGATGGAGCTAAAATACCAAAGTAGCTTAGTTTTACAATGAAGCTTAGCTGTTTAGGTGTTTTTAGGTCTAGATAGATGTTTTAAGTTGATAATGACAATATGTGATGGAGATTGATTTATATTCAGAATTTCAGATACACCAAGATAGGAAAGATATTTTCAGGGCTGTCAAATACAAATAGCCAAAACACTAACAATGTAACATTTATATAATTCCTGATTGTGTCATGGTTCTTGTTACTATAGGTAGTTTATTGTTTATGTGTATAATAATATAAATGTATATTTAAAAATTAAAAACATTATTAAAAAAAAAAAAAAAAAAGAGGTACTTGCTGACAAATCTGACCTCAGTTTAATTCCTAGAAGTCACACGGCGGGAGAACTGGCTCCCGCAAGTTGTCCTCTGACCTCCACATGCAGCACCCCCCCATACACACACACAGACACACACACAGACACACACACGGAAAAACTGTACGCACTTGAATGTTTCATTAGGAACTGTGAAGACAACACTGTCATCCCTATCTCAAAAGAGTAAACTTGCGATAGCCAAACTAGTATATATTTAAAAAAACAAACCAACCTATCTATCTCATATGATAAATCTTAAGAACAGTCTAAAACAAAGACAGTCAAAATCAGAGCTAAGGGCACAATTTTTGTGACCTACATTAAATTTTCAGGAAAAACAGGGTAGTATAGGAAAACAAATACTGGTTCCACAACAACATGATTTTATCTAACAATGTTAACTGTACTGTTGAAATTGGGTGTAATGGCAAATTTTATGTCATGTACTTTTACCACAATCAATAAAAGGTGAATCTATGTCCTTCATGCATCAGGCATGAACATATGCAGACAAAACACTCATAATATGAAAGATTAAAAAAATGGAGCCAATGAGATGGCTCATTATAAGAACATTGGCTGTTCTTCCAGAGGACCTGGGTTCAATTCCCAGCATTCACACTAGGAGTACCATCCATGGTAACTCTAGTTCTAGGGATTCAGTGCCCTCTTCTGGTCTCTATAGGTACTGCATGAATATGGTGCACAGACTTACATGCAGGCAAACACACACCTATGCACAAAATTTTAAAAGAAAATTCTTTTTAGCCAGGCTCGGTGGTGCACATCTGTAATCCCAGCACTTGGGGGACAGAGGCAGGAAGATCTCTGTGAGTTCAAGGCCAGCCTGGTCCAGGACAGCCAAGGCTACGGAGAGAAACTGTCTTTGTCTTAAAAAATTAACAAAATAGTTTATTGCTTTCTGTTATTCTGGGACTCCAACCCAGCATGCTAGCTATACACTGAGAACACAGAACTATACAAACAAATTTACGCCTTCCATTCTTAAGGCACATATATAATACCATATATAACATACGTAATAGCAATAATCACATTTTACTCCAAATATAAACTTACTTAAATATTCTTTAACATGGATGTAATTTCCAAATTCAGATAAAGGATCTGAGCTGGGCATGGTGTCCTGGGAGGTAGCAGCAGGAGGGCCAGAAGTTCAGTGTCGGCCCACAGAGGTTTAAGGCCAGCTTGGGCTATATAGGCATTGTGTATGCTCTTTAAAAAGCAAAACCACCACTACCACCGCCCCCCCCACACACCAAGTTTGAGACTGACATTAGACACACATTTGAAATGTTCGTTTTGACATATGTAGCTAAGAATAACCTTTAACTTCATCCACCTGTCTCTGTGTGCTGCCACTACAGCATGTGCCACCATACCCAGGTCCTCTCCAAGCTAAGCTACATATTCAAGTCTCCATGTAACTTTCAACTGTGTAAGGCTCACACAAGCGCCACACTCAAATGAGTTCATATTTAAAACATCTGTTGTTAGCTGTATTTGCAAAGCACCTTCTCACCTGCGTGGCCTAGTCCTTGGGGACATCATTTCATTGCCGAGTATGTGGTACCTTCTTGCTTCGTGCAGCAGCTGGTAACACTCCGGGGAGTTCTGGATCAACTGGTCCACCTCAACTGTCTGAACAAAGTAGTTGGGATGCAAGAGAGGCAGCCTGACGTGGGTCAGGAGCTCGTGTAACAGTGGTCTGCGCAGATCCACGGCTCGGTAGACCCACCGCATGACGGCCTCGAACACCAGCTCTTCTTTCCCAATCACGAGCTCGTCACTGCAGATGTAATCAATCAGTTCATCTTTGTCAAGCTCAAGAAACTCTTCGTGCTGAGACACGTCCTCGAAAGTCTGTAACGCAAAGGTCTTGCACTTTGTGAAGAGGGTCTTGAGCGAGTGGGTGTCGGCGAAGCGCTGGATCCCTAAGCAGTTGCAGGGGTCCAGCTGCTCCTCCAGGAACTTGGCACAGGCGTCGCGGAGCGCGCTGATCTGGAAGAGGCTGGAGGTCTCGAAGAGATACTGCACGTTCTCGGTCGTGATCTTCACCTTCCCGGTGTACACGTACTGCAGGAAGCACTCCATGGCTTCCGCTAGAATGCCGTTGATCTCCACCAGCATCTCTCGGCTCTCCCTGTGGTCGTTACAGAACATGGCTCTGAAGTAACTGCTGCAGGCTGAGAGAACGGCTCGATGGCACGGGAACTCCCTTCCTTCCACACAGATGATAACATCCGTGAACAGGCGGCTGTCTCGGAACTCATTAAATATCTGCAGTATGTTTTCAGCATGGGAGGATCCTGAAGAGAAGTCAAAATACTCATGACCTGTCAGCGATTTGGGGTCCATTTCAAAAACTTTACGCTTAGTTGCTGGGGAATCACGCACCCCAAGATCCTCTCTGTTTAGTCTGCGTCCCAATATTAGTACCATTGTCACATCGGTTGGCTATATAATTGTTGAGAAATGGCTCCTAGGGGTCCTCTTTAGGTAGCTAAAGAAAAATAAAAATAGACAATTTCATTTTTATGTAAATACAACAAAGTCATGTGATTCGTATATTCTACAGTACACACTACCTCATTTTCATAAACACTGACGAAAATTTCCATTTGCAGGATTTGGACAGGAGAGCGGTCTTCAGCTAAAAGGGTTATAGGTGCTCAGTCCCCACCCTCTCCCACAAGGCAGGGAAGCATGCAGAACTGGACTAACAATCTTGCAGCTGTTGTTTTGGTTTGTTAGAAACATGGTCTTCCTTATATAGCCCAGGATGGTCTGGACCTGTTCCCTCAACCTCCTGGAAACTGTGACAGCAGACATGCCCCACCAGGCATGGCTTACCGCTGGAATCTTAATATAACAGTTATTGTTTTAAGATAGCAGTGCTAGAATTTACCTATCACTATACTTTAAACACATGTAAATTGGGGCAGAGAGATGGCTCAAGAGGTTAAGAGGACTGGTTGCTCTTTCAAAGGTTCAGAGTTCAATCCCCAGCAATCACATGGTGGCTCATGGCCATCTACAATGAGATCTGGTGCCCTCTTCTGGCAGGCAGGTGTACATGCAGTACAGAATATTGTATACATAATAAATCTTAAAAAATACGTAAATTGTCTGACCAGCCTCATTTCCTTCCTTCCTTCCTTTCTTCTTCTCTCTCTCTCTCTCTCTCTCTCTTTGGTTTTTTCAATACAGGGTTTCCCTGTGTAGCCTTGGCCTGGACTCACTTTGTAGACCAGGCTGGTCTTGAACTCACAATAATCCGCCTGCCTCTGCCTCCTGAGTGCTGAGATTAAAGGCGTACGCCACCATGGCCAGCTTCTTGCCATTTTCTTGAATAACCAGGAATTTGTGAAACAATTTATTTACACAGATGTTCAGTGGTGTATTAACAGAAAATACTTGCGACAAGCTAAAAGGCCCTTAACTAAATCTCAGTATATCCTCAAGATAGAATAGTTTATTACAGCTATTAAAAAGTATATGGAGCTGGGCATAGTGGTGCACACCTCCAGCACTCAGGGAGGCAGAGGCAGGCGGATTTCTGTGAGTTCGAGGCCAGCCTGGTCTACAAAGTGAGTCCAGGACAGGCAAGGCTACACAGAGAAACCCTGTCTCAAAAACAAAAAACAAACAAAATCTCCCCAAAAGTATACAGACTTGAGTGGGGGTTTAGTTGGTAAGGGGTTTGCCTGGAACACACGAAGCCTTGGGTTTGGTATCACATAAACTAGGTTCATAGTACCCATCTGTAATCTCACCACTTGGAAGGTGGAGGCAGGAAACGCAAGGGTTGCTTGGCTATGTGATGAGTTCAAGTCCAGCCAAGACTACGTAAGATCTTGTCTCAAAAGGACAAAAAAGAACTGTCTTCAGTCAAGCGACTACATCCTTTGGTTGCTCACTCATAGTCACTTTGAGGGATTGGGGCATGTTTTCTTAGTCATCGACGGGAGCTGTCCTGATGGCTCAGTGGGGAAGGGTCCATGGATGGGAGCTGTCCTGATGGCTCAGTGGGGAAGGGTCCATGGATGGGAGCTGTCCTGATGGCTTAGTGGGGAAGGGTCCATGGATGGGAGCTGTCCTGATGGCTCGGTGGGGAAGGGTCCCTGCCCACATGCCTGACGACCTGAGTTGGATCCCCAGAACCCACGCAATAGGAGAGAACTGACTCCTGCAAGTCATTTTCTGACATCCAGATACAGTATGTGGCACACATGTGCCCTCCAACATAGTAATAAATAAACAAATGTGGTAAAAAACAGGAGTGCCTAAAAAATGGGTACATTTAACAATGTATAACAGTATTACCTATTTATAATGAAAATTTAGAGAAAACTGTATTAGTTAGGATCACTATTGCTATGATAAAACACCATGATCCAAGCCAGGCACATCAATGCAAACTCTTAAGCCCAGCACTTGGGGAGGCAAGCAGGTGGATCGCTGTAAGTTCGAGGTCAGCTTGGTCTACAAAGTGAGTCCAGGACAGCCAGGCTCTGTTACATAGAAAAACGCTGTCTTGAAAAAACAAACCACCCAAACAAACAAAAACCAAAAAGCAGAAGTCAGGAGGACAGGTTTTATTTCAGCTTGCAACTCCATCAGCTCACATCCCATCACCGGGCGAGTCAGGGCAGGAACTGGAGGCAGGAACTGAAGCAGAGGCCTGAAAAAGCGCTGTTTCCTGGCTCGTAACCTATGCCGTTCGCAGCCTTTCTTACACCACTCAGTACCACCTATGCAGGGACGGCACTGCCCACGTAGCCTGGGTCCACCTACGTCAATCATCAGAACCCTGTCCTACAGGCGTAACTACAGGCGATCCAACGGGGCAGCCCCTCAGTTGAGTTCAGTCCTCTTCCCAAGTAACTCTAGGTTGTGTCAAGTTGACAGAAAAACAAACAAAACAAAACCAAAAGCAGTCAGTAAGTTCCTCTGTTTCCTAACCTTAGGTGTGCTAACACTGTAATCTGCTTTTCCCAGCCTATCTGGCTAGCACCTCAGTCTTCAGAAGAGTCAAACACAGCGCAATTACAAAATGAACGGTGACAATATGTAGCAGCACAGGCACGATGCCAGACCAGATTCCTCCTCTCATGCTAAAATTTTTAGCATCGATTCCTAAAATAACTAACAAACATAATAGTCTTTGAATTCCTCTGAGAATTCAGAGGATCAGGGTCAATGAAGCATAGTGGTGCATGCTTGCAGACATAGCACTTGTGTGGCAGAGGCAGGAGGATCACAAGTTCAAGGTCAGCCTCAGCTAGAGAGCTCTAGGTTAGCCTGGCATACATACATACAGAAACGGTTATGATACAGACAAGAATTCATATTTGAATTTTTACTAGTCTAGACTCAAATTATGAGTGAATTAGGTAAAAGACAGTTTAGGCTTTGTATCAGCTCACATGGTTTTATCGTCGTCATCATCATCATCATCATGATATTTTAGGCTAAAAATGAACACAAACCACTGGAATTCTGAGCAGTGATAGAGTCACTGGTGTTGAGAATAGAAACATCTTTAAGCTGGGCATGACAATGTATGCCTACAACTCCAGCCCTCATCAGTTAGAGACAGGAAGATGGCTGTAGGTCTGAGGCCAGCCTGACTCACACAAAGAGATATTGTCTACAAACTCAAAACAAATCATTAACCAGCCAACAAGGACAACATTGCCACCTTAAGAAAAAACAACCCCTCACCTACTTAACCTTGCTGGCTCCATACACTTGCATTTCTTTGATACCTATAGGAAAACATGGGCCTGCTTTTTGTAGCTAGTGAAATGTATCACGTTATCAGGTAAAATTGGGGACACAGAAGTATATTAAAACTTGCTAGGCGTGCATGCCTTTTAGCCCAGCACTTGGGAGCAGAGGCAGGTAGATCTCTGTGAGTTTGAAGCCAGCTTGGTCTACAGAGCGAGTTTTAGGACAGGCAAGGCTACACAGAAACCCTGTCTCAAAACACAAACAAATGAAGCAGCTTGCTACCTCTGGGCTTTCTAAGAAACGCTAATAACCAGCCTCCCACAAGAAAAGAACACACAAACCTTACTACTCGTCACAGGGTAAATGATTTGCACAGTCATTTTACAACATGACAGGCTTTCAGTGTTTAACGTTGGTCTCCCACATAGAAATAATCAGCCTTTGCTTCCTCATTTTGTTTGTTTTTGTTTTGTTCTGTTCTGTTTTTTTCAAGACAGGGTTTCTGTGTAACAGCTCTGGCTGTCCTGGAACTTGCTCTGTAGTCCAGGCTGGCCTCAAACTCACAGAGATCCACCTGCCTCTGCCTCCCAAGTGCTGGAATTAAAGGTGTGTGCCACCACCACCCAGCTGCTTTCCCATTTTTACAAATAAAGTATTTCCTTACTTACAAGGGATGGGATAACCATTGAGATGTAACAAGAATAAATTAATAAAAAAATTTAAAAAAAGTATTTCCTTACTTATCATTTTACAAATAAACTTCTAATAGTTAAAGGTGTAGCCACATTTACTGAATGTTAGGATTACAGATGTGCCTTGCCAAACTCAGACCGATTCCATCTTAAGATAAAACTGGCCACTGCTATTCTGACAGGCACCAATAGCCCAGGTTAAAGAAATGAAAAGGCTTAAACTAATAGTAATGTTTAAATAGCTAATAAACACAAATATACCTTCTCAGCATTTGCTTGACCAAAGCCCCAGGCAAAATACTTGTGTTGTCTAAATTTCCACACCTAAAATAGAGAACAGTACACATAAGTAAGATGCTATCAGCTCAAGTACATTAGGAGTATGCTGAAAACAGTTCTTAGTAAATTCTCCTTTCTTCGTGGAAATTCACTTGCATACAGATGGTTAAAAGTTAACACTTTCTTGCTGCTGGGTGTGGTGAAGCACGCCTTTGATCCTAGCACTTGGGAGGTAGAGGAAAGCAAATCTCTGTGAGTTCAAGGCCAGCTTGGTCGATAAATCCAGTTCCAGGACAAGACAGGGTTACATAGAGAAACCCTGTCTCAAAGCAAACAAAACAAAACAAAAGCAACACTTTCTTAAAGCAAATTAATGTTATATTCAATTACATTCAAATGTCTTTTACTGTTCATGGTAACAGTAAGCTACATTTAACAGTGAGATGGAGAAATGTATACCCTATGATAATTGCACTTTGAGTATTTCAAGAATGTCCAAAAACTGACATTTCATTCAAATTTGACAAAATTAAGTTACTGTAAGAGTTGACGTATCTGGATCGCTGTGAGTTCGAGGCCAGCCTGGTCTACAAAGTGAGTCCAGGATGGCCAAGGCTACACAGAGAAACCCTGTCTCGAAAAAACCAAAAAAAAAAAAAACCAAAAAAAAAAACCCCAAAAAAAAAAGAGTTGACGTATCAAGATGACCAAAGCGAACAGTTGATTCACCACGTGCTACATGTAACTATGGAACCAATCTGAGAAGTCTCAAAAGCTAAAAGTGTATATAGAATCTCTAAGCTTATCAAATAAGTTTAATATATATTTCTGCTTTATGGAACATACAGAGTCAATGCCTACGCAACAACTAACTCAGCACAATCTCTTTCCTCTCTGTGCATGAGCACAGCATGCACACGTGCTTGTGTGAGTGTGTATGTGTGCATGTGTGTAGAAGACAAGAGAACGCCCAGGGTTTAGAGCAGTGAATAAAACAGCAACTGTATTTAGCTACAAGTGGTTTCTAATCCAGTCATCCAGAAAGAAAACTTGTCAGTTCTTAAGTTAGGTAGATTCAAAAGTTGCTATCAAAACCAAATATAATAATCAATTTTAATAAAACACGATCACATCTTTATACCCAGACTACACTATGGTTGGGACATGAATACTATCTTGTGTGTTTCCTTACTTTCATTAGGCTGTCTAATTTGTGTTCACACTTATCGAAGAATACTGCATTTAGTCAAGTCAGGCGACGGTTAGCCCTACCTAAGGAAGTGTCTTTTCCCAATAGGTAGCAAGGCCTGATGCCAACGGAAGAGCCTCACTTGTGTCTGACACCAGCGTAACAGATGCTACATTCAAATTCAATTGTAGATACTGTAGGATTGGCGAAGACTAGAATAAAACAAGAACTCCAAGATTAACAGTAAAATAGATCCAAATTCTCAGCATTTCTCTAGCAGAAAACTCAAGTACAAATTGGAGCAGAGCTTCTCGTAACTCGTTTGGTGTAGAATTAAACCATTTGAAGTCGAAAATAATTCACCCAGGACCTTCTGCAGGACTGTTAGGTAATATTTAAACTTTTTTCTCTTAAATTGATATTTTTGTTGTCTGGGTTTCTCTATGTAGCCCTGGCTATCCTGGAACTCTCTATGTAGACCAGGCTGGCCTATAACCTACAGCGCTCTGGGATTAAGGGGGCCAGAACACCCAGTTAGGTAACCCTGAAGCTCTGACTGGGTCAGGGACAAGCGGCGGAGTCTGAGGAGCTATGTAAGGCGTGATTTACACTGGCAACACAACAAGTTTTTTCTTCCTTTAAAAAAAAAAAATCCCCTATGAAAAGGTTACAGACAGACAGTGTGGACCAAGAGGGCCTTCCGAAGACCAGAAAAGAAGCAGCTGATGATGCTAGTATGGTCCCTACAACTGGCCAGTCATCCGAGCCATTATGTTCCACGTTACAGTTTCTCCAACTGAACCACAGACAAAGCAGAAACAAGGAAGGATTCAGTGGGAAGCCCCAACAGTAATGTGAAAGAATGCTGACCAATGCGCCTGACACACTGAATCCTTTACAAACTACTACGCTAACCCAAGTAGGCTTTGACATACTTACATAAATCCCACAAGCTTTATTAAACATTAAACATATAAGAAAATATATTTCACAAATATACATAAACTTCAGGTGTTTTCACTGTCTAAAAAGCTTTGCCTAACTTACACTCTCCATAAGATCTGACGTAATGTCATCTTGTAGGTTTTCTTTCTTTTTTTAAAATCTCCCTTCCCTGTGCTTACTGCATTTTTAATTAATTTGAGGTACTTTTTCTGCTACCAATATTGGTTTTGGCTTACTACAACTAAACCAGTGACCTGGGATCCTAAACAGCGTTCTAATATACAAAAACACTTAGAAGCCAGCGATTTTCATTTAACACAGCACTGCACAAATTATTCAGAATAAAACTCCAACAAAGTCTGGTCACTGTGTATTCCAGGCTTGGTGCAAACTCTAGATCTCCCCGCTGGAGTTAAAGGCATGAACTCCACTCTAAAGGAGGCTTTCACTCTTTTTTTTTTTTAAATTTTTGAACGTTTTAGGTCTTCTTCAGACAACTAGGGAGAACTCAGTGGCCAGCATGTGTGAGCAGGCCCTTGGTTCAATCGTCACTACCAAATGAAAGGGGAGGGGGTGCTGGAGAAATCACAACTCTCGCAGTTAGTTAGCTGTTCCGTTGTTGCTCCCCAGTGTCTGCGCTGCCCAGGCTGGTTTTGAATGCCTGGGTCTACTTAAGTAAATACTCTTGCCTCAGCCTCCCCAAGAGTTGGAACTACGCACAGGGGACTTGCCTTGTTAAGCTGAGGGTAAGTTTTTTATAGCATGAAGAACAAAGATGTCAAAGCATCTTTGTCTAGTGTCCTTGTCACAGTCACAATAGAAATGAAATCATGCTTTTTTTTTTTTAAATAAATGCTTGTGAGGACATTTTACTGACACTTTTCATTAGAGTCCACAACTACATATTTGATTAAAGAACTGTCCTAAATCTTTGAGATAAGAGTAAAGTACATACAAGAATAAGGGCTGCAACATATTTGCTTAGTATTTATTTTCCAAAGGCTTGACCTTTGCCTCTTAATGAAATGGCAGGAAAACAAGGAAGTTAAAAAGCACACTGAAAAAACATTAAGGTTTTAGCAACTTGGACAAAATCCAGGAACGTCTAAGACGTAACTGATAACTTAAGAATATTATTTTCATCTTCCCGTTTAGAGACTAAATTACAGGCTTTGAAAAAAAACTCAGCTTATCAAATGGTAGTTTTTATTTATGTATAGTGGCTTGCATTTGTATATATTAAGGTCTATTAAATACCCTTAGCATACTAGTGATTGTATGTTTCGATCAGGCAGCTCTTTATTCTAATATAGTCATCAGTACTTAAATTTTTAATATTAAGAGGGGCTGAGGTCGTGGTTCAGCAGTGCTCTTGCAGAGGACTCAGGCTCAGTGTCCAGCACCCAAAAGGCCTCTGACAACCTGAGGCATCTCTGACACTAATTCCAGGCGATGACACCCAGTGGCCCACTTCAGCACTGACCGCAGGTGGTGGATACACCCAGGCGGAAACACCCACAAGGAATAAGTAAATCCTAAGAAAGTATTGTTAATAATGTATAGCCAGTAAGATTTGCTTCACTGAATTTTTCTGCTATAAAATGACAAAAGCTAAGTATCCCCTAAGTTAAAGCGCTTGGGAAAAAACCACCTTTAATATCTTCTGGTTGAAAATGACTGGCCGTTCAGTGATCTTAATCTAGTTTCCCAAACACACCTTCAACTCACTTCTCAGAAACTTCTTTATTACCTGGAAGATTAATACAAGAAAGTATGTGTGCTGCAAATGCCCAAACAGGGAAAACTAGCAAAAAGCATTCCAAACAAACAAACAAACCCATCCAACAAAACAAACTTCAACTTTGATGCGAATAACTTCAAATAATATATATGTGTGTGTGTGTGTGTGTGTGTGTGTGTGTGTGTGTGTAAAAGCCAACTTTTAAATCTTAAGTGGTGAAGTGTAGATTTAAAACCCTAATAAAGAAAAAAAGCACCAAACCCTTGCCAACCACCTGTTGGGCTTGCCAGGTGTCAGCTACAAACACTAACACGCCGTTTAGAAAAATAAAATAAAATAAAAAGACTAATGATTAAAATCCGCTAGAGCTGATATTGAGGCTTCCCCAAATGTGGCCTTGTGGTTCACCCTAAGGCTGGGCGGACAGAGCAGGCAAGGGCAACTTCGCAGCAGCTCAGTTCTGCCCGCAGTCCTGTCCCTGCTCGCTCGAAGCCAGTGGCTCCGGGTTAGCTCGGGCCTCGGCCGGGCACGCCCCCCACCACAGCGCCCCTCCCCCGGCGCCCGCGTCCTCCAGGTCACCTTCAAGGGAGGGAGGGCGCAGGCCACCCAGCCACCAGCCCCCCGCCAATAAAAACTCGGAACTCGCCAGCCGGGTCCCGCCTGCAGCGCCCAATCCCCGCCCGAACGGTCTTCGCCTCCGGTATCCAGGACTTGGGGGCGGGAGCCTTGGGGACTAAATTAAGAAGCAGAACCCCGGCGGAGAAGGAAGAGGGCAGGCGGATAAGGAAGAGAGCTGCGGGGCGGGGGCTCCCCCGGGACGGCCGGCAGCCCCGCTCCCGGTAAACAAAGGCTCAGCGGGGGCGGGTAACGGTCAGGTGACCACGCCCGGCATGTTTCGCAACAGCGCTGCCAGCCGCTGTGGCCCCCGGCACTCCCCGACCCACGCCCGTGCTCGGCGACGGCACCCGCGGTCGCCCTCGCCGTAGCACCCTGGACGCTTCCGCCCGAAGCGCATCGCCGCCGCGGGGCTGGTCCCCGCCCGGTCCCCGCGCCCGAGGCCGAGCCGGGCTGCTAGCTGCCGGGGGCCTCGCCTCCCTCCCGCAGGTGTCGGTGGTCAGCGCCGCGGTCGCGGGCCGCCTGGAGCGGCCACCCTGGTACCTCTCGGTGCAGGCTGGAAGCGGCACGAGCGGCGACCCCGCGGCCACGGCTGCGCCGGCGTCTCCTCGAGCCACTAATCCCTGCCACTGCGCTCACAACAAAGGAAACATGTGACCGTCGGGCCAAAACACTTGGCGTCACCCACCCTTGGCCAATGGAGGCGGGGGAGGCAGCCCCTTCCCGGAGCACCCTGGGAGATGTAGTTCTTATTGCCCCTGGGCGCCTTGGCCACCGCTAGAGGACGGAACCCAGTCCAAGGCTGCTAATTCTAAACATTTATTTAAGGTAAAATCAGGTTGAAGGAATGCATCTTAAGCAGGGGCCGAGTGGTATGTTGATTGTCTTCAAAGAGCCTTCTACATTCCAAAGTAAAAGCACAGGACCGGGTCTTAGAGCTTGGAATAAGGCTTGTTTTTGTTTTTTGTTTTTTGTTTTTTTTTGAGACAGGGTCTCTATGTGTAGCCTTGGCTGCCTTGGACTCGCTTTGTAGACCAGGCTGGCCTCGAACTCCCAGCGACCCGCCTGCTTCTGCCTCCCGAGTGCTAGGATTAAAAGTGTGTGCCACTACGCCCGGGTAAGGCTTGTTTGTTTTAATCAACACTTTGTAACACACTTAGGAAGTCAGAGGGCCTGAGAGGTGGAATGTACTAGGTTCATGGTCACCGCAGAGGAACTGTCTTTCTTTGTAAATCTGTTAAGGTCGCTTGTATCTGAGCCTATGTTGCCTTTTTTTTTTTTTTTTTCCTGTTGTTTTAATCAAACACACAGTTGAACAAAAGTTGTAACAAACCTTTCTTTTCCAAGCTGCATAGAACCTTCTTTAAGATGTTTTGTTTCTAGGAGATTCCTTTCTAGGATGATCATCCTCAGCTCTTTAAACCATCTCGTTAGTTCGGGGTTCTGATAAAAGTTGTCATGTACTTCCTTTCTCTTCTGCACGTTTTTAAGACACCTCTGCTTAAAGGTGGAGACATGAGGAGGGTTGACATGCAGGCCACGTAATATGCAGTTAGGCTTCCTTTTCACCTCCTGTTAACCTTAAAAATGCCTATTAAGTATTGAATACTTCCTGTGGTAGGGGGAACATCTATTTGATTTTTCTAGGGTTCATGGCTAGGCCTATGATAAAACTGCTTGCCACTCTGGCTTGACAAGTCGCCACTATCAGCTTTGAGACTGGTTACCTTTGGTTGTCTCTTGTCAAGACAAAGAGATTAATTTTCATATTCTTTTCCTTCTTCCCTCCTCACCTCCCTCCCCCACCTCTTCCCAGCTCCCATCTTTTTTCCCCTCCCCTCTCCTCCCCTCCCATGCCCTCTTCAAGTTTATTTAAACAAGACACTTAACTTCAAAAAAAAAAAAAAAAAAAAATCTGGAGCCTTGCATGGTGGCGCACACCGCTGTAAGTTTGAGGCCAGCCTGGTCTACAAAGTGAGTCCAGGACAGCCAAGGCTACATAAAGAACCCCTGTCTCAGAAAACAAAAAAACAAAAAAAAAAATCAAGGATTCATTTTCTGAATTTTTTTATTATTTTTTTTTCAATTTTTTGTGTGTGCATGTCTATATTGGGTGTATGCATCTAAGCGCAGGTGCTGGCGGACATCAGAGGCGTTGGGAGCTAACTGCCTAATGTGGGTGTCAGGAGTCTAACTCCAGATGCAGCAATAAGTGCTTCTAGCCATTAGGCTATATCTCCAGCTCTATTTATTTAAGTTTGTTTTGTAAAGGTTTTATTTTCTGCATATGAGTGCACCTCATGCAGTTTGCCACCACCTGTGTCTGTATACCATGTGCCTACATGCATTGACCACGAAGGCCAGAAGAGGGAACCAGATTCCTCAGAATTGGAGTTACAGAAGGCTGTGAGCCACCGTGCGGGGATGCTGGGACTCTAGCCATCAGCCTCTGGTTTGGTTTTGGTTTGGTTTGGCTTTTGGTTTTTCAAAACAGGGTTTCACTGTGTAGCCTTGGCTGTCCTGGACTCACTTGGTAGACCAGGCTGGCCTTGAACTCACAGAGATCCGCCTACCTCTGCCACCAAAGTGCTGGGATTACAGGTGTGTGCCACCAAGCCTGGCTTGCAGTCAGTGGTCTTAACAACAGAGCCATCTTTCCAGATCTTTTATTTAATTTAGTTCTTCAAAACAGGGTTTAATGTTTCTTAGGCTGACCTCCAATTCACTATTGTTAGATTTTTTGGGGGGTGGGATGGGGTGAGGAGGGAAATTTGAGAGAGAAAGATGCTGAATCCAATTACTTTTTCAGGCAATCGATTTATTAATGCTGCAGCAAGCAGTATGGTAGTTGCCCAAAGTAAGAAGCTCAATTCCACTCAAAGTAAGAGGCAAGGTGTCTACTTTAAAAGGTTTCTGAGGGAAGGGGGAATCTTACATTGTAAAGAGGCCCGATGAGCAAGGCAAAAGAATGGGGCTTATGTGACTTGGACTACATAAAATCATGAGGTCACTCTTTCTTTGGGTAAAGGATATACCTTGGTTAATATGTGACCCATGAAATGTGCCAGCAGTCAAATAGCCTTCACCTTTTAGACGGCAGTGGCGCTGCCTGTGTTCTGCCTGACTGCAGCTTGAGGTCGGATAATTAGAAGGCCCGGCTTCTATAATAGCTGAGGGCAACACTGGGCATCTGATCTTTCTGCCTCCATCTCCTGAATCCTAGGATTATGGGTATGTGCCCTGTGCCCAGCTCATCCAGTGCTGTGCGTGGAACCAGGGTTTCGGGCATGTTAGTGTACTGTACATTGGTAAATCGCTGTGTGCTGTTTGAGGTGACTAAAACACTGGCTTTGGATTTGGTGTTCCTTTCCTCCCAACTCAGACCCAAGCCTGTGTGTCTCAAAGTGTCCACCCAGGTCCCTCATCTGGGATGAATTGTCCTGTGACTCTGTGCCCGGGTGGGAAGAGAACAGGAACACAGCCCAAGAGTTAAATATAAAGATCATTGAAAACAGCTAGCACGTGAATCGTGTCCAAAAGAGGTTAGAGTCGGAAAGGTCATGGAGAGAAAGTTCAGGCTAGAACTCCAGCTGACTGCCTCAACTTCCCCAGTTGGCTTCTTCTGGAGGTTGTGAGTGCCCAATTTGATGATGTTCTCTCTCTCTCTCTCTCTCTCTCTCTCTCTCTCTCTCTCTCTTTCTCTCTCTCTCCTGCTCCTGTCCTTTCTTAGTTTTAAAAAAAGATATGCAAATGACTGTTCACATGGGCTTTAGAAACCTCAAAGCTTACTCACCTCTTCCAACAAGGCTATGCCTCTTAATCCCTTCCAAACAGTTCCACTAACTAGGAACCTCGCCGCATTCAAACATATGCGTCTATGGGAGCCATTCTCATTTCAAGTACCATAGAGTCTGTGTAGATTTTGTGTTCTTGGCCCTAGTTCATTGCTCCGATGACGTGTAAAGGCATGTACTGACCTCAGCTTGATCTGCCATGCCTGGCACTGCTTTACTTGAAGATGCAAACATGTTCTAAGAATTTATACTTGCCCACCTGTGGTCCTCTGACTGCTTACTAGATAGTCATGCCATGAATTCTGCAGTGTTCGTGAGGGGAAAGGGCCAAGCCTTCCCAAGGATGACCTTCCTTTCTGTTCTTGAAAAGTCTCATCAACTTTCTTAAGAAATGGTGTTGACATGGTGGTGGTGCACGCCTTTAATCCCAGTACTCGGGAGGCAGAGGCAGGTGGATCACTGTGAGTTCGAGGCCAGCTTGGTCTACAGCAAGTCCAGGACAGCCAAGGCTATACAGAGAATCACTGTCTCAAACAAACAAACAAACAAACAACAAACAAACAACCCCCCCCCAAAACAAACAAACAAACAAACCCAACAAAATCAACAAAACAAAAAGCCAAAAACAACAACAAAAACAAAAAAGAAAGAAAGAAAGAAAGAAAGAAAGAAATGGTGTTGATTAAAGCGTGAGCAACAATCTCCAGAGGAAGAAGTCTCCTTTGTCGTCTCACCTGATGCTGTGCATTGGAGGCTGTGTCTAAGCATCCACTTCAAGTAACACAACTTCTCCAAAGCTGTCACAGAGATCTCAGATGGTATCCAAACCTGGATAGCTCAGAGGTCACCATAAGTTATATTGTTTTTTTTCTTTGACAGCCGTGTCCCCGACATCAGTGTTTGGAGTAGTGCTTTGGCGTCGGAGGCTTGGTTCAAAAGTTAGCTTTGCTTCCTAGTATCCATGTACTCGGGCATGTTAATCTTTCTCAGCCTGTTTTCTCATCTTCACAGTGAGGATAAGGCAGGGAGTGGTGAAACACACTTGGAATCTTAGTTCTTAGGAGGTTGAGACGGGAAGATCAGGAGTTCGAGGCCAGCCTAGATTACATGGCAAGACCCTGTCTCACCAAACCAAAAATAAACAAATTTAAAATATAAAAATAAAGATAAAAGTGCCTACTTTGTGTAATTATAAAGGTTAAATAAGGGGTGGGGGAGGGGATATAGTGAGTACTTGACAACAGCCAAGAACATCACCCTTTCACCAATTGTAAAAACTTATTTATGTTACTGTCTGTATACTTTCACATGCCTGAGGCTAAGCGTGTGTACCACAGGAGTGCAGGTGCCCACAGAGGCCAAGAACAAGGTGTTGGACCCCCTGTTTCCAAGGTAAATGCGTGGTCCTCCGCAAGGGCACTGCAGGATCTTAACTACTAAGCCATCTTTCCAGCTCTTCTTACATTCTTCCTCCCCTCTCTGCTTTTCCTTTAGTTTAAGAACAGGCGGTGTAAAAAGAAAACGGAGCAACGAGTGAAAAGAGATATACTATCTCTTAATTGACTTGGAAAAACAAGCTTTAACAAAGAAACCCATAAATTAAAGCTAAAGGAAGTCACAGAAATAAGCATATGTTAACTACGGGCACAACTCAAACTAAATGTAAGCTTCAGATGGCTAGAAAAAAAGGTTTATGAAGCCTGCCTCTCTGGATCCTATTTTGTTTGTTTCTTTGCTTGGTTTTGGCTTTGAGTCAGGGTCTTTCTCTGTAGCCCAGGCTGACCTTGAGCTCACTGTGAAGCCCAGGCTGCTATTGAACTCATGGCAATTCTCCTGCCTCAGCTTCTCAAGTGCTAGAGTTACAGATATGAGCCACCTTACCTGGCTTTTAAAAATATTCATTTATTTCACTGTTTTTTGTTATATAACTCAGGCTGACCTTAAAACTCATAGCAATCCTCCTGCCCCAGTCTCCTGCGTGCTGGGTTTATAGACATGTACCACTCCACCAGGCTTCTGTAGATCCTCTTTAGTATTGTTATTCTATATTCTGCATTCCTGCACAAAGGGAATTACAGAGGAGAGGATTTACTTTTTGTGATGAGGGAATATAATTTATTGTAAAACTGTACTGCATTAGAAATGGAAGGGGGCTGGAGAGATGGCTCAGAGGTTAAGAGCACTGGCTGTTCTTCCAGAGGTCCTGAGTTCGATTCCCAGCAACCACATGGTGGCTCACAACCATCTATCCTGAGATCTGGTGCCCTCCTCTGGCATGCAGGTGAAACACTATACATAATAATAAATAAATCTTAAAAAGAAAGAAAGAAATGGTGAGGAAGGTTATGAATAGCTGGAAGAGAGGTAATTTGATATATAGCATCATGGAATTAGGCTTTACAGATCTTAATAGCCATCTGAAAGCTATAATTTCAAATGTTTTGGGAAGACAATGAAACAATTAATGACTGATCTACAGACGTTGTTATGTTAAAGCCACTTTAATTAAAAACAAAACAAACAAACACAAACTAGCCCTTCGAACACCCAACCAGAATCCTGTCATCTAAAGCATGGCTCTTCCCCTACAATATTGTCACACAAACGTGACACGACAGCTTAAACCATGGTTGACTCTGAGCTGTAAAACACAGGACGGAGAGTCAGAGGTTGAAGAGAACTGTGCTGCTTCTAGTAATTATTTGACATAAAGGACCTATTATGTGCACGTGCAAAGTACCAAGATAATAGTTGTATTTATTTGTTACTCTCAGTGTTGTGTGCTGGGGGACCGAGTCTGGGGCAACTCTGATCTAGACGGGTCTTTTTCCCCTGGGCTTACACTTCAAGCCCCTGAATGTTTCTTTTAAACGTATTTTAAAAATCTGTGTCTATTTGCTTCCAGTTCTAGATCACTCTGTAACTGTCCCAGAGAAGGCTGAGGTCTCCCAGGTCACCAGCACATAGGCACAGAGCCTGGCCCGGCGGGGACAGCACTGAAACACATGCCTGGCGTGTTTGGAAGGCCTGCCCTGTTCTATTACTAGTACGTGGATGTTTTGCTGCTGTGGCACATCTCTAAATTTAGATGCTTTTTAGGGTGAACTATGCATGACCTTCGCCACAGAGATGAGCGAAGCATCGGAAGGCACCTTGCTTTTTACTCATGAACTTGGATGGAAAAGTTGGTACTTAGAAAGCAAGGCCCGCGAAGGCCGCTGTATCGACGGGGAATGAAATAGTGACTAAGGTTTCTCCTTTGCATTTCTCAGCAGACATTTACCTTGCACTCTCTTATTTGTGGCGGTCGGTTCTCACCTTCCTCTTGTCCTGCTGCTGTGCCAGCTGGCCTACGAGCTTCTGGGCGCCTCCCAGCTCCGCCTCCCATCTTAACTGTGGAAGGGCTGGGATTACAGATGCTTGCCTCTGCAGCTGGCTTCTGATGTGTGTTTAGAAGCTGAAGTGGGAACTGTGGGGCTGGTAAGACTTTTTGTCTGTGGAGCCTTCTCTACGGCCCGCCACCCCTTTCTAGTATCCTTAGGGAGCTTTGTGAAATTAAGATAACTTAGCTCTAATAGAATGTCGCAGTGCTTAAGGTCCCTCCCCGCCATTTCGTAGTTAAAAGTGGCAAACAACTTGTAATCCTAGTGCTTGGGAAACTGAGGCAGGATGATCTTAAACTCAAGGTCAACCTTCATTAAATAACATGACCCTGTGGCTCCTGAGAGAGGCATTATCTGTCCATACAGGGAACCTCTGTTCAAAATCCCCCTCTGTTCAAACTCACTCTTTCTTCCTGTCTCTCTGACTCTCTCTCTTTTGGAGACAGAGTCTCTCTATGCAGCCTGGCTGTTCCTGAACTCTCTATGTAGACCAGGCTGACCTCAAACTCACAGCGATCTGCCTGCCTCTGCCTCCCGAGTGTTAGGCTTAAAGGTGGGTGCCACTGTGCTATGCCATACTCTCTCTTTAAAGATTTATTTTTATTTTGTGTGTATGGATGTTTTGCTTGTATGTGTGTGTGTCTGTGCACCGCATGCATGCAGTACTCCCAGAGACCAAAAGAGGGCATTGCATCCTTTAAAAATACAGTTTTGGTGGTTGTAAGCTTCATGTTGGTGCTGGGAACTGACCTGGGGTCCTCTGAAAGAGGGGCAAGTGCTTTTAACTGTTGAGCCATCTTTCCAGCCTCCTTTTCAAACTCTATAAAGAAAATTATATATTTCAGTTAGCTTATTAAATAGTAGGCTTCCATATGATTTTCCCCAGTGCATTCTTATTTTGGTTGATTCTTCCTCCAACCTCTACCTTCTCCTATCCCCTAATTCTATTTAAGTATTTTCATCTCTGGTATTTCCTCAACTTTCATTTTCTTTTGAAGGTCTATTTTGGTTTTTAGTTATATGTATATGTCTGTGGTTTTGTGTGGGTATGTGCATATGAGTGCATATACCCACAGGAGCCGGAAGAGGGTGTTGGATCACTGGAGCTAGAGTTCCAGATGGTTGTGTGAAGGAGAGATAAACATGTTTTCTGTTAGGACCCCAAGAATGGGATGAGGAATGGACTTGTGAGAGAATAGGTGATGTTAATCCATTAAAAGATGAACCACCTTGTGCGGGAGCTTGATTGTGCCCAGCTGAAAAACATCTGTGGACAGACTCTGGGAGGAGCTATATATGTGAGCCCAAAACAGGAGAGGGGGCTTTTTGGAGAGACTTGGGATAGTTTTGGTTGTTCATCGCTCCACTTTGAGATGCTCCTAGAGAGAACCAAAGGCTTCGGGGCTCCAGGCTCTGGCTGAGGCTCCGGGTTCTGGTTGCTCCAGGTTCCAGCAGAAGAAATCCTGCTGACTATGCCAGGAGAATCGCTCCTCGGAACTGACATCCTTAAGGTTTCATTATTGTATTCTTTAATCTCCTTTTCCTATTGTTTACGTTAGTTGGGTTATAAGTGAGGTACTCTTGGTTTATAAGTTCCATAATAAAATATAATTGTTAAGAAAATTGACCCTACAGTTGTGGGCCACCTGATGTGGGTGTTCTCAAAGAGCAGCAAGTTCTCTTACCACTGAGCCATCTCTGCAGCCACCCCTTTCTTTGTTTAAGCACAAGTCCCCAGTCCACTTCATTGCACCCAAGTTTAAAAACCAGTATGCTTCAAACAGATGTGCCTGGGGCAGCCCCGATTTAGATCCCACTTGGAACATCTGGATGTTCCAATGGGAGGTGGTCTATTGGTGTACTTTTACCCAACTCTTTATATTTTGGGTTCCTTAAATCTCTTTCTCCCTACTAAACCCCAATTTCTTCCAACATCCCCACACCAGGCAAGGGAGAAAGAAGGTTGGTGGGGAGTAGGGGGATATTTTTCCTTAGCCACTCTCTGCTGTTCAGGGCACTCAGGTTCTTTTGGGGCAAGTCCAATCTTTGTTTCAGGAGATCTCCAACTTCTTCTCGTCCGATAGCATCAACAGCAGCGAGAAACAGCTGGGGAAAATATCAGCAGCCTTCTTCTTTCTCGGAGCCCCTCAGTCTCCCTTTGGGTTTGGCTTTTAACGCCACTGACAAAGACCACGCCCCCGCACAAGGTCGTTCCCAGCTGACAAACATCACACGTCCTCTCAGGAGGCAGTTACCAGCTGTGGACAAACTGGAGCAGCCCCCATATCCCACACCTGGGATTAAAACAAAAACACGTTTGCATATGAAGCCAATCTTCCACAACAGTGGTCTGTCTAGTATCTCTCTCTCTTCCTAATTTGTGTTTTCTTTCTCTTTTCCCAGAGTTCTTAGGAACTTTATGTTAGTGTGGGGGACATGTCCCCATTTCTTTCTCTTTTATATCTCCCTTTTCATTGTGGTTTATGGTGTCCCAGACTGGGGACCCACAGTATGCCTGAACTTTTTCTTCTGTTTCATGGGCAGTTAATTGAGTTGAGGTGCACGTTGGCTGCCAGCTGCCAGGGTTATACCATAGACTGTCTTTCTTCCAGCCAGCACTTAGGTCACCTTCCTTTCTGGAGCAGTTGGAAATGATTGTGCAAATCTTAACAAGAGATCTGGTTCATGAGGATATTCAGTGTCTCTTTTCCTTTCCTCAGCTTATGATGTCTCATATCTGAGGGACCCCGAAGGGCCCCTGTGGTATGGACATTAGCTAAATTTATGCTGGTGGCCAAACCTGGGAGGCCCCTCTGTACCCCACAGATCCACAGTAGTCTGATGCAAAGGTTGGGGCATGCATGTAACCTGCAGAGGCACCTGGCAGTGGTTGTGCACTCGGTATTGGGCATGGGGTGGGGACCGTATTGATGCTAATAGTGCCTTCACAATTTTCCACACTGCGGGACCTCAACCACATGTCCCAAACTTCCTCTTCCTGATTGCTTTTACTGGTAATTAAAATTGTTCCTGCGGGCCCAGGGGTCCCGCTCAAACTAAGGCACAGCCAAGGACAATACAGGCGGTAAACTTTAAGCCCCTACCCAGATCTAGCCAATGGTCAGAACATTCTCCACAGTTGAGTGGAGAGTGGGATATGACTTTCTCACGTACTCTGGTGCCTCACATTTGACCATGTCCCCTGTAGGGGGAGACCTGGTGGCACTCAGAGGAAGGATAGCAGGTTGCCAAGAAGAGACTTGATACCCTATGAGCATATACAGGGGGAGGTAATCCCCCTCAGGAACAGTCATAGGGGAGGGGAATAATGGGAAAATGGGAGGGAGGGAAGAATGGGAGGATACAAGGGATGGGATAACCATTGAGATGTAACAAGAATAAATTAATGAAAAAAATTAAAGAAAAATTGTTCCTGCACAATTCCGTCCATGTGTATAATCCATTCTGATTATTGTCATCACTCAACCTTTTTATACCTTCTTCCCAATGCTGGCGGTACCTTGTTCTCTCTACTAGACCCTTTCTCACCTTCCTATCTTTGTTCTGCAACCCCCTGAATTTAACCAGGGTTATCTGTATGACCCTGGGTTTGTGACAATCCACGGCAGCCCGGTGGGCTCGCTAACTGAATACAACCCCCCCCCCCACTTCCCGAATCCCCCGTAATGTATTAGTATTCAGTAGTTCATCAGGAAGGGGTAAGGCCCAGTGTGCTGCTTCCCCGGTTCATGTTTGACTGTGGCCACACCCTCGTGTGCAGGCCGCCACAGCTGCAGTGAGATCATGATCGCAGTGGTTTATGTCATTCCCAGATATGGCATTTCCCAGCCCGTCTCCCTGTCTTCTGGCTGTAACAGGACGGTTCTCACATTCTTCTGTGATGCTGTCTGAGCCTTAGAGGGGGTGTTGTTAGTGTCCTCTTTAGGGCCGAGAACTCAACCATCACTGACACAACCAGTACCTTGAGCAGGGGTAAGTCTGCATCCACCAAATGCATTGTTCACTGCAGAGAAGCTTCTCTAAGGCTTAGAGTGGCGTTAGTCTACAGGTGGAAATGCCTAGAAGGCAGTTTGGTGCTGTGTGAGATGAACTAAACAGCAGGTAGGAAGTTCCCTGTCTTATCACTTTCCCAGCATTGAGTTTCTCAGTGGGTTTACAGTGCCAGGCTTGTGTTCCCTCCTGTGGAGCAAGCCTTAGATGCAACCAGAGAGTGGTTGGTTACCCCTACAATGGCCGTGCAACTATTGCACCACTAGGCGCGGCTTGCTTATGGCTTGGTGCTGTACACTGTAGGCCTCACAGCTGGGGAAGACTGTTGTCATTTCTCCCCCAGAAGCATGTACACCACATTGCAGCATTATGATCTAGCCAGCAGGGACGAGGCCTCTAGCTGACTCCATCTTGATTTCTCTATATCTTCTATCCAAGCTGTGTGGTGTCAACAGTAGCAACTTAACATCAAATTCTGGTGGGTAACTGGCTCCTGCGCCACCGCGGCACCGAGTCAAGGGCAAGGGACTGCAGATTTAACACACACACACACACACACACACACACACACACAATAACACAGCGGGTCCTTCATGCTAAGAGAGCGGCAGCAGCAGCAGCAGCAGCTTCAACCTTTATTCAGTGTTCAAAAAGCCTTCTTATAGGCAGCAAAACAGTAATGCCACTCACAGGTGAAATCCCTCAAGAGGTGATTGCACACAGGAGGAAAAGTCCCGAGGAGGGGAGGGGGTGCGTTCTCAGAGCAGTAAACATAACTAGCTAACCAACATAAACACAGACACGGAAGCTGGGGCTTCCATGGCCAAGAACTCATGAGCTATTTCACAGCCGGCACTGGGATATTTTTTTGTTCATTAACCCATAGCTTTTAAGCCATGCAGGCTATCGCTGTCCCAACATAAACAAGTTAGATAATGTTACATTCTTTTACTTACGTGTATGCGTGTATGTTTGTGTGAATGTGTGGCGGCACACAGGCCAGATGAAGTTGTTGGATCCCTTGGAGCTGGAGTTACAGGAAGTTGTGATCCACCTGACATCCGTGCTGGGAATGGAATTCTGGTCCTCTGGAAGAGCATGGCTTACAAAAAGCAATAGGTTTCTATGGTGCCTTTTCACACATCCTTTGGTTTGGTAATTTTCCTCCTCTCCTTGCCTTATACAACCATCCTTGCTAACCTGTTGGTATGTCTCCTCTCATATTGCTCATGCTGTACTGTCCGTCCTCACGTGGGGCGTCTGACTCCCTTGTTGGCCTCTTTCTAATCGCCTGGCTTTCACCCGTGTTCTGGCTCAAACACACAAAGCTTTAAAGCTAAAGCACACAAATGCAAGAATGCATAGTGTTTGCCTTTCTGGGCCTGGGTTACCTCACCCAGTATAAATCTTTCCAGTTCTATTCATCTCACAATTTCATTTTTCTGTAGCACCGAACAACACTTCATTGTATAAAATATGGATTTTTTTTTTTTTTTTTTTTTTTTTGGAGACAGAGTCTCACTTATGTAGCCTTATCTTGCCTGGAACTCGAAGAGACCCTCCTGCCTCTGTGTCTCAAGGGATTAAAGGCATGCACCACCATAATACCAGCCTTCTTATTCATTTTGAAAAAGTGACCGTTTGGCTTGTTACTTTCCTATTTGTAATCTCTATTTCAACCAAAACTATCTTAGTAAGGACATGTAGTTCAGATAAGAACGCATACACAATATGAATTTAAACAATAGGGGGAGCTGGTTTTGGGCCTTAAGAGTGTTTTGGGTGGTGTAGGGCTTTGATTAATGAGTTGTTGAAATTTCGTAAGGAAATGAAACTCGGTCGTCTGGCTTTTACCAGGTGTTTGTACATGGCTGTAGATGATTATACTGTCTGGCAAGGCTGGTTAACATTTTAATTAAATGTAATCTTGTGTAACTGGTAAGTGAACAGGGAAGTAAAATACGGAACAGATGATTACAGGGGCAGGAAGCAATAGAAAGGCAAATCAACACAGTTCTCAACCTGGCCCTTTGTATTGTTACTGTTTTTATAATATAAAGTATATATGCTTTAGGACAATGCCTTAGTTATTCAGCAAATCATTGCTGACACGGCTCAAGCCCCAAGCGAGGAACACACGTTTCTGCTCCTGGGTGGAAAGACCCTGCGCTTTGAGTGAGTTTTCATGTGACTTCAGGTGCCTGAGAGCATCTGGCTTCAGAGGCAGGCTACCCTCAGATGTGACTCGGAGGATGAGCCAATAACTACAAAGTGGGTTCCTGGGGAGTGTGGGAGTGAGGCTGGCCTCTGCTCTGAGTTACTGCTCTGTTCTGATTTGTGTGAAACTGGCTTTCAGGCTGTGCCGCGTCCTGAGTCTTTACCAAAATAGCAAGTTGGTTCAATTTTGAGTACAAACACAGAGGCAGAATGACTCTGTGTTTCATGTGTGCCCATGTACACAACCACTATCCAGCAATAACTTTTTCCTACTAGTGTCCCAACCATAAAATTAAGGAAATTAGGAACACATGTCAAATGGGTGTATTATATCAGTGCAAAAACAGAGCTCTCGCCTTAAAGGAGTAAGAAATAGTTTACTCAGGAGCTGGTCTGGGACATGGATTAGGTTACCTCAAACACCGTTCTGGTGGTTTGAATAAGAATGGCCCCCATGGGGGCTGGAGAGATGGTTCAGAGGTTAAGAGCATTGTTCTGCTGTTCTTCCAAAGGTCCTGAGTTCAATTCCCAGCAACCCACATGGTGGCTCACAACCATCTATCATGTGATCAAATGCCCTCTTCTGGCCTTCACGCACTGTATACATTAAAAAAAAAAAAAAAAAAAAAAAAAAAAGGCCCCCATAGATTCATGAGTGTGAATGCTTGTCCATAGGAAGAGATACTATTAGGAAGTGTGAAGTGTGGCCTTATAGAAGGAGGTGTGACCTTGTTGGAGGAACTGTGTCACCGAGTAGTTGGGCTTTGAGGCCTCCAGTGCTTAAGCTTTGCCCAGTGTGGAATTCCAGGCTCCTCCTGGCCTGTCTGCAGATCAAGATGTAGAACTCTTGGCTCCCCCAGCACCTTGTCTGCCTGCATGATACCATGCTTCCTGCCATAGTGAATGGAACCTCTGACCCTTCATACACTCCAGCAGTTCATTGATGAGGTACATGTTGGGGTAGGCCAACTCAAAGCCCTGAACCTGGGCCCGTGAGCTCTTTGAGCTGATCAGCCTTCCAGCTGGCCCATCCAATGATGCAGCAAGCAGTGGGTAGGGCAAGCTCTCCTGCTCTCATGCCCGCTGGGCTGGCACATTGGCACCCATGCCGACATGGCCAGCTCTACTGTAATGCCCAGGTGAGATGCAGCGCCTGCTTTCCTGAGTGTTGCAGCCTGTGAGGGACAGGGTGAGCACTCCCATCTGACAAGTGGCCAGGAATGAGGGACGGGAGGAGGACATCTCTCCCTGACACTGCACAACAGATGAGGGAGGGCCAGCTCTCCCTTGCTCAAGCCCTTGGGGCTAGCTCATGCACACCCTCCGTGCCTAGGGCCAGCACAAGTATGGCACAGGGCCGCTCTCCTGAATGTCTGAAACTATATCTTAACATTTTAAATATCAACAGTAACACAGTAATCCAATTGGTTGGATTCAGTTAATACTACCCCCCCCCCTTTTTCTTATGTGGAAGAAGTTTAGTTTTAGTTCAAAGAGTTTAGATTTTAAAATAGATGTACCACAAAATGACTTTTTTGGGGGAGGGAGATTTAAAGTAAGTCTTTGCCAGTTTAAAAACTGGAATTGAAAGCAGTCCAAATGATACTGAATAATGAAAGAATTTTTTTTTATTAAACTAGTAAAAAATTTGAATCTTCTTAAGTAAGAACACTCTATTCAGATAAGACAGGGCCGTAGATAAGTAAAGTGATTTTTTTGTTGTTGTTGTTGCTTTGTTTTTTAACAAAAACATGTCCTCCGTACTAAATGTTAGAGAGGTTTTGAGTCTTAGGTAATCAATTGTTCATGTAGCTAAAGCTCAGTGTCACCCATGTTCTCTGACTTCCATATAATGCCCAAAACCTGTGCTAGTGTTTGGATGGAATCTATGAAAACCCTGAGATGGATCACTCAGGGATGAGGTGCATATCGTAAGAGTTGTTATGCCGTGTAGAGACAGACAGAGGGGCAATAGCTGGGTGGGGGTGGGAGGGCCAGAGAAGAGTTCAGGCCCCAGCACCAGCCATAAACACCTGGGAATCAGAGAACACTTGGCAGAAGTGAGAGTCTCTTCTTATAGTCCTCTAAGGATGGAGGGACTTCAGAGCAAGAGCCTGCAGCTGGATCTCGTGCCTACCCGGGCAGGAAGCTGGAGCAGATGTGCTTGGTACCAATAGCCAATGCTCACTGGCCAGGTGAGAAATCCTGCATTTCAGCTAGAGGCTCACAGACAATGCCCCACAAAGTGCCTGACGCTGGCGTTCCAGTCATACGGGTTGTGAGCCTAGCCTTCAACTGCCAATCCATCCCTCCAGCCCACAGTGTGTTCTCGGAAGGAGCTGGCCCAAGTTTGAGGTGAGAAATATAAATCTAAGAATTCATCTCCTGAAGATCTGTGTAGAGGAATATTTGTCTCATCCCGAGGGATGTATTGAACAGGGTCTTTGGATGCAGATGAAAGAGACGTGAGGAATACGGAGTCAAGTCAAACCATCCCGATCAAGGCTCGCTTTATTTCAAGGAAGTGCGGTTTATATAGCAAAGTCACACAGGCATGTGCATGGACGCCTCCCTCCTAGCCCCTTGGGTAGGCTGAAAAGAATGCATTCTCTGCCCAGTGCCTTTGTTTCTTTACCGACACAAACAGCAACAACTCAAAGAATACAATATGCAGTATGGAGGATCCTCCCAGCAGGGGTCAAGAGCTCAACGATCTCAGCACCGCAGCTCAGGCAGAAGCTAGGCTTCTACTCAGCTTTAGCCACAAGCTGAGGCACAGTTTACAGCCCCTGACAAATGTTAATTTAGAACATGGCTGTTTTGGCAAGAGATCATATCCAAAAATCTTCTAGGTCTGTGTGATCTGGATGGAACACAAACATGCCTTTAATCCAGGAGGCAAAGGCAAACAGATCTGAGTTCAAGGCCAGCCTAGTATAGAGCAAGTATCAGGTAAAGAAAAGCTTGGATCCTTTAATCCCATGTCTTTGATCCCAAATAAAGGTAGTTAGTTTGTAGAAGGAAGCAACCATGTTTGAAAGTGATGTCTAATTGAGTGGCAGAGGTGACTAATCAGAGAAGATTTGACAGAATAGGCTACACCCAACTCTCACAGAAGAGAGGGGGAAGGGAAGCTACTTAAGAGGCAGCTTTACAGAGAGAGGAGGCAGTTTTACCAGGACAGTAATAGAGAGATGGGTTACAGAGAACTCAGGTGAAGAAGGAATGAGCCAGAAGATGAGAAGAAGCCAGAAGATTAGAACAAACTGCTGAGTTAGTTTGAGGCCAGGCAGAGCAATTCCGGGCCAAGAGAGAAGCCAGATTAACTAAGTCAGCTGGGAGAGGAGTTTGAGCCAGAACGGCTGAAATTGAACCATACAGAGCTCAGAAAGAACAAGTAAGGGTGAGCTTATTAATCAGTAAGTCTCAGAGGCTGAAAACATTCTAGGCCTGGGTTAGGTTGTACAGAGGCTAGAAGCTTCCAGGAGTAGGCCTAGGTTAGCAGAAGGAGACAGTAAGCCTCTCAGACAACAACTGAGCAGGAAAATAGAAGTTACTTTTACAGTTCTGCAGTACAGGGTCAGTTCAAAGTACCTGATAGAACCCTTTTCCTCCATGGTAAACAGACTCTGATGTGGTGTCTATTTTAACTGACAAAAGCATTCCATTTTAGCTGTCATTCCTATAGTGCTTCATCTGACAACTACTGAGCCGATTCTGTAACTAGTTCTCAATTGTTAAAAAGTCTCTTTTAAAAACTTAAACTGGCCGGGTGTAGTGCTACACGTGGCAGGCAGAGGCAGGCGGATCACTATGAGTTCGAGGCCAACCTGGTCTACAAAGAGAGTTCAGGACAGCCAAGGCTAACACAGAGAGACCCTGTCTAGAAAATCCAAACAAAACAAAACAAAACAAAACACAAACAAACAAACAAAGCCCCTTAAACTGTTTGAAATGGAAATTTTAAAAATTTCCCCTTTAATAGCAATGGCCTATGCAGTCTTCTGTCCATCTTTATATTCTTTGACTTCTTCTATTTGTTTTTGGGACAGTGTCTCTCTGTGTAGCCCTGGCTGTACCGGCACTCTCTCTGTAGACCAGGCTACCCTTGAGATCACAGAGATCTACCTGTGTCTACATCTTAGATGCTGGGATGAATAGCATGAGCCACCACACCCAGCGTTGCCACTTTTTAAGAATAGAATGCTGGAGAGTTGTATAGGGAGACTACTGATGTTTTCAGGAGAAGGGATGGGAGTGTCTTTAGCTAAGGAAACAAAGTTTTAGTCAATGTTGGTAATTTCCTAGATCCCATCTGTTCATTTACTCACCAATCTATAGGACTTAAGGTCATAGACACAATTAAAAATCCATACAGTAGGTCATTATATTAGCTTAAACATTTCACATAACAACAGCTCCTCCGTTGAGACCCACGGTACTTTAGTTCCTGCCATAACTATGGCTCCTCTGATGACACCAGCTATCGCTCTTATCATATCAGAAGCCATTTTACTCCCATCTCCATTTTGATCATAAGGTGAAATTAAGTTCAAGTTCTCAGGCCCTACATGCCTGAAACCAGGAAGGTTCAATGCTTGCTGCTTAGAATAAAACAATAGATGATAAATACACATTCTAATTAGGTTAAAGATAAACTGTGTTCTATTAGACTTAAGACGGAAACAGCCTGCTATGCTCCCTACTCCAAGAAAGCTGGAAAGCCCCCAAGAGCTCCCCTACCCTAAATCCCAGCCAATCAGCCTAAAATGCTTTGTCTAGCCACCTGGTTACATTGTGCTCAGAACCAAATCAATTCTTATGTTTAGCTGATGAAAATGATGTGATGCTGCCCTCCCCGTTGCTACCCACCTGTTTGCCTGGTTATGGTTTTTCTTATTAAAAGCCTGCCTTAGATAGATACAGAGTGACATCACAGTCTGATTCTCTATTTCCGACTGTGGTCCTGGCTGGTCAGTTCTTGTTCAGCATTCAAATAAAACTTCCATCAATCTGAGTCTGGTGTTTAAGTGGTCAGTGTGTGGCTATTCCTGAGCCCTAATAAAGTCACATTTTACAAATAGATATTTGTCCACTGAAGTAAATTCTAAGGTCTGCCTTTGACAACCTGTTTGTCAGATGCCTTAACTTCAGCTGCATCCTTACCTTTCCTTTCCCTTTTTGAAAAAAAATCTTTGTTTAAAACAAAACTAACTTACAATCTATTTTTTTTCTTACCCAAGAGCATTTTTACTGGGGCTGGAAAGTTGGCTCAGCAGTTAAGCACACTGGCTGCTCTTCCAGAGGACTCAGGATTGATTCCCAGCACACACATGGCAGCTCACGACTGTCTGTAACCGCAGTTCCAAGAGACTGGGTGCCATTTTCTGGCCTCTTCAGGCACCGGGCATGTTTGTGGCACACAGACATATATGCAGGCAAAAACCTCAGGCATGTGTAAGAATTGTCAAACCTGACCTTTTCTGCCCAATACTATAAAACGTGTGTAGGACAAGGAATTAAGATCTTTTTGTCTCTTCCATCTTTGAAGACTTGAAAAGTTTTAATCCACCAAAAAATCCTTTATTTACTCAAAGGCCCACTGCTCTAAGAATTTGATGGTGACTCATTTCCTCCTTCTTTTACCATGCACCAATTCTTTTTAGACTAGCCAATTGAGTAAGAGTAAGAGGGTGGACACCAGCCAATGGGGAAAAGACAGTTACTGCTTACATTAGAAAAATAAAGCGGACCTTTGTGAATTCGAGGCCAGCTTGGTCTACAAAGCGAGTCCAGAACAGCCAAGGCTACAAAGAGAAACCCTGTCTTGAAAAACCAAAAGAAAGAAAAAGAGAAAAGACCCCAAATGCACTTCCTCTCTTGGCTTGTGTTTACTCTTCCCAAGTACACTCTTTTGACTAAGGCTAAAGTTTTCCCTATCTACACATTTCTGTTTGGATGGTGGTCTCTTTCTTTTCTTTATATTAAAAAAAAATCCTTAGCAGAGCTATGCATGGTGCCACACATGCCTTTAATCTCAGCACTCAGAGGCAGAGACAAGTATATCTCTGTGAGTTCAAGGCCAGCCTGGTCTAAAAATGGATTCTAGGATAGCCAGGGCTGTTACACAGAGAAACCCTGTTTTGAAAAACAAAAACAAACAAAATCCTTAGCAAAAATATATATTGTAATTTTTATATCATTTTCTTGATACTTTCTATCTTTTCCTTACAAAATTTAGAAAACATCCCCTGTCTCATCTTTTCTTTCTTTCTCTCTTTTTTTTTTTTAAAAGTATTTATTTATTATTATTATGTATACAGTGCTGAAGAGGGCATCAGATCACATTATAGATGGTTGTGAGCCACCATGTGGTTGCTGGGAATTGAACTCATGACCTCTGGAAGAGCAATCAGTGCTCTTAACCGCTGAGCCATCTCTCCAGCCCATTTCTCTCTTTTTTTTAAAGACAAGGTTTCTCTATGTTATCTTAGCCATCCTGGACTCGTTTTGTAGACCAGGCTGGCCTCGAACTCCTTTCTTTTCTTTTTCTTTCTTTCTTTCTTTCTTTCTTTCTTTCTTTCTTTCTTTCTTTCTTTCTTTCTTTCAGACATGACTGTCCTGGAACTCACTATGTAGCAGGCTGGTCTTGAACTCTGCTTTACCTCTAAAGCTCTAAAGTACTGAGATAAAAGGTGTGTCCTACCATACCCAGAAACATTTCTTTCTTAATAAAATGACTATGTATTACAATGTGAACCCAGGAAGCTGCATATGGAACATAGACAGAATAGAATCTCATTTGGGCCTACAAGGTAACTGAAAGCCGGATGACAGTCTGACACTTCTGTCTCCACCCTTTTCCTGTCTTCTTTACTCTTATGTTGCCTTTTCACCCTCGTAGTGGACATGGTGGTAATTTTAGAAAGTCACAGATGATAAAGAAGCTCAGGCCATGAGAAATTGAGTCAGGCTGTACTGGTCCATAGCCCCTAGCCTGGCTTAGCCCCACCTGGCTTTTCAGTTCCAGGTATGGAAGACAAAAAGCTGTGATGTCCTGGCAGCTGTCTGCATACCGTATGTGTGTTTGTGTGTGTACATGCCCCCAGCCTCTCTAGATGCCTCAGCCTTCACACTGCAGCAAGGCTGGGGCTTCTCACTGTTCCAATAAAGCCCTCTTGGCTGCCAGCATCAGTCTGGCTGCTCCTCTGCCTCAGTTTTCTTACAGTGCATATCTACCTAAGTTATTTTATTCTTCCTTAAAGCAGAGAGCACAGAGTTAAGTTATTGTCCTAAGTACATTGTAAAAATGGATTAAATTTCCTCTGTATTTATGTTAGAAATAAATAAGAATTATTTTCTCGTACCACTAGGCTTTAGGGTTCTTACACTTGTTCGCAATAATATATAATTGCTCTCTATCCAATACCCAAGGTGTTTTACATACACTTGAGTTTACCAGATCACAATAAGCTGGAAGCATTGGGCTCCTGTCTTCCCTGGCTATGCCTGCCCCCCTAGGTGTTTTCAGTTCATTTTAGTGTTGAGAAATTACTAACGGTTTGCTTCATGACTGAACCCATGTGAAAGGAAAGAAGAAAATTAAAAAAGAAGGAAAACATGACAGGTCCTAGGTATGTTGTAGGAGGAGGTTTATTGTAGATAAAAGAGAGAGCGTAGTTAGAGGCAGAGACAGGGTCGTCTGGAAGAGTCCAGAGTGGTCATGACCAGACTGAACTGTGCCATGTGGGGAAGGCAGGGAGGGGAGAGGAGAGGGGAGAGAGGGGAGCCAGGTGTGGCAGCCAGGAGCCCTCTAGGTACAAATAGCAGGTAACCAAAATGGTTGGATTATTGTAAGGAAGAGCAGCCCAGCCCCTCTGGGCTGGAGAGTTCAGGGTAGAGGGCCCTGTAACAGGTAGGGACTAAGAAATTAAATAGGCACCTCAGCCATTTGTCTCAGGTTTGAAACCTGACACATATATCCGGGAAGTAGAAGCCTTACCAAGCCCCACGATATACATTAGATAGAACAAACTGAAGCTGAGTATAAAATAAACAAGTAAGTTGGGTGATTGGTGGTGTGTTATGCCAGATGCCTGGAAGAATCTTCCTCAAGTCCCTAGCTGGACGGAAGAAGAAGTTGCAGGGAAGTGCAGTAGGGCAATAACACTCACCTTGGTGCCAAGTGGGTGGGTCAGCCACTTTTGCCTTCATTCGTGTTGACATCCACTTCTGCAGAAATGATAACGGAATTACCTCACTTTTTCTGTCTACATAAAGGCATAGCTCGTGCCTCAACAGCGATAAGAGAGAGTTTATTCTGGAGCCAAGTGTGAGTGATCATGGCCTGGAAACACATATTTAGGTTATTCCAAATTCTGTGTCCTAACACAAAAGCAGTGTCATGAAGTTTTTATGGTGACAGAACAAAGAAAGTTATAAACCAAGGCATTTTAACACTAATTGGTGGGAGCATTAGAGACCTCTTTACTACTAGGTGGGGGACTCTTGGCTACGGGCCTTAGATGAGACGTAGCTGCAAGCATTTTTGTACTCCCATATTCATCTTCAGCTTCCTTTTTGTTTATAAGCTGAAATGAAGTTAAAAAATTTTTCTTTTTCATTTTTTGAGACAGTGTATGTAGCCTTGACTGTCCTGGAGGCAGGGTGGCCTGCCTCTGCCTCCTGAGTGCTGGGATTAAAGGCATGCGCCACCATGCCCAGCTTTTTATTTATTTATTTATTTATTTTTAAACTTTTTACCTCTGCTTCCTAGAAGCAGTTATTCGTAGCTGACACTAACATTTCCCTGCCAGAGGGTCAAGTTGACCTATACTAGATGACTCAATGGTGTCATAATTCATACTTTATTATCTACACACTTTGTTACCCTCTGGCTGCACTCTGGTTGCACTTTTGTTATCTACACATCTGGCTACACTTTACATGTACTATGAAAGACCCTAACCACCTCCTTATTCACCTCACTTGGGACCACCCAGCTCAAAGGTTAGCTGATAATACTTTGTCTAGTTAGCTAAAAGTGCAATATTGCTTTGAACAGTTAGCCGGAAGTGTTACTGCCCTCTCCGTATCTTTTACATTTGGTCTCTCTATAAAACGGCTGTCCTGAAAACAGGCATTTGCCGCCGTTAGGCTCCTTGTGTAGCTCTGATGGATCAGCTTGGAAAAGGGGTTCACATAAGCCAGCAATATCTCACTGAGACTGGTGCTCGAGTGGCCTGTGTGGCAATTCTGTTCTACAACAGTAATGGCCCTGGACCTACAGCATCTCAAACCTTCCTCATCACTGAACTTGTAATGTATCAGATTTGGAGACTCAGCTTCTTTCCGGGAATTCCTGTTCCTGGATTCTTGAATTATCCAATGAATTGATTACTGGGGAGTGAGGGCCTTGTTTCTCATACCAAGCATGCAATAAGTGCTTTGTTTTAAATAAGCCCCCACCTTGAGTTACTTTTTAAAAAAATTTTTTTTATAAGAAGTAACTGTTAAATATCTGTATCTTTTTAGGTTTGGCCAAGAAAAGGACATTGAGCCCCCCCCCGCCCTTTCAATAGAGGCAATAGCAGCAGGAACAAGGAGAGAGAACACAGGCAGACAGACCAATACCTTCTATAGTGTTGATGACATATTTACAAGTTCAAAACTTATCCTAAATATGCTTATATGCACACACATTTTAAATTAAATATACTATGAAAAGCAATTTTGTCAGAATTGAAGTTAAAATGTAAAAAATGGCCATATATTTTGTTACTCAGTTATTCTTAGAAACTCTTGGGCACCTTGAGTTTTGACACATGCTCTTCTTGTTTTGTTTTTTGAGACAGGGTTTCTCTGTGTAACAGCTCTGGCTGCCCTGGAATTCACTCTGTAGAACAGGCTGGCCTTGAACTTACAGAGATCGGAGTGCCTCTACCTCCCTAGTAGATGACTTGATGGAGTGGTAGAACGCCCTTTAAAGGTTCACATACAAGCCCGACGAGGGGGCAGCAACCAAGAGGACTTGGGCATGGTTCTCCAGAAGGCCGCATTGGAATGAGCATCTAGTGGATGGTACTATTTCTCCCATAGCCAAGTGCTTTAGTTACTATTCTTGCCACTGGGATAAAATATAATGACCAAAACAAAAGGGGAAATGGTTTCTCTTGACTTCTAGTTCAAGGCTAAAGACCATCATGGTAGGGAAGTGATAGCAGCAGGAAGTTGAGGAAGCTGATTACTTTACTCAGAGCCAAGTAGCAGAGTACAGCAAACGCTTCTTTTCTGCTCACCTTCTCCTTCTACACTCTCCATGATGCCACCCCCTAAAATTGTGCCCCCTATAGTAGGAAGGTCTTCCCACTTCAGTTAACCTACTCAAGATCATCCCCATGGGCATGCTCAGAGTCCGGTCCTCAGGTGATTCTGTGTTTCATCATGTCAGCAGTTGAGATTATCCATCATACCACGCTTCAAGGGGTGGAAATGGAAGGGTAAACTCACCAGCACTCCCAATGTCTGCCTATCTGACTGACCCTTTGCTCTTCTGGTCTAGACATCTTGCTTCCAGAGGACGGGGTGCTACAAAGACTTCCCTTTGGCTACATTTGGACCCTCATGCCCTTGACTCAACAGGCTAAACAAGAAGTTATAGATGTTGACCCTGATTACCAAAGAGGAACTGGACTGCTTCTGCACAGTGGAGGGAAGGTGCGGTATATCTGGGGTATTACAGTGTCTTATAATTAAGACAAATGGAAAGTTCTAACCCAAACAATGATAAATGACCCAGATCCTTCAGGAATGAAGGGATGAGTCACCCTCCAGATAAAGAACCAAGACCCATGAAATATTGGTGAGGGTGGGGGAAAATATGAAATAGATAATAGAAGATGCTATCGATTAAGACCATCTCAGGCCACAAGACAAAGTACAGAAAGGGTTCCAATTGTCATGAGTGTTTCTGTCTTATTTTATTAATATGCTTGTTCACATATTAAGCTGATATTTGTGTTTTATATCCTGTGTATTACGTGGAACATGATTATGTAAGTAGGTAAGAGTTGTGAAAACATGTGGCCAAAATGTCTGGTTTATGTTAGAAAGAGAAGGTGGGAAAAAGGAAGCAAAGCCTAGCCCTTGGGCTGGAGAGGGATAGGGAAGGGGGCGGGCCTGGGAGGGGCCACAGGTACTGAGTAACACTTGCCTCAGGTTTCTTTGGGACCCGACACAGACTTGGGCTTGAGATAGTTACTCCTGATCAATAACTTGATTGGATCTGGCATTAACTTAGATAAAAGCCTCTGGGATGGTCTGTTGGATCATTTTCAGGAGGGACTAACTGAGTGGGCAGCACCTCTCAGCAGTGGCCTGAGGAAAAGCAGCACTCCATGGTGGTGAGTGCAAGTGGCTCGCTGTGTTGCTGTCCTTCACTGACACCAGAGGCCACCTTCTTTTTGTCAGATATGGGTGGAAGACCAGTCTCACTGCAGGAGTCCTTCAAGCTTTCAGCTCCAGCACGGGGCTGCTGGGCATTCTGCTTCCTGGGCCAAGCATGAAAGCACAACTCTCAGCCTCTTGAGTATGCAAATGACAATTGTTGAGTACTCTGTGAATTTTATTCTGTAGCCAATCTAATAAATCCCCCCTTTGTAATATTCATTGGTTCTGTTTCTCCAGGAAACCCTAATACAATACCCAAAAACAGTTATCATGAACACATGTTTAGAACAGACTACTTTTAGTAAAAACAAAGTAGAAAGTTTACATATCTATGTTTTTGAGATGTAAGAAAGACTGAAAAAACAGTAGATCAATAGATTAAGCTTGCTATAAAGACTTAGGCTAATGCCACCTATTAAAGCTAATCAGCAGGGAAGGAGAGACCCTTGCTGTCTTAGTTTTTCTCCTGTTGCTGTGGTAAAATACTCTGGCAAAAGCATCTTAAAGGAGCAAGGGCTTATCTTGGTTCACAGCTCAAGGGCAGTCATCCATCATGACAGGGAAATGCCTAGTTCAAAATGCCTAGTCAATACTTTGATATATTTAATTTTTTTTAAAATAAAGATTTATTTATTTATTACATAGAGTGTTTTGCCTGCATGTATACCTGCAGGCCAGAAGAGGCGTCAGATCACATTGTAGATGGTTGTGAGCCACCATGTGGTTGCTGGGAATTGAACTCAGGACGTTTGGAAGAACAGGCGGTGCTCTTAACCTCTGAGCCATCTGTCCAGCCCTGTATAATTTTTTTATGCTGAGATTCAATTTTAAAGCATTTAAAGATTTTATTGCCCCGCCCAGACCCTCTATTATTTCCTTTTTTAAAAAAGAGTAAAATTAACCATAGCTTTCATGTTTACATTTTTCTGCATGTTGAAATCCAATGTCCTAGTATTTTCTCCAATGTATATTTTTGGGTATCTGCCCCTTCCCGCGGAACATATACAACCAGGGTATATCTGAAAGAGGGGGTGTGAATTGGAGAGAAAAAGAACAGAGGCACATGGAGATGAGAGCCCAGACGGACTCCAGTCAAGGCTTCCTTTAATACAAGGGAGTGAAGTTTATATACAAGTTACAGCAAGTCTCTTGTTACAAGTCCCCTCCCTGCCCAAGCTTCTCAGACAGGCTGAAAAGAAATCCTTCCCCAGAAAAGCTCTCCGCCTGAGTTTCTTTGTCTCTCTCAGTGGAAGCTTCTCCAGCAAAGAAATCAGTATCTTAAGCAGCATGGTGGATCATCCCAGCAGGGGGAGACAGCTCAAAATCAACAGCAGGACAGGCTTCTGCTCCGCTGAAATATGGCATCCAACAGGTATCTTTATTGAAAATCATGTAATTGTACTGCTGTGGTTTTGTTTGTTTGTTTGTTTCGCTTTGTTACAGATTTATTTATTTATTTAGTATTTATTTATACACTATTCTGCCTGCGTGTGTGCCTGCATGCCAGAAGAGGGCACCAGATTTCATTAGGGATGGTTGTGAATTGAACTCAGGACCTTTGGAAGAACAGGACAGTGCTCTTAACCTCTGAGCCATCTCTCTACTAGTTCTGTAGTCTTTTTTGTTTTTATTTTGTTTTGTTTGTTTGTTTTTGGTTTTTCAAGACAGGGTTTCTCTGTGTAGCCTTGGCTGTCCTGGACTCACTTTGTAGACCAGGCTGGCCTCGAACTTGCAGCAATCCGCCTGCCTCTGCCTCCCAAGTGCTGGGATTAAAGACATGTGCCACCACCGCCCGGCTAGTTCTGTGGTTTTATACCTAGATTTTCAACTCTATTCCATCAATCCATGAATCTGTTTTTATACCAGCACCATGTGATTTTATTACTATGGCTCTGTAGTATAACTTGAAATCAGGTATTTTGGTACTTCCTGCAGTATTCTTTTTGTTGAGAAACGTCTGCACACTACATTTGCTGCTCTACTTACAATAGGAAATAGAATCAACCTAGATGTCCATCAGCAGATGGCTGGATAAGAAAAATATGGTGCATATACACAACAGAATATTACTCAGCTGTAAAGGAAAATGAAACTATGAAATCCACAGGTAAATGGATGGAATGGGAAAATTAGACTGAAAGGGATAATTCATGTATAGAAAGGCAAATACTGCATGTTTTCTTCTGTATGTGGTTCTAATTTCAAACATTTTGTTTTGTGCAATTAACTTCGAGTACAAGTAGAAGCCATGAAAGAAAAAAGGGCCTTCAGGGGGGGGGGTGATAAAAGAGTGGGGAGAGCATTTCAGGAGAACTGAAAGTATGTAGGTGGAATTCTGGGGGCTGAGCGTGGTGGCACACGCCTTTAATTCCAGAACTCAGGAGGCAGAGGCAGGTGGATCGCTGTGAGTTCAAGGCCACCCTGGTGTACAGAGTGAGTGCAGGACAGCAACACAGAGAAACCCTGTCTCGAAACAAAACAAAACAAAACAAAAGTCACACACACACAAAACCCCAAGGTGGAATCCTGGAAATATAAAGGCTAAATCAGGAAGTGGGTTAGAAGCGTGGAGGGTATCAAGGGTCGGGGAAGGGCTACCCCAAAGTAAGGATGCATGAAAAGCCACATAGAAGTCTACTATCTCACAACCCAATTAAAGTATAATTGAAGGTTTAGTAGACTCCATGAGTATAAAAGAAGTGGGGTGGGGAGGGTACTTGGAGCTAAAGGATTAAGTCGCTGGTAGGTTAACCAAAAGTAAGGATATATGTAAAAACTTTATGAAAGCCCACACATTATTAATGTAACTTCAAAACAGGACTGTAAAAAGAAAAGAGTCTGAATGGAATTAAGCTGCATGCTAATAACACAGAAGACATGGATTATTAAATTAAAACTGTAGTGCGAGACATAACTCCTTGGTAGTTATTGGTGGGGGAGGCTTCAGAAGTATCTAAAACAATGCAGGCTGTTGTCAGATACACCCTAGAACTACACGGTAAGACTCGGTTGCTAAAAGTCCTGCACATGGTGAATGCAGAATGCACAGACATCAATCTCAGGCAGGCTGGGAAACTTCCTCTCTTCTGCCTGAAGATGCTGCTGAGGAAAAAAAAAAATGGCATTAAAGGTCTTAGTCAGAGCTGGACCTTGTATGTTATGTTGCTGATGTGACAGACAATGTTCTCCCGCTGGTAAATAGTGGTAGAAATATACTGCTTTCTGATTGGATTTGAGTCCTGCTCCGCAGGAAGAAATTTCATGACTGCTACTGTAATTCTTGCTAAATTCCTATGTCTAGGTAGAACCTGCTGTTGCTATTTCACGTAGTAGTCAGGTTGTCAAACTGCCTTCTAAGTATTTATGTTTTTGCCCCTAGGCCTGAATGTCTCTCAGTCTTAGTCAGAGAAACTTGTTCTTGCAGTGGGCAAGTCAATGGGAGATGCAGAACGGCCAGAGTGCTCAGAATAAGAGACAGAGTGCTCAGCCTTAAATCAGACATCGTTCTCTGCAAGGCAAGAGCAGTCAGGATGTCCCCCGGGGATGGTCAGTCTAAGAGGCTGCAGTAGAATTTAGTGGTGAAGGCCTGGGATTGGGATGAAGGGCAGCTATCTGATGATGGCGTGACTCCTTGGGGGTGTTTTCCATACCGTGTATCTGCAAAATACATGTAATAAAAGTAACAACCTTGCCAAAAATATAATCAAAAGAATTGTCCATTCTGTCTTGAGGAAACCCATATCAGAGGAAGGGAATATTCAGGAGAGACATCCCCCTCGACATGCATTGTCATATATATTGACAAGGTTGAAGATATTCTTATAACCCTTATACACAGGAATGTGTATTTTATTATCTATCTATCTATCTATCTATCTATCTATCTATCTATCTATCTACTATCATCTATCAATTTATCATCTATCTATCCTTTATCTATCAATCTATCTACCAACCTATCTATTTTTCTATCTATCTATCATTGTTTTACATCCATATTGACATAAATTTTGATGACAGGTCAAAGTGTAACTGCAATCTGTGTGTGATCAGCTGCTCATGACATCAGACTCCCACATGTGAGAGCAAATGCCTGCAAACTACAAGGAAAGTGAAATAAAATAAAGCAATACATTTTATTGGCAGTGCCCTCCCTGCAATAGATGCCCCTACTGATGTACCAGGTGCAAGTAAGTTGACACCGTGGGCCAAATTTTAGTGAAGTCTAGGTTTCATTCTTGTTGAGAGCATTACCCAGACATCAGCCTCTGGGAGTGAAATATAATCCCATTGATCTTGTTTTGTAAGATTTCCCAGAGATACACTATTTGGGTCTTTTGAATAATTTCTCCCAGTCCTGTAAGCTTGACAACCATTAATCGGGGAGCCTCATTTAATCAGGGAACATGGAGTGCAGGAGGACATGGTACAGCTGTGAGAAACCACCTTTCAGGGAGGGGTATTCCACAGTTGATAAATGCATTTAGATTTGGCTTTAATATTTAAGTGGGCAGACCTGTTTTACTCAGCTGCAGGTAGGTGCTCCAGTGTTGACCTGAGCCAACATCACAGTATCGTATATTTGAGTTGTATTTTCTTATGAAGAAGACAATTATTAGTAAGAAATAGCTGTCTAAATACCATCTCATACAAATTTAATTCTAATGCCTGGTGTCTTGGTTTCGGTTTTATTGCTGTGAAGAGACACCAAAGCCAAGGCAACTCTTACCAAGGAAAATATTTCATTGGGTCTGGCTTACAGTCTCAGAGGTTCAGTCCACTGTCATCATGGTGGGAAGCATGGCATTGTGCAGGCAGCCATGGTGCTGGAGAGGGAGCTGAGAGTTCTGCATCTTGATCAGAAGGCAGCAGAAGGGGACTGTATGACACTCTGTATGTAGCTTGAGCATAGGAGATCTCAAAGTCCACCCCCACAGTGACACACTTCCTCCAACAAGGCCACACCCACTCTAACAAGGCCACACCTCCTTGTAGTGCCACTCCCTGTGGACCAAGCATTCAAATACACGAGTCTATGGGGGCCATACCTATTTAGGCCACCACACCTGGGAAGTGTGAGTTCTTAAACCGTTAAACATGTCAATCATTTAAATTTTAGGTTATACCTTTTTCTGTTGGATGTTTAAGACCATGAAGTGACCAAAATTAATGATTTTCTTTTTTGTTGTTAAGGTCAGTAGAGGTTCTGGTCTTCAGGGCTCATATGGGTTTGAGAGGAGTCAGAGGCTCCTGGCCTTCTTTTTACCGCTTGTCCTATCTGTGTAATGATGAGTCAAAAGCCTCGGATCATCTCTTGGAAATGTGGAGGAAAAGGAATAGAATATACACTGGTTGGAGTGTACCCACTGGGGACTCAGCAGAGATACAGGCTATTTTGAGATATGTCTCACAGTTCACTGGGTTCTCGTTGACCTTGGATGGTGTGATGGCTATTTTTGGTTGTGTTGTCAACTTGACCACACCTGGAGTTAACTACAACCCAGCCGGGCACACCTGTGAGAGACTATTTTCTTTTCTTTCTTTCTTTTTTTTAAAAATTATTTTATTTTTGTACTATACATTTATATTATTACACACACACACACACACACACACACACACACACACACACACACACACACACATATATATATATATATAATAGATTACCTATAGCAAGAAGAACCGTGACACAATCAGGAATTATGTAAAGGTTACATTCTTAGTGTTTTGGCTATTTGTATTTGACAGCCTTGAAAAAGACATCTTTCACATTCTCCACAGTTAAGTGGAGACCGGGGACTGACTTTCACAGGATCTCTGGTGCCCCATATTTGGCCATGTCCCTTTGATGGGGAGGCCCAATGGCACTCGGAGGAAGGATAGTGGACTACCAAGAAGGGACTTGATACCCTAGCACCATATTCAGGGGAGGAGGTCCCCCTTGGTCATAGTCATAGGGAAGGGGGATTGGGGTGAAAGTGGGAGGGAGGGAGGAATGGGAGGATGTATGGGATGGGATAGAAAATGAGATGTAATATGAATTATTTTATTTTTCAATAAAAATGTGTAAAAAAAAAAAAAAACAAAAAAAACAAAAAATAAAAAAAAAAAAACAAAAAAAACAAAAAAAAAAAGAAAAGAAAAAGACATCTTTCCTATCTTGGTGTTCTTTTCTTTTTTTTTTTTAAGATTTATTTATTTATTATTTATACAATGATCTGCCTGCATGTGTGCATGTGTGCCTGCACACCAGAAGAGAGCTCCCAATCTCATAGATGGTTAAGAGCCAGTGTGGTTGCTGGGAATTGAACTCAGGACCTCTGGAAGAGCAGCCAGTGCTCTTAACCCCTGAGCCATCTCTCCAGCCCCAAGGACTATTTTCTTACTTAAATAATTTGAAGTGGGAAGACAAACCTTTGATTTGGATCTTTTGAGGTGGAAAGACCCAGCTTTGATCTGGGCTACTCCTTCTTGGCAGCCTATAAAAAGAACCTGGAGGAAGGGAGCTTTTGCTCTTTACCTTCTTGCTCTCACTCTCAAAATCCATTCCTTCTCTGGCATTAGAGGCTACCTCTTTGGGATTCTGATGAATGCCAAAGACCATCAGAGAAATCCCTCTTGTGGGCTGAACAACTATTGGATTCTGAGATATTCTGTTGGTAGACGGTATGTAGATGAGGCTAGTCTCAAGCTTACAGACATCCAGCCTCTGCCCCCAGACTGCTGAGATTAAAGGCTGGTATAAAACTTTATCATTTTGCTAAAAGAAAGTTGAACCGTGCCGTCTGGAAGGACTATTAGAAAGGAGACCTCCGCATGGCCTGATGTGATCTACCCTCTGGGATGTAAGCTTAGGTGCTGGTAGTGGTCTATGCTTCCCCATGGCCTGTAGCTCTACCTCTGATAGTTTTTCTTATACCCCAAATATCTCTAATCCCATCTGTAAAGCAAAAAGAAGATTGGAAGCGATGAGTGGGAGGAAGGGCATGCCCCCTGCTGTGGTCTTTCAGTCTTCTGTTCAGAAAGCAGGCTCTGACTTACAAAGGGGGTGACTAGAACAACCTGACCGAATGTCCCTGGGTATCAGTCCTCAAGATGGCGTGGATCACACTTACCCAAGCCCACAGACCAGTCCTTGATCTCTGATGCCTCCTTTCCTGAAGGGATGTTAACTCTTTTCCATCAAATGATGGACCAGTGCAACAGGAACCTGAAGCTTGAAAACTAGACTTATAATGACTTAGGGCTATGATGGCTCAGAGGTTAAGAGCACTGGCTGTTCTTCCAAAGGTCCTGAGTTCAATTCCCAGCAACCACATGGTGGCTCACAACCATCTATGCTGTGATCTGGTGCCCTTTTCATGCCTGCTGGCTCACATCCAGGCAGAGCACTGTATAAACAATAAACACATCTTTTAGAAAAAAAAAATAAGAAATTTGTGTCTTCAAATTCCTGTGAATAAAATGTTCATGATGAGTCTAAGAATTTGCCTTGACCTATCTTTCACCTAGTTATCCCTTGCCCTCCTCTGTGTTGGAACTAATATTCCCTGGACAAACAAATTAAACATCATTGACCAAAAGGTGAACTGTCACTGATATAGAGGCCGATAGCTGAGGGCTGGCAGTGTAGCTGGAATCACATGCTTCATGTTTCCACCAGTGTTTTTAGAAACTGCCTTGACTTATGGCTTTGTTTGTTCTGTTCTATAAAAACATCCTGAAGCCGCTTCTGTGTTGGGTCATCGAATTTGGAGTAACTCACCTCTGTGTCTCGGACTTAACTATTTCTTATCCCCCTTGAGGTGGGTGTTGTGTTTTCACGTTGCTAGAGGTCTATCAGTTACTGTTGTGATGCTGAGAACACCATGACCAAGGTAACTTATAAAGGAAGGTGTTTTTTGTTTTTATATGGAGGCTTGTTTACAGTTTCAGAGGGTTAATCCATCCATGGTCAAAACGGTGTGGAGTGTGTCAGCTGGCAGGCATGGTGCTGGAGCAGTAGCTGAGAGTTCACATCTGGTCTGCAAGCTGCAGGCAGAGTGAGGGAGGGGAGACTGGGCTTGTGGGGTTTTGAAACACTTCAAAGACCATCCCTAGTGGCACATCTCCTCCAACAAGGCTACACCTCCTAACCTCTCCCAAACAGTTCTATCAACTGGTGACCAAGCATTCAACTATGAGTCTATGGGTACGATTCTCAATGAAGCTACCAATCCCTCCTCCCCCTTCCCCCCCTGGGGTGGGATTTGATTGTTGCAATGAACAGTTTCTCTGTTATCTTGGCCATCCTGGACTCAATTTGTAGACCATGCTGGCCTTGAACTCACAGTGATCTGCCTACCTCTGCCTCTCGAGTTCTGGGATTAAAGGCGTGTGCCACCATGCCTGGCAAACAGTTCTCTCAAACAGGAGAAAGCCCACCACATCTTTGTCTTAGATTAAGAGAAAAATCAGGAGGAAGGCACCTTGAATGTTTCAGTGGAAAGTACTTCAGTCTTCCTAGTGTCTTACCCTGTCTGTCTGTTGCTGGGCAGCTGTCTGTCTGCTATTTCCTGCATTCTTTTTTGAGGATGTGGCCACTGGTAGGCTTCCCATGCTCCAGTGGATACCCTATACCCATGCACATGCAGGCAGTACTAATTGAAGTTAACTACATTAAAAATAAAAATAGATGTACTTATTAGGGAGATATGGAGGGAGTTGGGTGAAAATGGGGAGTAGATATGATTATATATATATCAATATATATTTGAAATATATATATATGAAATTATCAAGGATAAAGAAAATCAACTTAAAGTAATTTAAAAGATATAAGTTCCTACAATGCACGCTGTTCCCAGCTCTCAGCAGGCTGTGATTAGGCAATCTCAACAACTTGGCCAGCCTGTGTTCTCTAGGAAGAAGACAACAGTGGCAGATGATCATGGGATGCTGGGCTACCCACTCAACAGGGGTGTTTTGGAAAGTAGCATCTTGGAGCTAGCTGTTCCAAGCCCATCCTGTTCTCGTGGCTATTTTACCACGATGCCCTGCTTCCGGTTGCTACTGCTAGCTTGCTCTTGGACAGGGCCTGCTTCCCACCTGTAGCAGTGAGTCAGCAGGGCTCAGTTTGAGGTGGACTCCTGCAGCTTTTCACACCAAGTGCAAATCCAGTGTCTCCTTTTGTCCACCTGTCCCATGTCAGTGTGTGTGTTTTCTCTGCTCCTTAAAGTATTCATTACTAAATCCCCTGTTCTTGTAATGGCCTTTTGATGTAATCTTGAGCTGTGTCCCATGATGACATCTAAATGGTACTCCTTTTCTCTGTAAGCCAGGAACCCCCAAACCGAGACAAACCTTTTGATAAACACTGGATTTTCTCTCTTGCTTTGCACATTCTTTGTTTTCTTTCTTTCCTTTCTTTCTTCCTTATTCTTTCCTCCCCCCCCCCCCCCTTTTTTTTGTTTTTTGAGACAGGGTTTCTCTGTGTAGCCTTGGCTGTCCTAGACTTGCTTTGTAGACCAGGCTGACCTCGAACTTACAGCGATCCACCTGCCTCTGCCTCCCAAGTGCTGGTATTAAAGGCATGTGCCACCATGCCCGGCTAAAGAGGCTTATAAAAAAAAAAGATGTATTTATTTATTTATTATGTATACAGTGCTCTGCCTGTATGTACACCTGCAGGACAGAAGAGGGCACCAGATTGGATTGTTAATGGTTGTGAGCCACCATGTGATTGCTGGGAATCGAACTCAGGACCTCGGGAAGAGCAGCCTGTGCTCTTAACCTCTGAGCCATCTCTCCAGCCCTCTACTAGCTTATAATCACTTTCTCCCAAGGTTCCCTGGAGACTGCCAGACTATTGTACCTGGGTGTCATCTACCAACTTCTTCCCTACACACTGCTCTTTGGTGAAACAACTGATACAAGCAATAGTCTCTGTTTTGCTCTTTACTGGACCTTCCTAAAGTTTTTCCCCTTGGATATCCAAGACCAACTCATACTTGCTTGGAGTGGGTGGTTATAAGCCTTTGGAGGTTATGCCTATTCTCTGTAAATAGTTAAAAAAATATAACTAGTGTTAGCTATGGTTTCTATTGGTGTGATAAAACATCATCACCAGAGCAACCTTGGTTTATTTCACCTCATAGCTTGTAAATTTGTCATGCAGTAAAGCCAGGAAATGAATCCAAGGCAGGAACTGATGCAGAGGCCATGGAGGAGTGCTGCTTCCTGGCTTGCTTGTTCATGACCTGCTTTCTGGTATTCTCCAGGATCACCTGTACAGGGGTGGCAGCCGCCACAGTGGTCCGGGTCTACCCATATCAACCATCAATCAAGAAAATGCCCTACAGCCAATCCTATGGAAAGATTTTCTTGGTTAAGATTCCTTCTTCCCAGATGACCCTAACTCATGTCAAGTTGACATAAAAACTATATAATTCTAACTTGTGAGTGTCTCACAAACTTGTAACGCATGCACTTGAAAGGACAGTAAAGACAGCAGTTAAGCTGGGTGTGGTGGTGCACGCCTTTAATCCCAGCACTTGAAAGGCAGAGGCAGGCAGATCACTGTGAGTTTGAGGCCAGCCTGGTTAGCCAAGGCTACACAGAGAAGCCCTGTCTCAAAAAACAGAATAAAACAACAACAACAACAACAACAACAACAACAACAACAACAACAACAACAAAGGCAGCAGTTAAGGAGTTTACACAAAGTACCGTGTATTTACTTCTACAGTTAGCCAACCCCCTCGCTGTCCCTCTCCAGGGGACAGTGGTCATTTCAGAGATTTGTAACTGGTCAAGATTCCAAGAATAAGTTATTATTGCTATGGCACAGTGGCTTAATGCTTAGTTGCAAGGGGAGGGAAATAAACAGACATCTACACCCTCTAGTATGCCCTCTAAGGCTTATAGAACATCCTGGAAGAGGGCATCTGGGGGAATATAAGAACCAGAGGAAAGCATATAAGAGTCAAGAAATAGTTGAGACTTACGTGACTCAGGGAGTTTAGAAAGTCACAAGTCGCAAGACTTATAAGACACATCCTGAAGGTTATGTAAGCGTTTCTGGAGAGAAGAGATTCTTCCCTGAGCTGAGCATCCTGACAAAATGCTTCCATCAGGTATTTATAAGCAAGCCTGTGTGTGGAGCATTTTCTTGATTGGTAGATTAATGTGGACAGATCTAGGCCAGTGTGGGCAGTGCCATCCTGGGAAGGTGGTCCTGGGGTGTATGAGAAAGTAGACTGACCAAACTATGGGAAGCAAGCTGTGGAGGACTGCTGAGTGGGTGTATCAAGCGTCCAACTTTTTTGTCCCTCTTCCAGAAAGCCCCGCCTTCCACCTCCTGTCCTTCTGCCCAGCTGATTGGCTAAACAGTGCTTTATTGATGCTTTATTGACGGTTAATACATCCACTCAGCATTCTTTCACAATTTCCCCTTTTAGTCTAATAAAACAAATAGGGCTACTGAAGGCTTAGAAAATCCATTTAATGGAAATAATAATGTCTTTAGAGATAAAATAAAAGATAGTGAAGGTACTGAAAAACAAATATTTTGGCAAACTACTAAAATTAGACCACAGAAAGTACAAATCAGGAGAGATCAATTAATGATTTTCAAAAATTGCTGGGAGATATTAACAGGCTGCGGCTTACAATTGATTTAACTACTCAAGAACTAAGTAATTTATTTCAAACCTACAAGGTGATAAGGACTTGAATAGCTTAAGAAAGCTATTAGCTGAAGCTGAAAAGCAATTGGCTTTGGTAGAAAGGAAATTACGAGATTCATATATCAACCACATTGATCCAAACAAGGCATGGATTGTCTTGTTTTCTACTCCTTCTCCCACAGGAATTCTTATGCAGAGGGAAGATTGTGTCTTAGAATGGGTATTTTAAACATACAAACAAAGTAAGGAATTAAAAACCTACATAGAAAAGGTTTTGAATTGACTACAAAAGGAAAAACGAGACTTCGCCAGTTAGCTGGACTAGATCCGGCTGAGATGGTGGTACCTTTTACTAATGCTGAGATTGCTTCATTATGGGACAACAATACACACTGGCAGAGGGCTTGTAGTGATTTTTTTTTTTTTGAGAAATTAACAACAGATACCCCAAAAGGAAGCAGTTTCAATTTTCAATTCATAAGAAGAACTAATTGGATTCTTCTTCGTATAGTGAAGAGGATTACAATTTCTGGTGCTTCTACATTTTACACCAATGCCAAAGAATCAAAAAGAGCAGGTCATAAAACTAAAAATATAAGTGAGGTAGTTGAGAGTCCTTATGATTCCGTGCAAAATTCAGAATTATATGTAATTCTGTTGGTGTTATCAGAGTTTGAAGACTCTCAATACAGTTACTGACTCTCAGTATGCTGAAAGAGTTGTGATGAATATAGAAACAGCTGACCTAATTCAGGATGATTCCAAATTAACTTCACTATTTATTCAATTACAACGAGTGATCAGAAATAGAAACCGTGCATTGTATATAACCCATATAAGAACTCACATGGGTCTACCAGGTGCAAGGCACAAGGTAATGATGAAATTGATCAACTATTGATTGGAAGTGTGTTAGAAGCTTCAGAATTTCATAAAATACACCATGTTAACAGCAAAGGTTTAAAAAAGGAGTTTTCTATCACTTGGCAAGAGGCCAAGGAAATTGTAAAAAAAATGTCCCACTTGTTTTATATATAACCAAACTTCATTACCTGTAGGAAGTAACCCTAGGGATAATTAAGAAATTAAATTTGGCAAAGGGATGTATTTCACTTTATAGAGTTTGGAAAACTGAAGTATATACACCATAGTATAGACACATATTCAGGATTTCAGTGGGCAACGGCTTTGAGTTCTGAAAAGGCTGATTTTGTTATTACTCATTTATTAGCAGTCATGGCGATTATGGGTGTACCTAAACAAATTAAAACTTACAATGCTTCATCTTATGTCTCTAATAAAATGAAATATTTTTAATGTGTTATAACATAAAACATGTTACAGGTATACCACATAATCCCACAGGACAAGCAGTCATTAAAAGATCCAATCATACTTTAAAAGAAATGCTCATCAAACAAAAAGAGGTATCAAAGACCCCAAGAGATAGATTACATAATGCCTTCTTGACTTTGATTTTTGTTGTTGTTGTTGTTGTTGTTTTGAGACAAGGTCTCTCTGGGTAGCTTTGGCTCTCCTGGACTCTCTTTGTAGACCAGGCTGGCCTCAAACTCAGCAATCCGCCTGCCTCTGCCTCCTGAGTGCTGGGATTAAAGGCATGTGCCACCATGCCCGGTGAACAAAACACAACAGCTGCAGAGAGACATTGGATTTTAGAAAAATCTGCTGAATTAGATCAACCTGTCTATTTCAAGGATATCCTGACCTTAGAATGGAGAATAGGAAATGTGTTATGATGGTGTAGAGGTTTTGTATATGTTCATACAGGAAAGGAAAAATTGTGGGTTCCATCAAAAATGATAAAAATTAGATATGATAGAGGAAGATTCCCTGAAAATCATATAAATAACCTTAATCCTAACACCATGAAGACAAAGACAGACAGATCTCTGTAAGTTCTAGACTGGGCTGGTCTCCACAGGGTGTGACCCCCTTACTGATAAGTTACTTGTAAAAAAGTCTAGGATTTAAACTGACAAAATTTTCATTAACAGACATGCAAACTGCATGCCTCCCATGTAGAAAAGCCTTTGTTTGCAGAGTTAAAGTGTCACTGCTCTGGCAGCCAGCTTATCCCTCTAAACGTGAGTTACTTCCATGGAGGACAGGTGGCAGTCACACCAGATGCAAAAAGACACCGAGGACTTACAGGTGACAAAGTACACGTCAGCCTAGTTAGATCCCAAAACCTCAAAGGCTAAAATTTATATACTTAAAAGGGTAACCTTAATACCTTCTCTTTTGCTCAAGGCAACCGGCTTGTCTCTGAGGCAGGGTGCATTTCCTTGGGAGACAGGTAGCAGCCTAACCTATCCATCAGGAGCCATAGAGCCTAGAGAAGTACATTTAGTTTAAAAGGTGGAGGTGTCGAGAAAGAAAAAGAAAAAACAAAACAAAACAAAACAAAACAAACAAACAAACAACAAAAAAAGGTGGAGGTGTCCATCCCTTGTGGAGAGAAGGGTGAGACAAAAACACCTTCAAAAAAGGTAAAAACCCAGGTACAAGATGCCTAGGGTATGCATAAATTTATTTAAGGCTTAATGTCTCTTTTTTTGCTCAGGACAACTGGCTTGTCTCTAAAATGGGGTGCATTTTCTCAGGAGACAGGTAGCAGCCTAATCTATCCATCAGGTGCCACAGAGCCTAGAGAAGGACATTAAGGACTATATAATCTTGTTTTGATTTCAATTAAATAATGATTGTATGTTCTTTGGTAATGGTAATATTATACTCCCTTTTGAAAGAGGTCAAAATAAAACAGACCTGGTTGAAAAGGAGACTACTGACTTAAGTCAGTCTATACATACATGAATTCAAACTACAGTACTGGCCTTGATTGCATAATGCTTGTGCACCCTGCACACCTCATGTATTTATAGTTTTGGAATTGTATAATGCTTGTGAGAAATTATATAATTTCAGAATTAAAGTACCAGACACTGATGCTGGATCAGACTGGACAGGATTCATCCTCCATCATGCTGATATGCTGACATCCTGCCTTCCTCATGTTCCATTCACAAGTGCTTTGGTTGCTATTGTCATCAGAACAGAACATCTCTCAGGACAGCTTTGGAGAAAGCTCCTGACTCCAGTTGGTCCAGCATATCAGACTGTCCCATACAGGACTTTTATTAAGCCTGAATTTCTCAACATTTAGAGACTGGACCACAAATGCTATCTGTAGCTTGTTTAACCATTTTCCTAGTTTTATTTGGGCCCCTGTATAGGTATTACCTGTCCCAAGTCAGCCTGAAGAAGCCTTTAAAAAAGAACGCTGTCCCATTTCCTTTAAAGGGGAGTTCAATAAGGTTTTGGGCTATGGATGTTTACCTTCATTGGGAATTGATTGTGTTTTTACTGGTTTTGTTCAGAGAGAGAACAAGGTTGGACTCAGGGATTTTTCTCTGAGAATAGAAGAATATATAGGACTGATAGAACAAAAGATAGATTATTGAATCTACTTTTCAATTTAAGGCTTTAATTGTTACTCACAAGGCTATCTTTAATTCATTGGTACAAAATATTAGATATTGATGTAAAATAAGTTTACTTTTAATTCATTGTACTGTTCAATTTTATCACAAGACTATACATCTTCAGTTTAATAGATAAGGTAAAATATTTAGATTAAATCTTCAGAACCTCAGGGACCTACAGAATATGGCATTTAAAGAAATTTTATTTGTTTTGAGGATTCTTTGAAAATGAGACCGGTTGATTCCTGGCAACACCCAGCTTGCCTCAAAGAAGGTAATGAGCATCAAGGAACCTCCTTATGGAGATGGCTTCAGATGTGGCAAATCAGCCACTGGGCAAAAATGTCCTTGTTTTCTGCCACAGACAGAATTCTGCCCGAAATGGGCAAACCTGGATGCAGGTGGAGTTGACGGCCAAACTCAGCCAAGACAGAAGTAAGCAAGTCCTCAATAGTCCCTGCTTCACAAACATGTCTGTCAGATAAAGTGGGCCAGAAGGCTGAAGATGATTCTCTAATGTGTTAAAGAGTTTCGAGTGACTGTTCAGGTAGCAAAGTGTCTCTGTCAATTTTTTTCGTTTTGGAAGCTGCTAACCTGTACTTCCTATTTACCCGTTGTATTCCTTCTCAAGTCTCTGATGGGGTTGAAGACAGCAAAACATTATGAGTAAACATAAGTATAACGATTGTTTTGTGGTTCTTGTGTATGTATATTGTACATTGGTGTAATGATATAAATGTATAGTTAAAAGGTTTTTTTTTTTTTTATTAGACTAAAAGGGGAATTGTGGAGGAATGCTGAGTGGAGGTATCAAGCGTCAATAAAGCGCTGTTTAGCCAATCAGCTGGGCAGAAGGACAGGAAGTGGAAGGCGGGGCTTGCTGGAAGAGGGACAAAAGAGTTGGATGGTTGGACAAGGACGGGGAGAGATATGGCCCTAGGATCACCATAGTGGCAAGTGCTTGGGGTATAAGTATGTTAGGAGGCTTACAGTAGTCTGTTTGGTTTACGAGTAGATTTGTATCAGTTTAGATTTCTGTCCAGTGAGGAGCTGACAGAGTAAAAGCACGCCTCAGTCTCCCTGTATCAGTTATTGTGTAGACCAAACGATACAAATTTAATGTAACAAGTAGATTGAGCAAACTATGGGAAGCGAGCCAGTTAAGAAATGTGTTTATGTGTACATATCTTAAACACATATTTGTATCTTCTTTTCTGCTTATGTAATGTAACATATTGAGATAATGTCAATGGTTATATCATATTTAAGCTATGAGACATTACAAGACCATGCACAAAGGACATTGCTACCTAGTCTAAAATATACAATGCATTTGCAGTTGTATGTGGAATAGTTTATATCATGCTAGGCAGAATGATAACCTGTATAAGATACTAATTAATAAAGCAACAGTTTTCTTTAGCCCCACTAGCTTCCAAAATAATAGACAGAGAGACTATGATTTATTTTACAAGCTTAAAGCACTAGAGCTGGGCAGATTTCAACCCTCTAAGCTATTTAGCTGTCTCTCAGCTACACAACACAAGTTACTTGCCAATAAGTTGCCCTTTCTGGGCTGGATCTGCTCCATCAAGCCATGACCTCTTTCTCCATCGTCTCTTTCTCCTCTGTCATCTGCTCCTTTTCCTCTCTTCCCATCCTCACGGTCTCCCAACCCCCAAGCCTAGAAAGCTAAACTCCACCGACCTCTCTTCTGCCAAGTCACAGGCTTCAGCATTTTTATTAACCAGTCAACTTTAAATTAGGTAGAGCAAGGTTTACATAACAAGGACAGGTATATGTGAGAATGTGCTCTTCTGGGCAGCAGCCAGATCTCAAGGCACTGAAGTCAGCATCTGAAAACACCAGTCCACGTGACCCTCCTCCAACAAACCTGGTTATTTTCATTTGGAAATTAAACATGACAAAGAGTGTCGTTGACTAAGGATGGACTTGTGATGGCTAATTTTGGTTGTCAAGTTGACTATCAACTAAAACTCAAGTGGCTGGAAATGCCTGTGAAGAATTTTCTTAATTTGATCATTAGCAGGGCGTGGGGGTGGGGAGCCCACCTTAAATCTGGGCAACTCCTTCTGGTGGCAATCTGAAGAAAGAAGCACTTTCTTTTTGTCTGCTTGCCCTCACTCTCCCTGGCACGTTCGTTTATCCGGTTGACGAGGCATTTCTTTGCTGGTGTTAAAACATCTTTGGGATTCCAATGTTGACTGAAGACTAGCAGCTCTCAAGGAATTTTCTGGGACTCCAGCACCACACTGGGACTCTTGAGACATCCAGTTTCCTGGACCAAAACTCAGGGATTCTTGGGCTTTCCTTCAGGAGATAGCCATTGGATTCTCCAGACCACAGCTTGTTAGCCACTGTAATCAATTTCTCTGTCTCTGTCTCTGTCTCTCTGTCTCTGTCTCTGTCTCTTCTGTCTGTCTGTCTGTCTGTCTGTCTGTCTGTCTCTCTCTCTCTCTCTCTCTCTCTCTCTCTCTCTCTCTCTCTCTCACACACACACACACACACACACAAATTCATTCTGTCAGTCCTTCCCTTTAGGAAACCCTGACTAATACAGTTGCTTTAAGTCTGTGCTGATCTGTGTCCTTTCTGACCTAGATTGACTCCTAGCAGTCTGCTGGCTCCTCTGAGCTTTGCCTGACTTTACCCTGCAGCAGCTGCTGCCTCTTTTCTTCCTGCAACCCCAGCCTGGGGCTGGATTCCAGCTGGCTTCATGGGACTAGCAGTGAAAGGCCTGCAAGGTAGTTTCTGCCGGGTCACTAAGAAGAGGTGTATTTCCTGACAGCCTGACCTCTGGAATGCTTGCTGGTGGCAGAAGTTTTTAATCTTTTATTTAAAAAAATTTTTTGCCATCTCTATTTCAGTTCACATGGCTAGAGACAACTGGAGAAGTGGAGCATCTCACATGAGGAATGCATTCTTGGATATAGATCATTTTTATTAGGCAGGAAACCAAGAACATTATCCATTCTGCTTCTCCTGAGAGCTAGTCATGTGATTTCCAGTTTCACAAGGAGACTGAGCAGCTGCCAGGGAAGCACTGCAGAAAGGCGTGAAGGCAAGGAGGGGCCGTTTATTGCTCTGGAATCTGTTTGGGACACAGATCGAAGCCCATTTCCTGAGTGCCCTGTCAGAAGCCTTGAGAATACAGTGATGCTGAGAGCGCCTTTGCGGTCTAAGGGGGCAGAACAAAGGATACAGGGAGAGTGGGTGCTCCTAAAAGCAGGATTGTAGATTTCTGGTGTCTAGGTGACATTCTTGGAATTGGCGACAGCTCTACTAGCAGAGAGAGCCGGGACAGGAGGATTATAGTCAGGTCGGCCAGGGAGGAAGGCTGTTTGGTTGATGTAGTAATGTAGCCAAGACAGAAATAAAGTCTCCCCAAAATAAGAAGTGTAAGCAGGATGGAATAAAGGGAGCAGGCAAAGAGACTGGCTCAGAAGTGGAGGTTGTGAATAGCTAGTTTTTGAGAAAGCTCCTTGCCCTGTGGAGTTTAGGTATCTAAGGGTATATGTAAGGCTGGAAGGCGAGCCTAGAAACCGGTGGAGCGTCTCCAGCCATAGACACATTGAAGAGCCAGTGGTTTAATGGATCTATGGAAAAAAAAATTTTTTTTTCATTCTCAAACTGTCCTCATGTGAATGTACCTAGGGGGTTTTAAAACTCTACAAACAAACCTCCCTGCAGATTGAACGTTCTTCTAGAGCTCTGATGGATGCTGAATTCTGATTTGTCCTAAGACTCAGAGTTGATATGTTAGAGTCGGTGTCTGTCCCCTCGATCAGCGTTAGCCTGCTTAGTACTGTCTCTGACTCACAGGTGAAATGGCAGCTGTTTTGTTGAAAGCTTCCCATCTTTCTTCCGTAGCTGCTCCATAAGGTCATCATTTTTGTAGTTGTTATGATATCTGATCATTGTGTTCTCTAGGAGAAGAAAATAAGCCCCTGGAACTTAGATGTTTTAAATTTTTTTGATATATTTCAAACAGAAGGAAGCTATAGAAAGCTGAAATAAACGTACTTTTTTTTTTTTTTTTAGGAATATCTAATCATTTGCCACACACACACACACACACACACACACACACACACACACAAAAAAAAAAAAAAAAAAAAAAAGAAAAAGAAAGAAAGGAAAAGAAAGAAAAGGACTGTCAGCAAAGAGAACAGGGCTTGCGTTCCTTTGAGTTCTCACCTCTGAAGTTACTTGACCTCTCCTGGTCTCATCTATGAAACCGGGGAGCAGCGACATCAGTGCTTTTCACTTGCAACATGTACATGACACACCTGGAAGCTCGGTAAAGCAGACTTTAATTCAGTTGAAGTCTGAGGTTCTGCTCCACTATGCCACTGTCCTTGGTCATATTTGAATAGCAAGGGCTCCTGAGTATTTCCAAGTACCTTTAATCCTCTATATATGTCTGAACTGCCCTGACAACCGACAATGTACTCAATTATGAAATCTAGAGCCCAGACTTTGCCTCATAGAGGAGGGCCCACCTGGCCTGGGAGGGGTCCTGGGTATACATCATTCTCAGAAAGGTCTTATGATAATCTTAATAGACTGTCAAGGGTGACTGTCACTATACAGAGCTCTAGGGGGGTCTATGAAAAGGTGCATGCACACACATGAGCACATATCTGTGCATTTTGCTCATGCATGTGTATGAATAAACACACACGAAGGATCATTAAGTATTGAAAATGAGAGTCTCTTCCATTTCTGCTTTTGATGTGTGTGTTGGGGGTGGGGGGGGGGAGGAAAGGGACAGAGAGGTTGTCACTCATCTTCTGCAACACAGTATTCCAACACAGAGAGGAGCCCTATCAGAACCCATGCCACAGCCTGATCAGATTATTGTAAAGCATTAAGTCCAAAGCAGCGGTAGTTGATGACTGCAGGGCTTTCGAAGCTTGAGAAGCTGAATACAGGGCGATGCTCTCTTGCGCCTGAGAGAAAACGGTCTGTGAAACAGCATCTATCTGCACAGAGGGTAAATGCTGTTAAAGGAGACTGACTATGAAGTTAAGGCCTCTGTTGAAGAAAAAAATGGCTCATTTGCTCAGTGAAGAACCTGAAAGGACTGACTGGAAGTTTGGCCTGGGAGACTTGGAGAGAAAAAGTTAATTGACTTATCTAAAATGGTGAGGAAAATTTGGACTTAGAGGTTGGTGAAGACTGGGAAGGTGGGAGAGGGGAGAGGATGGGAGGGGAGGGGATGAGAGGAGAGACAGCAACAAGGTCAGGGTGCTCTGGCTTGGTGTGCAAAGGCAAGCTGTTCCCTGGGTGTCTGTTGTGTAGTGGTTTCATCTGGGGTTAAAGCATTGCCTCTTGGAGGGAATATCTTTTAGGACATAGGCTGTAAAAAAAAAAAAAAAAAAAAAAAAAGGGAGGTGAAACAACAGGTTATTTTTGGACGGTGTTTCCAGGGAGTTGAAACAAAGCAAAGGAGAAAGGTCCCTTCTGCAGGGAAGCTCATTAACACAGAAAGGAAACAACTCAAAATAGCTTCAGGAAGTTCCTGAAAGGGACCAGATTTCCTGGGTTCCACTGTCCTACAGAGTATATCAACAGCAAACAATACTGCCAATCACCATCAAATAAAGCTGGGCTGTTTAGAAGAGGGATGCCTGTAAATCCCAGCACTCCAGAGGCAGAGGCAGGCCGATCTCTGTGAGTTCAAAGCCAGTCTGGTCTACAAAGTGAGTCCAGGACAGCCGAGGCTACACAGAGAAACCCTGTCTCAGAAAAACAAAGACAAAACCAACCAACCAACAACAACAAAAGAACAGGTTTAGACCCAGTAACCTTGAAGAAGCAAAGAGCAGTCAAGCATCTCTGAAGTGACACTCTTCAACCTGTTGAGCTGCCTGCAAGTTGTACAGTGGGCTCCGGGTTTCCTGTTTTTGTGAGCTGTTTCTCGTGCTGAGCTAGACTTTGGTCCTTCTGTAAGTAACCCCAATAGAACTCACAAAGTTGGACTTTGATGGATCCTTATTTGTTCAGTCATCAGTTCCCTGTCTGGGCTCAGTAGACGTTTGTTCTCATCTCCCTAGGAATAGTGTCATTACAGAACAGTGTCAAAGGGACTTGGAGAACAGGTAGTCTACACAAGTATCTGAGCAGGTTGCAGGAAAGTCTGTGGTGGCTTACTTACTTCCAGGGTCACTGGTGAAAGAATCTATGCCACATGCATAGATTACGAGACCAACAAAAAGCAACTTTCTCAGGGAGCCTATGTGGAGCCCAGATTGAGGAAGGAAAGCTGTTCCTTATTTGCATAAATTTCAGTGGCACTGGTGTAAGATTCCAGGTGGCCTGAGCTCACCTTAACAATAGCATTGTAGGCTGATATCAAGAACAAACAGAGCAAGTTAGCATTGTTAGCTGAGCAGAGCCCTCTACCTCACCCTGCCTGCTCGGAATTTACTGCCTCTACCTCACCCTGCTCCGAATTTACTGGACTCTGAGAAAAGGCCACATCCACATATCTTACCTCAAACATCTGCCAGAATCAACTGCCCCCAGCCCCCAAAAGGTCACCTTCGTTAGCCCAACAGTTGTTAACTAAACACTGTTGCCGAGTTCTGCTTCTGTAAAGGGCATTCAAACCCTCAGCTTTTGTAGGACGGGGTCCTCAACTCTTTTGATGTTGATGGACCCTGACGTGTCAGCTCAATAAAATTCCTTTGCTTTTGCGTCGACTCTGGACTCTGACTCTCACTGGGCTTCCAGAAATAGATTCTGAGGATGTGAGTCTAACACTGGCTCCTGTCTAGTCTGCTGAAAGGATCACAGCTACCCCAGTTGACTTTGGAGACACAGTCAAGTCAGACTTACTGGATGATATAGTGGAGAAAGGATCTGTAAATATTAATTCATTCTAAGCTCTATTGCCACTTTACAGGAAGTAGTGAGAGGGCTGGAGAGATGACCCAGTGGTTAAGAGCACTGGCTGTGCACTTCCAGAGGATCTGTGCTCAACTCCCAACACACACATGGCGACTAACCACCATACGTAATTACAGTTTCAGGGTATCCAGCACTTTCTTCTGGCTTCCACGGGGCCCTAGGCATGTACATGGTGGTGTACATGTATGAAAGCCTCATCATACATGTAACATACATAAATCTGGAAAAAAAATGTAGTTGATTCTAAAGAGTGTAGAGAGTGGCTAATTTTAGTATGATGAGAAACTAGGATTTGTAAACCTGACTCTTGAAAAAGCCGATTTAGTGAATGTTAGAGTGCTTCAGTCTGCCTACCTGTGATGTCATTGCTTACCTGCCATGGGGGCGTGGCCCTGCCCAGGGCCATATAAAAGGACAAACCGTCCGCATTGGCCCCTCTCTCTTCCTCTTCCTCTCTCTCCCCTCTCTTCTGTCTCTGTCTCTGTCCCTCTGGGGTACCTCTCTCCCCTTTCCTTCTCCCCCCATGCTCATTTAATAAACTCTTCCACAACATAATATCTGCTGGTACATTACTACCTTATTACTATTGTATTATATCTTATATATTAATCATAAAATTGGTGGCCCTGTTATGGAAAAGACTCTTCCATGACTATTTTTAGTTCTTAAGTCTGGAATCCTTCATACCGAACTCCATTATTCCAAATTTAATTCTAAATCTCCATTCATTCCACTCTTAGCCCATCACCGCTCTGCCTTTAGACCACAATTCTAAGCTGAGACAAATTTCTGCTGCTTTGCTTTCTCCTGGGACCAGGCACAGAAAGGTGATTCACTGTGCCACGTGGCACCTCCCCACTGGCACTGTTTGCAGCAAACCTGGGTGTGGGCCAGTGGACTGCCTCTGGCTGGCGTAACCTGTCTGCCCCTGGTGCTGCCTGCCCACCTGCTGTATTTTTGGTAAGCTACCAGTAAATCTCAACCCCCCGCCCCACGTAGCTTTGGTAAGCTCTTCATCGGCCATGGTCTTCTCTGGGATTACCAAGTGCAGATTTCCTCTGATTGGGCTGGGTACCCGAGCCCCACAGAATGCACGTACTGCCCGCAGATGGCCTAATTTGATTCCAAGGGATGCCAATAACAACCCATCCTGTCTAGGGTTAACTGCTGGGCCCCCAGCGGCTCCCTGCCCTGCTGGCTGTGTTCCACCAGCTTCGTGCACTCTCCAGTGTTCATTTTTTAATTATAGGAAAAGGTAGGAATGTTAGAATTCTTCAGTCTGCCTACTTGTCTCTGTGGACGAGTTAAGGGCCTTGAGGTGTCCCGGATCAGGCCAAGCCTATAGGCTTTGAACGTTTCCAAACCTACTTTATTTGGGGCTTTTTAATGCTTATACCTCCCTTCCAACCCACGATTACTCTGAACAGGAGAATTAAACCTTTTTAGACTCAGTTCTTTGGAGCGATTGCACTGGGATAATTGGCAGGATTCCAGCAGACCTGTTAAACAGCAAACCAGCAATTCAGCAAAGGTGACTGCAACCACAGCTGCTGGAACCTGGAGCAGCAGCCAGAACCCAGAATCTCAAAGCATTTTCTGGAGTGGTTCTCTCGAGGAGTGTCTCAAAGTGGAGCAATGAACAGCCAAACAATAGGAAAGGGTGCCAAGACCAAAAAGCCAAGGCTCTTTTTTGGGTGTGCGCGCGTGCGCACACACACACACACACACAGACACACACACACAGACACACACACACACACACACACACACACACACACACACACACACACACACACACAGTCTCAGAGTTCATACTAGGATGTTTGCCAGTTGGCAAAGATCATGCCCCTGCAAGAGGTGGTTGGTTCATCTTCTAGTGGATAAACATCACCTGTTTTCTCACAAGTCTGTTTCCAGTGGGAAAATACTGCACAGCCTCACACAAGTCTGTTTCACATCCCACACTTGGGATCAAAGCAAAAACTTACTTACAACTGCTATACCAGCCTCCAACAGAAACTCCCTTGCTTAATCCATAATGTTAAAATTTGATTGGATGACTCCGACACTCACCAATGCCCCTTCTCATTGCAGTTTTCATCCTTTAAATATGCAATCAACTTCCCCTCAGGGATGTGGTTCAGATCCCAGACTGCCCCCCACCCCCAGCTCAGAAAACAAAGCTTTCATTTTAAGTTTCTGTGTCTGAAATGAGTTTTCTCAGCTTTCTCCCCCACTCAATCCCGCCCCCCCACCCCAAGAACCCAACACTATTAGAGTTTTAGGAAATTATTTCCATGTAGTTCAGTAATTCCCTGGAAAACTGTCTTCCTTATTTAGAAGTGTTAACTTAAAACATTTGTAATATAAATGCCTGGTGTGCTTTTGCACTCAGTATGTGGCCTGCGGAATTGTATCTGGGCCTCAGCATAGGGCGATACTGAAGGGGACCCATTGTGATTGAAATCCTGCCTAAACTTCACTTACCAAACTGTGGACCCCTGAGTGTGACTCTTTTCTGTGAAGAATACCTTTTTATGGATGCTCTTGACTGTAGGGTTCACTGTTCCTAAATTTACACCAGATGGCATGTAAACTGGCAAGAAGTGATGCCACACGAGGGTGGGCCATATGGTCCCCCATTACCTATGACAAAATGCAAATAAGGGTGGACTTCTCTATGTGGATATGGAAACAGAAGGCCAGGAAAAAATTGGACGTTTCTAACTATAGATTCCCTTGCACTGACCGATTCTCAGGGACCCCGAGAAAATTAAAGTACTTTATAGTAAGTGTGATTTAAATTTGAACTTTTCAATGCCTTCCAGATGTTTTTGAATTCCCATATCTATGTATTAGAGTTTTAAAGATAAAAGTATCCTGTGTCCACGAGGCTGCTTCAGGGTCTCTGGGGCCTGGGAGGCTAGGAAGTATCGGAAGACATTTAGAGTTTGAGGTCCCAGGGCGCCTGGGTCTGACTCTGTTCTAGTCAACGTTGCGTAGCCCACCTGTAGCAGAGCGCTTCCCAGAAGTGTGCATGGGAAAATGTAGTCTCAGAGTTGAAATGCACATGAGTGGGGCCCCGTGGAGCTAGACAAGAGAAGAGAAAGCAAGCTACATGGCTGAACAGAATTAAAACCACATTTATTTGGGGTTTAAAACTTCTTCTTTACCAGGACTTTTCAGGGTCTAGAGCTTGTGTTGGAGTGGCGCTAAGAATCACGACTTTGTAAAATGTCATGTTCGCATGTATGTAAGTTTCAAAATGCCTTCATTAACTTTTGGTGGTCAGAGAAACATGCGCCTAAGACATTTACCATTGTATTCATTGCATTTTGTGTATTAACATAATATGTCAGATGCTGTGTCTAATACTAGGGCCACACAAATATCAAGACACAGGCCTTGCCCTCACATTACACATGGGTGTATAGGTCACCTGAGTGGGTGTTTCCAGCGGAGAGTGTCAAATGATAGAGAAGCTCAGAATTTTTTTAGATTTATTTTATTTATTGTATATGAGGGCATCAGATCACATTATAGATGGTTATGAGCCACCATGTGGTTGCTAGGAATTGAACTCAGGACCTCTGATAGAGCAGGCGGTGCTCCTAACCACTGAGCCATCTCTCCAACTCTAAACTCAGAATTTTAATGGGGCTAATAAGAAGCAATTCCAACCCAACCCGATTGAGGTGAGCTAAGGAAGGTTCCAGGGAGACATGGCTGCTTGAATCTCAGGAGAGACTCTTCTTCTGCACTGGATGAGCTGTGGCTCTCTTACCCACAGTATGGGTTGCTTTAGTTTCTGTCCAGGATCAAGTCCTTACCTTCCATGGACAGTATCTCAGACCTAGGGAAAGCATCCACCCGGAAAGCATTGCCATGTCTTTCCTCTAAACTCTTACTTGACTCAGTACAGAAGGCAATAGCACTCTCCTGAAGTCCCTTCCTCCCCACACAGGCCAGCTTCATCCCAAAGAGCTTCATGTGTGTCTCGCAGACATGGTATACAGTTATCTTTCTGGATGGAGATGTCTGAATTAAAAATAACCATGTATTGAGATGGCTCAGCTATTATTCTCAGATTAGGAAATCTAGGTAAGGACCCTTTCATTAAGCTACATCCCCAAACTCTGATTAAGAAACCGATGTTATGTTGCAGAACTTAGACTTTTTCGTTTAAAGAATAAAAATTCAAATAAATCATTGTTTCATTTGTTACTGTTCAATTTTGTGTGGAGCACTATGACAGAAAGACATTGCAAAAATTTCGGGCCCTCTGTCCTGGTTAGTGGAAGCATTATAAAGAACAAAAAAATGGGGCTGGAGAGATGGCTCTGTGGTTAGGAACACAGGCTGCTCTTCCAGAGGACTCAGATTCAATTCTCAGAACCCATGTGGCAGCTGATAACTGCCTGTAACTCCAGTACCAGGGGATCTGACACTTTCTCCTGGCCTCCTAGGGCACCAGGCACACATGTGGAGTATAGATATATACTCAGGCAAAACATAGAAATAGAAATAAATAAATAAATATAAAATAATAATCCAGTTTGAATTGAATACCAGTTCACCACCAATGGCTTGTTTTAAATAGAGTTGCAAGCAAATCTATGCTGGTACACCCACAACCTACCCTCACTTAGCATGGATTTTGCAGGAGAGCAAGTTTAAATCTATCAGCCAATAAAACATGAGACTAAGAATAGCCTAGATGGAAGGTGATATTCAAGGCATTTATTGGTTGATAGCTGAGAAGCTTGGAGAGGTAAGGCCATAGCCATCAGCTGAAGCCAGAAAGAAAGGCATGCAGTGGTATCCTACTGTGCATTGGGTTATTACAACAGAAAATCTTATACTGGGAAAATTGTAAAGAAAAGAAATGTATTTCTCATAGTTCTTGAGACTGAGAAGTCTAAGGGCAAGGGCTTATGGTATGTGGTAAGGCCCTCCTTTCTTGTGGGAATTCTAAAGCCTATGAGGTGGTCCAGGGCATCACCTGTGAAATAGAACACAGGTGTCTCTTCATTAGGGTCACTACTGCTGTGATGGAGCACCATGACCAAAGCAAGCTGGGGAGGACAATGTTCATTTGGCTTACACGTCCACAGATCTGTTCATCAGCAGAGGAAGGCAGGGTAGGAACTCAAGCAGGGCTAGATCTTGGAGTCAGAAGCTGATGCAGAGGCCATGGAGGAGTGCTGCCTACTGGTTTGCTTTTCATGGCTTTCTCAGACTACTTGTTTTTGCTTTTTTGTTTTGTTTTCTTTCTTTCTTTTTGTTGTTTGTTGTTTTTTTTTTTTTTTGAGACAGGATTTCTCGGTGGTACCCTCGGCTGTCCTGGACTTGCTTTGTAGACCAGGCTGGCCTCGAACTCACAGAGATCCACCTTCCTCTGCCTCCCTGAGTACTGGGATTACAGGTGCGTGCCACTGTTATAGAACCTAGGACCGCCAGCCCAGGGATGGCACCACCTACAATCACTAATTAAGAAAATGCCCTACAGGTTTTCCTACAATATGATCTTTTAGGAGCATTATTTTCTTTTTACTCCCCCCACCCCACCCCTGAGACAGGGTTTCTCTGTGTATTCTTTGCTGTCCTGGATTCACGCTGTAGGTCAGGATGGCCTTGAACTCACAGAGGTCCACCTGCCTCTGTCTCCCTGAGTGCTGGGATTAAAGATATACACCACTGCCTAGCACTGGAAGCATTTTCTTAATTGAGATTTCCTCCTTTCAGATGGCATAAGCTTGTTTCAGGTTGGCATGAAAGTATCCAGTACTCCAAAGTGTGTCAAAGTTTATTTTTATATTGCTGAAAAAGATAGTTCCTTAATAAATCAATTCATCTGAGAACAGGTCAACTCACTCACAAGGGCACTTTACAAAGGCCCTATCTGGTCCCTTTTTAACAATTTATTCATACATTTATTTAAATGTGTGTAGGAGTTATTTATTTATTTATTTATTTATTTATTTATTTATTTAATGTCTATAGGAGGTATACCTGAATGTATGTCTGTGCACCACATGCACGCACTGCCCATGGAGGCCAGGAGAGGGTGTCAGATTCCTCCTGGGACTGGAGTTACTGACAATTGTGAGTGATCTTGTTGGAACTGAGACTCAAACCTGGGTCTTCTGCAAGAGCGCTCAGTGCTCCTGACTGCTGACCCATTTCTCCGGCCCCTGCTCTCATTTCTTAATACTCACCACGGGGATTACATTTCAGTATTGGTTTTGCTGAGCTAGTCACAGACAGCATGGCGTATGGCTGGCAGAGATTCCGGTTAAGGCTTGATTCCAGGATGACCTTGTGTACTTCACAACCTAACTCTGTCATCTCCCCCCTCAGACCTGCTCTGCTTCTTGTGTCCCCATCCCAGGGATGTGACGGTCACCTGTCTGTCCAGGAGTGGATGTAGGTAGGGCCACCTCAGCTTTGGTGCCTTTGTCAGCTTCCCTGAGTTCTTTGACTACTCCTTGCTCTCTCTCACCTCTATAATGTTTCTCATGTTTAGGATGTTTGACAGTCGCGTCTTCCTTCATTGCAATCTATCTCTGCTTTCCTTAAGCCTAGGCCCATCAGAGGGTCTTGAAGTATATGATGTGGGCCCCACCATTGCGTTTATCCGGATTGTCACTGCCTGGCTATAACTAAATGCAGAGGAGTGTAGTTGGCTGGTTTTGTGTGTCAACTTGACACGAGCTAGAGTCATCAGAAGAAGGAGTCTCAGCTGAGGGAATGCCTCTGTGACATATTTTCTCAGTTAGTGATCAATGGGGGAGGACCTAGCTCGCTGTGGGTGGGGCCATTGTTGGGGGATGGTCTGATGTATTTTGGTGCTAATTACTGGTTGCTGTCTCTGTGACCCACCTTTTAATTAATAAAAAGCCATCCCATCTGGGCAGGGCAAAGGAGATAGAAGTGTGGCTAAGATTCACTGGCTTAGGGGAGAGAGAGAAGAATTCTGGGAAGAAGAGGAGGAGAGACCCTGAGGAGAGGAGTAGAAGGCCGCCATGGGTTAGATGGAGGAGAAGCACATGGCCGGCATGGATGGAGAATCCGGCCCAGATGAAGAACATTAGCAAGTATCTGGGATTATGGATGGGAGGTAGCTTGATAGAAGTTATTGGAAGCAGATGGCATGGGATTGGGACAGGGATCCCATGCCTGCCCCACTATGGGAGGTAGTTTAGAGAATTGATATCTGCCCTGCCCCAGGTTAACTAAGGCTATTTTAAAATATAACAAGTGTCTGTGTCTTAGTTGATTGTTAGCCGGGCCTATTGATGATAATACTGGTAGTTTAAAAACAATAGGCCATCCCTGGGCTGATGGTCCTGGGTTCTGTAAGAAAGCAGGCTGGAAAGGGGAATATGGAAGTATATAGGGAAGACAGATTAAAAAGAGTAGATTAGTGAATTTACTCCTCAACTTAGTGCCTCAATTGTCAAACACAATTTAATTCATTGGTATAGAATTTTGTATATAGATGCAAAATAAATTTAATTTTAGATACAGAGGTATGGAATTCAAATGTAAGATTATTTTTCACACACATTGTATGTATTTCTACTCTAATATGAGGTATTGTACCCTTATAACTCAATTACAATACAAGGTTTACTTCCAATGCTTTGAAAGTGTTATTGCAGGCTGTTTAGGATAAATAAGTTATACAAGTTAATTGTTAGTTGATCAAATCAGGGTCATATCAATTAGCAGTCTATTTTTATCACAAGAATATACATCTTAGGTGCAACAGATAGATATGATTCTATAGAAAGATAAGGTAAAATAGTTAGATAAGGTCTTCAAAAACCTCAGAGACATACAGAATATGGCATTTAAAACTGTTTTTATTATTTTAAAGGTTCATTGACAACGAGACAGGTTAGCTCCTGACAACACCTCAAAGAGGATGATAAGCATCAAAGAACCTCCTTATGGAGATGGCTTCAAATGTGGCAAACAAGCCACTGGGAAAAATGTCCTAGTTTCTACCACAGACAAAATTCTGCCAAAAAAAAAAAGGGCAAGCTTGGATGCAGACAGAGTCTACGGCCAAACTCTGCCAAGATAGGGTAAGCAAGTCCTCAGTAGTTCCTGCCTCACAGATATGTCTAAGGCTGAAGATGATGCTTCAACATTATAGAAAGTTTTGGGTAACTCTTCAGGTAGCAAACTGTCTCTGTCATCTTCTCACTTGGAAAGCTACTAACTTGCACTCCAGGCATACTCAGGTAATCAAGTTTATTCCTTCTCAAGTCTCTGATGGAGTTGAAGACAAGATAGCTTAGTTTTACAATTAGCCTTAGTTGCTTAGGGGTTAAGATGTTTTTAGGTCTAGATAGATGTTTTAAGTTGATAATGACAAGGTATGATAGACATTGATTTACGTTCAGAATTTTAGATGCACCAAGACAGGGAAGATGTTTTTCTTCAGGGCTGTCAAATACAAATAACCAAAACACTAAGAATGTAACATTTATATATTTCCTGATTGTACCATGGTTCTTCTTGCTGTAAGTAGTTTATTGTATATATGTGCAATAATATAAATGTATATGTAAAAATAAAAAAATATTTAATTAAACAAAAAGAAGAAAGAAAGAAAGAAAGCAGGCTGATCAAGCCACGATGAACAAGCCAGTAAGCTACACTCCTCCATGGCCTCTTCATCAGCTCCTTCTTCTGGGCTCCTGCCCTGTTTGAGTTCCTGTCCTGACTTCCTTCAATGATGAACAGCAATGTGGAAGCGTAAGCTGAGTAAACCCCTTTCTCCCCAACTTGCTTTTTGGTCATGGTGTTTCACCACAGCAATAGAAACCCTAACTAAGACAAGGAGCATCTGTGATGAAGGACTGTCGGTTCCAGTTTCCAGAAGCCACCCCATGGCTGATGCTCAACAATGTCTGGTAGAGTTGCTATGTCCAAAGGTGGATAGCTGTCTTCTAGAAGGTTCATGAACAAGCATAGCATAGCAAAAAATATAGGAAATTTCCCTAATCTTGTCCTTGCTTTTACCTCTTTACTTGCCAATTGCTGTGATGTTTTCATACTAAGCACACATGACTGGATACCCGGTGTGCTATTCCAGCCTAGCATTTAACAATGGCTATTTGTTGAGCCCTCTTTATGACCCAGATTGCTTTGTAAGCAGCTTATAGATGTTCACTCATTAAGCCTTCACAACAGCTCTGCAGGAGGAGGCGCAGGTTCTCTCACCTTCAGTTGGTAAATGCGGAATTGAGACTGAGGCCTAGGGAATGTGGCCTCAGTTCAGCTTTCTGCTCTGACAGTTCTAGCTGCGTGAGGTGGGCAGAGAACATGGATTTTCCTTTTCTGAGCTATCAAAGGGAAGTTGCTTGCAAACCTTTGACTCCTAGATTTTTAGTTTTTTTTTTCTTTTTAATTTTTAAATTTTTATTAATTTATTCATATTACATCTCAATGGTTATCCTATCCCTTGTATCCTCCCATTCTTCCCTCCCTCCCGCTTTCCCCCCATTCCCCTCCCCTATGACTGTGACTGAGGGGGACCTCCTCCCCCTGTATATGCTCATAGGGTATCAAGTCTCTTCTTGGTAGATTTTTAGTATTTTTAATGAATATTTTTACTTTAAAATACTTAAGGTATTTGCTATTTTTCTCATAGCAATGACAAAACACATGGCATAAGTGTTTAGGGAAGAAAGGGCTTGTGTTTACTTATAGCATAGGGGGTCACAGTCTGCCTCGGTGGGGAAGTAATGGTGGCAGAGGCCCGAGGCTTCTGCTCCCCAGTACACAGGTGTCTGCGTTTGGTTTGTTTTCTCTCTCGATTCTGACTGGGACGCCGGCCCACTGACTGCCCTGCCACACTTAGTATCCATCTCTCTTCCTACATCAATTAGCCTCATCTTGGTAATCCTTTAAAAATATGGCCAGAGACTTGGTTTCCATGGTGATTTTAAATCCCATCAAGTTGACAAAGTTAAACATCACAGTTGTGAACAAAATATTAGGTTTCATGATATCATTTTTAGACATAATTTGCCTTTGTTCCCCTGTCCTCTTCCTCCCACGCCCATACTCCACCTTGTACCCTTCCACCCCCCAGCACCTTCTGCCGCTGCTTTCAGTGACATGTGCTCTGTCGCCCCCTCTTCTTCCTCAACACTTCTTTCCCATCCCAGGATCCGCCCCTCCTGCTGCTCTAGTTTCACTACCTGTACCACAGACAGACTGACTGACAGACAGACAGAAACACACACATGCATGCATGCACATACACAGGCACACATGCACATGGTATACATGCATTCACATGAGTGCATGAGCATAATACTGATGTGCAGGCAGGCGCATGCCTGTGGCATGTGTACACACGTAGAAGCTAGTATCCACATATGGGAGGGTACATGTGGTATTTGTCTTTCTGAGTCAGAATTATCTTATTTAATATAACTTCAAGATTCACTAATTTTCCTACAAATTCCATAATTTCAGTTTTCTTTATGTTTTAGCAAAATTCCATTGTTTATACATGACTTGGACCAGCAGGTGGTTCTTTATCGAGAAGTTAGGTCCAGGGGATCAGAGATAAACAATATAGACCAGGTGGCTTAGTAGGTATGCAGTCTCTAAGTCAGCAGAACCTGTCATGCAATAGGACGAAGTCAGGGAGGAACTAATCAAACAGTGCAGCACAAGGAAACACAGGGGATGTCGAGTGCATCAGACTGGGCACTCAGTGGCCTTGGGACTGATAACCACAGTCCCCTAGGGAGGGAAGGCTTGGGTTCTCAGGCTCTGAAGCCACGGCCCCCTCAAGGCCCTAGCCCCAGGCCATCACAGACCCAGCCAAGCATATTCTTGGTGCTGAGAAAGCTGTGTTCTTTATCTATACATCAGAGCCCCAAGAAAAAGCTCCCGAGCCACTGGCGCCAGACTATTACTGGCTCTGGCCTATTACTGGCACTGGCAGGTGTGTTCCTGGTTTTAGACAAGGAACTATGGTTCTTCTCTGTACCCCAGGGCCTTGGGGAGTGGGGTGGGGAGTCCTTGGGTCAGCCTAGGCCTCAACAGTACGTCGAGCATTTCCATGATCCATCGAAGTTCTGGGTTTTTAGCTATTGTCAGTAGAGAAGCACTAAGTATGGCTGTGCAAACATGTCTGTGGTGCAATACAGAATCCTCTGGGCATGTGCACAGATGTATGAGAGCTGGCTCACAGGGAAATTATATTTTTAGCTCTTGAGAAAAACCTCACACCAATGTCTATAGTGACTGTCCCAGGCGATACTCCAACAGTGAATAAAGGTCCCTCTTTTCCCACATGCTCGCTCACAGGCATCTGTGTCCTTGATGATAGTCATTCTGATTGTAGTGAGATGGGATCTTGCATTTTCCTTGGGGATAAAGATGTTGAGCACTTAAATGGCTTTCTTTTCTTTCTTTCTTTCTTTCTTTCTTTCTTTCTTTCTTTCGTGTGTGTCTGTTTGTCTGTGTCTATGCATTCATATGTGTCCCATGGCGCACAAGTGTGGGTAAGAAGGCAACTTGTGGGAGTTGGCTCTCTCCTTCCATTGTTTGGGTCCTGGAGACTTGACTTATGTCATCAGGCTTTGTCACAAGCTCCTTTAGCTACTGAGCCACGTTGCTGTCCCAGATGTTGAATACTTTAAAAAGATATTTACCAGACACTTGTGTTTTCTTCTTTTGAGAACTGTTTCATTAGCCCATTTACTGATTGGCAGTGTGTGTGTGCACGCGCGTGTATTTAATTTTAGCAGTTCTTTATATATATTAGATAGTCACCGCATCTCTGAAGAACAGCTAGCAAAGATTTTTGCCCGTTCTGCTTGCCTGCTTGGTCTGCTGTTATTTCCTTTGCTGTACTGAGCTGTTAAGTGATGTACTCTCGTTTGCCAATTCTTGAGGCTATTTTCTGTGCTGTTGGCATCCTGTTTAGAAAGATCTTGCCTATGTCTATATTTTAAAGCACTCCCTTGTATTTTCCTCTGGAAGCTTCAACAATTCAGGCTTGAAATTGAGATCTTATCAATTTGGACTGAAATTTTGCAATTATATATATATATGTATATATATTCCTTCTTCTGTAGATGGGTGTCCAGCTCTCTCAGCATCTGGCAGTGTATATTTTGATACCTCTGTCAAATGTTGGATTCCATAGCTATGCAGGTTTATGTTTGGATCCATTATTTTGTTCCATTGGTCCACATGTTTGTTTTCATGCCCAGTACCGCACAGTCTTTGTCACTGTGGTTTAGTAGTATAATTTGAGTTCAGGTGTTGTATCTTCTTTGGTATTTTTCATCACTATTTTAAGGTTTTTCATTCTACATTTCTTTACTTTTTAAAAATTTCGATAGTACCTTATTTATGGACAGTGAAATTTGATTCTTTTAAAATTTTCATGCATCATGAAATGGTCTTATTTTCAAGTTTTTAAAAAGTATTTAAAATATTAAAACCATCCTAGCTTGCAATTCCTACCAAAACTTGATGTACACTTGATTTATTTTTAATACTGTCACTTTAATAAAACTACTTTGTGATAGCAGTTTCTTCTTTCAAATGAAATCACATACATAAGACATTAAAGTTATCTTTTAGTAGTATTTTTTTCTCTTCTAATGAGATTATACAAATATTGAAAATCACAGCAGAATTGCTTTTGACTTCATAGCTCTAAGGATGGCTACTGGCTCGCTACCCTTAGTTACTCACCTAGGGAGGTCTAGTCAAAACCCATCTGAATATCCCTGAGAGCATAATTCTATGGTGCTCAAAATCCCCCTAGAGAACAGAGGAGCGTGAGGTTGAGCTAAGTGTGCTGATGCATTAGGTTTATTTTGAAATACTTTTTTGTGTTATTGTGATTGAAATATTTTCCCTCAACAAATTTATTTTTGGTATATAGGAAAGTTACTGAATTTTGTATGTTGATTTTATATCATGCAACTTTTCTGAAAGTATTTATAAAATCTACAAAATTTTCACCTGAGTCTGTAGAATCCTTTAAGTATAGCATCATGGTGTTTGTGAGCGGGGATAATTTGATAGCTCCCACCCCCCATTTTTATATTTTTTAAGTCTTTCTCCTATCTCTCCATTTTAACTAAGACTTCAAACATTGTATTGATTATAAATGGTTAGCCTTGGAAACCTTGTCTAATTCTAAATCTTAGAGAAAATTTCTGTCTCCCCACACCTCCAGCACTTAATTTTGGTTATAGATTTGTCATACATAACTATTAATATTTTGAAATATGTTCCATTTCTTTCTTTTTTTGGGGTGGGGTTTGGTTTTCCAACTCAGGGTTTCTCTGTGTACCTTCACTGTCCTGGGTTCACTTTGTAGACCAGGCTGGCCTCGAACTCACAACGATCCGCCTGCCTCTGCCTTCCAGGTGCTGGGATTAAAGGCACGCACCACCATGCCTGGCTTCCATTTATTTCTGATTTCAGGATTTTTATCACAAGGCCTTGTTGAACTTCATTAAATGTCTTTTTTGTGTCTATTGAGATGATCATGTGGTTTTTCACTTAGGATTATTTGTATATTGTATCACATTTATTAATTTGTGTATGCTAAACAAGCCTTACATTTCTGGGTTAAAATCAATTTGGCCATTGTATATGATGTGCTGGTTAGTTTTTGGTTTTGTTTTTGGTTTTGTTTTTGGTTTTCGGTTTTGTCAGCTTGAAACAAGCTATGGTCATTTGGGAGGATGGAACCTTAATTGAGAAATGTCTCCATCAGATTGGCCTCTAGGGAAGTCTGTGGGGGCATTTCCTTCTTAGTGATTAATGTGAGTGGTTCCAGCTCACTGTGGGTGGTGTTCCCTGCCTGGATCAAAGATTCATTGTTCATTGAAAAGCATATTGTTCAGTCTTTAAGTATTTATGTGGTTCCTGACTTCCCTCTTACTGTAGATTTTTAAAAATACTTTTATTTTATTACACATGTATAAAACAAACTACATACAGCAGGGGCAACCATGTGACAATCATGAGAATAATGAGGTCTATACATGTTACATTCATAGTGACTTGGCCATCTGCATTCGTCCCATCTGAAGTAAGTGTTTCCTGTCTTGTTGGGTCTAAATTTCCGAATGAGATTCAATATCTATCCTATCTCAACTCTAATAGCTTAACTTCTTTATCTTGATCTAAAACAATCTTATCCCCTAACCACCTAAACTTGGTTGTAAAACTATACTATCTTGTCTTCAATGCCCCTCAGAGATTTGAGAAGGGCAAAACTTAAATCCCTGAGTGAACCAGCAGTGTGGGTTAGCAGTTTCCAAAATGTACAAATTGACTTACACACTTTACTGCCTGACCAGTCACCCAATACACTTTATAACATTGGAGCCTCATCTTCAGCTTTCTGGCCTAATATCTCTGCCAGACTTGTTCGCAGGGCAGGAACTATTGATGACTTGCTTACCCTGACTCGGTAGAGTGTGGCCGTCGACTCTGCCTGCATCTAAGTTGCCCATTTTTAGGCAGATTCTGTTTGTGGCAGGAACGAGGACATTTTGCTCAATGGCTGGTTTGCCACCTTTGAAGCTTTGATGCTCATCATCTTCTTTGAGGTTGGCTGGGTCTTGCCAGGAGTTAACTTTTCTTGTTGTCGAAGAAATTTAGGATTGTAAGAACAACTTTAAATGTCATATTCTGTGTGTCTCTGAGGCTTTTGAAGACCTTATTCAACTAATTTACCACATATATCAACAGTGTCATATCTATCTGTTAGACTTAGGATATGTATTCTTGTGTTAAAATCTGCCAAGTATTTGACATGCCCATGTTTTGTATCAGTATACTAAATTCTATAGCAATGACTTAGACATAACCTTCATTATAAGTAACAATTAAGGCCTTGAGCTAAAGAGTAGGTTCAATCATCTAGCTTTGTTCTATCCTCCCTCTATGTTCCTAAGTCTCCCTTTCTTTCCTTTCAGCTCCCATCTCCTTGCCTATGTATGCAAGATAAAGGCAAAGAGAGATGTTCCTGTGCCTCCCCTAACTTTTTCTCTGTATAAGACCAATAATGACTTATGACCACCTCCCGATGAGAATAAGCATTTGTAGATCAAGCAAGCAAACAGCAACCTATACGACACCCCCCTTGGAGGGAATGGGTCTGGGTTATCTTGCTTAGGATGATCATTTCTAATTCCGTCCATTTGCCAGCAAAACTCAAGATTTCCTTGTTCTTAATAGCTGAATAGTATTCCATTGTGTAGATGTACCACAGTTTTTTATCCATTCTTCAATTGAGGGACATCTTGGTTGTTTCCAGGTTCTGGCTATTATGAATAAGGCTGCTATGAACATAGTTGCACAAATGTCTTTGTTGCATGGTGGGGCATCTTTCGAGTATATGCCCAGGTATAGCTGGGTCTTGGGGTAGAGCTATTCCCAATTTTCTGAGAAAGCGCCATATTCCTTTCCAGAGTGGTTGAACAAGTTTGCACTCCCACCAGCAGTGGAGAAGTGTTCCCCTTTCACCACATCTTTGCTAATTGGATAGGTGTAAGATGGAATCTCAAGGTCATTTTGATTTGCATTTCCCTGATGAGTAGGGATGTTGAGCATTTCTTTAAGTGTTTCTCAGCCATTTGATATTCCTTATGAGAATTCTCTGTTTAGTTCTGTACCCCATTTTTTAATTGGGTTATTTGGTTTGGTAGTGTTTAATTTCTTGAGTTATTTACATATTTTAGATATCAGCCCTTTGTCCGATGTAGGGTTGGTATAGATTTTTTCCCAATCTGTAGGCTGTTGTTTTGTTTTGCTGACCCTGTCTTCTGCCTTGCAGAAGCTTCTCAGCCTCATAAGGTCTCATTTATTCATTGTTGATCTTAGAGCCTGAGCTGTTGGTGTTCTGTTCAGGAATTTGTCTCCTGTGCCAATGAGTTCTAGGGTCTTACCCACTTTTATTCTAATAGATTTAGTATCTCTGGTTTTATGTTGAGGTCTTTAATCCACTTGGACTTTAGTTTCATACAGGGTAATAAATATGGTTCTATTTGCATTTTTTTACATGTATACATCCAGTTGGACCAGCAACATTTCTTGAAGATGCTTTCTTTTTTCCATTGTACTGTTTTTGGCTTCTTTGTCAAAAATCAAATGACCATATGTGTGTGGGTGTATATCTGGGTCCTCAGTTCAATTGCATTGGTCAACTGGCTTATTTCTATGCCAGTACCATGCTGTTTTTATTACTGTTGCTCTATAGTACAGCTTGAGATCAGGGATGGAGATTCCTCCAGTAGATCTTTTATTGTATAGGATTGATTTAGCTATCCTGGGTTTTTTGTTTTTCCATATGAAGTTGAAGATTGATCTTTCCATTTCTGTAAAATATTGTATTGGTATTTTGATAGGGATTGCATTAAGTTTGTAGATTGCTTTTGGTAGGATGGCCATTTTTACTATGTTGATTCTCCCAATCCGTGAGCACAGGAGATCTTTCCATTTTCTGATATTCTCTTCAATTTCTTTCTGTAGTGACTTGAAGTCTTTTCCATAAAGGTCTTTCACTTTCTTGGTTAGATTTACAACCAGATATTTTATATTGTTTGAGGCTATTATGAAGGGAGTAATTTCCCTAATTTCTTTCTCTGTCCTTTTGTCATCTGTGTACACAAGGGCTACTGACCTTTTCATGTTAATTTTGTATCCTGCCACTCTGCTGAAGCTGTTTATCAGCTGTAGGAGTTCTTTGGTTGACTTTTGGGGATCACTGATATATATTATCATATCATCTGCAAATAGTGAAACTTTAACTTCTTCTTTTCCTATATGTATCCCCTTGATCTCCCATAGCTGTCTTATTGCTCTAGCTAGGACTTCACGTACTATATTAAAGAGCAGTGGAGAGAGTAGGCAGCCTTGTTGCGTCCCTGAATTCAGTGGGATTGACTTAAGTTTCTCACCATTTAGCTTGATGTTGGCAATAGGTTTTCTGTATATTCCCTTTACTATGTTTAGGTATGTGCCTTGTATTCCTGATCTCTCTAAGACTTTTTACATGAAAAGGTGTTGGATTTTGTCAAATGCTTTTTCCACATATAAAGAGATGATTATGTGACTCTTTTTCTTCAGTTTGTTTATATGATTAATTACATTGATGTATTTCCTTATATTGAACCACCCCTGCATGCCTGGTATGAAGCTGACTTGGTCATGATGGATGAGATTTTTTATGTGATCTTGTATTCAGTTTGCCAGAATTTTGTTGAGTATTTTTGGCACTATGTTCATAAGGGAGATTGGACTAAAATTCTCTTTCTTTGTTGGATCTTTGTGTGGCTTAGATATTAAGGTGATTGTGGCTTCATAGAATGAGTTTGGTAGTGTTCTTTCTGTTTCTATTATGTAGAATAGTTTGAGGAGTATTTGTATTCTTCTTTGAAGGTCTGGTAGAATTCTGTGCTGAATCCATCTGACCCAGGGCTCTTTTTGGTTGGGAGACTTTTGATGACTGCTTCTATTTCCTTAGGGGATATAGGACTGTTTAATTTGTTTGCCTGATCTTGATTCAACTTTGGAAAGTGGAATTTATCAAGGAAATTGTCCATATCCTTTAGATTTTCAAATATTGTGGCATATAGGCTTTTGAAGTAAGACCTAATGATTCTTTGGATTTCCTTGGTATCCGTTTTCATTTTTCCCTTTTCATTTCTGATTTTATTAATTTGTGTACTCTCCCTTTGCCTTTTAGTGAGTTTGGCTAAGGGTTTGTCTATCTTGTTGATTTTATCAAAGAACTGGCTCTTGGTTTCGTTGATTCTTTGAATTGTTTTCTTTGTTTCTAACTTACTGATTTCAGCGCTGAGTTTGATTATTTCCAGCTGTCTACTCCTCTTGGGTATGTCTGCTTCTTTTTTCCTAGAGTTTTCAGGTGTTCCATTAAGTTGCTTATATGCGATGTCTCCAGTTTCTTTATGAAGGCAGGGGTGAAATAAAGAAAAAAATCAAGGACTTCCTAGAGTTCAATGACAATGAAGGCACAACATATCCAAACCTTTGGGACACAATGAAAGCAGTGCTAAGAGGAAAATTCATAACACTAGGTGCCTTCATCCCCCTTCCCCTATTCTTCAGTAAAAGGGAGCCACCCATCCTTTCTCATCCACCCCAGCTCATCAAGTCACATCTGGCAGGACTGCTTTGCCAGGCCACAGAGGAAGAGGACATGCTTAGCCTCGATGTGACTTGATGAGCTAGGGTGGATGAGAAAGGGCAGGTGCTCTCAAGGACCAATGAAGGACTCCAGAAACTACCTCTCAACATCAAACACAGCAAGATGAATATAGGCCAGCATAGAAACATGAACAACAAAACCCAAAACAATATGGCATCTCCAGATCTCAGCTATCCCAAAGAAAGCAATCCGGAGAACTCTAGCACAATTGAAATACAAGAAAATGACCTCAAATCCTTAGTAATGAAGATAATAATGGAGGAAACAAATAAATTTCATAAACAAATGCAGGAAGATGCAGCCAAACAAGTAGAAGATATAAAAAGAGGCTTATAGAGAGGCACTGGAAGGAATTCAGGAAAATACAAATAATCAAGTCAAGGAAATCAATAAAACAGTTCAAGATCTGAAGATGAAAATGGAAACAATGATAAAGACACAGAGAGCGGAAAAATGGGAAAGAGAAAGGTTAGAGAAGAAAGCAAGCATCAAAGAGGCTAGTTTCTCTAACAGAATCCAAGAGATGGAACAAATCTTGAGACTAGAAGATACAATCATAAGTCTTGAAGCAACCATCAAAGAAAATGCTAAATCTGAAAAATTCTTGATACAAAATATCCAAGAAATCAAGGACACCATGAAAAGACAAAACCTGAGGATAATAGGCATTGAGGAAAGAGAAAAGACCCGACTTCAAGGCCCAGAAAATATTTTAAACAAAATCATAGAGGAAGATTTCCCCAATATAAAGAAAGAGATATTTATAAACATACAAGAGGCCTACAGAACACCAAATAGAACACACCAGAAAACAAAAGCTAACATCAAAATTAAGGGACTTAACATCACTGGTCAGTAATATCTCTTAACATCAATGGTCTCACTTCTCCAATAAGAAGATACAGACTAACTGAATGGATACATAAACAAGACCCAGCATTGTTCTGCATTCAAGAAACACATCTCAGCCACAAAGACAGACATTACCTCAGGGTAAAAGGCTGGAAAAAATATTCCGGGCAAACGGTCACAAGAAGCAAGCTGATGTAGCCATTTTAATATATAATAAAATAGACTTTCAACCAAAATTGATCAAAAGGGACGAGGAAGGACACTTCATACTCATCAAAGGGAAAGTCAACTAAGATGACATCACAATTCTGAACATCTATGCTCCTAAAACAAGGGCACCTATATTTGTAAATGAACTATTAACAAAGCTTAAGCCACACATCAATCCCTAAACATTAATAGTGGGAGACTTCAACACCCCACTTTCACTGAAGGATAGGTCATTGAAATAGAAACTAAGCCGAGAAACAATGACATTAACCAACCTCATGAATCAAATGGATCTAACTGATATCTACAGAACTTTTCACCCAAACACAAAGAATTATACCGTCTTATCACCACCCCATGGAACCTTCTCCAACATTGATCACCTAGTAGGTCACAAAGCAAGCCTCAACAGATACAAGAAGATTGAAATAATACCTTGTATCCTATCAGACCATCATGGCTTAAGGCTGGACTTCAACAACAGAAATAACAAGAAGCCTACACACACATGGAAACTAAATAACTCTCTACTTAATGACACATGGGTTGAGGAAGAGATAAAAAAAGAAATTAAGGACGTCCTGAAATTCAATGAAAATGAAAAAACAACATACCCAAATTTGTGGGACATGTTGAAAGCAGTGCTAAGAGGAAAATTCATAGCACTAAGTGCCTTTAAAAAGAAATTGGAAACATCCCACATAAATAACTTAATGATACATCTGGAAGCCCTTGAAAAAAAGAAGCAGAAACACCCAAGAGGAGTAGATGTCTGGAAGTAATCAAACTCAGGGATGAAATTAATAAATTAGAAACAAAGAGAACAATTCAAAGAATCAACAAAACCAGGAGCTGGTTCTTTGAGAAAATCAACAAGATAGACAAATAGTTAGCCAAATTAACTAAAAGGCAAAGAGACACTATCCAAATCAACAAAGTCAGAAATGAAAAGGGAGACTTAATAACAGACACTGAAGAAATGCAAAGAATCATAAGATCCTACTTTAAAGGCATATACCACAAAATTTGAAATCTAAGGGAAATGGACAGTTTTCTTGATTAATTCCACTTGCCAAAATTGAATCAAGAACAGGTAAACAAACTAAATAGTCCCATTTCCCCTAAAGAAATAGAAGCAGTCATTGATAATCTCCCAACCAAAAAAAAGCCCAGGGCCAGATGGTTTCAACACTGAATTCTACCAGACCTTCAAAGAAGAACTAACACCAATACTCTTCAAGCTACTTGAAAAGATAGAAATGGATGGAACATTACCAAATTAATCCTATGAGACCACAGTCACTTTGATACCTAAACCTCACAAAGACCCAACACAGAAAGAGAATTTCAGACCAATTTCTCTTATGAACATTGACGCAAAAATATTCCATAAAATACTCACAAAATGAATACAAGAACATATCAAAGATATCATTCACCATGACCAGGTAGGCTTCATTCCAGGCATGCAGGGATGGCTTAATATACAGAAATCCATCAATGTAATCCACCATATAAGCAAACTGAAAGAAAAAAAAAACACATGAGCATCTCCTTAGAGGCAGAAAAAGCATTTGATAAAATCCAATACCCATTCATGTTTAAAGTCTTGGAGAGATCAGGGATACAGGGTACATACCTCAACATAATAAAGGCTATATACAGCAAGCCAATAGCCGAAATCAAATCCAATGTCTAGATACTCAAGGAAATTCCTCTAAAATTGGGGACCAAGCAAGGCTGCCCACTCTTTTCATATCTCTTCAATATAGTACTTGAAATTCTAGCCAGAGAAATAAGACAACAAAAGGAGATCCAGGGGATCCAAATGGGAAAGGAGGAAGTCAAATTATTCCTATTTGCAGATGATATGATACTTTATATAAATGACCCCCAAAATTCCACAAGAGAATGCCTACAGCTGATAAACACCTTCGGCAAAATGGCTGGATACAAAATTAACCCAAAAAAGTCAGTAGCCTTCCTATATACAAAGGACATTTGTGCAGAGGAAGAAAGTAGGGAAACTACACCCTTCACTATAGCCACAAGCAATATAAAATATCTAGGAGCAACTCGAATCAAGCAAGTGAAGGACTTGCTTGAAAATAATTTCTAATCTCTGAAGAAAGATACTGAAGATGACATCGGAAGATGGAAAGATCTCCCTTGTTTGTGGATCAGGAGAATTAACGTAGTAAAAATGGCCATCTTACCGAAAGCAATTTACAGATTCAATGCAATCCCTATCAAAATACCTACACAAATTTTTAGATATTGAAAAGTCAATTCTCAACTTCATATGGAAAAACAAACAAACAAACAAACAAAAAAACAGAATTGCTAAAATGATCCTGTACAATAAAAGACCCTCCGGAGGACTCTCCATCCCTGATCTCAAGCTGTACTATAGAGCAACGGTAATTAAAGCAGCATGGTACTGTCACAGCAATAGGCTGGTTGATCAATGGAATCAAAGTGAAGACCCAGAAATGAGCCCATACACATATGGCCACTTGATTTTTGACAAAGAAGCCAAATCTATTCAATGGAAAAAGGATAGCATCTTCAACAAATGGTGCTGGTCTAACTGGATGTCTACATGTAGAAAAATGCAATTCGACCCATATTTGTCACCATGCACAAAACTCAAGTCTAAATGGATTAAAAAACTCAACATAAAATCAGAGACAGTAAATCAGTTAGAGGAAAAAATGAGGAAGAGCCTGGAACACATTGGCAGAACACATTGAACAGAACACCAACAGCCCAGACCTTAAGGTCAACAATCAATAAATGGTACCTCATGAGGTTGAGAAGCTTCTGTAAGGCAGATGACAATGTTAACAGAACAAAGCGGCAGCCCACAGACTGGAAAAAGATCTTCACTAACCCTATATCTGACAAAGGTCTAATATCCAAAATATATAAAGAACTCAAGAAACTAAACACCACCAAACCAAATAACCCAAATAGAAATGTGTCAGAACTAAACAGAGAATTCTCAACAGATTTGAATGGATGAGAAACACTTAAAAATGTTCAACGTCTGTAGTCATCAGAGAAATGCAAATCAAAACGTCTTTGAGAGTCCATCTTACACCCATCAGAATGGCTAAGATAAAAAACTCAAGTGACAGCACCTGCTGGTGAAGATGTGGAGAAAGAGGAACACTCCTTCATTGCTGGTGGGAATGCAAACTGGTACAACCACTTTGGAAATCTATCTGGCACTTTCTCAGAAAACTGGGAATAGGGCTTTCTCAAGACCCAGCTATTCCACTCCTTGGAATATACCCGGAAGATGCTCCTCCACACAATAAGGACATATGCTCAACCATGTTCATAGCGGCCTTATTCATAATAGCCAGAACCTGGAAACAGCCTAACTGTTCCTCAGTTGAAGAATGGATAAAGAACCTGTGGTGCATCTACACCATGGAATACTACTCAGCTATTAAAAACAAGGAAATCCCGAAATTTCTGGACAAATGGATGGAACTAGAAATGACCATAATGAGTGAGTTAACCCAGAAGCAGGAAGACTCACATGGTATATACTCAATTATAATTGTACACTAGCCCAAGAGGCATGTCCCATGAAAATCTTCACTTACCAGAAGATTGGGATATATGTGAGGACATCCCACTGGGACTCTAGGTAAGACAAATATAGGAGATGGGGTAATAGAAGTATCCAGAGGATCCTAGAAACCTACAAGAATAACATTTTGATGGATGAATTGGGGCTCAGGTGGGTCTGCTCAAACTATTGCACTCTCTAAGGACCATACAAGTAGTAACTCTGATCTAGCCAATGGACAGGACATTCTCCATAGTTATGTGGAGAGCATGGACTGACTTAGACATGAACTCTGGTGCCCCATATTTGACCACCTACTCTTGGTGGGGAGGCCTGATGGCACTCAAAGAAAGAATAATCAGGTTACCAAGGCGATGATACTTTATAGCCTATGACCATATAGTGGGGGAGGAGGTCCCCCTTGGTCATAGACCTAGGCGAGGTGAATAGGGTGAAAGTGGGAGGGAGGGAGGAATGGGAGGATATAAGTAATGGGATAGCAATTGAGTTGTAATCTGAATAAATTAATAAAATTAAAAAAAATAGAAAAAAAGAAAAAATACCTGCTTTCCGTTTTTAATTGAATGCTATTATAAATATTACCCAGTTCATTTAACTTGCAATAATTCTATGCAATGAAAAATAATCTAATAAGTGGTTTTATCTACCTGTTTATTTTTAAATAACATGTTTATTAAACTTTCTATGAATTGGATGTTGAAGAATGGAATTTAAGTAACTTGTTACATTTGTATAGCTAGACGGTGACAGAACTTGGATTTGGACTGACATTTGTTATTCATGCATTAGGAGTTCTTAAACCTTGGGCTCAACAAGAATTTCTGTTCCTATGAGACTGGGTTGTGATTAAGATAAAGACAAAAATAACTCAGCAGGCTTGGAATTGTAATGTAATTAAATGGAAAGACATTGGCCAAGTTGCCTCTCATGATTAATGCTGGAAGAACTGAGGCCGAAATCCAGGGAACTCAAGGCAGCAGAGCACTTGTGTGCAGTTTGCACTAACAAGGCTCGCTGTTATTGTAACAGCTACTTTGAAGTGAGTTATGAGTTTGAAGATTGGCTGAGAAAGCTGCTTCACTGGAGGCAGTGCACTCCCGGTTATATAAAGCACAGCAGTGTATCTGTCTCCAGGAAGGTGTCTGGGATACGGGAGCATCACCTACCCTCACCGTCCTCTAGAAGCTAAGGAAAGGCACAGGCACAGATGAGTTCCTTCCCACATTTAATAGCATTCCAAATTCCCTTCTTTCTTCTTTTGTAAATTGAAAACATTTTTTTTATATAATATATTTCTATCTGTGGTTTCTCTTCCTTCTACTCCTCCCAGATCCTTCCCACCCTCCTGCCCACCCAAATCCACATCCTTTCTTCCTCGCCCTCATTAAAAAACAAACAGCATCTAAAAATTAAAATCAAAAGAAGTAAAATCGGATGTAATAAAAATGAACAAGTCCTGATAGTAAGCAAGCAAACAAACAAACAGAGCCAAAGAAACACACATAGATGCAGGGAAACATACATTTGCATACATAGAAATCCCATAAGAACACCCAGAAATTATAATATATAATTAAAAGATCCATAATGAAAAAAACATGCCCAGAGTGAGCATTATGAGACAAAAAGCCTCCAAATATATCACTGAGTTCAATTTGTGTTGGCCATCTATTGTTGGGCATGGGCCTACGCTTATTATATATGCTTCAAATAATCAGTGCGACTGTTGGAGAAAAATTAATTTTTGGTTTGTGAGCAGTTATCCATTGCAGATAGTTTCTAGATTAGGGATGAGGACTGTGTCTACTTCTTCTGCTCAGGCTCAGACCTGTGTAGATAATGTGCATACTGCTACAGTCACTGTGAGTTCCTTTGTGTCAGTCTTTTGTGTAAGAAAGACACTGTTTCATCCTTGGATTTGTTCATCCTCTCTGGTCTTTTGTGTAAGATACTGTTTCATCCTTGGATTTTTTCATCCTCTCTGGTCCTTTGTGTAAGAAAGACACTGTTTCATCCTTGAATTTGTTCATCCTCTCTGGTCCTCTGTGTAAGACACTGTTTAATCCTTGGATTTGTTCACCCTCTCTGGCTCTCCTGCTCATTCTGCCTCCTCTTCCACCCAGCTCCCTGAGCTCAGAGGGGGTGTGGTTTGATGGAAGCATCTCACTCGGGGACTGAGTGTTCCTGCACGTTGTTCAGTTGTGGGTCTCTGCTTTTGTTTCCCATCTACTGTAAGAGTAAGGTGTGCAGATAAGTGAAAGTCATCCGAGAGGAGGGAATCTCAATTTAGAAAATGTCTCCATAAAATCAGGCCGTAGGTAAGCTTGTAGGGCATTTTAAAAGTTAGTTATTTATGGGGAAGGGCCCAGCCCGTTATGGGTGGTACCACCCCTGCACTGGTCGTCCTGTGTTTTATAAGAAAGCAGCCCAGCAAGCCATGATAAGAAAGCAGCAAGCGGTGCCCTGCTCCTGCCTGACTTCCTGCCTCCAGGGTCCTACTATGATTGAATTCCTGTCCTGACTTCCTTTGATGATGATCAGCGATGCAGAAGAATAAGTCAAATAAATTGCTTCCTCCCCAAGTTTCTTTGGATCATAGTGTTTCATCACAGCACTAGTAACCCTAACTAAGGCAGGAAGTTTCCTGATGATGGCTGAGCAAGACACTGATTTATGAGTGTAATAGAATGCTGTTAGGAATCATCTTATTGCCATGCTCATTTTGCAGAACAGTAGTATTTTGCTTTTCTCTAGAGCCATGATCTATCCAGGGTAGGTTCTTGGCTTCGTGAGCAGTGTCAAGAATGGGTTCCATCTCATGAAGTGGGACTTAAATCCAACCAGACAATGATTGGTTACTCCCACAACCTTTGTGCCACTATTGCAGCAGGTGTGTCTTTACAGAGAGGTCACAATTATAGATTGCTGGCTTTGCAGCTGTGATGGCATTCATGTCTCTTCTCTGGTGCCATGCAAACTAGTCAGTAGGGGTGAAAACTCTAGTTAGGTAGCGACTCAACTGCTCCATGGTCAATGAGTTGTGTAGGCACTGGCTTCAGCAGTAAGGCTTTTCCACTAATTTTTCGAGAGCAATCAATAGCTTTGGTAATTACTTGGGCTCTTTGGTGGGGGTGCGGGGTTACATGGGACTCTTTTGGCCAACAGGTCAATTAGATGTAACACATTCCTAGAGCTTTCATTTGGTAGCAAGAGATGTCTAGTTGGGCTTTGTCTCCTCATCATTTGGTGATTCCATGTAGATTTCTTGATAAATAGCAGCATCAGATGTTCCCATGCTGTTATATCATGTAATCTTAAGCAAAAAACCCAACAGTAATTATCCTCCATAAATTGTCCATTGGACTAAAATTTGTCAAGTGTATACTATGAAGGAAAAGGACTAATCTCACATTTATGGGAAAGTATTTCTTTGATGAGTATGTCAGCTATATGAAGTGGGTACAATTACCATTAGCTCTATCTTATAAATGAGAAAGCCAAGATGTGTAGAGTTTCACTGACTTGTTGAAGGTTGTACTAACAAGTGATAAAAATGAGTTTCAAACTTAGGCATTCTATCTCCAAGTGCTTCTCTGACCCATTGTACTTTATTATATCTCATAGGAACTGATATGTGTGCGTGCGTGTGTGTGTGTGTTGGGGGAGGGGGTTCTGTGGATAACTGAACACACTCACGGGATTATAATTGTCCTCAGAAAGATTGCTGTTTTCCCTCTGTGACCCAACTTCCTTGTAGGAATCCCCCAGTTTGTCTTCCTGAGGATTTTCTCACAGGCTAACTCAGCAGCTCTCTGCTAATTGTGTTGCTGCTCCGAGTGTTCACTTGCTGAATTTTTATTGTTCTGGAAAAGAACTAAACTGAAGAACAGTATAAAATGTTAAAAATATATCATTAAAAATCGTGCCTAAAAAGGATTATAGAAGTTTGAACTTTATTCCCCCCTGTGTTGTTTGCACATTCCACATGCAAAGATTTTTTTGTCCACATGTTTGTTTTGTGAGGCTGGAAGCCTCCTTCAGTGAGAGGCTTGGGGAAAACGGTGGTTCATTTCTGTGTCTGTGTCTGCACTGCAGAAAGCACACCCTTGACGTTTTGTATATATGAATTAAGCTTAAATTTTGGAAAAAGACCAACTTGAAAATCCCCTTTGTTAGTATCCCCTTGGACATGACATTAACCCAGAAAAGATGACAAAGATGAAAACAGGGGCCGTGTGGTAAGAAAGTTGTATTGTCAAATTTAGACACAGAAATGACTTTCTATACTGATCTCTCCTCGGGGCTATTAAGTGAGAAGTTGTTATAGAGTGTCCTTGGCACCTGGCATAGTAACAATAAATAGCAACTACAGTTAAATAATGAAATTTCTTAGTCATATGCAAAGAAAAGCAGAGCTAGAAAATCCCTCCAGATACACTGAAAACCATTTTTGGTGCTGGCTGATCGACATGTAAATCACTTTTAACTGTCTTAAAATAATTTTCTTTAACAGAAAATCACACAGACCAGAAAAACCAAGCATTAAAAAAAGTTTAGCAAATCACCAAAGGCCACAGCCAAAAATCTCAATTATCCCTCTGAAAAGATAATAGCTACGTTTTCCAATCCCAGTTAGAACTGGAAGATATACCTTTTACCCACCCCCTGGCCCCACTTCACTGAAGAAACAATTTGTAAAATATCCATGGAGTGTTTAATGTTTAAGTCTCACCACCCTCAACTTGTATTGTGGAATTTGTACTTGAAACAAAAAAAATCAATGTGATGATGAACTAGCCTGGCTAATGAGCACAGTTTCATTTAGGTATATCCAAGATGCTAAGCATTGACACAAATTGGAGCTTATCTAAAAGACCTTCTTCTTTGTATCTGGGATGTGTTAAATATTTCTACATGTTTTTAAGGAGCCGCACAAGATTAGAATTACTGTATCATATTCGCTGTATTGGTAAGGTATCAAGTCTAGAAAGACTTTTAGTTAATTCAAATTCAGTCTCTCAGTAAAGTAGATCATAGCCCCGTAGATACATGTGGCGCGGAGAAGTAGGAAAGCACATCTTACTTGTTTCTCAGCTCTTATCTGAAGGTGTGCTGACATTCTGCAGCTTGAGATTAAATGGACTTGATCATCTTTCTTTGCTGATGTATTTTAAGGGAGAAAGGCCACCGTCTGTTTCACAGTGAAACTGGGTGGAAGTCCCCACGCCCCAGCTCCCAACTCTCTCCAGTGCCCTGGTCTTATCTTCAGCTGAGCATCACTTCTGACGCTACACCCAGAGGTAACCATTTCTGGCGGCTTTTGTGCTTAGTTGGGCCTTTTGGTAAGACTGACTAATTGGAGGTGACACCAAGCACTCCGTGTTGGCAATTTTGGGAGCCTTCATTGCTTTGGGTCAGTTTTTATGCTACTAAAGTACTAAAGTCTTAGGCTACTCCAGCATTACTAAAGGACTTTGGGTAATTTGTAAAGAAACAAGAATTACTTGGTTTGTAGTTCTGGAGGTTCAAGAGGATGATATTGGCGTCTGCCTTGCTCTCATTGGCCTCATGGCAGGTGCTATTGCTCTGGGGAAAAGACAAGCGAGAGTGGTGAGCAGTGCATCTGGAAGAGATTAGGGGCAGTACAAGACTCGCATAGAACAACTTCCCTTTGGGGCATCCTGAGAGAGTGTGAACACATTCTCGCAAGAAAAATACTACTCTTTCACAAAGACCTAATCGCCATACACTAAGACCCACCTGTTTATTTTTTAATTGTTTAAATTTTAAATATTTATTTATTTACTTTTACATCCTCACCACAGTTTTCCCTCCTTCCTCTCCTCCCAGTCCCTCCCCCAAACCTCCCTTCTTCCCCTCCTCCTCATCTACTCTTCCTCCATTTCTCTTCAGAAGAGGGCAGGCCTCTCATGGATAACAGCCACATGGCCTGTCAAGTTGCAGTAAGACTAGGCACCTCTTCTCCTATTAAGGCTAGATGAGGCAACACAGTAGGAGGAAAGGGAAGACCCACTTCTTTTTTTATTTTTATTTTTATTTTATAGGCATTGCTGTTTGCATGTATATCTGTGTGGGGATATCGGATCCCCTGGAACTGGAGTCACAGACAGTTGTGAACTGCCATGTGGGTGCTGGGAATTGAACCAGGGTCCTCTGGAAGAGCAGCCAGTGAGTGCTCTTAACCGCTGAGCCATCTCTCCAGCTCCCGGAAGACCCACTTCTTAAAGATTCCCTCCCTCTCAACACTGCTGGCCTATGACCAGTGCTCATTGGACTTTTGGGGGTAGAATTATACCCAAACCATGTTATTGTCCATGCTGGAGGTTTCCTTTGACCCTTACGCCACTCCCCAAACATTTTAAGTTTGAAATACTAAAGAAGAGTACAACGAATTTCCATTTATCTGCTGCCTTTTCCATCTATGTAACATATTTTCATTTGCTAAACCACTTGGAAATAAGGGGCGGTTGTCACGGTGCTTCCCCTCTGTGAGAATGTGCATCTTCCAAGAGGAAGGACACAAAGCACTATGCCATCATCACATGTTGGAAACACAAGACTGGCTAATATCATGGAATATAGTGCACATTCAAGTTTCCCATGGTGGTAAATGTCCTTACTAGCTACTACCTAGGCAATGTAATTAAACCTCTATGGCCACTTTCATTCATAAAACCATCTTCGGTGGCTTTAAATGTTCCAAGATTCAACTTTACCAATTTTTCTATTTCAAATCTAAGTCAAACACTATGTTATCTAAGGATATTTTCTTTTCTTTTTGGTTGGTTTTTTTTTTTTTTTTTTTTTTTTTTTTTTTTTTTTGAGACAGGGTTTCTCTGTGTACCCTTGGCTGTCCTAGACTCACCTTGTAGACAAGGCTGGCCTCGAACTCACAGCAATCTGCCTGCCTCTGCCTCCCGAGTGCTGGGATTAAAGGTGTGCGCCATCACGCTCAGCTCTAAGGATATTTTCAATGATACAACATTGGATGTTAATACTTTTGGAACTTTTGAATACCCCTACTTAACACTAAATATAATTAACCTAGAAAGATCCATTCTTTAGCTGCTTTGTTTTGTTTTGTTGTTAAAATATCAGCATTTTGACGTGTGTATTTTAGTAGTGTTAATTAGTTTCACATTGTTGAATAGCCAATCTCCAGAATTCTCTACATCTTGTGGAACTTAAACTCTGTACCCATTAAGTGAGAGTTCCCATGTCTTCCTCCTCTCAGCATCTGGTAGCCAACACTCTCTAAGAACTAAGAATGTTCTGTCTCAGGTGCCTCATATGAAGAGAATCATACAGCATTTGCCATTTTGTGAAGGGATCATCTTTCTAGGCATAATGTCCTCAAGGTTTATTATCTTAAAGCATATGTCAAAATTTTGTTCTTTGAAGAGGTCTAGCAATATTCCATTCCATGCATATGTTAATTTTATTTATCCATGCACCTGTTAGTTATCACCTGCTTGCTTCTACCATCTGGCAACTGTAAACAACGCTGCCATGAACATGAGTATTGTTTCCCTTTTAAAACTCACGCTTCAAGTAAGAATTACACATCCAATATTCAAGTAAGAATTACACATCCAATATTCAAATAAAAATTACATATCCAATATTCAAATAAGAATTACACATCCAATATTCAAATTCAAATGTGTACTCAAATTACACATCCAATATAAGCACCATTCCTGCTAAAAATCAGTTGGTGATGAATTTTGTGGGTTACTAGAGACTCAGCCACTATTCACAGCACAGTGCTGCAGCTTGTGCACAGTTGAGTTTGAGGAGCAAACAACATGAACTACATTAACTGAGGGCAGGCGTTGCTGAGCACAACTGCTGCCTCCTATAAGAACGCAGCCTCCCCTTGTGTTTCCATCCTTTCTGCATCTTTGAATGAGGGTTGGTGGGACAACAAAGTATAGCTGCAGGTCCAACTTCTCCCATTCCTCTTCCTATGTGAGCTCTTCCTGGGGAAACATGAACAAATGTCTATTCGCCTCAGATAGGGAACCACTACAGACCAAAGTAAGGATCCCACCAAAGTCTAATTGGTGAGCTAATGAGCTTAATTTAGGAGAGGAGTTACTCACAGGAGCAGGAATGACTCAAAGACAGGTGCACCACCAAAGCCCACTCCAGCGTGGGTGACAGCTCACAGAAACGGGAAAGCTGGAGCCCACTGAACAACCTTCACTCTGCTGAGCAGGCTGGAGAGTAAATTTTTCCAGGCAGCTTGATGGATTCCTGTGTCTGCCAGGTCACTCGGCTGGTCTGAGAGTCTGTCTCCTAGGAAACTTGGCCAATATGAAAGTGTATCTCAGCTATCAGGGACACAGAGGTGGTGCCCAAAATCAATTATGAATAGGGGTCTATCAATGACCTTCTAGATTGCCAATTTCTAACCAACTATCTGATACCACTGCCATCAATACAAGGCAATTTATGTGGATTGTAGATCAGGGTTCCATGTTTGTTTTGTGTATACTAATGTCTATAATTATTCTCTTCAGGGTTTCTCTGTATAGAGCTCTGGATTTCCCAGAACTCACTTTGTAGACCAGGCTGGCCTCGAACTCACAGAAATCCATCTCCTTCTGCCTTCCAAGCACTGGGATTAAAGGTGTGCACTACCATGTCTATAGAGTGCCTCTCTCAAAAGCCAACTACAACAAAGAAAGGCTGATACTTGAAATGGTGAGTGTCAAGCCAAAGCTGAAACAGAAATCACAGGATGTTGGAGATGACAGGAATATGGGGGATTTATGGAGGAATGTGCTGACAAAAACTGTGGCTAGTCCAAGAAAGAGATCAAAGGTACCATATTGGAAATAGCAAGCCCGTAGAAGCAGAAATGCTCAAGTCTATTGGGGTCCAGAAGATGCCACTGTATGCCTGGATCCTGAACACGGAACTATAGGGTTTAACATTGCTCTGCTGGTATTCTTTTCTTTCTTTCTTTTTTTTCTTTTTGGCCTTGCTTTTATTCATTTAATTGCTTTCTTGCTCTTCCTCTTTGAGATGATAATGTTTACTCTGTGCCATTTTATTTTGGAAATAGTAACTATTCTTTGCCATTTTTCAGGTGCTCATAGCTAAGAGATTTTTTTGAACCTCAGAAGGCATTGGACTTGGACTTTTGAGCAAACAAGTTAAAGAAGAAGAAGAAGAAGAAGAAGAAGAAGAAGAAGAAGAAGAAGAAGAAGAAGAAGAAGAAGAAGAAGAAATGGCTATGAGCCTTTGGGACCAAAGGTAGAACATTATGGTTTAAATTAATATCCTCCATGGGGCTCACGCTATCAGTACTTACCACCTAGTGGTGGTGCTATTTCGGGAGGCTATGGGACCTTAGGAGGTGGGACCTAACTGGCAGAATGAGGTCTTATGGGAAGCCTTTGAAGATTATAGCTCAGCCCCTGGTTCTGTTGTCGTCAATTGCTTCATGGCCCCCATTGTCCCATGCTTCTACCACTACAGAAAACATACCATGCCCTCTGTGCTATGACAGACCGAAACCTTTGAAAACTATGAGTCCACATCAATCTTTGTTTCTGTCAGATATTGTGAACAGAGTGATGCAAAAGCAGCTACTACAGACCTGTAGGCAGAAGCCAGCCCCCCAGAAGTACCTTCTGGGGGTGTGAGCATGGTGGGCACTCTTAGGCAGGTATAGAAGGCTAGGTGAGCAAAAGCTGTGTCCCTTCTTGTGTGTTACTAGAATTCAACTTGGTTCAGATATCAGATGGCTCTTCCTTGATCTTGGGAAAGGTAGCTTAATGGCAAGAAAAAAAAAAAAAGAATCAAAGTTTGCCTAAGCCAGTTATGGCAATTCATTCATATACTTCTATTTTCTAGTGATTGGTCTGGGATGGTCATATAACCAAGAGAATTCTGATAAAGATATCTGGAAATATAATCTTTTAAAAAATATATTCAAAAAAAGTCTGGAATATCCATTTTAATTAAATTGTGCTACTGGACTTGAATACACAGGATAACATCAATCCATTAATAATAGGTGATTTCAATACATTACTTTATCTAAGAGATAGGCCAACCAGACACATAATACAGAAACATTAGAATTTTTGACATACATCAAGTATCTTTAACAAATATCTCTAGAGTATTCTACCCAAACACCCAATAATACACATTCTACTCAGTAGTAGTAGCTTTTCTAAAACAGACAACATCCTGAAACACAAAACAAATCTTTACAAAATCAAAAAGATTAAAATCATCCCTCATATCCTAGATGACCATAATTCAATAAAATAAAATTGACAGCAAAATATCTCTGGCAAATACACAAATTTATGGAGATTAAACAACTCATATGATGAACGAGTCAAAGAAGAAATTAAGAATTAAATAAAAACTTCTTGAATGAAATGAAAATAAAAACACAACACAAACAAACATCTGGACACATTGAAAGCAATGCTGTGAAGTAAATTTACAGCTTTATGTATGTATATTAAAAATAAGAAAGAACGCAAATAAATGGTTTAATGACACAACTGAAAACTTGAAGAAAAAAAATCAAACCCAGACCCAAAGGCAAGAATTATAAAACTCAAAGTAGAAATCACCAATACAAACAAACAACACAACACAAAGAATCAGTGAATTGAATATCTGGTTCTTTGAGAAGATAAACAAGATTCATAGTCTGTTGGCCTAATTAACCAAGATAAACAAGGGAGGACAAAATTAACGAATCAGGAATGAACAGGGAAGCATTATACCATGCACCTAAGAAATTCATACTGTTATGAGGGGTATTCTTAACCCTGAGCACCTATGTTCTTTAGGGATATTGGCCTATGGCATCTTTATCTGTTTTTTATATTAAAGTGATACTGGCTTTGTTAGAAGAAGGATGGAAGTGCTCATCCAGTTTCTTTTCTTTTTAATGATTTAAGAAGGAATGGACTTTAAAAGGATCTGACGGATTAAAAGTCTAGTAGAGTTATGGTGTGATCATGGTGTGACAATTCTGGCCCTCCCTGGACTTTTTAGGCTAAAGAATTTTTATTACTATTGTAATATTATTTGTTATGGTTTCATTTAGATTGTTGACTTCTGCTTGATTTAAGTTTTGTGGGTTAGCATAATCTGAAAATTTACCTTTTGAAAACTTTTCCAGACTGATGGAAATATAGTCTTTACAGTAAAAAGAGAGATGGGGAAAATGTGTTTTTGAGTTTATCCATGATATCATTGCGTTTCTCCATGAAATGTGTACTCTATCTGATCTATGGTGGCTCCCCCATCTTACCTCAGTGATGTCACAAGTAACTTCCATGGCATCAAACATCATGTCGTCTCATGTCCCCAACCCCAAATCAAAGTTAATACCCAGAAACCTCTTGTTTCCTCCATCTCTCTTTTTACTGTAAAGATTATATTTCCTAGTCCAAGGAATCTGATGCCTTCTTGTGCACTGCATGTATGTGGTACACAGACATAATACAGGCCAAAACATTCATTCGCATAAAAAAAAAATAAATACATCTTTAAAAATATTTTAAAGCCATTGTCTCAGGAGGATCAAAGACACGCCCAATGTAATATAGGCTGTTGCCATTGCTCTTGGTTGCTCCACAGAACTTGAAGTTAAGACCGTCTTACTAAAGACACAACAGATTTCAGATCTAGGACTTGGAGGAATAAATCTAGAACTAATATGCAAGTCTTCCCCTTGAAGGGTAATTTTCATAGTACTCAATGGTGCTATGCAAAGTGCCAATTAAGAATAGCAACCGGTCTTAACCAGATGTAAAGCCTACAATGACTAGCATAGCAAGATGTCAAGGCATAGTGGCACTTGTGTCTTAGAAGTAACCAACGACCATCTAATTGGAGTTAAGACCTGATCAATAGATAGAAATTCATGCTTGGTACTATAAACCTAGCTAACTACCTGTAGGTGGTGACATCATAACTCCTAGGAGAACTTATTACTATCATCTTTCTAAATTTAAAAATACTTAACTTTATAGTTACAGATTAAGTGTAACTTTCACCTTTCATCAGAAAAGCTTCTTTTTGCTGTAGATGTGGACCATCACATAAATTTGTAACTGGGAAAAATGCAGAAAACAACTGACAGTGGAGTGTCCGATGCTACATCCTCAACATAGCCCCCATTTCTCAGGATCAGGAAACATCTCGGAAGCAGGGGCAGGAATTGTTAAGAGCCAGAGGATCAGGACATCTGTTGAAAAATGGTGTCTTCTAATATGGCAGGGAAGCTGCACCCATGAAACCGTATGGGCTCCTGAACCAAACCAGGACAATGACAACCCCAGTGGCCGTGCCAATGTGAGTGGGGGAAGTCTAACAGGACTTCTTTTTTTTATTTTTTATTTGGTTTTTTTGAGACAGGGTTTCTCTGTTTAGTCTTGGCTGTCCTGGACTCACTTTGTAGACCAGGCTGGCCTTGAACTCACAGCGATCCGCCTGCCTCTGCCTCCCGAGTGCTGGGATTAAAGGCGTGCGCCACCACGCCCGGCTAACAGGACTTCCATCTTAGTTACTTCTCTATTGCCGTGATTACAGTGTGGCCAAGGGAAGTTATTGGGGAAAAATCAGTCTATTGGGGCCTTACAGTTTCATAGGGTTCAAGTCTGTACCTGTCATGGAGGAGGACATGGCAGCAGGCAGGCACGGCACTGGAGCTGGAGCTGAAAGCACAAGGCAGAGAAGAAGAAAGAAGCTACCTGGGAATGGCATGGGTTTTTGAAGCTTCAAAGCCCTTCCCCCATTATATACCTCCTCCATCAAGGCCACACCTCCCAATCCTTCTCAATCGATTACACCAACTGGGACCAAGCATTCAAATATATGAGCCCATGGGTGTCATTCTTATTCAAACCACCACAGCTCCACCCCTAGATGAAGAGCTAAAAACACCTAATGGCTACTGAAAGAGAATAGTCTTCCCTAGGGACAGGATCCTTGATAGCTATCCAATCCCAAGCCATCAGCCCTAAGTACATATACATATAAACATCTATAAATGGATTCAGCAGGGTATACTTATATGTACGTGTGTGTGTACATATACGTGTACATACATTCATAACAGTAATAATTAAAGAAGAAGTCATAAATTTGAGGTGGAGGAGACAAGAGGAGGTTGGTATGGGCAAAGGGAAGAGTGAAAATGATATAAATATAGTTCATGTGCATGAAATTCTAAAAAGAAAAAAAAGTAAGCTAAAGCCAACAGTAGCAACAGCAGCAAGAGTAAGACTCCTCGCTTCTTTTCCTTCACTGAGGTTCTTGCTGCTTAAGCCATGGAAGCCAAAAAACCATTGCTACTATGAGAGCTCCAGGTAAAGAACTAGCTTTGAGGGACTATCAAAGGCCTCATGTTAGGATCAGTGGTCCAAAGATGACAGAGATGGCTCAGCAGAACTGGAATTCCTGAAGAAGGCTCCAGACACCATGCACTAGGACGGAGGGACACGTAGAGGCTACTTTGGTCAAGTGCACAGAACCACGGTGTCTATGGGAGGCAATCTCTGCAGTTCTCTCTGTGGGAGACACAGATTTAAAGTCAACATAGTATTTCAACCCTGGTAGTCTCCTGCATCGGAGGAAAGAGTTTTATTTTGCTTTTTATCACTAAGAAATTTGTTTCGAAACAATTCTTTAGCATGCATACAATTTTTTTTAACACTTATTGAAGACGACAGCAAAGTTGCATAGTGATATTGATATTTTTATCATATTTAAAAACATTCTTTTTAAATCTGGAGTGGGAGCACATATGTGTCCCATATGTGTCACATATGTGTCCTTGTGAGGGTTAGAGACCAGGTTGTAGGAGTCAGTTCTCTTTGAGGAAACGGGCTTTGGAGGCTTGCAGCGCGGGCCCCGCCAAGGCTTGCAGCGCGGGCCCCGCCAAGGCTTGCAGTGCGGGCCCCGCCACTCCTCTCAGCAGAACCTTCGTTTTCTTAGCTATAAATCAAGAAGTGCCTACCTAATGCCACTGCATTTTGGTAAAGGTTAAAATGCATCAAGCCATGTAAAACCCTAGGATAGTGGGATTTTAATAAATTACAATTTTTTTTTATGGTTTTTTTGAGACAGGGTTTCTCTGTGTAGCCTTGACTGTCCTGGACTTTAAATTACTGTCCTGGCTTTAAATTACAATTATTTCTAATTAATGCAGACCTGCAAAGACAGTGAAGTACATGGTTGGTCAATGTTGGGTAAGAGCAGGCCGAATTGAGACTTTCTAGGGCAAGTAGGTGCTGACCCACCCTGAGGTCAGAGATGAGACCCTAGGGATGGGTTTCTGGAAACCATTTTCCCTCTTTCTTTCATAGAGGCTTGTTCAAACGAGGAGATGCTCCTTGGGGTGGGGGCATTGATGACTGTCATGACTGGAAAGATGACAGGAGATGGGCAGTGCTGATGGAAGGGAGGTTGTTGGGCTCCAGAAGTGTCTCAGACGGTAGGAGATTGTTGGGCTCCAAAAATGGCTCAGCCAGTAGGAGATGGAGAAGTCTCCTTGCCCACTGTCTCCCTGACATCTTGGGTTGTTGAATCAGGCAGGTGAGGAAAGAGGTCATAACCAGAAGGAGAGGCTTGCTGCCCAGGGATGTGAGGCAGGAGACGACTAAATTGTACTCCCTGAAGATTCTGAGGAGCCACCCTCTCTCTCCCCAATCATTGTTCTACACTCCCACTGGGAGACATTCTTAAGCCCCTGACAATTCGCAGAAAGAAGAAGAGGAGGAGCGGCTGGCGTTTGTAGTAACAGGATGAGAAAGTGTGAGACTTCCTGTTATGTACGTGTGACAGCTGGTGATAAGTGGAAGGGCCTGTGCAGGAAATCCGCTCAGCTTCTGCAGTGGGACCTGCCCCAAAACTTGGCAGCTCCTTTAGTCTGGACGTTGATGGCGGCACAAAGAGGTGCCTGTGCCATGAGCGATGTGGTGGAGAGAAGTTTGGAAGGACCCTTAGCACCCACTACAGACACATCCTCCCAGAAAAGAGAAGACTTGGTGGAAATATTAAATGGGGAGAAGGTAAAGTTTGATGACGCGAGACTCTCCTTAATTCTTCAGAACGGCCTGGAGACCCTCCGAGAGGAAAACGCTTTGACAGATGTCATCTTGTGTGTGGACGTTCAGGAGTTCTCTTGCCATCGTGTGGTGCTTGCTGCGGCCAGCAACTATTTCAGGTCAGCCTGCCTTGACTCAGAGTCAAACTGCGTGCACATTGCAAAGACAGTGTCTGTATATGTCAGAGCTCAATCTAGTTTGTTTTGCAGATACATTTATGGCTATATACATTCTTATATATAATATATAGTTATATATATTTATAATATATATTTAGTATATATATGTTATATATTATATTATGTTTATATGTTACATATAACTATGAACTTAAAATATAAGAAAAGAAACTGTCAAACCTTAGATTTTTTTATTTAGGCAAAGAAAAGCTGGGATCATTTAGAAGCTAGGCTTAGTCATTGCAGTAAACTTTACATGTATAACTATGCCCTGGATTTTAAGGATGTGAAATTACTTTAGTCAGGGGGATGTTTTCCCCCCTTGCTTTCCTTAGTTTAGCTAATGTGTTAGAAAAATGATTCATCAGTGGAAGTAGAGAAAAAGAATGTGGCCTTGCTCTTGGAGTTACCAGATGACTAGCTGAAAATTAGGGGGTTTCTCTTTCGCAAGGAGAGCAAACAATACAAGAAGGCTCTGTATGTGGAAGGCTCCTGGGGTGTCACAGTGGAATGACCTGGGATCAGACACCCGCTTCCATTTCATTTGGGCCCTTCCTGGCCATGAGGTTTTAGGCGAGTTTCCTGGTACTCTGAGGTTCTGTTTGGTCAACTGGAAAATGGGGATGGTGATCGTTTTCTCTCATCACCATTGTAAAGATCCTCTTAATGAAAAGGTCGTGCATGGTGCTTGGCAGACACATTTGCTCAAAGCATCTTTATTGAAATCTCCTATGAATACAGCTGGACAAGCATTGTCCATATCAGTGTGGACGTGTCAAGAAACCAGTGTGTAAGGACGGTGCAGCTGAGGGAGGTATTTTGGAAGCTAGAAAAAAAAAATTACTGTCATTCTATTTTTAATGAGATTTTCCTACCTACCTCTCAGTTATGGTTGAGGATTTAAAGAAAGTATCATAAGAAAAATGTGTGGGAGTGTGTGTGCATGTGTGTGTGAGTGCATGTGTGTGTGTGTTTGTGTGTGCATGCGTGCGTGTGTGTGTGTCTGTGTGTGTGTGTGTGTATGTGTGTGAAATTATATTTTATTTGGAGTGGCTAGGAGAAAAGTTTTCTTTGGGATTCAAAGAACAGGGTCAGCAGGTTGTTTTGGGTAAAAATCTCCCATATGTTGACAAGGCCAGGGGCTACGTGAGTGTGAAGGAAGTCACGCCTGCTCTATACCACAAACAACGGTCGCTAGTTTCACTCTGCCCTGGCATGATGAAGGTGACAGACACCCCTTTTTCAGATGAGGAAATGAAAGCGACACATAACATACCTGCCCTTTGCTAGAGCACGGATTCCACACATTCCAAAAGCCCTTGTTTTAACTGCTGTACAAGCTGTCACTGTGTTTGGAGCCTCACTCTATCGGCAGCATATCTAGGTAAAATGTAAGCATGGTCATAAAACTGCGTTGATACAAACAAACTGCTAATCTTGCCACTCTACTGGCCACTAGCTTTCCCATTCAAGAGTGAATGAAAGCCAGTTTGCCCAAGGGCCCTGGGCACTTGTTTTCAGTTTATGTTTTGAGTGAGGCATTGGAGAGCTGCTATCACTAGCTGGTAGTTTTATAAGTGTGTTTGCCTGCTTATCAGACAGGCCATTTCTTTGTTCCTTTGGTTTCTCCTCATAAACAGAAGGCACCTTAGCTCAGATCTTCTTTCCTTGCTGACGTAGAAAACACTGCTCATCCTCAGGGCAGGAGGTGGCCGTGAGAAGCTGGTGCACACATGGGTGCAAGTGTCTGCCTGTGATGTAGACTTTCTTGACAGATTGCCTGGTCTTATACTTCCTTTAAATTTACATCTAGGTATTTACAACATAGTTTCCCTCTTATAATGGATACAGTTCTGGAGATAGGACTCTATTTCTGTTTGTTGAGCAAATTTGTGTGGGATAGGCCCTGTGCCATAGGTACCTAGCCCATTAAAAATTTTGTGTACATCAATATTGTGCTCATCTTCATCCTATAAATGAGAGGCTGAAGTCTAGGATGCCAGTTAACTTAAATTAAAAAATAAAAGCTAACTTATGTCCTAAGGCCAATGACCAATACTAGGTCTGACAGTGACTCACTGCCTCTTTGCTTCGTCTCTTTTGTTTTGGAAGGTATGGGACATCTGCCATCATATCACCCTGTGGCAGATTGAAATCAGCAATCTCTGTCGATGGCACAGAGGAGACATGATTTCCCTCAGACTCAGCCCCTTGCCTTGTCAGTGTAGGGGAGCTGTTGAACCCACAACAACCCGCTGATCCTGCTCTTCACACAACATAGAAAAGCACTTGCAAGAATTATTTGTACACTAGAAGAGTGATAGGAATTAGGGTAGGAATTAGGAATGTGTCAGCCAAACAGGGACAGCATTAGTCACGCAGACAGTGAGTTTCCCTTTGTGGGTCTATTTTAAAGTCTTGGGAGGAATGAGGAAGTTGGAGAAAAATATATTGTTTTGTGTGTGTGTGTGTGTGAAGTCTTAGAAAGGAACACAGGGTAGTCAGCCTTAAAAGTTAGCTTCTTGGCTTCGTAAACCCAGGAGTAACTGACTTCTCTCAGGCCCAGTACCCGTAGCTGCAGCCAAAGGCTTGCGGGTATACATTTACAAGTAATTTGTCATGGAGTGCAGATCGTAAAACAGTTCATTTATTAATCTGTGCCTAAAACCACGTTGTGTGTGACAGTAAGTCAGATCTCTTAGGGTTTGTGATCAGAAATTCCCTCTGGCTTATTTGTGAAGAGACCCTTATGTGCGCAGGAGTTGGATTCCCAAAGTCTCCTCCCCGAGATGTGTAAAGAAGAGAAGAACTAAGAAAAGATACAGGGACAAGGAGGTCAGGCAGTGGTCCAGATGGCGGCCGCTCAGCCTGTGTCAGGAGGAGCCCAGCTGAAGGCGAACCAATAGAGCAGGGGTTCTTAACCCGTGGGCTGCGACCCCCTTGGCAAACCTCTGCCTCCCAAAATGTTACGTAACAATTCATAACAGTAGCAAAAGTACAGTCCTGAAGTAGCAATGAAAATAATTTTGTGGTTGGGGGGCGGTCACCACAGCATGAGGAACTATATGAAAGAATTGCAGCATTAGGAAGACTGAGAACCACTGCCCTCGAGTTTTCTGCTCAGTCACTCCTCTCAGTCACTCACTGTTCCATGGCCATTTCTCAGGACTGGAAGCCACAGTTGCCTTGGTTCTTCTACACAGGCAGTCTCTCATGTGTGCTTGTCTCTCTGACACGCACACACACACACACACACACACACACACACACACACAAACGAGCGCGCGCGCGTGCATTCACACACAGTTCATGCACTGGCTGAGGTCTATCTAGTGATGCCTGGCCAGAGAAAGCATAAGACCTCTGGACCTACTGGAGTGAAAATGGCTTCAGTCACTATGTCCCACTCAAAGGGAGGGAGGATTTGCTGTACTGAGGGAGGGCCCCGATGCTGAGGAATGACTTACATGGGCCAGGCCTGGATTAGATGAAGAATGGGTGTTCTGGCATCTTGAAAGGTCCACAGACTTAGAAGATGCCTTGTCTCACAGGCATTGGATGCGTGTCTTAAGGTCCTAGCAGGCAAGGGACAATCATTGACACTATCATTCTCCCTGGCCCTGTCTTCTGTGAATCTGTGGCCCGAAGGCATCGTCCAGATGGATGAACTCAACACAGACTGAGCTGCCTATGGTGGCTTACACCTTTAATCCCAGCACTTGGGAGCCAGAGGTTGGCAAACTATCTGTGAGTTCAAGGCCACCCTGGCCTACAGAGTGAGTTCCAGGCCAGTCAGGGCCAGATAATGAGCTATGTGAAAGCAGTGACTTTATTACTCACGCCTTTGTCCTTGGTGCCATTTGCAATAGCAAGGTCTTTAGCCTCACGTGTTCAAAGTCAGTAAAACCTTGATGGACCTCCTACAGTTCACATTACTGATTGAGTAGAGGCTCTCACAAGGTAGGGAAGCTGTTGTATATTTTAGAAAAGAGGAGAATAGTGACGTTCAGTCATTATAGGAAAAATCGGAAGGAGCACTTGAATTCCAAAATGAAGGCTCGGGAGATGGCTCGGTGGTCAACTGTTGTGCAAGCAGAAGAAGTCAAGTTCCGAGTCTCATGTAAATAGCTAGGCATGGCAGTGCAAACCTGTAATCCCGGTCCTGGCAGAGATGGCCTAGTCACTCAGTCAGCTCCGGGTGCAGAGAGAGACTATCTCAAAACGTATGATGGAACAACAGAGAAAGACACCGCACATCCACCTCTGGCCTCCATACATGCACACATAGGTCTATATACCACACACACACACACACACACACACACACACACACACACACACAGAGGCATGCACACACACCAAATCCGAAATGCTTCAGAAAGTTGTAGAATCAATAGATCACTCATATGACCATGTGGACACAGGTGTGCTATGCCCATACAGTGGTTCTTGCAGCACTAGTTTAACACTGGTGTGTGTGTGTGTGTGTGTGTGTGTGTGTGTGTGTGTGTGTGTGTGTGTATCTGTGTGCCTGTGTGTGTGTGTGTACGTGCACACACTCCAGGAGAAAGGAGTAATAAGTTCCTTTGGTTTTTTAAAAATAAAATATACTCTCTGTCACATGTATACCTGGTGTCTACAGCAGATGGATCTTTTTTTTAGTCAACAACAGCTGACTGGCCTGAAGGCTCAGTAAAGGAGCCAATTGCTCAACACATACATTAACGGGCACTGCTGAAACTTTGTCTTCAAAAATGGGGGAAGGGAAGGGATATCATTGTCCCATGGGACAATGTGGTTGGCCCATTGGCTGTGGTTGGTTGGCCCATTGGCTGTGGTTGGTTGACCTCTCAATCCAGTCAGGTGATTTAAATAACGACCTAGCAGATCTAGAAGCTTCCTTCCCATAAACAACTTTCTTTTTTCTATTGTCTTTAAATACCAATGGTGTTTCTATGTCAGGAAGAGTACTGTTGTGGCTAAGAAAATGCTCCTTTAAATATCAATGGTGTTTCTATGTCAGGAAGAGTACTGTTGTGGTTAAGAAAATGCTCCTTTCATTTTACTAGCATCCCTCTGCTCTGCCATCTCCCTTCTTCCACAATGTTACTACTTAGCTGTTTTAGTTTATAGTTACCCAGAATCCTCCTGTACAGAAGCCTGCCTTTATATTTATAGATTTTCTTATACCTACCACAGTAAGTAATCCTATTGTTGTTTTTAATGCCTGGGTTCTATTACACAAGTAGGCCACATTTGTTAAGGCAAATTTGGGAGAAAGGAGAAATATTAAAGACTAATAAATACGAGCTGAATGTTCTTATGTATTGACCTATACATTTACAGAAAATTATCCAGAAGTCTTTTATTAACATTTAAATGTGCTGTCCGTTCTTCTAGGCACAGACATTAAGAAGTTATTGTCCTTGGACCACAGGAGTTCTCCACCAGGGAGGAGAGGCAGGACCAACTGGAAGTAGAGATTCTTTCCCTGGGTACTGATTCAGGGAATGTGGCCTGGCAAGTGTCATAGATGCTGGTCAGAGCCCCAGCCTTGGCATCTGTGCACAAAGGAAACCTACACAACTTTCCCTCTTCCTCCTCTTCCTCTCCCCTCCTCCTCTTCCTCTCACTCTGCTGTTGCTCTCTGGCAGAAGTGCCCAGTGGCCAGCAGTGCCTCTTACCCGCTGGCTTCTGTACCACAGAAACCAAATCCCAGGCTTGTGGTCCAGATCAGTCTGGAAGCTAGCAGAGGGAGCACTCTAGAACACACATATGACCAGCACTGTGTTCCGCAGTAGGGGCAATGTGACTGTCTTACAATGAAGATGGAGAGCAAAGTCTGTGTGCAGGACTCTAAGCGGTTAGAACCAGGGAATGTTCAGTCAAGTTAGAGAGGCTGACCTGTAACTGCGAGATAATGATGTGGCCATCAGAGTGAGCAGCTGGGGGTCCCAGATGAATTGGGATGGAACATGCTCAGAAGAGAAAAAAAAAATGATATGGGATGCCTAGGGTCAGAGTGTGGCTGTGGGCATTAAGCGCCAACGCTCACCCTGCTTCTGACCTAATACGGAAGTGACACTCAAAGACAGACCTCAAGGAAACAGTCTGGGAGGCACATGGTATTTGGTTAGGGCAGTGTTTCTCAGCCGTCCTAAGGCCGTGACCCTTTAATACAGTTCCTCATGTAGTGGTGGCCCCCAGCCATAAAATTCATAGCTGTAACGTTGCTGCTATTACGAACCATGATGTAAAACACCTGTTTTTTTTTTCTATTGCTTTAGGCAACCCCTGTGAAAAGATCATTTGATTCCTGCAAGGGGCTGAACCCACATGTTGAAAACCACTGATTTAAGGGCAGCCAGGCTTCATTTCCAGGGGGGGGGGGAGTGTGGGATGCATAAACCTAAAGGCAAATCGAGTTAAGTGATAACCACCATATGCATAACATCGTAGCTCAGGCAGGAGGGCACAGGGTCAGCGGCAGCACGTGCAGGTCTGATGGCACACATTGTTAGACAGTATGTCCTCATCACATGTACCAGTGCGAGGTCATATGGTGGTTCGGGGTTACTTATGCTCATAGCAGTTAGAGTGTAGGTCTGAGTGTGGAGTGGAGTAGGTAGATCTTCTTGGCCTAGACTGTCAGTGTGGGTATCAATTTCAATGGGAAGCCAACGTCTCATAGTAGGAGTTCCAGAGAAAGTTCTGCCACTGGTGCTGCTTAGACTCACTTTGTCCTGAGCTCGTCCCTAACTGATCACTAAGGCTTGGGGGATGTACCATATGACTTGGGTCATGTTCGCCTCTGGCCCAACAAGTGAGGCTAGTTTCACACAGACATTTAATACAGTGTAGCAGGAGAGGTGGCTCACAACGGGAGGCCTGGGTGTTCCTTAACAGCCACTTTAAGAATAATACTGAGCAAGGAAACAAGAACGGCCATTACATCTGTGTCTGGATCATCACAGAGTCAGGACGCTGTATTTGTTGTTATGTTTCATTGGGTCTGATCTTGTAGGATAGAACAAGCCTTTCTGCCACAGAGTTGAGTGACCAGAGTCTCATGGCTTGCTGAATTACCAGTAATGCCCTAGTGGGGTTTTGAGGGTTCTGGGTGCACAGCAAGCAAACCAACTTCTGCTTCCTCAAAGCCATGTTTGGTGACTTGAGGAGGGGTCAACACAAGCCAGAGGTTGGCAAACAGATACGCTTTTAGGGCCGGATGCTGTTTAAAGTCAGTGGAGAGAACACTCAGTTTATAGCTCCTCTATAACTTTAACTCAAATGCTTGTTCATTGGCTGACGGTGTTAAACAACTTGACTTCAAGCTCAAGAGAAAAATGTGGAGTGTTGTCCAATGTATATGTAAAAAAAAATGTATATGTCTGTAATAGAAAGAAAGATGCCTGTGAACTTCCAAATGATACTCTGAAGATTTGTTAGTTTTATTACTATAACAATATCTGAGCCTGGGAACTAGAAGAAGAAGAAGAAGAAGAAGAAGAAGAAGAAGAAGAAGAAGAAGAAGAAGAGAGAAGAGAGGAGGAGGAGAGGAGGGGAGGAGGAGAAGGAGGAGGAGAAGAGAAGAGGAGAGAAAAGAAGAAGAGGAGGAAGAGGAGGAGAAGGAAGAGGAGGAGAAGAAGAGAAGAAGAAGAGGAGGAGGAAGAGAAGGAGAAGGAAGAAGAGAAGGAGGAGGAGGAGGAGGAGGAGAAGAAGAAGAAGAAGAAGAAGAAGAAAGGGTTTTGTAGTTCTCAAGGTTAAAAGGCATGATGCTAGCATTGTCCTGGTTCTCACCTTAACAGCCACTTAATAGATGCTACGACGGTGGGAGTGTGTGGGAAGCAAGGTCCCATGGTGAGACAAGAAACCAGAGAGCTGTGGGGGATGGGGCCAGTCTTCCTCTTTCACATAACCCTTTTTTTGACAACTGAGCAGTGTCCCTGAGAACCAAGTTGGTTCTTTCGATGGTGGCACCCTAAGAGGCCAGCTGCCTTGTGCTTGGTTTTTGAACGGTCCCAGCACTGCAACATTAAGGACCAAGCTTAGAACACACAAACCCTTGGGCGGGGTGGGGGGGGGGGGGGGGAACCATAGCAGAAGGCACTCTTCCAGGTGTGAGAGATTTGCATGCACACAACAGACAAGAACAAAATATCACATTGCTTATTATTAATAATGTTTCTATGTCAGGCTGTCTATGGAAACTCTGAGGTCCACTGAACTGTGCTACCTGAGTGCAGGCTGCAGTGCCTCTTGTGAGACTATCAGCTGGAGACGTAAGAGGCCGAGGCACAAGTTTTCCAGGCTGGGAAGAAGAGGTGGCTGTCTCTCTTTCTTTGTGAAGTATCCCTAGGCCAGATGGGTTCCTGGGAGCGCTGGGCTCAAAAGATAGAAGGGAACTTCCACAGGAAAAACAAACACGGATTTCCAGGCACATACCTGTCCTAGTCCTAGCCCTAGCCCTTCTTAACCTTGATCTTGATTATGTTTTCTTGTTAGGTGGGAGCCGAAGGGGCCTGCGTTAGGAGATTTTTTTTCCAAACAGCTTCTCACTATGTACCTGTGGTAGTTTGAATGAGAATATTCCCATAGGCTCAAATATTTGAATGCTTTATCTCCACTTGATGGGACTGTTTTGGGAAGAATTAGGAGCTGTGGCCTTATTGGAGAGCTTAGGTCACCGGGGTTGGCTCTGAGATGTCAAAAGCCCATACCATTCCTCTCTCCATTTCATGCTTGCTAATTACGATGTAGGCTCTCAATACTGCTGTCCTGTGCCATGCCTGTGGGTTTGCTGCCGTGCTCCCTGCCGTAATGGCTATGGACTCACCTTCTAAGCCCCCGATAAACTTATATCCATTGCTTTGGTCATGGGGTTTATAACACATCAATGGAAAAGTAACCACGACAGTAGCCCAGGCTTGCCTTAAATGTATGCCCCTCCAGCTTCAGTCTCTTGGTGCTGGGATTATAGATATGTGCTATCATGCTTGGATTAGGGAAGGATTTTTTTTTTTTTAATTTTGGTTTGCTAAAGAATCATGAGAGCCAGCATAAAGTCTAATAAGATGCTTCTAATTGTCTCCATTGCCAAAGATTTGTAACTCATTTGATTGAGGCTTGGTGAAATTCAGTGTTCTGTGAGCTTAGCAGGCACACACAGTATTCAGATGTGGGCTAGCCTTGGAGCTTACATTGTGACTCATGCCATGAGCGTGCTGTACTTGAGGCTGAGCATGTAAGCATGACTCTAGTTATGGTGAGAGGTGATATAATAGGATTTGGAGAATGACTAGAGACCAGAACCTGGACTGATGAATGTGTGCATGCTTTCTTTGATTCCAATTGGCTTGGGGGAGGGGCTGAAGAGATGGCTCAGCAGGTAAGAGCACTGGCTGCTCTTTCCAAGAACCTGAGTTCAATTCCCAGTACCCAGATGGCAGCTCTCAGACAGTTCCAGGGCATCTGATGTTCTTCTGCCCTCCTTGGGCAACAAGTGCATATAGTGCACATCATACGTATAGACAAAACACCCACATATTAAAATAAATAAATGGATTAACTTATAAAGAAATAAACAACAAGAATTAGCTTGGGAAATGGAAGGTGGAAGTTTTTGGTGCCTGCAGCTTAGAGTTTTTGGCTGCCATAGACTGCAAAGCCATGCTGTCTTTCATCACATTTGGATTTGCCGACTCCCTGATCTTTTGCAATGGAAACCCCTTTGAATAACTACACTGGAACCATAACTTTCTTACTAACCCTTCTTATTATGTATCACATGATGAAATTGAAAAGAATGTCTTCACCTAATTGCATACATGTGAACACACACACACACACACACACACACACACACACACAGAGAGAGAGAGAGAGAGAGAGAGAGAGAGAGAGAGAGAGAGAGAGAGAGAGAGAGAGAGAGAAATAGATTCTTGATAGTTATCTCAGGTTGATGTTGATCTTCAAATCCTCCTGCTTCTATTTCCTGAGCACTGGAATTGCTGGCTGTAATTCTGTGCCATCTGCAGACAGATCCTTGTATTCTAGAGTTGAATTTTACTCACTTCGCAGTTAGCATTAGTGCCGTAACACAGAATATCTTAGTGAAAGAGACAATTTAATTCTTGGTGTGAAGAGGATGGGGAAGGGATGAGCAGGGAACTAAATAGGGACAGGCACAGGTTAAAAGGCTAGAAAGGAGCTCCACAGGGAGACCAACAAAGCCAACTAACTGGAACCCAGAGGGGCTTGCAGAGACTGAATCACCTAACCAAGGACCACACATGAACTGGACCTAGGCTCTCTACACAGATGCAGTTGATGGCCAGCTCCGGCTTCATGTGGGTCTCCCAGTAAGGGGAGTAGGGGCTGTCTCTGACATGGACTCTGTTGCCTGCTTTTTGATTTATTCCCCCTGGTAGGGCTGCCTTGGTAGGCCACAGGGGAAGATGATTGCTCAGTCCTGGTGTGACTTGATGAGGTGGGGTGGGTTGGTAGCGGGAGGAGCTCCCCTTTTCTGAAGAATAAAGGACAATAGAGGGAGAGGGGGATATGGGGAGAGGAAGAGAGAGTGGGACCTGCAGAAGGGGAGGGAGGGGGCTAGATTGGGATGTAAAGTGAATACATAAATAAATTAAAAATGCACATGACAGTAGAGGTGGATTGGTCTTGAGGCAGAGAGCTCTGAGGCAGGGGTGTTGTAGGAGAGAGTAAATCATAGGTCAGTTGGAATGGGTGAAAGCTTGTAGAGATTCATCTTTTTCAAATTCCAGGCCCTGCATTTATGATAGGAATTTTTTTTAGTGGGAAGCAGGGCTCCTCCTCATCCTCTACAGGATGTCTGACAATTTTTTGGAGTGACAGATGACCAACAAGAAGCAATTGTAAGGATTTCTAAAAGACCATCTGCTCCCTGGTTCACTCACTTACTCGTCTTCTCTAGAGACAGACTTTCCAGTGCATCTGAAGCATTGCTCTAGGCACTGGGGGCCCAGGGACTGGGACAGTCAGTTCGTTTTGTTCATTTGGTATAGGGTCAGGTTGTGAGAGCTCTACAAGGGAGAGTAAAGGAAGTAAATGTGGAGTGGTGACTTCAGTCTGGCTACAGACTGAGGGATAGCATCTTTGAATAAATGACATTTGAGGAGGGACCTCTATCAAGGGACCCCCCCCCCCCACGGACACTGGAGAGCTGTGTGGCCCCGGCAGAATGTTTTCATCTGGGCATCATCTAGGCTAGTCGTGGGCCTGTGGCTATGTCCATGGCTATGGTGAGAGGAGTGCTGAGTGACTCAGGCTTTGCACTGAGGAATCATTGATTCACTGTATTGGGCAACTGGCTTTACCGCTCTGATACGGGTTTTGTTTTAAAATAAGGATCTTATGCAAAGTTTGTCTATATCTTTCTACTTTTTACTATGTAACATTTCACATATGCTAAAGGGTAAGTTTTTTATTCTTTTTATTTTTATTTTTTTTATTGAGAGAGGTGAAAGCATGGGAGAAGATGTGTGTGGGTGCATGTATGGAGGTCATAGGACAAGTTCTGGGAGTTGGTTATCTCTTTCTACCATATGGGTCCTGGGGACTGAACTCCTGCCATCATATTTGGTGATAGGCATCTTTACCCACTGAGTCATCTCACCAGTCGTCAGTCCTCTTTCCTCCTCCTCCTCCTCTTCTTCTCTTTTTTCATTTATTTTCTTCGTGTGTGTGTGTGTGTGTGTGTGTGTATGTGTGTATGTTTATGTGTGTGTATATGTTTATGTGTGTGTATGTGTGTGTGTGATAGGCAAGCATCAAACTCACAGAGATTTGCCTGCCTCTGCCTCTCAAAGGCAAATGCCATCACTAAAAACATATGCCATCACATCTAGCCTAAAAACCCAGAAACATGTGTATCCTGGGCTGGCCTTGGACTCCCAATCCTCTTACCTCTGCTTGTTTGGCATATCCTACTTGCAGGTACCCCCCCCCCCCACAACTGGTTATTATTTTTAATTATTCTTATTACTTGAAGTGAACATACAAAGAGTGGCTTTCATTATGGCGTTTCCATCCATCCCTTTTGTCTTTTTTTTTTTGAGATGGCCTTGTTTAGCGCAGGCTGACTTTGAATTTGCTGTATAGTGGAGGGTGCTTATTCTTGAGCTCCTCATCTTCCTGCCTTCACCTGTGTGCTGGGATGGCAGACGTGTGCCACCACCGCACCAAACTAATATTTTCATATGCTCGTGCCATTATACTTTGTTCCTACACACCTCCACCCCTACCTCACCCCCTCGTATCCCCATTACCCCCACTAAGAGGTGAATTGCCAAGGACCAAACCAGCTGTGCAGTCAGAGAACAGAACCTGGTCTAGTGCACTCAATGTTGATGCTGAGTCAATCCCCCAGAGTCAGACTTTGTATCCCACTGATTTTCATGAGTATTATATTTTGTTAGGCTCCAGGGCCCTAGGTCCTAGCTTATAGTATCTCTTCTGTGGCTGATCATCCATGGAGACCAAAATGTGTCCATGTGTATCTATGGGTCTCAGAGGATAGCAACAGCTGCTTGGGAATTCAGCCAATGAAGATTTTGTAGGCTTAGCTTTAATTACACCTTATTTGTGTTCAACATGGTGCTCATGGCCAAGGGCAGTGACAACATGTCAGAGGAGAGCAAGGAAATGCTGGGACTTTGGGAGCCAAATGTGCACAGAGCCCTGGAGGGAAATATATTTCTCTTAAGCGCCCCCATCCTCTTATATAAACAGTTATGGAGTGATTGTTCTTAGATCACTGTTAATGGAATCCTAGCTCTGCCTTTGCTGTAGATGAAGGGTGGGCAACATGCAGAAATCTGACCCAGGGGACCTGATGGAGACCAGGACACAGCTGGCAAGCTAAAGGCTGAGGTGGTGTATGACCTACCCTCCGAGTTTGGATGTAAATTGTCCCTAGCATGCTCGTGTGTTTGAACACTTAGGTCCTAGTTGGTGGTGCTCTGTGGGGAGGATGTGGGACCTAGCTGAGGAAGTGAGTCTCTGGGAGCAGGGCTCGATGCTTTCAGCCCAGCTCTGCTTCCTGTCCTAGCTCTGCTTTCTGATGTGAAAATGCAAGGAAGCTGTCTCACTCCAGCTGCCACAGCTGTCCTTGCTGCTGTGCCTTTCCCCCTCCTCGTGGCCTGTGCCTCTTTCCTTAAGGGCCTTCGGTTAAGTGTTTGGTGGTAGCAACAAGAAATGTAACTAATTCATCCACCCATCCCCATGTCTCTCACCAGTTAAAATTCCCCTGATCTGGTCTTGGAATATCTCACTTGTATGAGTTTTTCTGGTATATATTATCTTATTTATTTATTTATTATGTATGCAATGCTCTGCCTGCATGTACACCTGCAGACCAGAAGAGGAAATCAAATCGCCTCAGAGATGGTTGTGAGCCACCATGTGGTTGCTGGGAATTGAACTCATGACCTCTGCAAGAGCAGTCAGTGCTTTTAACCTCTGAGCCATCTTTCCAGCCTCCTATTATCTTATTCCTTAAACAGAATTATTTGGGAGGAGGAAGGTAGGGATTTACCAATAGCCATTAAATGTGGCTTGATTTGTGTTTTCTCATTTACGCTATGGAGTGAGTGAGTCCAAGCCTTGTCTGGACTCCAGCCTTGCTTCTGCCTGCCATGGCCATCATCCAGTGCTTCCTGTCGGCTTTCTCCCGGGCTCCTGGGTAACCAGGCTGTCTGTGGTACCATGTCCCCACAGGGCTGGGCTGAGCGACTTTCCCTATCATGCTCTTATGTGGCTTTGTCTCTGCCATGTACTGCTCTCGGCTTCCCTAACTCTCCTACTTCCTAGGGGGACTCCAGATGTGGCCTAAGCCGGCCTAGACGTCATCCACTGCATGTGAGTCTGCACGAGAATTCAGAAGCCACATCTAGAAGTGACAGCTCAGTTAAGAGTGCAGAGGATCTCAGAGAGACTAATAATGTGCCCCCTTGAAATACAGTGGCTTCGTTTAAGAACTTTTCTTCGTGTCACACATTGAGTTAGTATATTCGAGGAGGGACAAAGAACAAAAGGGGGAAGATTGCAAGAAGCCAGCAAGTCAAATGATTCTGTTTCTATGTTGGCACTCAGTTCAGGTCCTGACCTTGGGACTTCACTGTTGCAGGGGGCAGATGACGCCAGAAGGGGATCTGGAAGGACTCACATCACAGGTCTCTCTTCCAGGGCAATGTTCTGCAATGACTTGAAGGAGAAGTACGAGAAAAGGATCGTTATCAAAGGGGTGGACGCTGAGACCATGCACACTCTGCTGAACTACACATACACAAGCAAGGCTCTGATCACCAAGCAGAATGTGCAGCGGGTTCTGGAGGCTGCCAATCTTTTCCAGGTATGTGAACAAACATGTTTTGTGCCCTTGGAAGTGAGTGAAGGCAGGGAGCCCCCAGAGGCCTGCTTAGGGTGGCTTCCAGAGGTGTATCTGGGACACACACACACACACACACACACACACAGAGACAGAGAGAGAGAGAGAGAGAGACAGACAGACAGACAGACAGACAGACACAGACAGAGAGACAGAGATAGAAACTCAGAGACAGAGACTCAAAGACAGAGAGATAAAGAGATACGGATAAAAATAGGGTAGAGAAAAAGTCAATTTTAAAGTTGACCGACAGGTTGATTGTGTTGATAGTTATTCAGTGTCAACTAGAGATTATTGATTCAATGTTGCAGTGAAGTAGAATGATTAGAGGTGCTAGACTAATTAAGAATGCATGTTTAATACACGAGGTTACATAGTTAGGAAAGTTGATATGTTTTGTTAAATGTGTTAAGGATAATAGAGTCGGTAGTGTGAGGGTTAAAAGAGTTAGAAGGATTAAGGGGGCAATAAAATTTATTACTTTTATTTGGAGTTGCACCAAGTTTTTGGTTCCTAAGACCAATGGATTTCTACTATCCTATAAAAGTAAGAAAGCCATATGTTTAGATATGGTTACATGAATTAGCAGTTCTTGTTTTCTTTCTCGGTAGATAAGAAGGGTTTGGATCTTCTATTGTTAGATTCACAGTCTAAGGTTTTTTTAAACTATATCTACATATGTTTCCTAAAATTAGCTGAGGTTTAATGGTTAGGAGAATTAGTGGTGTGATGTGTAGAGATATCAGGGTGAGTTCTCGAGTATGTGAGGGTTGGAGATTTATGATGTGATAATTAAGTTTTCCTCGTTGGGTCATGATAATTATGTAAAGTGAGTATAGGGCTGTAATAATAATATTGACTCCTACAAGAATTATTGATAGGTTGGATCAGGAAAATAGTGATATGGTAATTAGTAGTTCTCCGATGAGGTTGATTGAGGGGGATAGGGCTAGGTTTGCTAGGCTTGCTAGGATTCATCAGACTGCCGTAAGTGGGAAGATTGCTTGGAGGCTTCGAGCTAGTATTAGAGTTCGACTGTGAGTTCGTTCGTAGTTTGAGTTTGCTAGGCAGAACATGAGTGATGAGGTTAATCCGTGGGCAATTATAAGGGTTATTGCTCCTATGAAGCTTCATGGTGTTTGAATTATAATTGATGCGATGACTAGTGCTACGTGGCTGACTGAGGAGTAAGCAATTAGGGATTTTAAGTCTGTTTGTCGTAAGCCGATTGAGCTAGTTATGATTATTCCTCATAAGGACAAGATGATAAATGGGTATGACATAGATTTTGTTACGGGATCTAGTAGGATGGAGATACGTATCATGCCGTAGCCTCCTAGCTTTAGTAAGATGGCTGCCAGTACTATAGACCGTGCGATAGGGACCTCTACGTGGGCTTTGGGGAGTCAGAGGTGCACGCCGTATAGTGGTATTTTAATTAGGAATGCTAATATGCATGCTAGTCATAAAATGTCACTTGACCATGTGGCATGAAGGGTTTGGCTGTTGAGTGTTAAGATGATGAAGGTCAGGGTTCCTATTGAGTTGTGAATTATGATTAGAGCGATGAGGAGTGGGATGGAGCCTACTAGGGTATAAAAAAGAAAGTATGATTCTGCGTTCAGTCGTTCTGTTTGATTCCCCCATCGTGTGATAATAATAAGTGTTGGAATTAGTGTGGCTTCAAACATAATGTAGAATATAATTATTTCGGTTGCAGAAAATGTAATGACTAAAAAGATTTGTAGGAGGCTAAGTATAGAGATAAATAGTTTTTTGTGCTCTGGTTTTTCTCCTTTTATATGATTTTGGCTGGCTATGAGTATTAAACATAGACAGACATATACACAAAGACATAGAGAGACAAAGATACACAGACAGATAGACAGATACACACACACACACACACACACACACACACACACACACATACACACACGTCTACAAGGACACAAAGAGGCACACATGCCGAGCAAGCTTACCTGAAGGGCAGAAGATGCTCCTTTGGACATTTAGTGGCAGGTGATGAGATGAAGCACTGCCCACTTTGCCGGATGAGGCAGGGAGTGTGGTGCCTGGTTCTACACTTGTTATCTGACTGCAGCACAGTGGCCGTCAGGTGTAGCAGCCCACTTAGAGCCAGTGGTGCAGCTCGTGCTTCCTCCACACAACATTTGATCTGAGTATGACCAGGGCAAGAAACTAAGGCAACAGAGAGCATGACCGAAAGTGCTGTGATTTGAAACTGGGTTTTCTGATTGGAGAAACTACTGCTTGCCATCACACCACTCAGCTTTCAGGTGATGCTGTCTAAATGGGGGTGGGGGATCAAGATATTGTGTGACAAGCACTTTGTGCTGGCTGTGAAAGGAGAGCACTGAGAGGTAAGCAGTGTCTCAGAGGAGAGAGGACTTCAGAGCTGTGCTTTATTTTAAAGTAGTGTATTATCTTTATTCAATAGTGTTTCCTTCAGTATGATTGCAACAATTACACTGGCTCCATAAAATAATTAGAATATGGATAATGTCAGTTGCATCAATAATTATAACAAGAACCCCATCTAGGTTACCATCTTTGCCCAGGTCAATCACATTGTTAAACTTGAACCATTGGGTTAATGTTGTCTCATTGCCTAGATGTGTAAGAGACTGAATTCAGGGATAGGCCAGGTCATTCCTAGGGACCAGGAATAAGCGTCAAATCTTGTGCATAGCTTGGCTCTTGTGGAAGTGGTGTCTGCTTGTGTGACAGTTGGTTTGGTAACTGAAGGAACCAAGCCCAGTGTCTGAGAAGGTAAGCATCTCTGAGGGGTTCAGCATTCAAGACTGTTGGTAGGGGGATTAGCTCTGCTGAGGCTGGAGTCATGGGGTGCTCTATAGGGTCTCGAAAGACAGGAGTATGGAAAAGAAATAGATAATTCACTTCAAAGCATCCTTGATGAATTCTGAGTGACAGATTGCCACCAGTTTAGTCAATTTCATTCATTCAGTTCCGTGGGCATCCTGAAGATGCCAGACCAATCATTTTTAGAAGGGTTAATTTTTCTGGTGATGTCTCCAAGTCACTTACCACTCCCCTGATTCTGTCTCTGTGATCACGTTCAGCCCCTTTGATTGGCAGGAAACCATCCCTCCTTATGGCAGGGAGGGGCTCACTAACTTCATGCCCTTTTGTCGCTCATCCCCTCTTGCCCACTACTTTAGCAATATGACCTCAGAGCAATTCTTCCACGTCACAGAGTTCTTAACTTATGAGTCAACAACCTTGAACAGAGTGACCCTATTCACCTTTGGTCAGGCAAGCTTCAGTGGTCTGTGTTATTTTCATGCTAATTTCCTTTACTGGGATCCTGGAAAGGTCCAAAAGGCCAGAAGAGGATGTCAGATTCCCTGCAGTAGAGAGTTACTGGCAGTCGTGAGCTGATTGGTGTGGCTGCTGGAAATCAAATCAGCCATCCTGTTGAGCCAACTTTCTAATTCTCCCTAAACACTCAGGTTCCGTTCTGTTATGTGTCAGGGGAGTTGCAGTGTCGCAGCTGCTTTGTATGTGATCTTCAGAGCTGCAGTTGATAGAAGTAGGAGTGCATGGCGTAAGTATGCATCTGAGTGGGGCATCCTGCAGCCTCTAACTGGACTAGCTGGTCGGGGTGGTGGTGGTGGTGGTGGTGGTGGTAGGGGTGGTGGGGATGGTGGGGGAGTGGTGGGGGAGGGTGCGGTGGTGGTGGTGGCGATGGCGGTGGGGGGAGGGGTGGTGGCGGGGGAGGGGTGGGGGAGGGTGGGAGCAGTGGGGGAGGGTGGGAGTCGTGGGGGAGGGTGGGATGTAGTGGTGATGGTGGTGGTGGTGGTAGGGGTGGTGGGGATGGTGGGGGAGGGTGCGGTGGTGGTGGTGGTAGTGGTGGTGGTGGGGAGGGGTGGTGGTGGTGGGGGAGGGGTGGGGGAGGGTGGGAGTGGTGGGGGAGGGTGGGATGTAGTGGTGATGGTGGTGGAGGTGGTGGTGGTGGTGGTAGGGGTGGTGGGGATGGTGGGGGAGTGGTGGGGGAGGGTGCGGTGGTGGTGGTGGTAGTGGTGGTGGTGGGGAGGGGTGGTGGTGGTGGGGAGGGGTGGGGGAGGGTGGGAGTTGTGGGGGAGGGTGGGATGTGGTGGTGATGGTGGTGGAGGTGGTGCTGGTGCTTGTGGTGCTGGTGGTGGTTGTGGTGTAAGAAGCTCTGGGTATGCTCCAGCTGTCAGCAAGTCACAGCCTCCTCCTTTCTGGGTCAGAAAGTGTGCCCAGCAGCAAATGTGTGTGTTAAGGATGGAGGGGTGTTGTCGCACTCTTCTTGCTTCACAACCTGGGTACACCCAAGTAAGGGAAGTTGCAGAGAGCTAGGGGGATCCAGAGACCTGTGGTCTCAGGGTTAGTTTGTTTTTCTCTTCAGTCTGAAGGATTCCTTCTAGAAATTTCTTAGAACTAGCTAAATGGTCATAGATTCTTTTACCTTCTTTGGTTTTTATCCTGGATGTCATAGACTTACTCTGTAGACCAGGCTGGCCTTGAACTCAGAGTGATCCACCTGCCTCTGACTCCCGAGTGCTGGATTAAAGGCATGCGCCACCTTGCCCAGCTCCTTTTAGCTTATTTTTATCATGGAAAAGTTTTTACTTTTTCTCCAATTATGGCAGATAGCTTTTCTGTAGTAGTCTGAATTGGCCCTGGTCTATGAGAACTTGAAATATATATTTTCCAGGCTCTTCTAGCTTTTAAATTTTCATTTGAAAAATCTGTGGGATTGATGGAATTGCCTTTATATGTGATTTCTTGTTTTCTCTCTTGCCACTTTCAATACCTTTTCTTTGTTCTGTACATTTAGTGTTTTAATTATAATACGATGAGAGGAGCTCTTTTCTGGCTTTGTCTGATGCCCTAAATCCTTCATATCTTTTTGTTTGTTTGTTTGTTGTTTGAGACAGGGTTTCTCTGTGTAGCCTTTGGCTGTCCTGGACTCGCTCTGTAGACCTGGCTGGCCTTGAACTCACAGAGATCCGCCTGCCTCTGCCTCCCCAAGTGCTGGGATTGCAGGCGTGCGCCACCACGCCCGGCTCCCTGTCCTTCATATCTCAGTTGGTATTTTTGTCCCTAACTCTGGTAACCTTTCAGTTTGGATTCTCTTTTTCTTTATCCTTTAGAATGATATTATATTTATTTAGCAATCCCTCGCTTCAACTTCCTTCATGTTCTCACGTCACAGCCTTCCCAGCTTTCTACTCTTCCTTCTTTTATTTTTATAAGTCACTAAGTCCAGTCAGTACTGCCCATGTGTGTATAGGTGTGGGGCCATCCACTTAAGGGTGGCAATCCTACTACCCTACTAGTGGCCATGTCAGCTGTCAGCAGCTCCCCAGAAAGGGGTGGGGTTTGGAGACCATTCACCACAGCTAATCACCACCACAGCTGCCACGTCATGCACAGAAGATGGTACTTTATGGTGTTTCTCCTCATTCTTCAGCTCTTACAGCCTTTTTGCCTCTTCTCTCGCATTTTCCCTGAGCCTTGGTGGTGGTGTGGTTAACACAGGTGCCCCATTCAGGGCCGAGCACCCGGTCACTCATTCTGAGCACTCTGCCCAGTTACACATCTCTCCACCGACTGCTGCCCACCACAAAAAGAAGGCTCTCGGACCAAGGCTGCAAGCTTCCCACATTCATGTATATAAGAAAAACTATGTAGAAGGAAACTAGACACCATTCGCATTTAAAATAAATAAAAATAGAAGGTTCAGCCCTGGGACTCATGACTTCCCGAGTATGGGCTTTTGACCCAGGCATGAATCCTCTCCTGTGGAACAGGCCTAAAGTTTTTTTCTCATTTAAAAAAAAAAGTGGTTTTCTCATAAAAGCCATTCCCCTAGGTACCAGTAAGCCTATCTTGTCTGCCAGGTTGGTATTGCAGCACGTAGGATCCAGGGCTAGGTAAGAGCATTGATGTCTTTTCTCCCCCAGCATCCTGCATAGCAGGTTCCCAATCTTTTTGTTGGTTTCTCTACATCTCACAGCCAAAGTATATGAAGTTTTCAGCACTATGGTCTTACCATGGAGTTATGGTGGGCAACCATAACTGTTTTGTAGACCTATGATACTTAACTGAGCTAGAACTCCAGGGAGGCATCCCACTCCTGTACTTCTGCAATTAAAAAAAAAACTGTATCCTATGTCTTCAGAACTATATTCTCCTGTGCCTGTTATCCCTAGGTTTACCATTCCAGAGTGTCACCTGCATCCCACTGATACTTTATAATTTTATTCGGTCCCTGCTTAATTGTTCTACTTCTTCTATGTTGCCCCTGGAGATCTGTTCTATTGATGTGACATTCATAGAGTTTTTTTTATTTGACGATGTTTTTCATTTCCAGCAATTCAAACTCGTGTTTCTTTATTATTTCTCTCTTTGTTGAATTCCTCTTTCATAATTTGCATCATTTTCCTTATTTCATCCAACTGTTTATATTCAAAACCAGGTGCTTCTTTGAACATACTTATAATCATTCTCTATCTGGGAATTTATTTAACTCACTCTCTCTCTAGGTGCCATTACTATGGAATTAGTAATCTTTGGAGCAGTTACGTTATTTTGGCTTTTCATAAGTTACCTCATTGGGCTATATGTACCTGTTGCTATTTCTTTGCTTGGTTTATTTATTTTTTCATCAGCTATTAGCTGAAGTATTTGTAATGTTCACATGAAACTTAGATGTGATAGAGCTGAGTGTTCAGAAAATAGTTCAGTACTCCAGCATCTCCATGACAACAGAATGTCTGGTGTCAAATATATATATATATATATATATATATATATATATATATATATATATATATATTTTTTTTTTTTTTTTTTGCATAGGCTAAGAGGGAGAGCAATCACATTGACATTTTGATGTTTGACATTAGTACTATGCAAAGGTTGTAACACACACATACACATACACTGAAAAGTTTTTAGAATGAGAATGAATCTGAGTAGATACTCTTCAAAGAAGGCTTACAAATTGGCCTCTTTATGGCAGACACTTCCTTGGGAACTGTGGCTGTGTCTCTTTGATGATATTTTAGGAGTTCCTGTGTGGCCATGTCTCTTTGGTGCTATTTCAGGAGTTCCTGTCAAAGAGTCAGGTGCTTACTGCAACCTTTTAGTGACTTATCCCTCTGAACAGCAAGTTGGCTACCTGTTGCCGTTATTTGCCATCTCTCAGTTCATGGAACAGTCTGCTGAACACTTATCCAAAGGCAAATATATGAAAAACAATGACTTGTTCTCATGACTGACAGCATTCTGGCTGGATCACTCACAAAGACTGGTTGACACCTATTTTGGGAGAACATAGGCAGTCAGAGAAACCCACCTTCTCTTGTGGTCAAAAGGTCTCTTAAGATGCTTTGGCTTTTTGTTAGCTCAAGAGTACCAGCCGGCAGCTAAAATTAGCAAGCAAGGATGCTAAAGGTCATCTTCCCACTTGCTAGGTGACTTCAGGCAATGTCACTTACTCCGAGCTCTCTAGTTCCTCCTCAATCCAAATGTAATTTGAATATTTTCTTTTCACTAATTAAGTGCAATGGATTTGTGAAAAAATAGTTCATTACATGCAACGACAGATGAAAAAGTACACAGGTCTTAACACATTCCAGATGCCTAGTAGGTATTTTCTTCCTCTTTCTGTCATTTCCAACTTCCTTTTCTGTTGTCAGACTTTTGTAGTAGAGAGTGATGGAAATAAAAAGAAAACTTCTACCTAGCAACCCTTTGGGTTGCTAGACTTGGCTGGGCAGAGCATGGAGTGTAGCTGTTACCGGTACCGCCTGCAGTGGGGCAGGGGAGTGGGTGGCAAGCCCTCCACAGTGGGGAACTTGAGAAGCCGGGAGAGAAGTGGCTCCTTAGAAGGAGCTTCATGGGGAGGTGGGGCTTCTCCACTTTCCCTACTCATCGTTTTCTCTATTCACAGTTATTTACGCAGAACTCACATGTCCGTGGTGAGGTGGATACGGCATTACATTGCCAATAAGTAGCTCACAGAGTTTTGCAGAGCTGTGCATTGTGAGTGGCACAAGCCTGTCATCCCAGTGTTTGGAAGACTGAGGCAGGAGGATTAAGAGTTTGAGGCCACATTGGGCTACAAACAAAAACAAAACAAAACAAACCCAGACCCAAAACAAAAACAAAAACAAAAAAACTTAAAAAAAAAAAAAAATCAAACATCTTGGTTTAGGATTCTCAGCTTGACCATTTTCACAGCTCATCAAGCAGGGAGCTGAGCTGTAGGGACTGGGCTCACACACCGGGCTGAAGGAGGCACCATCAACTCCATCTTTCTTCAACTTTGTCTTGACTCTCAAAGAAACATTTTCTATATAATCAGTTGGGAGATGCGCTTTGATAGGGAACAATCATATTTTGTAATTGAAAACGGCCCTGAAGGTGGGGGGATGTGTGCCACAGGGTACTCTAAGTGTAAAGATCAAAGTCCGTTCAACTCAGTCCACTAGTTCAAAGCCAGTCCTAAGACCGACCACTCCCACTCCACCCACTCCTTTTACCCCAACAGCTCTGCCCCACTCCCCTTCCCTTGTCACCAGCACCCGTGCTTTGCATATCACACTGCCCTTGTCAGGACTGTCCCCACATCTATCAGTACCTGACTTCAGCTGGGCCTTCTCTCCTGGTCCTTCCTTGTGATCTCCTTTCTCCTTCCTCTTCAATAGTCAACGCCAGCACACTGAGAGTTTGACCTTGTGAGGCCCAGTGGACGAGGAGAGGTCAAGGAGGTTGGACTTGTTGAGAGCAAAGCTCCAGAGGAGAAGAGAGTGAGAGAACTGTCAATGCATGGGAAATAATATCTGTGAAATGAGCATTTATCACAATGGCTATTACAGTCCCTTGTAATTTGTAAAATGCCATCCAAACATTAAGCTCCTATTTTCTTGAGGAAGATGATAGAGTTAAAGTGGGTACGAGAGCCAATCAATGCTTTTTACAAACTACATTTCTCAATGATAAAAATGATAGTAACTTATTGCAGGGGCAGGAGGAAGGGGGAGTAAATAAGACATAGATATTAACAAAGATAGAGAAAACCTCCCATAGCGTTATTAGTGAGTGTGACGCCTTGGGGAACCAGCTTCTGTGGCGATCTATTGTCCTTTGGTGACAGAGTTTGCATCATGAGTAACTCTGGTTAGCTAAGTATGAATGACAACTGCATGGGCTACCTCTGAAGCTCTGGGGGGGCCGGGGCCGGGGAGGAGGGGGCAGGCAGCGGTCAGCCAGGGTGGCTTTGTGTGGTCCTGCCATGCTTGTTTCCTCTTCTATTTTGGGCCAGTAGGTTTCAGTCAGGGCTTTCCGCACTGCCCTGAATCCTGGAATAGAAAGCCCTGTGGAGGTCAGTAGGAGACGGATGCTAATTCTAAGTTCCTGAGGCTTGGGCTCTGCAGTTTATGCCGGTTTAATTTGCCACGAGATACGTGGTACACAGAGATTTAGACAATACTTTACTTCGTAACCTTTTAGCTCTTTGATAATGCTTGTATAAATATATAATAGTTTTTCTTTGCTTACAGCAAGCTACTTTTCTCATTTCATTTTACAAATATTTTGGGTATATCTTTAAAAGGCAAAGATTCCCTTTTTAAAAAGTACGTGTACGTGTGAGAAAAAAAGGAAGGGGCAGGAAGGGAGGGAGGAATGGGAGCAAAGTGTATATATATATATATATATATGTCCTTGTGTGTGGGTGCAGGTGCTTGCATGCCATAACCTGAGTGTGGAGTCAGAGGACAACCTTTCCGTCTGGTCCTCTTCTTCCACACTGTTTGTTTGAGACAAGGTGTATTCCCTGATACATGAACCAGGATGACTGACCCGTGTGCTGTCATCCATCTTTCTGTCTTAGTCTCCCGTAGGGAGTGCTGGGGCAGCAGATGCTTACAGCACTGAGCCTGGCTTTGTATGTGGGTTCTGTTGATCAGAACCTGGGTCATCAGGCTTGCTCAACAAGTGCGTTTATCTGCTAGCCATCTCCTTAACTCAAAAGACAAACATTCTTATTAAAAATAAGCATAAGACCGTTATCATCTCTAAAATTAATGATAGCTTTTATGCCACCAAAGATTAGTGCTTATAAACATTTCTCTGACTTATTTTGTTGCTTAAATCAGTGATCCAAATATGGTCCATATATTGTAGTAAGTTGATACATCTCCTGAATCGTTCATCTTTAATATAATATTTTTATTCTTTGAGAATTTATACATAAATATAATATCTCTTGATCTCATTTATACTTCACTCCTTTGACTCCTCCAAGACCCACACTGACCCTTCATCCCTTCTGTGAACTTCACGATCCTTCCCCCTATTAAAAATAACCCACCAGATTCAGCTTGTGCTGTCACAGACTCAAGAATGTAGACAGAGCTTGTTTTTACATTCTCTTCCTCCCTCTCTCCTTCTTCATACTTGTAGCAATATTTACAGAAGAAATTAATCAGTTGTTCCATGGAGTTTCCCACCATCTAGCTGTGGCTTCTTCTGCGTGTGTTTATATTTTTTAATTAAAAAACAAACGTAATTAACATGTATTTAAATTAAAATATAATTATATTATTTCCCCTCTTCCTTTTCCGCCCTTCAACTCTTTTCCTTTATCCCTGTTACAATCAATTCCTGGCCTCTGTTTCTTTACGGTCTTATGTAACAGATATTTACTTCTATATCTTTTCTGTAAATTAATGATTAAATCTAGAGGCTTAAATTTAGGAAATATAGCTTGATGGCAGAGCACTTAGCACATGCGATGCTGTGTGTCCACCCCCGGTCAGCACTACATAAAAACAAAACAAACAAACAAATACTAGGCATTTGATCAGCTTTAACGAACAGATTTGAAAACCCAATACATTACATTTTCCATGTGACTTAATGTAATCTTAAAACGTTTTAAAAATTATTCATAGACTTATTGCTATGTGAATGTGTTATTTTAGCCTCTCCCCTTATTGTTGGATATTTGGGGTATTTCTAAGTTTTGCTGGCATGCATAACTCCCTGATAAATGTTCTTGAAGGACTAATCACTTTCTGGCCTGACCCTTTACTCTCTGTTAGTTTCTGCAGCTGGTGGATGCCTGTGCCAGCTTTCTCACAGAAGCCTTGAACCCTGAAAATTGTATTGGAATACTGAGGCTGGCGGACACTCACTCCTTGGACAGTTTAAAGATGCAAGTTCAGAGTTACATCATTCAAAACTTTGTTCAGATTCTGAACTCTGAGGAGTTCCTTGAGCTTCCTGTGGACACCTTGTACCATATCTTGAAGAGTGATGACCTTTGTGTGACTGAGGAGGCTCAAGTGTTTGAGACGGTGATGAGCTGGGTCCGGCACAAACAGTCAGAGCGGCTCTGTCTGCTCCCCTGCATCCTCGAGAACGTGCGCTTACCGCTTCTGGACCCGTGGTACTTTGTGGAGATGGTCGAGGCAGATCCTCTCATTAGACAGTGCCCTGAAGTCTTTCCCCTGCTTCAGGAAGCCAGGATGTACCACCTTTCCGGTAATGAGGTGAGTTGGTTGGGGGAGAGATGTTGCATTTCATGAGGAGTGTAAGTCATTAGCCAGGGGCGCTCAGAGATGCGAGGGGCTCTTGCCCACAAATCCATCATTCCTGAAGCTACGGGTCCCTGATCTGTATGAGGACATGATATCACATTTTCTCACAGCTGTAGGGAGGATTACATGACAAATGGAAACCCCTTGGCACTGTGCCTGTCACATCCTCCCCAGTTATGTGTAGTCTCATCAAATCACCATTCTTGAAGGGGTTCTACTTCCTAACACTTTCCCTCTCCTGTGAGAATTTGTTTCTGTCGTTCTATTCTGACATTGCCTAAGCTCAGTGGGTCATCATTTCTCTCCCGAATTTCTGGAAACTCCTTAGAACTCATCACCGTGCTCCCAGTCTGGCTTTGCTCCAAGTCATCCCAGTTCCTGGGATGATGGAAGATGCAGGTGTGAACTTTGCTCCTGGCCTGACCTTTTCATTGGCTCTCCATCACTTCCACTCTTTCTGCTAAAGCTCCCTGAGCTCTGCTTTACTGCAATTCCTCTTGCGAGGTTTCTGGCATCATTTACTACCCACTTCTGCATATGTTTATATATATATTTTTCTTTCTATGATTTTTTTTAAAATTTTATTTTATTAATTTATTCTTGTTACATCTCAATGATTATCCCATCCATTGTATCCTCCCATTCTTCCCTCCCTCCCATTTTCCCCTTACTCCCCTCCCCTATGACTGTGACTGAGGGGGACCTCCTCCCCCTGTATATGCTCATAGGGTAGCAAGTCTCTTCTTGGTAGCCTGCTATCCTTCCTTTGAGTGCCACCAGTGTTTATATTTTTAATTAAACAAACAAACAAACAAACATAATTACCATGTATTTAAATTAAAATGTAATTATACCATTTCCCCTCTTCCTTTCCCCCCCTCACAACTCTTCTCCTTTATCCTTGTTACAATCAATTCATGGCCTCTGTTTCTTTAATTGTTGATGTATACATTCTGCTATGGTTTTTACATACAGTCCAGTTCCCCCAAAAGCTATGTTTTCTAACCTTTGGTATACAGTAGGTGCTGTATAAATGCCTTCTTCTTTTCCTTCCTCTACCTAACTTCTGCTTCTACTTCAGAACTGAATCCAAGGTCACTTGTGGAACTTGTGTTCTTATGGCCATTGGTTCAATCCTTGGTCATGACACCAGATGCCACATTGCAACCATATCTTGTGAGTATTCCTAGGAAGTATACCTTGTCTTGTAAGTATTCTCAGCTTGCAACTTGTTACAGTAGGCACCCAGTCCTACTGGACTTTTCGTCTCCAGGTCTCAGGCGAAATCTCTGGTGTGTTGTAAATGGTCAATGATTAGTCGGGCACCAAGAAAGCACTTGACCCCACTGATCTCTTTTGCAATTCCTGAAGCTGTCTTTTACTCAGAATCTTTTAAAGACAAGATGTGGTTTAGTGAAGGAGCAAGCTAACCAGGAAGCTATAATACAGGGAGAGCTTGCTATTGATTTACACGTATGAAACTTCCTGTATGCAAAAGTTCCAAGATTAGCCAGCAAACCTTATCTGCAGGTGATGGTGGAAACCTCAACTCAAAGTTGGTTGGTAATCTTTTTTTAAAAAATATTTTATTAATTTATTCATATTACATCTCAATTGTTAGCCCACCCCTTGAATCCTCTCATTCCTCCCTCCTTCCTGCGTTCTCGCTACTCCCCTCCTCTATGACTGTGACTAAGGGGGACCTCCTCCCCCTGTATATGCTCATAGGGTATCAAATATATTGGTAGCCTGCTATCCTTCCTCTGAGTGCCACCAGGCCTCCTCATCTAGGGGACGTGGTAAAAAATGGGGCACCAGTGTTTATGTGAAAGTCAGTCCCCACTCTCTACTCAACTGTGGAGAATGTCCTGTCCATTGGTTAGATCTGGGTAGGGGTTTGAAGTTTACTACACATATTGTCCTTGGCTGGTGCCCTAATTTGAGCAGGACCCCTGGGCCCAGATCCGCCCCTTATAATGTTCTTCTTGTAGGTTTCTAGGACCCTCTGGATCCTTCTATTTCCTCATTCTCACAAGCTTCTCTCACCTAAAGTCCCAATAGGATGTCCTCCCCTCTGACCCACTTTCCTGGTAAGTGAAGACTTTTATGGGACATGCCCCTGGGGCTAGTGTCTAGATATAAGTGAGTATATACCATTTGAGTCTTTCTGATTCTGGGTGAACTCACTCATTATGATCATTTCTAGTTCAATTCATTTGTCCACAAATTTCGGTAATTCCTTGTTTTTAATAGCTGAATAGTATTCCATAGTGTAAATGTACCACAGTTTCTTTATCTATTCTTCTACTGAGGGACACTTAGGCTGTTTCCAGGTTCTGGCTATTATGAGTAAAGCTGCTATGAACATGGTTGAGTATATGTCCCTGTTGTGTGGTAGGGCATTTTCTGGGTATATTCCAAGGAGTGGAATAGCTGGGTCTTGAGGAAGCCCTGTTCCCAGTTTTCTGAGAAAGTGCCAGATAGATTTCCAAAGTGGTTGTACCAGTTTGCATTCCCACTAGCAATGAAGGAGTGTTACTCTTTCTCCACATCCTTGCCAACATGTGGTGTCACTTGAATTTTTGATTTTAGCCATTCTGATGGGTGTAAGATGGAATCTCAGTGTCCTTTTGATTTGCATTTCTCTGATGACTAATGACGTTAAGCATTTCTTTAAGTGTTTCTCAGCCATTTGATATTCCTCTGTTGAGAACTCTCTGTTTAGTTCTGAGCCCCATTTCTTAATTGGGTTATTTGGTTTGGTGGTGTTTAATTTCTTGAGTTCTTTATATATTTTGGATATTAGAGCTTTGTCAGATGTAGGGTTGGTGAAGATCTTTTCCCAGTCTGTAGGCTGTCGCTTTGTTCTGTTGACAGTGTCTCCAGCCTTACAGAAGCTTCTCAGCCTCATGAGGTCCCATTTGTTAATTGTTGACCTTAAGATCTGGGCTGTTGCTGTTCTGTTCTGGAAGTTGTCTCCTGTGCCAATGTGTTCCAGGCTCTTCCCCACTTTTTTCCTCTAACTGATGTAATGTCTCTGGTTTTATGTTGAGGTCTTTGATCTGTCTGCATCCCCTTTAGAGGACGTTCCCTTACTTGTGTAGACCTCTGCACTTCTTAGTTGTTCTTAGATCAGACACTTGTCTATTTGCCACATGTATCCTGGGTGTTTGGTATTTTAGGGTTTTTGTTGTTGTTTGAGAGACGAGGTTTTCACTTTAGATCACAGCATGCTAATGAATGCAGTGCTGCTGCTTGTCGGCTTCTTTTCCAATTGAGTTACGGAGAGCTTTTCTATCTATACAAGTGTCTGAATTTGTTGGCGTAAAGCTATTCACAACTTCCCCTCGTTATCTGGACTATCTATAGAGTGTGTATTGATGTGGATCTACACTATCTGTAGTGAACTGGCATCTTGAATTCCAGATAGTGGCTCTTTGTGTTTCCTCCATCCCCACCATTAGTCCCCCTCGCTGTATCATTCATTTTATTGATTTTTCTCAATAACTTCTGATATCTTTTAATTAGTTTTAAAATTTGTTTTGTTGCTTTTTCTTTCTTTCTTTTTTTTTTTTGGGGGGGGGCTGGTTTTCGAGACAGGGTTTCTCTGTTTAGCCTTGGCTGTCCTGGACTCACTTTGTAGACCAAGCTGGCCTCGAACTCAGAGATCTGCCTGCCTCTGCCTGCTGAGGGCTGGGATCAGAGGTGTGCACCACCACTGCCCGACTTGTTGCTTTTTCTATTTACCTTTCTTTCTATTGTGATCCTGATAGATTTTTTTCTGTTTACTTTATGAATTTACTTTTTTTTCTAGTTTCTTTTGTCTTTTTTTAAATTATTTAAGTAATTTATTCAGATTACATCTCAATTGTTATCCCCTCACTTGTTTCTTCCCACTCCCTTTCCCTCCCTCTTTCATCCTGTTCCCCTCCCCTAGGTCTGTGACCGAAGAGTACCTCATCCCCTACTATAAGATCACAGCCTATCAGGTCTCTTCCTGGTAGCCTGCTTACTCTTCCTCTGAGTGTCACCAGGTCTCCCCAAACAATGGGAAGTGGTCAGATGGGGGGCACCAGAGTTCATGTCAGAATCAGTCCCTGCTCTCCACACAATTGTGGAGAATGTGGTGTCCATTGGCTAGATCTAGTTCTGGTTCCAGCTTTACTGCATGCATTGTCCGTGGTTGGTACAGTAGTTTGAGCTGACCCTCCTGGGTCCAGATCTGCCAGCCTTCATGGTCTTCTTGTAGGTTTCTAGGACTCTCTGGATCCTTCTAGTTCCCCATTCTTTCTTAAGTCTCTCACCTGGAGTCCCAATAGAAAGTCCCAGTATCTATCTCAATCTCCTGCCAAGTGAAGACTTTGAAGGGACATCTCTGTTGGGCTAGTGTCCAATTATAAGTGAGTATATACCGTCTTTCTCTAGTTCCTTAAAGAAGTTGAGGCCATTGATTTGAGGTCTTTCTTTCTCCTATCATTATTATCCCATATGGAATCACCACATAATGTATTACCCTACAACGTCACAGTTCAAAGCAGCAGACAGAGATGTGGATCAATGGAGTTCTTGACTAACATGCATGATGCTCACTCTGTTTTCAATCCTATACTGCAAAAGGAAAAGAAAAGTGAAATGTCTTGGTTTAGTTGGGTAGCTCTAACTTAAAACTCTCTTACTAGATATCAATCTGTTATCCATCAGCTTGCGCCTCCGCAATCTCGAAGCTCAAATGAGATCACAGCATTCTCATGACACTGACTCACAGCATTGCAGGCAGGCGCCAGTTCGCTGGCTGTTGGCTTGAAGCTATGCTTTCTTGCCATGTGGGCATTTCCATAACAGATGACATTCTTCCAGAGCAAGTTGTCTAAGAGAGACTAAGAAAGCAACCACTATGGAAGCTTTAGTGCCTTTAGTAGTCTGATGGAATACCACTTCTGCTATAATCTTTTGATTAGAGAGACTGATTCTGGACAGTATGGAAGGAACTACCGGACTCTGAGTTCTGGGAGGAAGACATAACTTGAGGCCAATGTGAAGACTGGATACCAGAGTGATTTGGATTGTAAAAAGTAGTTCATACTATGGGCCTTAGTTTCCTGTCTTGCCCATCCATCCATCCATCTATCTATCCATCCATCCATCCATCCATCCACCCATCCATCCATTCATTCATCCATCCATCCATCCATCCATCCATCCATCCATCCATCCATCCATCCATCCATTGACTCATAAAAGCTCATAAGCTCCATTAATGCTCTTGGTGTTGAGGATCCACTAGAGAAAAAGGGCTGTCCTCATAAAAAATTACAAGAGTGTCCTTAAGCATTGCCTATAGTATCAAAATCCTCACTGAACAAGGTTTGTGTTTGGGGTTGTGCCCCAGCTGCAGGGAGGGAAGGTTTGGGGACAGAAACAGACTGGTGTTGGAAGGAAAGGTGCAGAGAAGCAACGTCTGCCTTTGGCACCAAACTCATTGCTCAATACTTTCAAGTGTCTCCAAGTTCTTTGTCCTGCTGCTCCCATCCTTACTCCATGGACTTTCTGCTGTTTATGTACTTAGGCTCAGTACATTAACGAGGATTTATCCTGTCACATATCTCCCCATTCTTTCCTTGAACTCATAACTAGGAGGCCTGGCACAGATGTTATAGCCACAGTCTAAACTCAAAAACTGGGGATGCGAAGTGTTCTGGCTTTGGCTCTTTGGCACGTAAAAACAAATAGCAAACAAAATTAATAGAAAAGCAAAGGTAGGATGTTCGCTGATATTTTGTTAACTTTTCTGGAGGGAGATTCACTCTTGATAGGGCACTAATGACAGACCTAAACTGATGATGCCACTAAAGTTCAAATTGGTGGTGCAAAGGGTCTATTGTACTTACTTATAGAACACGAGTAAGATGTTACTTACAGTAGCATAGGTGATTCCCCCCACCCCCCAAACAGCTGCATCTCTGAAAAGTTGATGATGTCATGCAACCTGCACCATGGAGCTCCATGTTCACTTAACCATTGACTTCCTATTTACTGTAGCTTTTCCCAAGACTGCTTGCAGCTGGAGGAGAGCAGGAGACAAATGACGGGTGGATTCTCAGATAAAGTCCCCTTTTCCTTCTGCTAGGGAATGGCAGTAGCATCAATAGCATCAATGACCATTACCACAGGCCCATCACTGCAATCTTATACAGTGTGCTTGACCCAGGGCTTAGTGTATAATAACTATTAACTGTGCCTTTACCCCAAATGAGCCCCATCCTGCCTCCCACAACGCTCTCTCTGTGGATAAGCAGATGGCGAGAAAAGAAAGCATGCTGCGCTATGGCTTTGAGGCCCCTCCTTTTTGCAACAGAAAGATAACCTCTGGTCCTTCCCACCCCCTGATCCGTGCTCCTTGGCAGATAGGGTAGGTCAGAGGGAAGCACCTGCGTGAAGCTTGCCCATCTCCTCAAAACCACGAGTCAGAAACATCCTTTCCTCTCAGGATATGCAACAAAGGCTCTCTCTGTGTCTGTGTCTCTGTCTATCTCTCTTTCTTGTGTACACATACACACAAATGTAAACACATACGCATGCAAATATGCACACCCTGCAAACCAACTCTCTGTGTCTCTGTCTCTCTCTTTCTCTCTCTCATGTGTACACACCGACACACACACACGTGTGTAAATGCACACACGTGCATGCACACTCACACACACACACACACACACACATTTTGGCTCTCTATGGTAAGGAAGCTCCTCTTTGGAACTGAAGGCCTGCTGTCCCCTGCAGGGTCCTTTCTGCTAATAAGGCTCCTCTCAAGGACTATTTGTGTCAGCCCCTTCCCATGAGCCTGCCACCTGTTCTTTCTTTTTTACATTATGGCAACAGGTATTGAATAAATGTTAATTTTGACTTTCATTCCAGGAGTTCAGGTGTCAGACCAGGTAGGAAAGGAGAGACAGGAAGTGCATATCATGGTAAACACACTCTTATTCTCTTAAAATAGCAACAGAAATGACAGGTAACATCTATTCAGTGCCGATCACACAGCATTCCATATATTATGCCATTTAATACAACAAACTTCCTGGATAGTTAAGATCACGTAGCCACTAGACACATGATGACATCATGGTCAAGGAGGTGAAGTCACGTGGCTGACAATGGTGGAGGTAGAAGTTGTGACATGACTTTAGTGGTTCCACACTCTGGACGCGACACTGTCATACTGTATTCCCTCTGCCTCCGCATCTGTTGCAGGATTATTTGATCACACTGTGAAACTGGAAAAATCTGTTTCTAGTTGTAGTGTGGCTCAGCCTTAGCACACACATTTAATCCAAGAGCTTTCTATAAACAGGATTAAATAAAGTCAACCCTAGGTCAAGAGATGGAGCAAACAACCAGTTGACAGAGAGTGCACACAGGAAAAAACCATAGAGAGTGAGAGGAAGTCTGGAGGATGGATAGAGAGATGCACAGGAAGTAGAAAGGAGGGACATTCAGTTTGAAGAGTTTTTAAGCCAATGAGGAGAAGAAGGGGCTTTTTCCTTCTGGGATGTCAGCTGACTAGGAAGCTGACTAGGAAGGTCATCTGGATGCTTTCTCTGCCTCAGCTAGCAGCTTTTCACCCCAGCATTTGGCTCCTGAGTCTTTGTTAGTAAAATCAAATGCTTGGGATTATGTTTTTAAAACAACACACATTTTCCCATTCATTTCTAGATTATTTCAGAGCGCACCAAGCCCAGGATGCATGAGTTCCAGTCTGAGGTGTTCATGATCATTGGCGGTTGTACAAAGGATGAACGATTTGTGGCAGAAGTCACCTGCCTGGACCCACTGAGGCGCAGCCGCCTGGAGGTGGCCAAGCTCCCACTGACAGAACATGAGCTGGAGAGTGAGAACAAGAAGTGGGTGGAGTTTGCATGTGTGACACTAAAAAATGAGGTCTACATCTCTGGTAAGCAAGAGGCCGCTGCCCAAGCAGTTCCCCCGATAGCGTCATACCCTCTCCTAAGTGAAAAACCAAGCAAGCAACCTGTACGAACGTCTGTGAGTTCGCAGTGCTGCAGCTCTGGCTAGCTGAGGGTATGGACCCAGGAGCTCAGGCAGTCTTATCCTGGAGCAAACATGATCACTTAACAAATACCGGATGGGACTAGCACTGTCTTAAGCTATATGAGGACAGATGAGAGCAAAAACGAAAGTCATGCTCGGGCTTGCTTAGTCTGCTCCAGGCACAGGGCACTGATCTGAGTTTAGGACCACAGTAGTGAAATGTCCTCAAACCTGACCTTCCCAAACTCCTCAGACATTCTGTGAGACACTTCTACTGAAGTACAGATGAACACTGTACTTTTTAATTACTAAGTTGTTGCTTGGTCACTAACGATTATTTGTTCTTTCCTTCTCCTTAGACTTGAAGTTCCATGAAAGTTAATACTGTCTCTCTTACACTTAGCAATGCCCTTGCTCAATAAATATGTTTGAGTGACAGACTCTGCGCCATCTCTACTGCATAGTAAATAATTTGCTTTTAACAACACGTAACTACCAGTCATCATCCATTCTGTCTTGCTGTCTCCCACACATGGTCTGAATGAGAAGATGCATCCATTCCATAAAGCCTTACCTGGAAAGGCCACAGATAGTCTACTGGCAAAAGCCAGCAGTGTGCCCTTCTTTCCCAGAATAGATGTGGGGTTGGCCGTGTCGTTTAGTTATGCATCCAGGAAGGACGAGCAAGTTTGGTAATCAGAATTGGTCTTTGCCACTTATACTGCACATGTACTTGATGCTTGAATCTACTTGAAAAAAAGCATAGACAATAGTTTATGAATTTGTGGAAAGGCTTTTAGAAGTGGTCTTAGGATAAGTTAATTGAAAGTTTGTCAATTACTAAACTGTCCTCTACAAAGATTATACACTTTGTAGTTTAACCAGTGCCCACTTTCTACATCCTTGCTAACAATTATTTTTTTAAAAAGATTTATAAATTTATTTATATTTACAGTGTTTCACCTGCAGGCCAGAAGAGGGCACCAGATTTCATTATAGATGGTTGTGAGTCACCAAGTGGCTGCTGGGAATTGAACTCAGGACCTTTGGAAGAGCAACCAGTGCTTTTAACCTCTGAGCCAACAATTATTGTTACTAATCACTTCTGACTTAATAGACTAGGATACTTCCATTTACACTCTTGTGCCTTTGTGATGTTGAGTATATTTTTAATGTAATTATTGGCTAATTAATTGTATTTATTTTAAAATATGTCTGTTCACACCCGTTGGTTCTTTTGTGTTTATTTTGCATTTGTTTTTTTGCATCCCTTGTTAAATATTCTTTGCTTTGTGGTATACATACTTTCCCCCTAGATTGTGCATGTCTTTTAGCTTTGATTTAAAATTACACAACCATTTTTCTATGTGATTCTGAATTTCATGTCATATTCTCCAAGTCACTGAATTAGCATCCTACATTTTCTAGTTACTTCTCCATGTCACATTTGGAAGTTGTTTTACATGTAAGGTAAAATAGCTATCAAACTTGTCTTCAAATAGACGATTGCTAAATAACATTTATTTCATAATTTCTATATATTTGTTGGTATTTGCTTCTAGTCGGTTAGCTTATCTAATGATATTTACACTGTCTTTTTCACACTATTTATTTTCCTATAATATTTTCATATTTGGTAAAGGTAGCGCCTTTCTTTATTCTTCTTTTTCCAAAAGTGCTCTGGCAGCAGAAGGCTTGCCTGGTGTGTGCTCCATCACCAGGAGCACAGAAAGGTTTTCCCAGTGAATATTAGGATTATCCAATAGGGTCATTAAGTACTCCTTAAAAGAACTGAGGGCCTAGACACCTGAGGGAGGTCAGACATCTGCACTAGCAGGTCTTCCCATCTGCAATATGCTTTCCAAGCTAACTAGGTGTTAAGTACATACATAAAACATAACATTTGTTTTCTTTTAATAAAGATCTCATTGAAAGTTTTCATGGTGTTTCATCTTTAGTACTACCCGAAATGGGATCAGTAGCTCGATGTCTTGAATAAAAACCTCTAAAAGGAATAAAGGAAAGACAGATGCTCAGAACACATGGACACAGCACTAGGAAAAGGAAGCTCAACCCTTCATAGTCTTGGGACCAACCAACCTCAGGGTCGCCGTCTGAACACCAGAGAGCCAGGCTTGACTACACTTATGCTCAATTAAAACAACCACCTTAATAACAAAAAGCAGAAAGAGGAGAGTTATTCAATGTGGCCACATTGCAAAGAGGAATGAAGGGATCTGATCCTGCGACTTTGTTCAAGTTCATCTTTGGGGCCACAAAATGAAATTACAGGTTTTTGATTTGTTTTTGTTTTGTTGAGACAATGTCTCACTATGTAGCCCTGGCTACCTCAAAATTCTCTGTGTAGACTAGGTTGGCCTCCAGTTCATAGTGACTTCACATCTGCCTCCAGAGTGCTAGGATTAAAGACATAGCACCCATGCCTAGTGAGATTAATACGTGAAGGTCAAGGACCAAGCAGGCCTGATCAAGATGTGGGGCTGTGCATCACTAGCCCATCCTCAGCTGGGCTCTTGTCTTATGTGACCAGAAGGTCTGACAAGTTGTTAGAATCCTGTGAAATCTCTTTCTGGCAGACAAACTCTCCCCATGGCTGGTGCTAGGCTCTCAGCGTCTTTCTTCTCACAACACGAGGCTCCTGGAGAGATTCTCATTTCTTGGGGTCCATGGTCTCATTTAGTAGTAAGCCTGACTGAGGGACACGAGCATCTCTTCAGCCTGTCTTCCGTCCTGCCATGCAGGGTACAGCACTGTAACAAGGGGTGGGCAGGTGGCGGTAGGGGAGCAAGCATTGTGGGTGCAGTCTTGAAGGACTATTGGAAGCACTTATAAAAATTCAGAAGCATGTGCCTTTGACCTAGATATCATAAATTTGTGTTCTAAGACAGTTGTAAAGAAAATACTGGGGGCTGGGCGTGGTGGCACACGCCTTTAATCCCAGCACTCGAGAGGCAGAGGCAGGTGGATCGCTGTGAGTTCGAGGCCAGCCTGGTCTACAAAGTGAGTCCAGGGCAGGCAAGGCTACACAGAGACACCCTGTCTCAAAAAAGAAAAATGACAAAATAAAAACAAAACAAAACAAAGCAAAACGAGAGAGAGAGAGAGAGAGAGAGAGAGAGAGAGAGAGAGAGAGAGAGAGAGAGAGAGAATATTGATATTGGCCATTTCGCTCTCAAATGATCAAGTGTAAGCGTTTTATGTTTTCATAATAAAAATTACTTTAAAAATAGGATAAGTCCCACTGCTGTCCAGCGGTACAGGAATGGCTTCCTTTGTTCTGCCAGCTAAAGAAGTAAAAGATGGGAAAGGAGTGCTGCTGGAAATCTTAGGGAGCCCAGAAAAGCCACCAGATGGCACCCAGGAAGCCAGTATTCTCTCTTTGGGGTTCTTGGTCTTATGAATAAACAATTTTAAGAATAGACTCACATGGAAGCTAAGGACAATTTATTGGGGCTTAAAAGAAAAGCCCCAATGAGAGGGAAGCTACAGCTCTCACAGCTGCCTAGAAGGGAGGAGAGAAACAAAAGCCACGGAAGGCAGTCTGGAGATTGGCCAGCAAGGCCCGGGCAGCTCCCAGGCAAGTAAGGGAGCTTTAGAAAGAGTACAGAGCCCCTAGGCATTGCTTAGGGATTTTAAATCCTTGGCCAGCATCTGAAAGAACAGGGCAGAAGAGAAGAGCTGGAACTTGTCAGGCCTCAGAAAGGAGGGCAGATGCAGCCCCACCTAATGGTGGCTCAGATGCTGCCTAACTCAGGGAGGGCACTAGGGTGGGAAATTCTGGAAAGGAAAAAGCACATTGTCTTAAGGTGGACCTGCCTTCCTGTGAGTCTCCCCTGGCCAGATTCCTGACCAGCCCCACTGGATTAACCCTTGTGAGGAGGCACAGGCTTGTCTCCTCCTGGAGCTACGTTCCATTCTTTGTGCTACTTACTCTTTTATATAGATGGAAGACGTAAGCTCAAATAATTTTGTAAAATCTCTTGATAATTCCTGTTTTTTCTTCCTTTTCCTTTTCTTTCTTTCTTTCTTTCTTTTTTTTTTTTTTAAATAAATAAGTACACTTAGAACAAAAGCTACCTTCCAACTTTCTGGCTGTCAAGGTCCTACCACCCCTGCCCAACCTTGTTCCCTGCTTCTTGGGGCCACAAACACTGGATGAGCGGGGACCTAGCTACCAAAAGACTGACCTCACTGAAGCCTTCCCTGGATTCTCTCAGTTCCCCTCCCTGAGCTGTAGGGGTACTGTCCACCACCCCAGCCTTTAAGGCACAGCTCACCACCCCTCGGCTTTGTGGCTTCTTATTCTTTTGAGCTTGTCTTTCCTATCAGACCATCAGTAGACTGTCAATATCTCCCTCATCTCCCCTAGCTGGGACACAGCTGAAGACTCAGCACTTTTAGGGTTTGGGGAATGCTGAGGGAAGCTGTATTTTGAGACATCTGGTTGGTGTTTTCAAATGCTTTGTATTTCTCGTAGGTGGCAAAGAAACACAGCACGATGTGTGGAAATATAATTCTTCAATCAACAAGTGGATTCAGATTGAATACTTAAACATAGGCCGCTGGAGGCATAAGATGGTCGTATTGGGTGGCAAGGTCTATGTAATTGGGGGTTTTGATGGCTTACAAAGGATCAACAATGTCGAGACTTATGACCCCTTCCACAACTGCTGGTCAGAGGTATGGGAGATTGTCTCTGTGAGTAATTTCAAAGCACAAACAGCAGCAACATCAACAAAAATACTGCCTGTGGTGGAGGCAGGCTATTTGGCCACTTTGCTCCCATAGACAGCATCTTGGCTCCGGACTTCTCTCTTCTTAGGAGTCATGGCATCCACATAACTGACCCAGTCTTAGTGATAACATCCTTCCAGGTGGCAGGGCTCTGGATGGGAGTTGTCCTGTGCTTGTCCTGTGCTACCCAGAGCCCCATCTATAGAGGGAAGGCAGAGCCTATCTCTAAGATGGTCAGCTCTGTTGGTGACACTACCTGGACCAGAGTCTGTCTCCTCAGATGCCTTCTTTCCTGTTCCTCTTCATCCCAGAAACCCCAGGGTCCATTTATTACACCACTTGTGCACACAGGGTTGTTTGGACATGGCTAGAAGTCAGCCATATTTGTTTCCTCATTAATGATGAACCATTCACAGGCCTTTGTATAAAGTGTCCGCAAAGCCATCTCTGGTTAAAACTGCCCCAGGACAAGAAAAACAACCTTATCTGCAGTGTTTCCACATTATTCTCAGGTGCAGATTTTCTTTCTTATTATCAGAGCGTGTTCCAGCTTCAGAAAGTTTAAAACATGCTCACTGCAGGCACAAGGAAAGGTTGTTATTATGTTGCCATGACATCTAGCTAAGGATGGAGAACCTGCTGGGCATTGGCCCAAGATCTTCTCTACCCATTAAGTCCCATCACTCAGTCCCTCATGCAAATCGACAAGAGGATCTTGGAAGTCTCTTTTCATGTCCTAGGGTTTACAAGCTGCACAAACACAAATCTGGCCTAATCCCCAAATCTGCAGTGTTTCCCACAGAAGGGGAGCCATCTACATATGTGCATGACATTAAACTGACATTGGCACCTAGTAATTGACCATCGAATGAATGTGGATATGCTGGCTTCCTGTATATGGACATTTAGTCTTGCCTGCATCAGTCCTTCCCTAAAAGCTGGACTCTGGCATAAACAAGCAGGAACCAGCCAAAACACAACTTGTTCCAGGCTGCCTAGAGACTCTAGAGACCATGGGCTTTGCATCTCTCTGCATGTGACTGGGAGCCAGGCGCTTTGTCAATTCAGTCAGAGCATGTGTCTTGTGACTTCCTCCAGCAATCTGAGCTGCCAGCTCACAATGCCTCCCGTGCCTCTGTCTCTGCAGGCAGCGCCCCTCCTTGTCCATGTCAGCTCCTTTGCAGCCACCAGCCACAAGAAGAAGCTCTATGTTATCGGAGGAGGACCCAATGGGAAGCTGGCCACAGACAAGACTCAGTGCTATGATCCTTCAACCAATAAGTGGGTTTTGAAGACGGCCATGCCAGTAGAGGCTAAATGCATCAATGCAGTCAGTTTCCAGGATCACATCTATGTTGTTGGTGAGTCAGTGATGGCTTCTTACTTATTTGTAGCTCCTCACCCGTGTGCCTGGATGATGTGGATGGGGCTGAAAAGGAAGAGAAGATGCTTTTCGGCCTGGGCCTTAGTGGACTTTCCCTTAAAGTCCTGGAGGTGGTAACACAAAGCATGGATGACACTGTAGCCCAGTGGAGGAAGTCAGAGGTCACTGCAGGAGTAAAGTTGTATTGTGAACACAGCAAATACACAGAAATCGAAAGAGGCAGTGTAGCGAGTACTCAACAAACAGGAAACATTTATATGTTTTAGTCTGTGATATGGGAATATTCCTCTCCTGCTTGATTTTTAGGGACTTGAAAAAATATACTTAGCGGAGAGGAAGCCTGGCCAGCCAGACCACAGTTGGCATCTAATTGTTAAAAATGGTAATTCTTAGTCCTGACCATTCCTTAGGGTTACTAGGGAGCCTTTTTAATAAAAATACGATAGGCATGCCGTACGTCAGACATGTGACACGAGAAGGGAAGAGAGTGCTTTGGAATAGTACAACTGTAATTTTTTTTTTTTTTTAAATTTCAGCGGATTTTAATGTGGAACTGCAGCAGAGAACTACTGATTAAACAGGTGCCAGAATAAATAGCTTCAGCGGTTTATCAGGGCTAGTCAGAGAAGGCACTGGGAGGTAAAACACTGGAATACATTAAGGAAACCACAGCTCACCCTTGCTTCAGGTCTCTTGGGGTTTTGCTTGTGGTCAGGCTCCTGGAGGTTTCAAAGGTCCTGTATCAAGATGAGCAACTCAGGCTGGTGTCTTAGAAAAGATGTAATCTGTGAACAGATGCTATTTCCAGCTACTGCTGGGTTGATGACTTTTATGAACTGCCTCTGTGCATGGCCCTCTTGGTACATTACAATCAGTGGGCTTTTAGTGCTTAGGGCCATGGATCAAAATGTAGCCAGGCTGGGGTACCTAAAGGTCTACCTGGAAGCCAGTGTTAGGGTACGTTTTGTAGCTGTGCTAAGTCAGGTGTCTTTTAGGAACAGATTCCTACCTAGTCAGAATTTAAAGGAGATGAAGTTTCTCCATGTTAGTAGCCTGCAGATCCACTCTGGCTTTATTATTATGTATACAGTGCTCTGTCTGCATGTACACCTGCAGGCCAGAAGAGGGCATGGCATCAGATCACATCATAGATGGTTGTGAGCCACCATGTAGTTGCTGGGAATTGAACTCATGACCTCTGGAAGAACTGCCAGTGCTCTTAAGCGCTGAGCCATCTCTCCAGCCCCACTCTGGCTCTCTTAAAAGAAAGCCATCAGTCTACTGTTTGTCTGGTAAGATGACAGATTTGGCCTAATCAGAAGTAGCATTCTTGTGATCCATGAGAAAAGACCCAGAAAGATGCCCTGCATGCATGTTCTTTCTTTGCAGGTGGTGCCATGAGAGCGCTCTATGCCTACAGTCCTCTGGAAGACAGCTGGTGTCTGGTGACACAGCTCAGTCACGAGCGAGCCAGCTGTGGCATTGCACCCTGCAACAACAGGCTTTATATCACTGGCGGGAGGGACGAGAAGAACGAGGTCATTGCCACCGTGCTCTGCTGGGACCCTGAGGCTCAGAAGCTGACAGAGGAGTGTGTCCTGCCGCGAGGAGTGTCCCACCACGGCAGTGTCACCATCAGGAAGTCATATACTCACATCCGGAGGGTTGTGCCTGGAGCGGTGTCTGTGTGACTGCAAAGGGGGGGGGGGTCAAGAATCTTTCGGCACTGATTCTAAACCCCAACTTGCTGAGGTTCCTTGTGAGCCTTAGGCTTGGCTCGGGTTAAAGGCTCATTATAGGGTATCTAGGAAGCTGTGGGGTGTATGAGAGCAGACAGGAATGCTTGTGCGACCTACCCCGGGTTGAAGGGCAATGTTTCAGATTCCATACATGCCTGTGCAGGCACTTATCCATGGTAATTCACTTAACTATGGCAATGGCCTGCTCCCGGATAGTGTCCTGCCAGTCTTAGAGGCAGGGAGAAGGGGTTTCAGACAGGGCAACGTTCATGGGTCACTCAGGGAGCAAGTAGCTAATCCAGGAAAAACTCAGGTCTTTCCATGTCAGTGTCTCTCCCACCACACTCTTTAACTCAGATCGGAAAGCAGAAAGCATACCCCAACCTTGGGTTTGTATCTCTTTCTGTCAAGTTCGCTAAAGACAAGGGAATAAAGGCGTTTGTCTGAGCAGTTTTCCTTTTATTTCTTGTATATAGACCACAAGGGATTCTGGTCTTGGAGCCTTTCAGGCCACTTGTGTCAAGAGCATCTTGTATGAACCCACTACTGGACAAGTCTGTTGGGACTAGTCTGGGCAGGCCCATTTGTTTTGAAAAAGGTGGACGATGTGTCTTGTTTCACTCCCACATTTGTAACTGTCAATTTTGATTATAGGATATGTCATTTTGGACTAGAATGCTCGCTGCCAGTTAGTGGCTGGGGGTGGCTAGTTGGATAAAGCACGTGTCCAAGCCTGATGACCAGCGTCAAGAGCCCTGGAGTCCACGGAAACGCTGAGCAAGCATGGTAGCTGCCTGCAGTCCCAGTGCGTGAGAAGCAGAGACAGGGCTTCCACAGGACATGCTGGGCAGTTGTCAGAGTTGGTGACTACGGTTCCGCGGGAGACTCTACCTCGGTAAATGAAAATGGGGGGGCAACTGCTGGAAGAGTGAGGGCTCAGCAGTTACAAGTGGACGATGACTGAGGAAGTCCTTTGGCATCGACTTTGGGCCTTCGCACTCGTGAACATGCACACATACCCATGCCACATACACCTTAAAAAACAATAATAAAATTGAGTTAAAACTAAAAAAAAAAAAAATGTTTTCAAAGTATTACTTTTGGTGTCCTGGCCTCTCAGTGTGCAATTGTTGCTTTGTTTTTGTGTTTCTCCCTCCGCTCTCCTCGTCCCCCTGCTCTCTTGAACACCTTTATACTACTTGCCATGCCTTCTAGGAGTGTTCTTCTAGAATAGATCCCTCTGGATGGCATTCAGGAATCTGAATCTATAGTCCCGGGACTCGACTTTTACAGACCTCAGTTTTTCAGGCTCTTTGGAAAGCCTTTGTGTGGATTTAAGATCAGCTTGGCCCACTTTTTGACTCAAAAAACCAAGAGTCAGTCCTTCACTAAAGTAAAGCTATTTCAAATGACCTTAGTGGAGATGTGTTTTCGTTCCTGAGATGGAGAGACAGACCATGAGTTCTTGTTTCCTATGCTGCAGTAAAGGATGTAGTGACTGCGTCATCCGAGATGCTTTATTCTTATTGTACAATTTCTCGGTTCCCTTTGTAGAGTTGCACTTCATGTCAGAGGATCATACTGTGCTTAAGTATCTCAGGAATTTGAGAAGTTAGAGGAATTCCAGTTGATAATGAATTTAATGCTCATTAAAAAGTCATGTCTGGAAGAAAATTACTGTTCAAACTAGATTTTAAAACCTTGGAAATTTTAGATATTCCTACTTCTATCTAGTTTTTTTTTTTTTTTTTTTGACAAAGTTTCTCTGTGTAACAGCCCTGCCTGTCCTGGACCTCATTCTGTAGACCAGGCTGGCCTTGAACTCACATCGATATACCTGCCTCTGCCTCTGAGTGCTGGGATTACAAGCACGCACCACCATGCCTGGCCTATCTAGATTTTATAAAGGATAAATAGAAATACACCTTGGTGAGAGCTGTTATCAGGCACCAGGACAGTTCTGTTCCTGCTACGGGATGTGATTTGGGACAATACATTTGTACATTTTCTCTCGACTTCCATACATTTAGAACACGCTGTCACCCATGAACACTAGCCCCATTCACAACACTCTCAAGTGAAAAAGTTCTTATAGTTCAACTCATCAACTCTTTGTGGAGTCCTCTGTGCTGTAGAGACTAGTGATTGACAGATCCCTACCCTAAAGACACTCAAGAAATAAACAGGTCAGAAGACAATACTCTAGTTCAACTTTTCAAGTTAGCTCAAAGTGAGAGGCACGTGAACTCACGCGGCTGCATCCACGTTTTGCCTGCCTTCCAAAGAGTCCCTACTGGAATCACTTATGTGATTCTCTCTGAGCTTGCGGGTAGAATCCATCTGTGAGCACTGAAAAGTCAGACCAGTCTAAAGGCTGCTTAAGAGCAAAGGCCATGACAACATCATTTGCATTTACAGAGAGTTTGCCCTGCTCAGTGCTTGTGGATAGCTGGCTGCTGCCTTTTGATGAGTTTAATCAATAAGTATCTCTCAGTGTGTGACTTGCTGAGAATGCAGTAAGGACTTTGAATCTAACTTACAGACCTGATTTAAAATGCACGTCTTGGCTTTCAAGACTAGTTCAGAATTCATAGGAACACACAGGAAGGTGTCTATGGTTTTTATAACACCAGATGAGCATGTAAATTGTAGCAAAGTCACAAGTACTTGTACTCAAAAAGCAGGGGTCCTGAGGAATGCAGGGGAGTGGGGACAGAAGTCCTTTGAAAAAGATTTAACATTCTACCTTTGAAGCTGCCCATCTGTGGCACTTAGAGAAAAAAACCAAAAAACCTAGTTTGCTATTTTTGGTACAATTTGTAGAAGAGTAATCAGGCTTTGGGCTTCCAGATGTCAGAGGTGTGGACGTGGGCCTCAAGGGCAGATACTGAGGTTTCCAGGTTCTTGTGCCTCTTTACAGTGAATTGTACTGAGATGCATGGATGGTGGACGGAAATGGGGTGGTTTATTAAGGAGACCACTCGACCAAACTCTACCAAAACCAACATCAAATTAACTATTCTATTAACTATTACCACTATGGGGGAGTTGGGACTAACTCAGAGCCAGGGTATCCCAGGACTCGGGTACACTGCCACAGGACATTCAACTATAGCAGGCTACCTGTTGAGGAAGATCCCCTGAGTAGCAAAGCATCCTTGGCAGCCAGGAGGTGAAGGTCAGCTGCTGAGGATGAGGATATGAAAAATGCAAGGGTTTTGGAGTTGTGAGTGTGCTTGCATGAGGAAAAGGGACTAAGGAATAAGGAGCGTCTAAGCTCAGTGGCTTGGGAAACAATCATGCATGTTGACTCAATTTTCTTTTTTTTAAATTTTATTTTATTAATTTATTTATATTACATCTCAATGGTTATCCCCTCCCTTGTATCCTCCCATTCCTCCCTCCTTCCCATTTTCCCCTTACTCCCCTCCCCTATGACTGTGACTGAGGGGGACTTCCTCCCCCTGTATATGCTCATAGGGTATCAAGTCTCTTCTTGGTAGTCTGTTATCCTTCCTCTGAGGGCCACCAGGTCTTCAGATCCAGGAGACATGGTCAAATGAGGCACCAGAGTACGTGTGAAAGTCAGACCCCACTCTGAACTCAACTGTGGAGAATGTCCTGTCCATTGGCTAGATCTGGGTAGGGTTTGAAGTTTTTATATTGCATACTAGCGCAAGGGGCATGTCCCATGAAAGTCTTCACTAACCAGGAACCTGGACAGAGGGCAGGACATCCTATTGGGACTCTAGGTGAGAGAAGCATGGGAGAATGGCGAAGCTGAAGGATCCAGAGGGTCCTAGAAACCTACAAGAAGAAAATTATGATAGGCAGATTTGGACCCAGTGGTCCTGCTCAAACTATGGCACCAGCCAAGGACAATACAGGACTCAATTTTCTTAACCAAAATATTTTATTAACAACTTATTGACCGAGTCTACGTCAATTATAACCTGATTAACCAAAACAGTAGGAAATGAAGATTAATTGACATAACAACAAAACCTAGGGATATCAGTCCCGAGGAACGATTCTCTGATCAGGAGCCACAGGATTTCTTCCACTGGAACAGGGAGTAACAAGACCCCAGAGCCTCAGCAGGAGCCAGAGCTCTGAAGCCTTCCCTCAAGCAGTTTTCTCTAGGAGTGTCTTGAAGGGCAGCAATGAACAGCCAAATCTATCCCAAGTTTCCAATCCCCACCGCCACCAGTTCTGGGCTCATTTATACAGCTCCTCCCAGAGTCTGTTCACAGGATCTTTTTCATCTGGTAGCAATTAAGCTCCTGCACGAGGTGGTTGCCCTGCTAGTGAATTAACATCACCTGTTCTCTTACTAGACCGTTCGACCCCACACTTGGGATCCTAAAGAACAGGTTTCTCTCCTTCACATGCACACAAAAAAGCTCATCTGGAGTAGTTCCATATACATACACATATAAACATATACAGACACAGACACAGACACACACACACATACACACAGACACAGACACATACACACATATGCAGACACACACAGACACACAGATACACACAGACATATACAGACACACACAGACATACACAGACCCACACACACAGACACACACAGACCCATACACAGACACACAGACAGACACACAGACACACAGACAGACACATAGACACACACAGACACACACACACAGACACACATGTATATTTCTGAGACAGGGTTTTTCTGTGTAGTCTTGGCTGTCCTAGACTCACTTTGTAGAGCAGGCTGGCCTCGAACTCACAGCAATTTGCCTGCCTCTGCCTCCCTGAGTGCTGGGATTACAGGCGTGTGCCATTGCAGCCAGCTTAGATTGGTATATGTAGTGGATCAAGAGTAAGGCTGGGTTTTTAGAGTCTTGGTGGTTTCTCTAACCCTATGATAATTGGCAGTGATATAATTTTTTTTTTTTTTGCACAGTCTCTAAACTACTCCAGATGGGATTTTCTTCCCCACGTCCAATTCATTAGCCAATCTGCTCCTGACATCACCAAAGTCTCAGACAGAAAAAGGGTCTGAGACTGTGCAAAAGGACCCCCTAGGTACACCTTTTTAGATATTTAACAACAGAGAGGATGAGGGAAAGAAAGAAGAAGAGAAAAAGGTCAGGGATCGTAGAATACCAGAGAGATTAGAGAGCTCATCTTCAGTTCCTGGCCTCACTTCTTCAGAACCGCCTTCTGCCAGCCTCTCACCTGCCTGCAGCCTACCCAGGTCTCTCCTGCTTGTTCTTGGCCCACCCGACTCATGTGAGCATAGGACTGCCCCAAGTACATCCTGCCTGACACCGAGAGGGAACTTATGGCCTTTGTGGGGCTCTTCAAATTTTCTAAATTTGGATCCCTAACTTCTCTTTTGTTGCCCATACCCACCAAAGGCTCCACCAAGAAACCCATCTCTCCCCCTATGCTTTTCTTAATGCCACCAACAGTTTAAATAGTTTCTATCCAGAGTTTGTATCCTCATACTCCCAGGCCCTTCCTGGCCATTCTTTATCTTCCTTCACATTACCCTGGGTCCCTGCTGTCCTCTTCAAAATATGTGCTGAGTTGCCAAGTTGATTTTGGGATGGGGTGGAGCTATTGCCTTGTCGCCATCTTGGCTGAGGCTGCCATCTTTGTTTTGGGGAAATTGTTGCTATGCCTGCCATCTTTACTAAGGACTCTCAGCCCCATTCAAATCCTTGCTAAACTCCAAATACAACTTCTGTCTTTTAAGCTTCTGCTGGTGCAATTAATTACAGGATTAAGCATTACCTAGTCTCTGATTTTACATTTTCAAGGTTATATTTCTACAATAAGCTACAAAATATTTTTATATGTTTTGTTTCAAGGTTATACAGGTATATTCCGATAAATAAGCTAATTTACCTTTGTCTTTATTAATACCTAGACAAATAAACAAATGCTGTTCCTCCTGTCGCCAGATGTTCTGTATTAAACTACAGTCTTCCTGGCTAGTGGGTTTGATATAGTGAATTCAAATACAGTTTCAAATTGTTCTGAAATGTTCTTCTGTATTAACACATTGAAACATATTAATTCTGAGAACATTCATTTGCTTACAATGATAGAACTTGATTGCTATGCTCTACTTTCATTCTCAAAAGCTTAAAAATCACTGCCTTACACCAACCAAAGACAATACATGTAGTAAACATTGAACCCCTACCCAGATCTAGCCAAGGGACAGGACATTCTCCACAGTTGAGTTGAGAGTCGGGACTGACTTTCACACGACCTCTAGTGCCCCATATTTGACCACGTCCCTTTGATGGGGAGGCCCAGTGGCACTCAAAGGAAGGATAGCAGGCTACCAAGAAGAGACTTGACACCCTATGATCATATACAGGGGGAGGAGGTCCCCCTTAGTCACAGTCATAGGGGAGGGGAGTAGGATGAAAGTGGGAGGGAAGGAGGAATGGGAGGATACAAGGGATGGGATAACAATTGAGATGTAATATGAATGAATTAATAAAAAAATGAAAAAATTTACTGCCTTAGAAATACATTTAGCCTTTTCTAATCTATAATATAGCTTTAGATTTTTTAAATAAGCTAAACTAAATCATACAGGAAACTGTTATGTCTGCTTATGAACTATGTTTATTATTTTTACAACCTCAACAGGAAAAAAACCCTACAGTCCTAGTCTTTAATCATTAAGATCTTAGAAATGATCAAATCTTTTTTACATGTTCAAAAATATTTTTAGTTATGCTAAAAACTAATGTGATTAATTAGGATCGTAACATTCTGCTTTATGTTTGCAAAATGTAGTTTAAAGGAGATAACTAAATATTGACAAAGATTGCTTAACTCAAATGTTGGCCCTCAAGCTTGTCAGAGATCTACTGACTATTGCATTGAATATGTGTAAACTTATTGTAATAAACAGAGAGTCCCCAAATCCTACCAGTAGTTCCCAAGGTTCAGAAGATTTAATGACTTCAACTTTGGATTATTTGTATGCAAACCACTGGGCAAGAATGCCCCCAGTGTCTCGCCCTCTGCTAGAGCCAGGCATGAACTGTAAACAAACTGGACACCTGGAGAATTAGTGTCTCACATTGCTGAAAACAAGGTAAGGTCAGTCTCTCTCATGCCCTCCTTCCACAGGAACAGCCTCTTGTCCTCTGTGCCTGATGGCCAGACTGTTTCTGTCCACGGTGCCACAGAAGACAACTGGGCCAATTGTGTAGGTACTGGGATATGACTAAGTAGTCATCTCTGTCATTTTTATTAATATATAGATTCATTTAGGTTACAATTTATCCTTCTCATGTCTTTAGTCACACTGACAGCTAAGCTGATGTTGGTTTCATAGCTAGAAAATAGACAATTAGCTCTTTATCCCATGGTAATCTGCCATGTTAGTTCATTGGTCAGTTTATTAGCTAGTTAAAACTGCTAGATGCTAGATCTCTTATTTAAAAAGGCAACCAGTTTTGCCTTACAGACCTCAGGTTAAAGATAAACAGGCTTCAAATACCTTCCTAATCTTTGTAATATACAAAAAACCAGTCCTTATATCTCACTCCTAGAACTGTTACTGCCAGATCTAAGTACAGTCTACCTTGCTACCAGACTTAAAAAGACAGGTCTCAGATACAACTTTTTATCATTTTTTAAAAAAAAGATTTATTTATTGTGTATGAGTGCTTTATCTGCAGAAGAGGGCATCAGATAACATTATAGATGGTTGTGAGCCACTATGTGGTTTCTGGGAATTGAACTCAGGACCTCTGGAAGAGCAGGCTGTGCCCTTAACCACTGAGCCATTTCTCTAGCCCCCATTTTTTTTTAAGCTAAAGGACAGTGATTGCTCATAGCAATTTCACCTATGTCTTAAAGCTTCCAAGATGTTTTGTGAATATCGGAAAGTCTAGAAAGGTGTTTTAAGGTTGATACATGCAAATTAAGAATGTTAAAGGCCTGAGAAGGTGTTCTAGATTGGTCAATGCAAGTGATGAAGGTCAGAATGTCGAAAAGGATGTCTTATTTCTTGTTGCTATGCTACTGCTGCACTGAGACTGTTCAGAGCCTTAACACCAATCACCAGAGCTCTGATTTATTAATCTGTTGGTGGTAGGACATTCCACTGTACGATCTGCTGTCGTATTTCCAAGCTCAAGATTTGGAATTTCCTTTGGTTTTTCTTTTACTTAAAATGCTTCTCATTCAGTCTTCTGGACAGAGGGAAGAAGCCCCTCTTTCATGATGTGTACTGATGCTGAAAATTAAAAGATCAAGTGAGCTTCTTACGCACACCAGAAAAGATTTTGACCTTGTTTTCAGATAAAGTGAGCGTTTGTCCTTCTGTTCCTCGGGAGGTTTCTGTCCTCTTCAGATTACGATTCCACAGGTGCCAGAAAGATCCACAAGGCTTCTGCCTTTCCTAAGTTCATCTCAAAGAGTATTCATGCTTTCAACCCAAAGATGTTTCCCAAGCCTCTGCTATGCTATAACACAAAAGGGATGTCTACCACCTTTTCCTACAATGTGTATTTCACTGCAAAGTACGAACAATGGTGATTCTAACATGTCTAAAATTTATCTCGTTTTGCAAACTTAAAAGGATTCTTGTAAGCTATGGGAAATCCACCTCTCAGGTGAAATGGAATCCATATGAGTACCGCCAATCAACAGCCTAAGTTTCCCACCTATCGCCTATCTCAGGGGGTGGGGCTCCTCCCCCTTTTCCTGGTTTTGGGACTCCCCTAACTACCTGATTGCTACATTCTTGTACGCAACACTGGATAATTGCTGGATCTTCCCTTCTGGTTGATGTAAATGTTTCCTGTCATTCTTGCCAACACATCCAAACCCTTCATCTAGGACCTTCTCTTCCCTTGAGTGAGAGCTTCCTCTAGCAGGATGGTTTGATCTCCTTCCCTCTCCATTCATGTTCAAAATCTCAGCACAGGTGGCCATGTCTGTCAGGCCATGCCCTTGGCCTCTGACCAGTGCTGACAGAGCTGCTGGAACAGATTGCAGAACCAATCTTGTCAAGTCAAACCTTGCTATCGAGGATGCCCCAATGGGTCACTGACTTCTACTCTCCCCATGGGAACAGTCCATTCGCCATCCCCTCAGTCTCCTCCAGGATGCTTTCTGGAGAATTTCAAACCCCTGTGCCTGCATTAATGGTGGCTAAGCTTACACACCTCTACAGCCAAACTTGGACAGATCCAAAGATCCAAAATGAAACTTTTAGGTACCACCCAGCAATCAGTAAAATGGAAGAGGGTACTTATTTTCAAGCCTTTTCTCTTATCTGCTTTCCCAAAAGTTTCAGGTAAAGTGAAAGGAAGTTTCCTATATTCAAGCTTTTCTCTTCTTTGCTCCAAAACTTCCTTCCTTCTCTACTCACTCTGAAAGTTTCAAATATACACCAAAAGAAAACTTCTCCCTAACCTACTAACTTTGTCTTCTGCCCGTATATATGTTCCAGTACTCTGCAAAATTTCCTACATGTAAGACAGTGCCAAAGCAGCTACCTACAGTTGCTCCAGTTCCACCTCACACATTGTGCCACCTGACTCTGCATTGTCCCTCCTAGCCACAGGCGTTCTTAGACCCTGAACAGTAAGTACAACAGCCTGCTCCTCCTGGACTTGGCCAACATTTCAGCCTTTTGACCTCCTGCTGCAGTCCCACTGTCAGCAGGAAGCAGCTGAAGATGATTGATTTCTTCACCCCTTATCTATTTACTTAAAAAAAAAAAAAAAAAAAAAAAAAAAAAGCTGGCATGATGTGCTTCCGACCTGGGACAATTATCTCCAGATTCTTCCGGTACTCCTTGGACTCTATCTACTGCAGGACATGCTTGACATACCCTGCTCTCTGCCCTGAACTTTCCAGGGCAGAGTTTTTCTTTCCCCTTCACCATTTAACCTGGACATTTTGTTGCTCTCTCTCTCCCTCTCTCCCTGGGGTGCCCCCCTCTTTCTCTTCCCATATTTCTACAATAAATCTTATAGTATGTATGTTGTGTGGCTCATATTTAACAATATGGATTCTCACAACCAGACAGTTTCAATCCCTACAGCAATTTCTGTTAAATCTATACTTTCAATCAAGGAGAGTACTCTACTTTGCGCCCATGCTGGTGGGGGCTAGGCATCTCATACACCTTGGGGATAGGCCTAGCGGTGTTATCTATCACCACTTATTATTTTCAACAACTATCAACGGCATTTTCCGATGCCCTGGCTGAGATAGCAGCCAGCATCAGTCCTCTCCCAAACTAAGTAGACGCTCTTGTGTAGTCTGTTCTCCAAAACAGGTGAGCCATAGATCTAGTAGAAGAAGAAAGGGGTGGGGCACATGCCTCTTTCTCCAAGAGGACAGCTGAGTCTACACCAGCCACTCAAGGATCATGTGAGACACCACAAAAACTCCAAGGCCAAGCATAGGATTTACACGAAACAAAGGGAGCTTGGCTCACAGCAGGACAGTGGCTATCTTGGGTAGGCCTCTTATTGGACACCTTAATCTGGAGTCTTATTTTTCTTACTATAACCCCTATTTAATTAACTTTTTTCAAAGGCTTTTCCATCAGGACATGATGGCAATTACAAAAGCCACCACACCTAATCAAGTTAAAACTCTCCTTTTGCTACATAAAATCAACCCATATGTTCCCTTAGATCCCAAAGACAGACCCTACAAACCCAACTCTGACCCCACTCAGCAGGAAGCAGACAGATTAACACAATGTCATTTTCCTTTTTATGCTGTCAGGATCAGGAATAAAGGTCTATAACCTGCCCCACACTGAAGGTTTCTGGGGTGGGAGAAAAGGAAGAAGTCTGTAAGTGGAATGTTGACCCTGTTCCCTGCAGAATCTTATACCTCCAAGTACCTCTCAGTTTACATTTCTTTCCTCTGCAGGGACAATCCCAAATGGCAACAAGAGTTTAAGGTCTGGGGTCTTATCTCGATGGATTCAGATTAAAGAAGATGTCACAGTGACACAGCCTAAAAGGACAAAAGGCCAGACTGAATGCTGCACTCCCCTCTTTAAAGGCTAACAGCACATCCCTGCGTAATAAAAGATTCAGTCAGACTGAAGCAATAGGGTCTTTCTTTCTTTCTTTCTTTCTTTCTTTCTTTCTTTCTTTCTTTTTTTCTTTCTTTCTAATAGGGTTTTTCTTATCCTAGTTGCTTTTGAAAGGTAAACAGAGAAAGTAAAAGTAGGCTCCCTGAGATGGCTGCTTTTTGTTCCCAGAAGACACTGTGAAGAGAAGACATAGGGCTGGGTGTGGGTATCCAAACAGGACCAAGAGGTGAGACAGAACCCAGAGCTATATAAAACTTCCACAAGAGAGCTTATTTGGTGGACTTCCAGCATCAGGACTCTCCAATCCTGAAGGGTTAAAGTTGCTCCTTTGGTGCTTGGTCTTCTGTCTTTCCCAGATATTTAGGTTTTCGTCTGTGCCAGAGAACAAAATTGGCAACCCATTAGACAACCGCTTGAGCTTTAATCCTTGGTCATTCATTACTGTAGACAATTCTTTACCTATTGGTACAGAGATAATGCACCCCCCCCCCCCCGCCGATAATAAGGCGTTCCTGTTAGGTCCCCACCTGCTGTGGGGTGTGGCTGGCATGCCCTGCCCTCTTCACTGATGCCCTACCTAGCCCAAGCTTGGGGTTTCCCCTCTCCCAGAGACTCCTCACTATATAATCCAGACATTTTGGTTCCCCCTCTTTCTCCTCCTCTCTCTCCCTTCTTTCCTGTTGCTCTCCTCTCTCTCTCTCTCTGCAGGTGCACTTCTTTCTTCCTCCCCCTCTCCTGCTGCTCCCAATAAACCCGATATAAATTCCGTTATTTCGCTATGACCTATCAATTTCCTTGAGCAATATGTCCAAATGAGGCAATATTTTAGTTTAAAAAGTTATTGGGTCATGAAAGGAACTTACTTTATCTTGTGCTTCAACACATTGTGGCCAGAATCTCAAACATCTAATGGCATATCTGAAAGAGGCAATCATATAGTTTCTACGAGGGAGGGAACCGGGTCGATCTTGACACCTGGTGATCAAGGCTGGTTGTAGTCTTGGCTGATTAATGGAACTCTGGAATTGTGGGAAGAACATGCTATTCCAGTCCCAGTACGATTTTGAATCAGTTCTTTTCACTAGCATGCGGGCTGTGGATTTCCCCAAGCTGGCCAGGACACCACGTGCAACTAAAGTAACTCTGGATTCCTTTTGATTGGCCTTTCAAATGCACTCTTGGTAACAGCCTTCTTAGCACAACCGAGGTGGGGAGGGGAGGCAGTGCAAGACCTTGTATAAACACCGGTGGACAGGAGAGGGAGCCTTAGAAGACGCAGACCACAAACCAGTGTTTGCAGTTGTTTCGGGGCTGCGTTCAGGAGTCTTCCTTGAAGGATACCAGGAGTAACGGAAGACACGAAGGAAGAAACTCTGTCTAGTCTCAGGCCCAGGGTTGGTATTGAAATTATTATGGATAATTTTAATGTCAAGTTGCTACAAAGTAGAATCACCCAAGAATGGAACCTCACCTGGGAAACGATCCCAATTGTGGCAGCAGTTTTGACAGCGGCAGAGATAAGAAGAGTACGGCAGGAGGAGGATGTCCTCACCTTTTCATAACGTGGCACCAAAATCATTTGCTGTTGATTCCTTCCCAGATAACAGAACCACTGTTTCCCAGTTTTCTTTCTGGCCTGAGGACACTGCTCTCTGGGAAGCTCTGTCCTCAGAGTGGGGCTGCTGAGGCTCAATGGGCTGAGTAACTGTTGGTTTTCCCGCCCCTCCCTTCCCCCACTTCCATGAGAGCTAGCCGTGGTAGAACCACGCCAGCAGCTGTGCCTCAGTGTTGAAGTGTGAGTCTGCTCCTGTCGGCTGTTTTAACGCTGACGGTGGTTAAGTTCATCCTAACAGTTGCGTTCTCTTGAGACGCTGACTCACATGGGGTTGCCCTAGTCCGCTGCCAGGGCTCGAGAGTGTGTCTCTCTGCCCTTAGGGTCATCACTGACATGTGCTTAGTCTTGCTGCTATGACGTAGCCTCAAGAGTTAGGATAAGTCAGATCCTGTGAATCTTAAAAAAAAAGGAAGAAAGAAAGAAAGAAAAAGAGGCTACTTTTTTTTTTTTTTTCTACAATACTTTCTCGCTTCAATGCAGGCTGGGTGATAGAAAAGTTTGGGAATAGAAAATATTAACCTCTAGTACTGTCCAACAGCTGGACTTATTTTGTAACTCAAGGGAAATGATCCGAGGTGCCTTATACACAGACTTTTTTTTTGGCTTTCTACCAGGATGGGCAAAAATCTAAGCTCGATAGGGCACACTGGCAATAAAACTTCACATAATTACTCAATCCCATGTCTCCAGCACTCTCCTGGAGGGAAAAGCCTGGCTTCTCAGGAATATCTAGAACCCAGGCTCCTGTTTAAGCACAGAACCTCATGGTGCAAGAAGCCCGGGGATTGCTCTGGAGTCTTCTGAAAGCACACAGGACAGCTAGTATCCACTTGGCTCCTATCTTGAGTCTCTGTGTTCTTGTGGGCTGCCATTCTGAGGGCTGACTCAGAAAGGTATATTTATTTCCTTTTTTTTTTTTTAATTTCTTTTCTGACTTTTTCTTTCAGAAATTAACCAGAGCTCATGGCTTCTAAACTCTGTAACTGATGCCTTGGGCTTCTTCTTCTTCTTCTTCTTCTTCTTCTTCTTCTTCTTCTTCTTCTTCTTCTTCTTCTTCTTCTTCTTCTTCTTCTTCTCTCTCTTCTCTCTCTCTCTCTCTCTCTCTCTCTCTCTCTCTCTCTCTCTCCTCTCTCTCTCTCTCTCCTTTTCGTTATGGAGACTCCTGAAACCCCAGTTCTCTGTCTCATTTCATACCAGAATCCTGTCTTATCCCTGTTCCTTTCCCAAACAAGTAAAACTTTTTTTTTTTGTCCCAGGATTGCTTTTCTTTTTACTGCTCAAAGACTATTCCTAAAAACTTAATAACAGAAATGACTATGTGAATCAACACAAGATTTGTCAATAATACAGACACTTCAGGCTCTACGTGCTTAACTGTTGAACACTGGGTTCTCCATGTTTCTTGATGTTAAATGTCGGAGACCTGAAGGACTGACCATCTTACAGAGCTGAAGGTACTTGAGGCACAGACGGACAGAAGACAGCCTCAGAAGAGTAGGCAGATTTAAGGGCGCTCAGCTCAGAGAGCTGCCCTGGCTCCAAAGTACTGTGCTGCTTAAGCGAGCCTGCCTTCCTGGGCGTGGCTCTTGGCAGATCCCCAACCTGCCCATCGGATTAACCCGCAAAGGAGTAGAAGAGAGCATGTCTCCATCTAGCGGTAGATCCCATTACTCACAGAATCTTGCTATGTACTCCAGGCTGGACTCAAACTTGTAATCCCTCTGCCTCAGACTCCTGAGCAGAGGTACGCAGGCTTTATAAATTCTTTGGCAGCCTTGACATATTCCAGGCAGTAATTAAACAAAGGAACAAAGGGCTGGGTCACTCTTGGCGCGTGGCCTTGAACTACTGAAAGATAAGCTGAAGTGTAGTTGTGTCTCTGGCTGAAGGGTTCGAGTGGGGCAGACATGCTGAGTGCTGCAGTACACAGCGGTACTTGCTTAATGAAGTAAAGAAAGCTGAAAACCAGGCGCGCTGACACTTGCCCTGATGTTGGAGCCACTAGTATGAAAATATTGGCCCATCTCTCCCACACACCACTTTCACACTTTAAAACCAGGTGTCAAAATAAAGTGCACATTTTTGCAGTTCCTTAATGCTCCATGCATAATCTGTCACAGTTCACATGTATCAAAATTTAGTGTATGTTTTTGCCTTTCCCTAAAGTGTTATTCATAATCCACCGCAACCCACCTGATTAGCTTCATTGCCAAACACTGGTCACAACTTACATCCTAAAACCAAGGCTGGAGGGTGTTGACTGTGCAAAGATGATGAAAAGAAGGAGGCCTGTGATTTAACCCCCACAGCAGCACCCCGTGAGAAACAGAGGGACATATATGCCTGCAGAGAAAAACACAAGTATGACTGTTGGCTCTGTTTTTTAACACTTAAACTTTATTATACAACCCAACTAGCTTACACAAAAGGGGAAAAATGTTAAAGGGAAACAAGAATGAACCTTCTGGTATCCGTTCCACAGGATGCGTCCCTAGGTATCTCTGGCCTGCGCGCTGGTCCAGCCTGTTCGCTGATCCCCTTCCCGACCCATGCGTGCTCAAGCCCGGTCTGAACCTGCTGCTCTCTCTGTCCTCCCTGTTTGCCTGTCTCTCACGTGCAAGGGGCGGTCTCCCTTCCTGAATTCCAGGCCCATGATGGCTCCACCCAGTCTATCTCAAGGTTAATCTCAGGGAGTATCCGTGGTGTGTCCAAGGGCAAAGCCTGCCAAGACTGCTTTCACCTGTGACAAAGCTTACAACCCTTCCCACATATGACCTTAGACATGAGTTCTGTGTTGTAATAGACATATTCATTGAGTAATTTCCCAGAAACACAAAACCAAGTGAGAACTAGTAAAAAGGATTAGTAGGTCAGGGCCAAAGGCAGAAAGAACATGAGATGTGACTATAGACTGCTACATGTGGTCCATGTCTCTAAGTACTAGGTTTGAGTGTTTTCAGCTGCTGAGGTGCATCCTGGTAGGATGCTGCTGCCATAGTCAGGGTTGCTATTACTATTATGAAACTCCATGGCCAAAACCAACTTGAGTAGGAAAGGGTTTATTTGGTTTACACTTCCGTATACATCCTTAAAGGAAGTCAGGGTAGAAACTCAAATGGGGCAGGAAACTGGAGGCAGGAGCTGATGCAGAGGTCATTGAGGGGTGCTGCTTGCTGGCTTGCTCCTTATGGCTTGCTTAGCCTGCTTTCTTATGGAACTCAGGGATTATGGATGGGAGGGAGTTATTAGAAACAGGTGGCATAGGATTGGGGCAGGTATGGGATATCTGCCCCACTATGGGAAGTAGTTTAGAGGATTAATGTCTGCCCTGCCCCAGGTTAACTAAAGCTATTTTAAAATACAACAGGTGTCTGTGTTTTGATTGCTTGCCAGTGGGTTATATTACAGTAATAATAGTTATAGGCCTGATAGTAAACAATTATTAGGCCCTACAGATAATTGAAAAACAACAGTGGATTATACTGTGGTTATCCTGTATTATATGGCTAATGTCCTCTTATAAGTGAGTATATCCTATCGATGCCTTTTCTGGGTCTGGGTTACCTCATTCAGGATGATCTTTTCCAGATCCATGCATGTGCCTGCAAATTTCACGATGTCCTTGTTTTAAGTAGATGAATAATATTCTGCTGTGTAGATGTACCACAGTTTCTTTAACCATTCTTCTGTTGAGGAACATCTGGGTTGTTTTGAGTTTCTGGCTATTATGAATAAAAACGCTATGAACATAGTTGAGCAAATGTCCTTGTTGTATGGTGGAGCATCTTTTATGTTTATGCCCAGGAGTGGTGCAGCTGGGTCTTTAGGTACAGCTGTTCTCGATTTTCCGGGAAAGCTCCAGATTGATTTTCAAAGTGGCTGTACAATATTGCACTACCACTAGCAAAAGGAGTGTTCGCTTTCTCCACATCCTCACCAGCATGAGCTGTCACTTGAGTTTTTGATCTTAGCCTTCTGATAGATGTAAGAACGCAAATCTCAGAGTTGCTTTCATTTGCATTTTCCTGATGACTAAGGATGTTGGGCATTTCTTTAAGTGCTTCTCATCCATTTGAGATTCCTCTGTTGAGAATTCTGTTTAGATCTGTGCCCCATTTTTTAATTGGATTGTTTGGTTTCTTGGTGTTTAATTTTTTGAGTTCTTTATGTATTCTGGATATTAGCCCTTTGTCAGATGCAGAGTTCATGAAGACCTTTTCCCAGTCTGTTGGCTCTTCTTTTGTTCTATTGAGAGTATCCCTTGCTTTACAGAGGCTTTTCAGTTTCATGAGGTCCCATTTATTAATTGTTGATCTTAGAGCCTGAGCTGTTCATGTTCTATTCAGGAAGTTGTCTCCTGGGCCAATGAGTTTGATCCTCTTCCCCACTTTTTCCTCTAACAGATTTAGTGTGTCTGGTTTTGTGTTGAGGTCTTTGACCCAGTTGGACTTTAGTTTAGTGCAGGGTGATAAATATGGATCCATTTGCATTTTTCTACATGTAGCCATCCAGTTAGCTAGACCATCACCATTTGTTGAAGATGCTATCTTTTTTCCATTGTATGGTTTTGGATTCTTTGTGTGTATGTGTGTGGGTTCATTTCTGGGTCTTCAATTCCGTTGATTTCATAGATCCACCGGTCTGTTTCTATGCCAGTGCCATGCTGTTTTTATTACTGTTGTTCTATAGTAGAGCTTGAGATCAGGGATGGAGATTCCTCCAGAAGATCTTTAATTGTATAGGATTGTTTCAGCTATTCTGTTTTTTTCCCCATATGAAGTTGAGAATTATTCTTTCAAGATCTATAAAGAATTGCGTTGGCATTTTGATGGGAATTTCATTGAATTTGTGGATTGCTTTCAGTACTATGGCCATTTTTGACTATGTTAATCTTCCCAATCCATGAGCATGGAAGACCTTTCTATCTTCTATTTTGTTCAATTTCTTCCTTCAGAAACCTGAAGGGTTTTTTCTTTCTTTCTTTCTTTCTTTCTTTCTTTCTTTCTTTCTTTCTTTCTTTCTTTCTTTTTAGTTAATTTGTATCCAGCCACTTTGCTGAAGGTGCTTATCAGCTGCAGGAGTTCCTTGGTAGAATTCTTGGGGTTACTTATGTAACATTGTAACATGATGACATTTTGACTTCTTCCTTTCCAATTTGTATCCCTTTGATCTCTTTTAGTTGTCTTATTGATTTATCTACGACTTCAAGTATTATATTGAAGAGATACGAAGAGAGTGGGCAGCCTTGTCTTGTCCCTGATTTCAGTAGAATTGGTTTAAGTTTCTCTCCGTTTAGTTTGATGTTGGCTATAGGCTTACCTTATATTGCATTTACTATGCTTAGGTATGTGCCTTGTATCCGTGATCTCTCCTAGACTTTAAATATGAACGAGTGTTGGCTTTTGTCAAATGCTTTTTTTGTCATCTAAGGAGATGATCACATAGCTTTTTTTCTTTCAGTTTGTTTATATTGTGGTTTACATGGATGGATTTCCATATATTGAACCACCCCTGCTGCTTGTGATGAAGCCTACTTGGTCATGATGAATGATCTTTTTGATGTGTTCTTGGATGCTGTTTGTAAGTATTTTATTGAGTATTTTTGCATCGATGTTCATAAGGGAAATTGGTCTGAAATTCTCTTTCTTTGTTGGGTTTTTGTGTGGTTTAGGTATCAAGGTGACTGTAGCCTCATAGGATGAGTTTTGTAATGTTCCTTCTGTTTCTATTTTGTGAAACAGTTTGGAGAGTTTTGCTATTAGCTCTTCTTTGAAAGTCTGTGAATTCTGAGCTGAATCCATCTGGCCCTGTGCCTTATTTGGTTCAAGACTTTTGATGACTGCTTCTGTTTCCTTAAGGGCTATATAGGACTATTTAATTTGTTTATCTGATCTTGATTCAACTTTGGTAAGTGGAATCCATCATGAAAATTGCCCATTTCATTTAGATTTTCAAATTTTGTGGCACATAGACTTTTGAAGTAAAACCTAATGATTCGTTGGATTTCCTTGGTGTCTATTGTTATGTCCCTTGTTTCATTTCTGATTTTGTTTATTTGGATAATGTCTCTCTGCCTTTTAGTTTGGCTAGGGCCTGTCTATCATATTGATTTTCTCAAGGAACCAGCTTTTGGTTTTGTTGATTCTTTGACTTGTTCTCTTTGTCTCTAATTTATTGATTTCAGCCCTGAGTTTGATTTCATTTCATCCACTCCTATTGGGTGCATCTGCTCCCCCCATGGGGATTTCAGGTGTGCCATTAAGTTAGGTTGCTTGTATGAGATGTTTCCAATCTCTTTATAAAGGTACTTAGTACTATGAACTTTTCTCTTAGTACCACTTTCATTGTGTGCCATGACTTTAGTGTGTTGTGCCTTCATTTTAATTGAATTTTAGGAAGTCTTTAATTTCTTTATTTCTTCCCTGACCCATTTGTCACTGAGTAGAGAGTTGTTCAGTTTCCATGTGTGTGTAGGCTTTTTGTTATTTCTATTATTGTTCAGGTCCAGCTTTAGCCCATGGTGGTCTGATAAGATACAAGGTACTATTTCAATCTTCTTGTATCTGTCAAGGCTTGCTTTCTGACTGACTATATGGTCAATTTTGGAGAAGGTTCCATGAGGCTGAGAAGAAAGTATATTCTTTTGTGTTTGGGTGAAATTTCTATAGATGTCTGTTAGGTCCATTTGATTCATGTCATTATTTCTCGGTTTAATTTCTGTTTCATTGATCTGTCCTTTGGTGAAAGTGGGGTGTTGAAGTCTCCCCCTATTAATGTGTGGGTTCAATGTGTGGTTTAAGCTTTATTAATGTTTCTTTAACAAACATGGGTGCCCTTGAATTTGGGTTATAGATGTTCAGAATTGAGATGCCATCTTGGTGGAACTTTCCTTTGATGAGTATGAAGTGTCCTTCGTTATCTCTTTGGATTAATTTTGGTCTATTTTACTAGATTATTAGAATGGTTACTCCAGATTGCTTCTTAGGTCCATTTGGTTGGAAAACCTTTTCTTAGCCCTTTGTTCTCAGGTAATATCTATCTTTGTGGCTGAGGTGTGTTTTTGTATGCAGCAGAATGATGGGTTCTCTTTATGCACCCATTCTGTTAGTCTGTGTCTTTTTATTAGAGAGTTGAGTCCATTGATGTTGAGACAGATTAGTGACTAGTGACTGTTAGTTCTCTCTGTTTTGATGTTGGCTGTGGTGGTGTGTTTGTGTGCTTGTCTACTTTTGGTTTTGCTGTAGCTGTAGTGAAGTTATTTATGTTCTGTGGGTTTTTTGTTTTTGTTTTTGTTTTGGTGTAGTTAATCTCTTTGGATGGGACTTTTTTTCCTAATATCTTATGTAGGGCTGGGTTTGTGCATAGATAATGTTTAACTTTGGCCTTGTCATGAAATATCTTGTTTTTTCCCCTCTATGGTGGTTGAATGTTTTCCTGTGTATAGTAGTCTGGACAGGCATCTGTGCTTTCTTAGGGTTTGCAAGATGTCTGGTTTTTATAGTCTCTGCTGAGAAGTCAGATGTTATTCTGATATGTTTGCTATTATGTGTTACTTAGCCTTTTTCCCTTGCAGGTTTTAATATTTTCTCTTTGTTCTGTATATTTAGTGTTTTGATTATTATGTGGTGGGAAGATTTTTTTTCTGGCCAAATCTATTCGGTATTATGTAGGCCTCTTGTATGCTTATAAGCATCTCTTTCTTTAGATTGAGGAAATTTTCTTCTATAATTTTGTTGAAAATATTTTCTGGGCCTTGGAGCGAGGAATCTTTTCTTTCTTCTATTTCTCATATTCTTAGTAAACTTCTTTTCATGGCGTTCTTGATTTCTTAGATGTTTTATTCAGGAGTTTTTTAGATTTAACATTTTCTTTGAGGGATACATCAAGTTTTTCTATTTTATTGTCTACATTTAAGATTCTTTCCTTCATCTTTTATATTCTATTGTCATTCCTTAACCTTGCAGCTTCTATTTCCCCTAAGTCCTTCATTGTCATGATTTCCTCTGCTTTCCTTTCTTTATCGTTTTTATTTCCATCTTCAGATCTTGAACCATTTTACTGATTTCCTTCACCTATTTGCTTTTGTTTTCCTGCATTTCTTTAAACAATTTGTTCAATTCTGTCACCTGTTTGCTTGTGCTTTTCTGTATTTTTTTAAAGTAATTTATTCATTTCCTCTCTACAGGCCTCTCCAAAGGCCTCAATCTGTTTGACTGTATCTTCCTGTATTTCTTTAAGGATTGTATTCATTTCCTCATTTATCATCTTCATAAGCATTGATTAAGGTCATTTTCTTGTGTCTCAGTTGTGTTAGAGTGTCCAGGGCTGCTTCCTATGGGATGACTGGCTTCTGGAGGTACCATATTGATCATGCTTTTGTTGATTGTGTTTTTATGCTGGCCTCTAGCCATCTGATTGTCTCTGGCATTGGCTGGTAGTTTATGGTGACCACTGGAGTTATAGGGGTTGGGTACAGGAAGAGCCCTGGGAAGGAAGCTGGATGTTCTCACGGGAGCCTTCCTCAGGTTGGTGGGTATGGTCTCTGACTGACTGGTGGTTCTGAGGGAATTGTTAGCTGCTCTTCTCAGATTTATGATCCTGGGGACTAACTGGACTCCTCAGGAGCCCAGGGGCCCTCCCTTCACCAGGGAAAGTCCCAGAGACAGCTGCCTGTCCACTGATTTTCTTTCTCTGAGATTAATGAGCTGAGGCTGGCCAGACACTGGGCTTGTTGGGCATAGCCATCTTGGGGAACCTGCAAGCCCAGAGATCTGGTCAGTTTCCATAGGGAGACTGGTTGAGCTTTGGCTTGGCATCTAGGGCTGTGCTGTTCCCATGGCTCCTGGGTGTCAGGAGGTGGGATATTGGAGCTGTACACCCAAACTGGGAAGGTATTTATGGGATGGTGAGAGCAGCCTACAGGTGGGTGACTAAAGGTGAAGACATTGCACATACAAGAAACCCAGATCTTTTCTGGGCATTAGCCAAATGACCTGAGGTTGGACCAGCTGGTTAACCTCCCTGTGGGCTTTTTATTTACCTGAGAAAGGCAGATGCTGGTGTTTGGGGGCCCACAGTTTGACCTGTCAGTCACTATGCATTCCCTGCTGTTCTGCTGATCAAACACAGTGCACTATCAGCACCGCCATCTTGAATCCCCATGGTTGGCCCATTTTTAAATCTATGTTTCCATACCCATGGATCCAATCATTGGTGAAAAAAATATTTAAAAACAAACTATCTCTGTTGAACATGTTAACTTTTTTCTTTTCATTATTCCCTGAACAATATAGTCAGCTACGTAGCATTTGCATCATGTCAGATATTAATTTAGACAGGATCAAAAGTATTTGAGACAATGCAGGTTATAGGAAAACGCCACATCATTTTACATAAGGAAGTTGAGTATTCTTGTACTGTGTCTCTGTAGCAGTCTGACCCAACCCTCACAGCTACAAAAGGACAGCAGTAATAACTATCCCCAGACATTAAACACTAATCCATAAAAAAAAAAGACCAAAAACAAAAAACAAAACAAAACAAAAAAACAGAACAAAAAAACCAACAACTTAGAAACAACATGGTAGCTCTGACACAGAGTAGATTTAGGTGATAAAAATGTTATTTCCAGGTGATTTTAGAGAATGCATTTCTTGGTCACAATCCTCAGAGGGAATCAAAGCTGGATGTACATGCTGGAAACGTGCTGCCCCAGAAGGCTCCTGCTGTGTCACATGGTTCCAGCTCCAGTTGCGTAACATGAGGGCTTCTTTAGCATATAAAATATGTACGAAACCCAAACATTTATCAATAGAAAACAGTTTATTTTAAAATAGTAATTTAATATCTATATTTTACTATTTATTAAAGATGAAAGCAAACTTGCATACTATTGAGATAGATCGATTTTTTTTAAAACAGTGTTTCTCTGTGAATCTCTGACTGAGTTCACTCTGTAGACCAGGCTGACCTCGAACTCACTGAGATCTGCCTGTCTCTGCCTCCCAAGTGCTGGGATTAAAGGTGTGCTCCACCACCATCCAGCATCCTTGTTTATTTTAACATAAAGAATTAAACCTTGGCAGAATATTTGGTACAGAAAGGCACTGAGCATCTTTGACGTCTTTAGAGTTGGCTGACATTTTAATTATTTTGTAATTGTCAACGCTAAGGGTGCTTCTTCACATACAAATGCAGAACAAAAGTGGCAGAAATATGTTTAGGGCCACTTGGGAAATAATTGGGAATTCCATTCTAATCCCAAATAAAAATTCACTTAGAGAGTCATTGAGGTAGGGCCTCACTGTAACCATGGCTGGCCATGGTAGATCATGGTAGATCATGATGGCTTTGAACTCACAGAGATCAGTCTGCCTCTGCCTCCTCGAGTGCTGGGATTACGGGCATGTACCACCGCACCCAGCAGTTTATTTTTTTTAATGAAACTTAAGTCAACAACTCAAATAGCAATTTTAAAAATTAAGCAGTCCAGACTGGAGAGATGACTCAGAGGTTAAGAGCACTGGATGCTCTTCAAAAGGTCCTGAGTTCAATTCCCAGCAACCACATGGTGTCTCACAACCATCTATAATGAGATCTGGTGCCCTCTTCTGGCCTGCAGGTGTACTTGCAGGCAAAACACTGTATACATAATAAATAAATCTTAAAAAAATTAAGTAGTCCAATACAGAAGCACACCAATCTGAAGCTCACGAATGATGGGAGGAAAAACGGAAAGCACTTGTTTCCACCCTTCTACTGTGTTTGCACAAGTCAGGAAGTGGTATGTACATGGAAACACCACAATTCAGAATGCGTACTCTCCAGTCAGAGCTGAGGACTCTGAGGCAGGGTTTTCTGGTGCGGTGTGGCCCGTGGTGTGTGACATGTGCAATATAAAGTGCACATGTTGTGTGTTTAGGAACAAGACTGCAGTACAGCTGCAGGACCAGCACTGCCAGAACACCTCAGACTCTTTATGTGCCTTATCTTCATTATTCTTGGTCATCTTGTGTCCAGAAACCTTTTACTCCAGCCAAAATTTTACACGTGGAGTCCTAGTCCACAGTTTAAGGAGCCAGTGGGTGACTACGAGGGCACACACCTGATACTCCAGCACTGGGGAGGCGGAGGTTAGAGGCATGGGGAACAGCTCAAGGCTTTACTCAGTTACAGAGAGTGTGCTGGAGGCCAGCCTGGGCTACATGAGACTTTGTCTCACAAGACACAAAACAACAACAACAACAACAGAAAAACAATCTGGGCAAGAGACTGTATGCTGTATGCTTTGAATGAGGGTTAAATGAGACCGTACTCACGAGACAGTTAGCTCATTGCCAATGTTGTAAATGCTCCAAACACATCAGGTGCTAGAACTGTCCTTGTTTGTCCAAAAGCACACAGGCTTACGGATTCCTTTCTTGCCAGTCTCTGTGCTTCAGCATCCAGCCCCCACCAGGGACCAGACTGAACACTAGAGAATGCTGCTGCATCAGCACCTGTTGGGAATAGTGAAAGATGGACAATGAAGTCCTATGAAACTGACACTCAAGTAATTATGCCATTATTATTGATACCTCCTGTACCTCAGGAAAATGTAGACTTCCAGACTATGTAATGTTTTGTAAGTTGGCAGCACAGGGTCCTGTTCCTACCATCTGACCGGAAGGAGTAGGTAATATTCTCTGTTCAAGCTCTGTCTGTTGTGTGTCTTGACTCAGAAAAGTAGTTTTGACAAATACCACCTCGTGTACCCTGTGTGAATTGATGCTGCCTGGGCAGAAGAAACTGACACTCAGAGAGGCTCGGTGACTTCCTTTGAAAATAGACATGGAGATATTGTCCTAACCACCAAGGCTTGTTACTAACTGCATGATACGTGCAAAGCCAAGGACTTGTGCCAAGTGAAAACTGGCTGGAGATGACTTTAAATCACACTTTTCGGCCTTAAGATTTTTAGGCAGATCTTTTCCCAGTCTGTAGGCTGTCGCTTTGCTCTGTTGACAGTGTCCCCTGCCTTACAGAAGCTTGTCAGCCTCATGAGGTCCCATTTATTAATTGTTGATCTTAAGGCCTGGGCTGTTGGTGTTCTGTTCAGGAAGTTGTCTCCTGTGCCAATGTGTTCCAGGCTCTTCCCCATTTTTTCTTCTAACTGATTTAGGGTCTCTGGTTTTATGTTGAGGTCTTTAATCCACTTGCCCTTGGTGGGGAGGCCTGGTGACACTCAAAGAAAGAATAGCAGGCTTCCAAGATGAGACTTGATAGCTTATGACCATATAATGGGGGAAGAGGTCCCCCTTGGTCATAGACCTAGGGGAGGGGAATAGGGTGAAAGCGGGAGGGAGGGAGGGAGGAATAGGAGGATACAAGTGATGGGATAACAACTGAGTTGTAATCTGAATAAATTAATAAAATTAAAATAAAAAATTTTTAAAAAGAGAAAAGAAAAAGATTTTTAGGCAGAAAGTAGGTTGCACTTTTAAACGTGTCCACCAGAGGGCCAACAATGCTCGTAGCTCCCCAGCTAGGATCATAAGGAAGCACTGTGACCTGTTCAACAGATTTCCCCCCTTCCTCTCACTATGCGTAACTTTCTCACCAAAACAAGCCCTAGAATGCAGCTGTGTTTGTGCCGTTTTGGGGTCAGGTCTCCTGTCCCAGAGTGAACTCTTGTGTTACCGTGGCCTGCTCAGTCCTCAGGTGGCTGAATCAAAGATGCCATCAGTTTACAAAGCAGGTACTTACTCTTACGTGATTCCAAGGAAGGAAGAATGGAGGAAGAATACACGTCGGCCACACCCACTTCTATTCTTTGCTTTAAAATTTCTGGTCCTCTTTTGTACACAAACACAATACAGTATTGCTTCGTGCAAGAAATAAATCATTCTGGTCCATTTCTAGAATGAGGGCCACAGGATCCCAGACAAAAAAGTGAGGGGAGAGTAGAATATATGGAGAATAAAGATCTGGTGCTCAACCCAGACCGCCCTCAGCTGGTGTCTGAGATTTGTGAGAGGTGGGAAAAGGGGGCGGGGCAGCCTCAGACTCCCAGAGTATTCATTAGAGAAGGCTTTGCATCCTGAGCCAATAGGATGGGGACTTTGGAAAAGGGGCTGGGCTAGAAGAATAAGAAGATACTGAGCCTCCGAGGTACCAGCCTGCCTACCGGAGAAGAGTTCATGAACTCACACTTGGAAAAGTTTATACTAGAGTAAGGCCACTCAGGCCCCCAAAGGACAACACTACACGTTTCTCTCATATGTGGATCCTAGCTCTACATCCTTTGTTTTGTATTTTCCTGGAGTGCACGTGGAAGCCAGAAAGCTGGGGATGGTTCATGGCTGGGGGTATCAGTCAGGGAGTAGAATCTAGGTAAACTGAATGGAGAGGGGAACACTGGAGGCAGAAATGTTTGAGTAGGCAGTGGAGCGCTGGAAACCAAGGAGGCAGGCAAAGGGTTAGCCAAATAAGGTGTACAAGCTATTTGGAAACGTAGAGTCTTGCAAAAATTTAATACAAATGGCTAGTAGAACATATGAGACATGAACAAAAAAAAAAAAAAAAAAAAAAAAAAAAAAAATCATGGGTTAGGAGTATAGGTATAGGTTTAAAAGGGGATGGAAGAAAGAGTGTTGGGGAGATAAGGAACAGTGTTACCCAAGCTAAAGATGAGTGAAGAGGCTTCAAAACCCACTTGTTCTTAAGGTAGTTGAAACTACCTTATATTATAAATTAATATATATATACTAATATATATAAATAATGTAAATTATTTATTATAATTTATTCATGTTACATCCCAATTGTTATCCTTTAGCTCTTATCTTCCCATTTTCACCCTCCTCCCTGTTCCACCCTATTCCCCTCCCCTAGACCTCTGATGGGGTTGGGGAAATCTTCTCCCTCACCGTCTGACCACAGCCTAGGAGGTCTCATCAGGATAGCCTGCATCCCCTTCCTCTGTGTGCCCACAGGGCCTCCCCACCAAGGAGCAGCGATCAAATTGGGGGCACCAGAGGCCATTTCAGAGGCAGCCCCTGTTCCCCGCCACCACCACCACATGGAGAATGAGGTGTCCACTGGCTACAGGGGGTCTAGGTACTCCCCATGCATGGATGGTACATCAGTTTGTGCGAGCCCTCCTGGGTCCAGATCTGCTGGCCTTGATGGTCGCCCTGTACAGGTCCTGACCCCACTCTGGGTCCTTTCATCCTCCTATTCTTCCATACAACTCTCAGTGCTCAGCCCAGAGTCCAGTTTTGAGTCCCAGTATCTGTCCCAATCCCCTACTGGGTGGAGCCTCTCAGAGGACTCTATGTTGTGCTAATATCCGCTTATAAGTGAGTATATATTATATGGGTCTTTCTGGGTCTGAGTTACCTCACTTAGGATGGTTTTTCTAGTTCCATCCATTTGCATACAAATTTCAAGATTTCCTTGTTTTTGATGGCTGAATAGTATCCCATTGTGTAAATGTACCATAGTTTCTTTATCCATTCTTCAGTCGAGGGACAGCTAGGTTGTTTCTAGATTCTGGCTGTTATGAATAAAGCTGCTATGAACATAGTTAAGCAAATGAGGTAGCACTATTCTCTATTTTTGAGAAAGCTCCAGATTGATTTCCAAAGTGGTTTTACATGTTTGTACTCCCACCAGCAATGGAGAATTGTTCCCCTTTCCCCACATGCTCGCCAGCTCTCCCACCTGCTGGGGTGGTGAAAGAGTCTCTCCCTCGCCCATGCCACTGCACATCAGACAAGTGGCAGGGCCAGCACACTAAATTATTTTAAAATATTTCTTGTCTTTGGTAATAATTAACCTTCACATATTGTAAAATTCTTATTTTATAAATTTTGAATTAAAAATGTTTGAACTCTTGTAATAATAGTTTAATATTCAAATACATAGTAGAGTTACACAAAAATACTTTTTTAATATACTTATTCCATTAGCATTTTGGTTTTTTTTTTTTATATTTTAGTTTTAAATTGTTTTTGGTTAAAACCTAACACATGCACATCAGCTTTGGTTTACAGAAGGTTATGGAACATTTAGGAGGTAGAACTTTGCTGAAAAAAGTACATTGCTGAGGGTGAGCTCTGAAGTTCCTGGGAATGTAGTGTGGCAGATTAGCTGTATGCCTGCTGGGCCATGTCTTGCTCTTCATGATGGATTCCATACCTGTTGCAACTGTAAGACGAAATCCATTTCTTTTGTCAGGGTGTTTTATCATGACAACAGAAAAGAAAATAACACAGAAAGTGGTACCAGAAGTAGGGTCACTGTGGTGATAAATCTGACTTTGGAACTGATTAATGGGAACTATGTGGAATAGTTTGGAACTATTTTAGTTTGGGCTAAAAAAAACCAACGAAACAACAACAACAAAAAAACCAAACCAAACAAAAAACGAAAAAGCAAAAAACCAAAAACAATAAACAAAACAAAACAAAACAAAAACCTCAAAAAACAAAACCTCCAAAAACTCTTGAAAAAAGTGAGCAGAGCTTATTGGGCCATTCTGGTGGGAACTAGAAATGTCCAGCATAGACTTTAAGGCTACGAAAATTGCAGACAGTGGTGACATGGCTCACGAGGCTTCAGAGGAGAGCAAGAACTCTCACGGAAATTCGGCTAGGATCTAGTCTGATTATATTCTTGCAATGAGTCTGACTGTACTGTACCCATGTCCTGAGAATTTTCGTGCAGCTGATTTTTACTAATTTATTTGGTGGGTGAAATTTTAGGACGTCCATAACATTGAGTCTGTGGAATGGCTAGTGCTGATTACTCACGCAGGCTTACAGTTGAAAAGAGCAAAAAGTGGGGCAGAAAGAAGAAAATAAACAAGACAGGTTGTAGAGGAAAGGATAAACAGGAAATTTACTATTGAAGCCAAGGCAGATGCTGAAAAAGAGGGCTGTGATTGTTAGAGAGACTAGCTACATTAAACAGAAGCTTCTCAGCCTGCACTGGAAAAACAGGAAGGGCTCTGAAGGCAAGGCCTCAACCACAAAGGCTCCACCCTACAAAAGGATGCCACGCCACCTCCTGTAGAGTCCTCATAACAATGCTGTTCTGGGGACCTGAGGCACCGACCCCAGAAGGGAGAGTCTCCTGGAAAAGGCCATGGTGTTCTTTCCCTTGGAGTGTTGGTAGCGACCTGCTTCCTGCTATGCCTTCTTATTTGCTCTATTATTCTTCTCACGCATAGTCAAGGCAACAACAAGGTGACCAGGGACACGGTGCCAGGAGGTGAACTGGACAAAGCACCAGCCTAGGAACCGCAGAATGGGACGCCTCCTCCAAATGCACCTGATTTATTACTAGTCATCCTGAAAGTTCTTAAGAATAATAAAACAATGGAGAACTTTTTTCATGAATTACAGCAAAAGGAGGCAGTTGAAAATTCCCCTCAATTAAATGAAGGGTCTTTACCAAAGGCAGAGCCAATTCAAGGAAAAGGTAACTTGAAGAAGAGTGAAAGTAAAAGCAGAATTTTAATTCCTACAATACAAAACTCCGTATGGCGTGGCCTATGTATTGAAAGGCAGTCTCTGGTGTCCTCCTAGATACAGAGGACCCTGTGGATTGGCTGCTACACCTCATCCACCTCTCCCCTATACAGCAGTGTGTGAGGGAGGGGATGGATGGGTGGTCATCAATGGGAAAAAGGTGTCAGACACTGACTAACAGCAAATTGCTAATCTTACTGAGGACTGTCTCCGGCCCCTGGCTCAACCTGAGAATGTAATATCTGCCTGTGCCAAGCTGATGACTTAGAAACAATGATGTCATTACTATGTGCTGTGTACTATGTAATCTATATGCCTGGTTGCTTCACTGACCCCCTTGAATCTACTCCATGGAAAATGTAACCACAAAACACTCCCTGTTTCAAAATGTGTATAAAAATCTAGAGAGCTTGCCTGCAAAATACACTCAGATTCAAACTGCCTCTGTGTTTGTCTCTGTTTGTCACCGCCGAATCCTTGTGCACCAAGTCTTTGAAAACCCTTGTCCCAGGGGCCCCCATACACGACTGGGGTGGTCCATGGCAAAAGGAAGAGATTTTAATTGCTTGCAGAATGCAGTTACCTTGGGAAGTGTTTTAGCAGCATACAGAAACTGCTGAAGATCTAATGGCAAAATAAACAAATATAAATAAATAAATAAATTAAATTAAATTAAATTTCTGTGGTTCTTCACCCAGATCAAAGACTTTATGTAAACATCAGTAGTAGGTGAGTTGAAATACCGTCTGACTGAAATTGTGCAGATATTTAAGTTATTAGTTACACCTTTTGCCGCAAGTCCTGGGGCAGGCCAGACCCTCCCTTAGAGTGCTGTCTGCAGTCTGTTAAAAGAGGAAGCTGGCTTGGATAGTTACTAAGGCCCTTCAAGATCTCCAACATAGGATTTTCTCAAATCTCTGGCAGGCGATGTTTCTTCTCCTGCCTGTGGACCCTGAGCTTTGTGTCTTCTTGTCTAACCCAATTCCTTCCATCCTTTCACAAATAGCACCATAGATTATATACACATGTATTCTTTTTTTTTCAGTACTTAAAGTTTTATTTTTACTTGTATCTTCATCTACAATTACTTGTTTGTTGAAGTCTTGTCTCCTCAGTTTTGATTATTTTTTGAAAGTTTATTTTTAATATAATAGAATTTTAGATGTTGCACATTTCTTTTTTAAAAATTAATTGATGATTTTAAAAACATATACATTTATATTATTAGACATACATATATAATAAATTATATACAGCAAGAAGAACCATGAAACTATCAGGAATTATATAAATATTATATTCATAGTGTTTTGGCTATTTGTATTTGGCAACCTTGCATAAAAGATCTTTCCTATCTTGGTGAATCTAAAATTCTGAGCATAAATCAATATCTATAATATCTCATCTCTATCAACTTACAACATCTATGTAGACCTAAAAACAATTTAACCTTTAAGCAACTGAGCTTAATTGTAAGCTTTAACCCCATCAGAGACTTGAGAAGGAATAAAATTAATTACCTGAGTAAACCAGATGTACATATTAGCAGCTTCCAAAGTGGGAAAAAAAATGACAGAGACAATTTGCTGCCTAACCCAAAACTCTATGTAACGTTGGTGCATCATCTTTAGCCTTGTGGCCCAATATATCTGACAGACATATTTGTGAGGCAGGAACTATTGAGGACTTGCTTACCCTCTCTTGTCAGAGTTTGGGTGGTCGACTCTGCCTGCATCCAAGCTTGCCCATTTTTAGGCAGAATTATGTCTGTGGCAGAAACGAGGACGTTTTCCCCAGTGGCTTGTTTGCCACATTGAAGCCATCTCCGTAAGTACATTCATTGATGCTCATCATCCTCTTTGAGGTAGGCTGGGTGTTGCCAGGAGTTAACTGAATCTCACCTCACAGGGAATAAAAGACAGTTTATTCTGGGGCCAAACTTGAGTGACTATGGCTGGGAAACATATATTAAGTCTTTTCAAATACAGTGTAAAAAACAGTTTCATGGAGTTTTTACAGTAACAGAACTAAGCAAGTTATAAATCAAGGCCCTTAAAAAGTACATTGGTGGAAACACTAAGTGGGCAGTCACAGCAGACAAAGGAACCACAACCATCCTTTCCACTGATGGAAAATGGCGTTTTGTTAATATACTCCAGTGGTTTTTATCTGTTTGTCAGCGTGTTAGGCTCAGCTTTATCTGCTATTTACAGGATGTTAGGTCTGACTCAGGCTTGGGCAAAGAATGGCTCTTTGGAAGCTGAAGATCACTCAAGATAACTGTAATTAGACTCTGAAGCTGGAGCCTTTCACTCAATCTCTCCAGTCAGCCTTTGCACACAGCTTCTTTCCAGAAACTTCCATTGATATATTTTACTTTTTTGTTTGTTTGTTTTGTGTTTTTCGAGACAGGGTTACTCTGTGTAGCCCTTGGCTGTCCTGGACTTGCCTTGTAAACCAGGTTGGACTCAAACGCAGAGATCCAGTTGCCTCCAAAGCTCTTGGATTACAGACATATGGCGCCCCTGCCCGCTCACCTTTTACTTACCTAGTTTATTAGAGCTGGTAGTAATATTCTAGATGGTGTTCTGTATATGCTTTATTTTTAATTTTGTCTTGACCTCTTTGTAGTCTAATTCCTCTACTTTATCTTTAAATCCTGATATCACCATTCTTTATCATGAAGAAAATTCACGGTTAAAAACAAGTTTAAACAATTTCTGTCCACCAATCCAGTTCTACAGAAGGCATCAGAAGGAAAACTTCAGTCTGAAGAGGTTAACAAAATGAGGACAGAAGCAATCAACAATCCCAGAACAGTTAACCAGAAGAAGGAAAAAAATCAATGTAATGACAACAACAGCAACAACAGGAATTAAAGAACTCTGCTTAATAATAACCATCAACGTTCATGGTCTTGACTCCCCAGCAAAAAGACAAAGAGTACCAGATTGGATTAGAATACAGGATTCATCTTTTTGCTGCATCCAAGAAATACATCCCACCACCAGAAAGACATCACACCAGGGCAAAAGGATGGAAAGGGGAATTAAGAAGCAAGTGTGGCTATTTTATTTATTTATTTATTTATTTTGGTTTTTTGAGACAGGGCTTCTCTGTGTAGCCTTGACTACTCTGAACTCAAGTTGTAGACCAGGCTGGCCTTGAACTCACAACCACCCGCCTGCCTCTGCCTCCCGAGTGCTGGGATTAAAGGCGTGCGCCACTAGGCCCGGCATGTAGCTACTTTAATACGCGAAAAAATACCAAACCGAAATTATCCAAAAGAGATAGGGAAGGGTACTGCATGCTTAGGAAAAACAATTCACGAAATCATATTGTAACTCTAAACACAAGGGCAGTGAGTTTTTAGAAAGGAGCACTACTACATCTAAAACCATATACTGACTCTCACATGGTGATAGTGAGTGCATAACTTAATATTCCACTCTCACCTGTAGACAGGTCATCCAAATAAAAACTAAACAGAGAAACATCTACAGAATGTTATACCTGAAACACGAAGGAATAAATTGTTCTTCTCCTCTGTCCATAGAACTCTCTCCAAAATTGGTCACGTAATTGGGACACCACACAAGTCTTTGAAATAATATCCTGCGTGCTATCTGACCATCACGTCTTAAGGTGGGCATCGGGAATAGAAATGATAGAAAGTACACAAGCTACAAACTCCTGGAAGCAAAATGATTCACTGCTGAATGAAAACTAGGCCAAGACAGATATCAGACAGTAAATGAAAACCTTTTTAAAATTTAATGAAGAAGAAAATAGAACTTAGCTAAAACCCCTGGGAAACACCGACTACATAAAAACAAAACAAAACAAAATAAAACAGAAACAGAGACATCTCATGTTAGTAGATTAGCGATATACTTCAAAGCGCTAGAAAAACAAGAAGAGATAATATCCTAAAAGAAGGAGCAGAAATAAATAATTAAACTCAGGGCTAAAATCAATTAACTAGAAACAACAACTAAAAAAAAAAAAAAAAAAAAAAAAAGTACAAAGGCTCAGTGAAGAGTTGGTTTTTTAAGAAAATAAAAAAGATTAACAAACTTTCAGGCAAATTAATCGAATCCTGCATATCAGGCAATATCCAAATACCTTTAGAAAAAACACATTTCTGAGGCTGAGACCTTATATAAAATAAACAGGCCTCATACTCAAGAAGGGAGAAAGATATATTGATATATATATGTATATATATATTCAATATTTAGTATTTTTATTGCTTATTTTTATAAAAACCTATTGTTAAAATTTGTAAATAAAAAACAACGTAAAAACCCTAATTACTGTAACATGAACCTAAGGCAGTCAGGCTGCCACCTTCTTTGTGAGACAGAGACAGAGTTAAGGATTTTCTGAGTTTTCCTCCTGCTTGCTTCTTATCTTGAAAAAGCAAACATTTACGAAGCTATCCTAAGAAATGGGCGGCAAGCTGTCCACTTAAATTATAAAACACCGTTATTTACTGAAGAAAAATGACCCAATGGCTACATATATCTGAGTCTGTAAGTATATTAAGCTTCAGTAGGAACTTTCTTTTGGAGATCATGGAACTTAGAGACCATCCTCAGGTATCACACAGGCAGAGCCTACACACACACACACACACACACACACACACACACACACACACACCCCTATATATATACATATATAGACACACACATATATACATATATATGTGTGTGTGGTGTATGTGTGTGTGTGTGGTGTATGTGTGTGTGTGGTGTGTGTGTCTGTGGTGCATGTGTGTGTATGTGTGTGTGGTGTATGTGCATGTGTGTTGTGTGTTTGTGTGGTGTATATGTGTGGTGTGTGTGGTGTGTGTGTGTGTGTGGTGTGTGTGTGGTGTATGTGTGTGTATTTCACTTAACTAGTGGCTGTTTCATGCTGTATTATTCTTTAAGTTCAACATTAGTAATAATAATAATAATAATAATAATAATAACAACAACAACAACAACAACCACAGCATTAATAAGCAGAAACATGGATCACATAAAAACAGAATGAAAACCATCAGGAAAAGGCATCCTACTTCCTGCGTCTTTGTACAGCTTAGCTCTGCAACATGAAAAGTCATTTTCTTGTGGTTGTCCGGGGGTGGGGTGGGGGTGGGGGTGGGGCTCTTGCTTATCACTGCAGGAAAGAGCACCCTTCACTTGAGAACTGGCGGTTATACTTGCAGCTGTTCCTCAGGAGCAGCTGGGGCGTTTAAACCTGTTGCCATTTGCTGCCTTAGCCAGGGGTGGGTGGGGGGGTTGGGGGGGAGGGGTTGGGGGAGGAGGGTTGGGAGATGGCGGAGGTGGGGGGCTCCTTACATTGTAAATTCCTGGGCAGCAATGCTAAGCGGTTGGCTTGTGCGTTGGCAGCCTGGAGAGCTTGGAAGATAAACTGGGTGAAGCTGACCTGGCAGAAAGAATCTTCCAGAAACTATCCTTTCGCATTTTTATCCGTTTTTTAAAACTCAATGTTAATACTTTTAATTGTCATTTAGCCAATGGCCCGTTACTTCCTGGTGCGATGCTTTGCGGGAAGGACTCTTTTTTAAAAAAATATATTTAATTTATTTATTCATATTACATCTCAATTGTTATCCCATCCCTTGTATCCTCCCATTCCTCCCTCCCTCCCATTTTTCCCTTTCTCCCCTCCCCTACGACTGTGACTGAGGGGGACCTCTTCCCCCTGTATATGCTCATAGGGTATCAAGTCTCCTCCTGGTAGCCTGCTATCCTTCCTCTGAGTGCCATCCAGGGAAGGACTCTTATTAGCAGCAGCTCCCACGGTTTCCTCTTTGCCTAAGGTCCTTATCCCTCAGCTTCCCGTTGCCTTGTTTCTGGTTATCTGCTGAAGCAGTAAATCTGTCAGCATTCACTAATCCCCGGGGTCAACTCTTAGCAAGGAGGAGACCTTGAGCGATCTGCAGAGGGATTAGGCAGGCTGAGGTTATCTGTGGAAGCAGTGTGTGCCCAGAGCAGGATGGAGGGCAAGCAAGGTGGCCTTGCGCCCTGGAACTCCATCGCTGTGCGCTGCAGGCAGTGTGAGGGCCCAGACCCGGCACACTCACCGTACACCACCGTGAGGATCGCAGAGGCAGAGATGCGAGCTTATCACCGCTTCGTAGGCAGCTGCGTCAGCCTTGAATGCAGGGCAAAAAGAGGTAATGGTGCCATCGCATGTTTTGGTCATTTATTTTCATTGCTAGTAGAATAATGGCTTAACTAAGAAATTTGAGGTTAAAAAATGATTTTACAACTATGTTTCTTGTGAAGGAGTTTAAAAAAAAAACAAACGCTTGATATAGTCACTTATTGAGATAGATTTACAATAAAAAATAAACAATCACCTGAAAGAGCCACGCTGTAAGGCACAATGTTGCAGGCATGAAGGCTTACTTTCAAAGCACAGACACAAGTGTGCCGATCTATTTGCATATTGAATTTTAACTAGTAGTGTGATAATTGGTTCGTTACAGGTAAAGGAATGGTATTTTAAAATTTTGTTCACTTACGCTTTCTATTTAAAAAAGATCTGAAATGTATTGCTTTTATATAACGAAAATAAGAATCCAGATGATTAACTCCATGGGCTGAAGGAAAGCATTGAGCCTGGGAGGATCCTTGTTAGACAGGGGACCCCCTAACAAATCGGTGGGGTGAGTGAAAAGGCAGCACTTGCCCTGTGTGGGCTGGAGGAGGAGAGTTCCCACATGGACTTGAAAGCCAGCCAGGCAGATAGATGCTCTTCACTGCAGCACTTGCTTGTTTCCTGGGCTGCTGCTGCCATGCCATGGATGGCCTCCCTGCTGGGCCTCTGCTCCCATGGATGGCCTCCCTGCTGGGCCTCTGCTGCTCCTATGGATGGCCTCCCTGCTGGGCTTCTGCAGCTCCCATGGTGAGCCTCCCTCCTGGGCCTCTGCAGCTCCCATGGTGGGCCTCCCTGCTGGGCCTCTGCTGCTCCCATGCATGGCCTCCCTGCTGGGCCTCTGCTGCTCCCATGGATGGCCTCCCTGCTGGGCTTCTGCAGCTCCCATGGTGAGCCTCCCTGCTGGGCCTCTGCAGCTCCCATGGTGGGCCTCCCTGCTGGGCCTCTGCAGCTCCCATGGTGGGCCTCCCTGCTGGGCCTCTGCTCCCATGGAGGGCCTCCCTGCTGGGCCTCTGCTCCCGTGGAGGGCCTCCTTGCTGGGCCTCTGCTGCTCCCATGCATGGCCTCCCTGCTGGGCTGCTGCTTTTTTTTTTTTTTTTTGCTTTGAAAATATTTATGTTACATTTATTTGTTTTCAGTCATAGAAAAGGGGATTAAGTCCAATCTCTCAGTTGCTCCAATTTCTGCATTGACAGTTGAAGTTTGTTTCTTTGAATGGAGTGGGTTATTAAAGGAACAATTATACTTCTAAGGTAAACTGCAGGGTTGCTTTCTGATTGAAGTATTCTCGTGGCTGCTGTAATCTGTACTTGTATAAGGACGTAGGCTATATTTTCAAAGGCAAGTGTTAATATATTTGCTACATAATCAGACTTTGCTTTCATACTTGAAATACGCATGTGTTCAACTATACACGACACAAATCTTTAAAGGTCTTTAATTTGAATTCAGTCTTTGCCCTAAATTTACTACAACTAGATTGTACTAAGAACTCTATAGTTTTTTTTTTAGCTGTGAGGGAAAAATGTAACTTGAAAGGATGAGAGGAACTTCTTAGAGTGTTAGGCAGAGCCTTAAGCTATGACTGATTCATTCCTCAGGCTGTCAACCCTAAAACCAGCACAGAAGAAATGTTAGGCTAAAAGCTGACATCTCCTGAGGCTTCCGATTCCACAAACACTTGTGTACATAAGGACAATGATTTTTATTGAATACTAAGAGGAACAGACCAGTGGACAGCCCCAGGTGCTCTGCTGAGCTGGAATTCCACGCACAACATCAAACAGCTCAGAACTGGCTAGAGACTGGGAACCAGGGCCTGCTTCATTCCACATGAACCAACAGGATCACAACTTTTTAAAATTTATTTTATTTTTATTTTTAAAAATTATTTATTTTATTTGCTTTGGTGTTTTGCTTGCTCTGTGACAGGGTCTGGAACTAGAGTTACAGACAGTTGTGAGCTGCCATGTGGGTGCTGGGAATTGAACTCAGGACCTCTGGAAGAACAGACAGTGCTCTTAACTGCCGAGCTCTCTAGCTCTCTATGTTTTTTTTTTTTTTTTTTTAAATGCAGACTATTTGCTCCACTGAATCAGAATCTACATTTTGTTTAAGACTTTTTCATGCAATACATTTTGATCATGTCCCCTGTCTCCCAACTTTTTCCATATTCCCTCATCTTCCTTACCCTCCCAACAAAACATACTTACCTAACATAGCTGGGTTTTTAAAGAAACCAAAACTTCCACTCCGGTTGTGGACAAGTGTGTCTTCATGGTAGGCTCTTTTGTGCGTGACAAGATCCAAACTTAGGCCGTTGTGCTTGGGAAGGAAGCACTTTACCTACTGAGCCATCTTTCTGGCCCCTCAATCCACTTAAAAAATATTTTTACCCATACTCACTTTTAAAAAAGATTTATTTATTTATTTGCTTAATGTATGAGTGCTTTATCTGCATGTACACCTGCAGGCCAGAAGGGGGCACCAGATCTCATTATAGATGGTTGTGAGCCACCATGTGGTTGCTGGGAATTGAGCTCATGACCTGTAGAAGAGCAGGCATCGCTCTGAACCACTGAGCTATCTCTCCAGCCCACAAGCCACTTTTTAGTAGGATCTCCTTCAAGATTTGGGAAGCCTGGGGCAAGAGTACCAATGGAAGTTCCCTTTTCACTGTTAGAAGCATACTCAGCATATTTCATTTTATATATTCATGTACCTTATTTGTTTTTAAAATATAGATCTAAATTATTATTATCATTTTTAAATTTATTAATTTATTCATATTACATCTAAAATTTTAGCCGATCCCTTGTATCTGCCCTCCTGCTTCCCCCCTACTCCCCTCCCTATGTCTGTGACTGAGGGGGACCTCCTCCACCTGTATATGCTCATAGAATATCAAGTCTCTTCTTGGTGACCTGTTATCCTTCCCCTGAGTGCCACCAGGCCTCCCCATCAAGGGGACGTGGTCAGAAATGGGGCACCCGAGCATGTACCTTATTTGTACATTTTAATATATTCCAGTTTTCCTATTAGACTAATACGAGCTATAAAAGGATCGAAATATATATATATATAAAGTTATGGCTTGGGGCCAGAAAGATGGTTCATGAGTAAGGCGCTAGCTGCCAAGAGTGACAACTTGAGTTTGGTTCCTTGGACACATATGATGGAAGGAGAAAACTGACTCCAGCAAGCTGTCCTCTGACCTCCACACTTGTGCGTGGCACGCACACAGTACCCTCCCAATAAATAAATGTAATGTTAGTAAAAAACTAACTTTATCAGTTTTATAGAACTGAAAATCAGAAAATATTGACAATAACTAAATTGAGTTCAGTGGCTGGGCCAGCTATGCCTGAATGGATAATAGCTATAGACTTACCCCCCAGAAGCCATTAGTTACTACAAGAACTGTGGGCTTTCCTGATGAAATGCCATTGGGGCTCACGTCCGGGGGCAGGTTCCTCCGACGTAACTGAGGAAGTCAAACGGCAGAGGCTTCCCATTGGCTGGTTCGGAGATGACGTAGAGGAACCTGATTAGTCGCCCAAAGACGGATAAACTGCTGCCTTTTTCTGGAATAAACGAATCTGCAGCTGCTTGCCCATGGTATTTTATCACTCCTGGTGATTCTGGGTACGGTTCACCCCCTTGGCCTGAAGCCCCTGCCTTCTCCCACAGGCTGGAGGAAAAGGAGCAACAAAGAACTATTTTTTTTCTTGCCTTCATGTTAGCAGAAAAGTCATTAGTTATAATTGAGATTTTTACCATAATTTGAGCTCTGGTGATAGTAGTGGTCTAAAGTAGTGGCACTTACGTAGAATGCCGCTGTGTTTAAATGAGGTAAAAAAAAAATGAGCATATTTGTGTTATGAATCAGAAGAAAAAGAAAAAGGAGGATTATTGCTGTTGGTATTGTTGGTATTACTGCTACTGGTATTAATTATCTAATAATATATAGGATTTACACTCTGTGACAAGCATTTGACAAGTTAATTTAATTGGCCTTTTCTCTTACCTAAGTGCTTCCAGCAATCAACTTCTCTCTGCTCACTGACGCTGGACATACTCCTGAAGTCTGCCGTGCTGCAGTCTGTAAACCATCATAGAATTTCGACAGCTGCCTGGTCCTTCCCTGCCATGAACTAAGAGATCCACGTGGAGTCTCCTGGACCCGGTGAACATAAAGAGAGTAAATCTTCAGGCTACCATGTGCTCTGCCAGTGCTGAGCTCTGGAGCCAGGTGCAGAGGCTCCTGTGGAGTGCTCAGAAGTACAGAGCTTGGCACAGAGAACCATAGGGAAACTCCGTGGAAGGGTTGAAGTGTTCAGTGTTGATGTGTACCATGTCATGATTGTATTTGTCTAGGTTTGGCAATATACACTTAATATTCGTGCATTCTGAGTGTATTCAGCAAAATTATGTTAGTATAAAAATAAAGGGTACAAGGAACACTTTTTTATTATGTAAACAAAGGGAGTTTAATGTTTCCATTAATATGTTTGTGTGTGTGTGTGCGTATGTATATGTGTACGTGTATGTGTGTATGTAATGTATACACATGCACTCACATGTGTGGGCATGTGTAGAGAGTAGAGGTTGATATCCAGATTTTTTTTCAATTTAAAAATAATTTTTATTTAAGTAATTTATTCAGATTACATCTCAGTTGTTATCCCCTTACTTGTATCTTCCCGTTCCCCCTCCCTCCCTCTTTCATCCTATTCCCTTCTCCGAGATCTGTGACAGAAGGGGACTTTGTCCTCCACTATAAGATCACAGCCTATCAGGTCTCATCCTGGTAGCCTGTTTACTCTTCCTTTGAGTGTCACCAGAGCGCCTCATCAAGGGGAAGTAGTCAAATAGGGGGCACCAGAGTTCATGTCCAAGTCAGTCCCCGCTCTCCACACAGCTGTGGAGAATGTGGTGTCTGTTGGCTAGATCTGGATAGGAGTTCTAAGTTTACTATATGCATTTCACTTGGTTGGTACAGTAGTTTGAGCTGACCCACTAGCCTTAATGGACTCCTTGTAGGTTTCTAGGATCCTCTGGATCCTTCTATTTCCCCATTCTTCCTTACCTTTCACACCTAGAGTCCTAATAGGAAGTCTCAATATCTATCTCAATCTCTGGCTAAGTGAAGACTTTCAGGGGACATCTCTGTTGGCCTAGTGTCTAATTATGAATGAGTATAAGCCATTTGTATCTTTCTGAGTCTGGGTAAACTCACTCAGGATGATCATTTCTAGTTACATGCATTTGCATGCAAGTTCCAGAATTTCCTTGTTTTTAATAGCCGAGTAGTATTTCATACATGCGTACATACATACATACATACATACATACATATAAAATGTACCACAGTTTCTTTATCCACTCTACGACTGAGGGACATCTAGGTTGTTTCCAGGTTCTGGCTATTATAAATAAGGCTGCCATGAACATGGTTGAGTATATGTCCTTGTTGTGTGGTGGAGCAGCTTTTGGGTATATACTAAGGAGTGGAATAGCTGGGTATTGAGGTAACCGTGTTCCCAGTTTTCTGAGGAAGAACAGATTGATTTCCAAAGTGGTTATACAAGTTTGCACTCATACTAGCAATGAAGGAGTGTTCCCCTTTCTCCACATCCTCACCAGCATATGCTGTCACTTGAGTTTTTGATCTTAGCCACTATCGTGGGTGGAATCTCAGAGTCATTTTGATTTGCTGCCATGGACCATCCCAGTCAGATATGGGGTCCCAGGGACGAGGGTCCTCAAAGACTTGGTGGGCAAGGATTTGGTGGTGACAAACAGAGACAAACACAGAGGCAGTTTGAATCTGAGTGTATTTTACAGGCAAACAAACAGTCTAGATTTTTATACACATTTTGAGACAGGAAGTGTTTTGTGGTTACATTTTCCATGGAGTAGATTCAAGGGGGTCAGTGAAGCAATCAGGCATATAGATTACACAGTACACAGCACATAGTAATGACATCATTGTTTCTAAGTCATCAGCTTGGCACAGGCAGATATTGCATTCTCAGGTTGAGCCAGGGGCCGGAGACAGTCCTCAGTAAGATTAGCAATTTGCTGTTAGTCAGTGTCTGACACCTTTTTCCCATTGATGACCACCCATCCATCCCCTCCCTCACACACTGCTGTATAGGGGAGAGGTGGATGAGGTGTAGCAGCCAATCCACAGGGTCCTCTGTATCTAGGAGGACACCAGAGACTGCCTTTCAATACATAGGCCACGCCGTACGGACTTTTGTATTGTAGGAATTAAAATTCTGCTTTTACTTTCACTCTTCTTCAAGTTACCTTTTCCTTGAATTGGCTCTGCCTTTGATAAAGACCCTTCATTTAATTGAGGGGAATTTTCAACTGCCTCCTTTTGCTGTAATTCATGAAAAAAGTTCTCCATTGTTTTATTATTCTTAAGAACTTTCAGGATGACTAATAATAAATTATGCACATTTGGAGGAGGCGTCTCATTCTGCGGTTTCTAGGCTGTCGCTTTGTCCAGTTCACCTCCTGGCACCGTAGCTCTGGTCACCTTGTTGTCTTGACTATGAATGAGAAGGGTAATAGGACAAATAAGAAGGATTGCCAGGAAGCAGGCTGCTACCAACACCCCAAGGGGAAGAACACCATGGCCTTTTCCAAGAGACTCTCCTTTTTGGGGTCTTCACCTCAGGTCCGCAGAACAGTGTTGTCACGTGGGCTCTACTGGAGATGGCGTGGCAATTTCATTTCTCTGATGACTAAGGGCATTTAGCATTCCTTTAGGTGTTTCTCAGCCATTTGATATACCTCTGTTGAGAACTCTGTTTAGTTCTGAGCCTCATTTCTTAATTGGGTTATTTGGTTTGGTTGTGTTTAATTTCTTGAGCTTTTTATATATTTTGGATATTAGTCCTTTGTCGTATGTAGGGTTAGTGAAGATCTTTTCCCAGTCTGTAGGCTGTTGCTTGGTTCTGTTGACAGTGTCTTCTGCCGTTCAGAAGCTTCTTTGTCTCATGAGGTCTCATTTATTAATTGTTGACCTTAGAACCTGGGCTGTTAGAGTTTTGTTCAGGAAGTTGTCTCCTGTGCCAATGAGTTTCAGGCCCTTCCTTACTTTCTTTTTCTAACAGATTTTGTCTCTGGTTTTATGTTTAGGTTTTTAATCCACTTGGACTTGAGTTTTGTGCATGATGATAAATATGGATCTACTTGCATCTTTCTACATGTAGACATCCAGTTAGACCAGCACCATTTGTTGAGGTTGCTATCCTTTTTCCATTGAGTGGATTTGGCTTCTTTTCAAAATTCAAGTGACCATATGTGTGTGGATTCATTTCTGGGTGTTCAGTTAGATTCCATTGGCCATCCAGCCTATTTCTATGCCAGTGCCATACTGTTTTAATTACTGTTGCGCTATAGTACAGCTTGAGATCAGATATGGAGATTCCTCCAGAGACCTTTTATTGTACAGAATTGTTTTAGCTATTCTGTTTTTGTTTGTTTTTTTCCATATGAAATTGAGAATTGATCTTTCAATGTCTTTAAAAAATTGTGTAGGTATTTTGATAGGGATTTCATTGAATCTGTAAATTGCTTTTGGTAAGATGGCCATTTTTAGTATGTTAATTTTCCCCATCCATGAATAAGGGAGATCCCTCCATCTTCTGATGTCATGTTTAATTTCTTTTTTCAGAAGTCTGAGGTATTTTTTCAAAAAAGTCTTTCACTTGCTTGTTTAGAGTTGTTTCTAGATACTTTATGTTGCTTGTGTCTATTGTGAAGGGTGTAGTTTCCCAATTTCTTTCTCAGCACAATTGTCATTTGTATACAGGAAGGCTACTGACTTTTGGAGTTAATTTTGTATCCAGCCACTTTGCTGAAGGTGTTTATCAGCTGTCTGGAGTTCTCTGGTGGAATTTTGGGGGGGGGGTCACTTATGTACACTATCATAACATCTGTAAATAGGCATAATTTGACTTCCTTCTTTCCCATTTGGATCCCTTTGATCTCCTTTTGTTTTCTTATTGCTCTGGCTATAACTTCAAGAGCTATACTGAAGAGATATAGAGGAAGTGGACAGGCTTGTTTGGTCCCTGATTTTAGAGGAATTTCCTTGAGTTTCTCTCCATTTAATTTGATGTTGGCTACTGGCTTATTGTATATAGCCTTTATTATGTTTAGGTATGTGCCTTGTATGCCTGATCTCTCCAAAAATTTAAAACATGAATGGATGTTGGATTTGGTCAAATGCTTTTACGGCATCTAAGAAGATGATCATGTGGATTTTTTCTTTTAGTTTGTTTATATGGTGGATTACATTGATGAATTTCTGTATATCGGACCATCCCTGCATGACTGGAGTGAAACCTACTTGGTCATGGTGAATGATATCTTTGATCTGTTCTTGGATTCAATTTGCGAGTATTTTATTGAATATTTTTGCATCAACGCTCATTAGAGAAATTGGTCTGAAATTCTCTTTCATTGTTGGGTATTTGTGAGGTTTAGGTGTCAAGGTGACTGTAGCCTCATAGAATGAATTTGGTAATGTTCCATCCATTTCTATTTTGTGGAGTAGCTTGAAGAGTATCGGTATTAGATCTTCTTTGAAGGTCTGATAGAATTCTGCACTGAAATCATCTGGCCCTGGGTTATTTTTGGTTGGGAGACTTTCAATGGCAACTTCTGTTTCTGTAAGAGAAACAGGACTATTTAATTTGTTTATCTGGTCTTGATTCAACTTTGGCAAGTGGAAATGATTAAGAAAATTGTTCATTTCTCTTAGATTTTCAAATTTTGTGTCATACAAGCCTTTGAAGTAGGACTTTATGATTCTTAGTATTTCTTCAGGGTCTGTTGTTATGTCTCCCTTTTCATTTCTGATTTTGTTGATTTGGATAGTGTCTCTCTTCCTTTTAGTTAGTTTGGCTAGTGGTTTGTCTATCTTGTTGATTTTCTCAAAGAACCAGCTCATGGTTTTGTTGATTCTTTGAATTGTTCTCTTTGTTTCTAATTTATTGATTTCAGCCCCGAGTTTGATTATTTCCAGACATCTTCTCCTCTTGGGTGATTCTGTTTCTTTTTTTCCTATGGCTGCCAGATGTGTCATTAAATTGCTTATATGAGATGTTTCCAATTTCTTTATAGAGGCACTTAGTGCTATGAATTTTCCTCTTAGCACTGCCTTCAATGTGTTCCATAAATTTGGATATGTTGTTTCATCATTTTCATTGAATTATAGGAAGTCCTTAATTTCTTCCCTGACCCAGTTGTCATTTTGTTACTTCTGTTGTTGTTGAAGTCCAGCTTTAGTCCATGGTGATCTGATAGGATACAAGGTATTATTTCAATCTTCTTGTACCTGTTGAGGCTTGCTTTGTGACCTACTATATGATCAATTTTGGAGAAGGTTCCATGAGGTGCTGAGAAGAAGGAATAATCTGTTGTTTTTGGGTAAAAAGTTCTGTATATATCTGTTAGATCCATTTGATTCATGACATCCGTTAGTGTCACTATTCATCAGTTTAGTTTCTGTTTCATTGACCTATCCTTTGGTGAAAGTGGGGTGTTGAAGTCGTGGTATAAGCTTTGTTAATATTTCTTTTATAAATGTGGGTGTCCTTCTATTGGGAGCATAGATGTTCAGAATTGTGCTGTCATCTTGGTTGACAGCTTGTTTTGGATCAGGAAAAATTTTCAGATTTAGCATTTTCTTTTATAGTTGTTTCAAGTTCTATGATTGTATTTTCTTTCTTTCTTTCTTTCTTTCTTTCTTTCTTTCTTTCTTTCTTTTTTTCTTTCTTTTTTTTCTCTTTGGTGAATACAGGCCCCTGAGAAATTTTAATCAAATTAATAGATAATATAGCAAGCACAATTGCAAGAAGTATTGCTGTTTATCTTTGGATTAATTTGTCTTTACAAATATGTTTCCTTAGTTAAGAATTTCAAAGAAGCTCTTCCAGTCCCAGGTGCTACAGAAGCTGTGGGTTACTGTGCAGACATGGCCAAGTCCAAAAACCACACCACACACAACCAGTCCCACAAATGGCACAGAAATAGTATCATGAAACCCCAGTCACAAAGATAGGAATCGCTTAAGAGGGTTGACCCCAATTCCTGAGTAACATGTGCTTTGCCAAGAAGGACAACAAGAAAGACCTGAAGAAAATGCAGGCATACAATGCAAAGGCAATGGGTGCACATGCAGAGTCCTTCAAGGCCCTTGTGAAGCCTAAGGCCACTAAGCACAAGATGCCAAAGGGCCCCAGCCACAAACTCAGCCAGCTTGCTTTCATCACTCATCCCACACTTGGGAAGAGGATTCAAAGCTACATGCCCAAGGGTCGTAGGCTCTGCCAACCAAAGCCCAAGTTTCAAACCAAGACAGAGGCCACAGCTCCAGCTAAGGCCCAGGCATCAGCCCCAGCTCAGGCTCCCAAAGGTGCCCAGGCTCCTGGGAAGGCCCCATAATGAAGGCTTCTGCCAATGTGAAGACAGATGGACTGTTGTGACACACCTACCTATACACTATTTACAGATGACCAGTATCCCATGCTGTTTTTACAGATAAACTCAAGGCAAGATCTGTTTTTTAAAAAAAGAATTTGAAAGAAAAATAAAACATATTCACATTTCTCCATATGCTCACCTTATCGCAACTGGAAGCCATTGTACACATTCTGTTTCATGCCCCTGAGCAGCAACAGATGCTCATGACAGTTAGCAAGCTTGACAGGCCTTTTTACACACAGAACACTTTTCAAATTCATTTACCGCATACACAAAGTCAAAGACAAAAGGAATTACTATGAAAGAAAGGAATTACTATGGTTACAAATCATTACACTCTCCCAGGATTAAAAAAAAAAAAAATCCTCTATCTTATTCAGGTCTTTATTGATGGTGGAATGAGAAGAATCCTAGATGATGGAGCACAGCTTCCAAACAAGCTATGAAAGATGAAAGCTCTCGAAAGGCATTAGTGTCAAGGGAAATTCTTCCACTGGGGAATCAAATGTAGTGTCCGCATTCATATTCAGCAGTGCAGATGTATTGCAAAATGTATGGCAATCAATCACCAACAGTGTTATATTCCAGACTCCTTTACTGTCCTTTGCAGCCTTTAGCGCATGGCTCATCTCTGGACCCTTGTAACTTCCTCCATGAATTTGACCTGTGTGCTTGTGAGAACTCCAGCACCTCACAGTGAAGCTGTCTTACAGCAGCTGAAAGTCATCTGGGCCAGAAACCTCTTCTAGCTTGAGGATAATGATTATATTTTCTAATCCCGAGATTCATTCCTCCATCTCTTGAATTTTGTTAGAGAAGCTTGCCTCTGTGTTGCCCGCTTTCTTCTCTGAGGTCTCACATTCCTGGCTTTATTCTGTCTGTGCTTTTGTCATTGTTTCTCTTTTCACCTTCAGATCTTGAACTGTTTTATTGATTTCCTTCATCGGATTGCTTGTCTTTTCCTGAACTTCTTTCAATGCCTCTCTATAGGCTTCTTTAATGTCTTCCACCTGTTTGGCCTCATCTTCCTGCATTTGTTTATGGATTTTATTCATTTCCTCCATTATCATCTTCATTACTAAGGATCTGAGGTCATTTTCTTGTGTTTCAATTTTGTTTGAGTTCCCAGGATGATTTCTTTGGGATAGCTGGGACCTGGAGATGCCATATTGTTTTTGTTTTTGTTGTTTGTGTTTTTACGCTGGCTTTTAGTCACTTTGCTGTCTCTCACATTGGAAAGTAGTTTCTTGTGTCCTTCACTGGATCAGGCAGGTAACCTGTTTTCAGTTCCAGGGGACTTTACGCCACACCCTGGGCTCCCCAGTAGGTCAGCAGACAGGTGATGGTACTCTGCAGACCAAGGATCAGTTCAAGATTGCATTGATAAAGTTAGTTATCCTGTCTTTGGCTGGGCTTTGAAACCCTTACCCTCAGGCAATGGGGCTTTTGGGGGGCCTAGGCTCAGTCCACCCTGGAGTGCTGGAACCCCGATGGCTTGCGGGGGTTGGCTAGGATTCTGTCTGATCCATCCAGGCCATGGGTCCTGGTTCAGTCATGCTTGAGAGAGCAAATACTGCCCTCTGACTTGTGGAAGTTGGCTGGACTTCCACCTGATCCCTTCAGGCCCTTTCAGTCCCATCTGGGCACAAGTAACGGGCACTCCTGCTGGGTTGGATAGCTGCTCAGGCTACACCAGAGCATGCAGGAATGGCTCCCTGCGTTGGGGCAGGTGGCTAGGTATCTGCTAAATCCCCTAAGGCCAATTCAAACCCTCCCAAGAACGTGGGGCCCCCTGATGAGCTCTGGTGGCCAGCCAGGCACCTGCCCAATCCATTCAGGCCAGATCAGTTCCGCCCAAGTGTGCAGGAACAGTTCCCTGTGATGGAGGTTTCCGCCAGATCCCTTCAGACCATGCCGCCTTAGAGCAGTCAATTCGAGTGTGCGGCTTTGGAATTGTATCTAGACGGCGTGTCTACAGCTGCCTGGGCCTCCATGTGGGCCTGGGTCCCTCCGTGGACTGGTAGTCCCTGATTTATACTCTCGGCTCTCCCTGGGCCAGCTGGATCTAATGTTGTTACTGTGTGTCTCACAAATCGGTCAGAGAAGGACACAGAGAACACAGGTGAGGCACGCACCTTGGGGGAGCTGGGCTTTGGATTTTGTGCCTTTATGGTTGCCAGCCACTGGGGCTTTCTGAGGACTCATGGGTCAGTCTCAGGTCAGAACCACCCATTTTCCTGCGTTTTTCCTAGGCCAGCAGCTCCGGGCTGGTATTTTTATCACCCACAGTTCAGTCTCAGATACTGAGTCCTTGATATAGCACACAGCAGCAGCTCACAGACGGTATAGGTCCAGACTCTGGGGACTAGGCACCCGTCCTCTGTAGGTCAGTTGGGTGGCCCGAGGTCAGACCCATCTGTGCTCTGCAGTTTGTGGACCCCTCTCACTAGAGCTCTTCCGGGCTTACGGTCTGTAGCTCCCAGCCTGGTCCCTAGTCTCCGTCCTCAGATCAGATACCCTGCATGTTCGTCCACTTGGATTCATCCAGATGTTTTTCTTAATCATTTTTCCATGTTACATTTTTAAATTAATATTTTTATTATTGTGTGTATATATGTGTGTGATGTGTTATGTATGTGTTTGACGTGTGTATGTATATGATATCTGTATAGTGTGTGTGTGTGTGCGTGTGTGTGCGCGCGCGCGCGTGAGTGTGTGTGCGTGTGTGTGTGTGCGTGCGTGAGTGTGTGTGCGCGCGTGCGTGAGTGTGTGTGCGTGTGTGCGCGCGCGCGTGAGTGTGTGTGCGTGTGTGCGCGTGTGCGTATGTGTGCGTGTGTGTGTGCGTGTGTGTGTGTGCGTGTGTGCGTGTGTGTGTGTGCGCGCGTGTGTGTGTGCGTGTGTGTGTGTGAGTGTGTGTGTGACTGTGCATTCAGGAGTTGGTTCTTTATTTCTACTGGTAAGACACAGAAATTGAGATTAGATTGTCACATTTTGAACAGTGCCTTTACCTGCTAAGCTACCTCTCTGAGCCATTCCACCTTATTTCTTAAGACATGTCTCTTACTGAATTCAAACCTCTTGCCTAGTATGGCTGTCGAGTGAACTCAAGATATCTGCCAGTCTTCACTGGGGTGATAGGCACATGGCCACTGTGCTGAGTTTTTATGTGGGTGTAGTGAATCAGAGCCTAGCAAACATGTTACCCATTGAGCCGAGCAATCTCCCCAGTCCTGTGTCCACTACTTTAATGCAACCGTGTAATGTGTCCTCATGTGCCCCTCACATACACAAACATACTAAGTGCTTTACTTTTTTAACCTGGCGACCATAAAATATTGTGTCTTTGACGCTGAACTCTAAATCACTAATGTGGATATAGAGTCTGTAATTATATAGGATTATTTCCATTTCCACTCTTGTAAGTAAGTTCAATTAATTACATATCTTCCTATTCTTCCTAGACCTCCTGTGTCTGTATCCCGCTCCCTCCCACAATCATGGCCTTCTCCTCTTTAACCCCTGTTGCTACCTATACATATAAATGAATAAACAAATGCAGTCTGTTGGGTCCATTCAGTGATGCCTGCATATCTTTGTTTCTTATGGTGACTACTTGGTAGAAAACAAATCAGGGAGCTTATCCTTGGGGATAACTAATTCTCCCTCATCAGCGGTTGCTAATTGCTTGTAGCTTTTCTTCTGGGGTAGTGCCCATTGACATCTCCCTTCTGTGCTGGCATGTTAACTGTTGTTGGAATTGTTCACATCTTGTTTAGGCAGCCATGTCTTTGAGATTTCATGGGTGTATTGTCTTAGGGTTTCCATTGCTGCGATAAAGACCATGGCCATAATCAACTTGGGGGGAATAAACAGTTTATTTCACTTGCACTTCTACATCATAGTCCATCACTGAAAGCAGTTGGAGCAGGAACTCAAGGCTAGGAACCTGGAGGCAGGAGTTCATGCAGAGGCTGTGGAAGAATGCTGCTTACTGGCTTCCTCTCCATGGCTGGCTCAGCCTGCTTTCTTTTTCTTTTTCTTTTTTTTTTTCTTTTAATTAATTTATTCTTGTTACATCTCAATGTTTATCCCATCCCTTGTATCCTCCCATTCCTCCCCCCTCCCCCATTTTCCCATTATTCCCCTCCCCTATGACTGTGACTGAGGGGGATTACCTCCCCCTGTATATGCTCATAGGGTATCAAGTCTCTTCTTGGCTACCTGCTGTCCTTCCTCTGAGTGCCACCAGGTCTCCCCCTCCAGGGGACATGGTCAAATGTGAGGCACCCACAGTGGGCTGGGCCCTCCTACATCAATTACCAATTAGACAGTGTCCTACAGTCAAATCCTACAAAGGGAATTTTCTCAATTGAGAATCCCTCTTCCCAAATGACTCAAGCTTGTGTCAAGTCGCCAGGACTTGTAGCTTCTGTGTAAGACAGAATGTTTTTAAGTGGCAGTGTGAAGCAGTACGTGACAGTGCTTAAAGTTCTGGGCTTTGGAGTTAGGTACAAGTCCTTGCTGTGCTTAACCCAGGACAAACTACTCCAAGTCTAGCTCGGATTGGGGCTTGAGATAATGCATAGCTAGCAAACTGACCACTGAAATGCCCCGTTAGCACTAGAAGCAATATTGTCAACTGCCTCCTTCTTTTCTGGAGGGTATGCAAAAATACTAGTTTCTGAGACACCTTCAGCGTTGTGTATTAGGACTTAAAATATTTTATTGGTGAAATGAAATACAAATTGAATGGTCCTTTTCTGGAACTCTTAGAATTAGAAGTGCTTTCGACTTTGCAGTTTTTAGATCCTGAAATGCCTGTATATCCATAATGAGATATGCTAGGGGTAAGACCCAAGGCTAAACAGGACATTTATTATATATTTTGAATAATTTCATATGTGAAAACAAGTTTCATGATATAGAACTTTTCTCTTGTACAATCTATGTCCAAATTGAAAGTTTTGAATTAGAGATGTTTAATTTTGCTTGTATGTGCATGTGTATGTGTACATGTGCATGTGTGCTAATGTAGAACTGGGAGTCAAATAATGGTAAGGCAAGTGATCTCCGACTGACATATATTTCCAGTTCCCAACTTGTATTCTATTCTTATTTTAATTATTTAACCATATTACTTGACTCGTAGGAAGTTGGACTTTTACTTTAGTTTTTTTTTTAACATTTTTAAGTTTAAAAATCTTTTAAATTTCTCCTAAAATTCTCTGTCTGCTTTCCAAATACCACTCATTTGCCATTAATTTATCAACAGGTGTATTCTATCTGTCACAGTAAAGGAAGGAAATGTATTTTTAGTATTTCTGACATGGTCAGTCAATGGAGAAGTGAAAGCTAGTATGCTCCTGAGGTGGCTTAGTCATCGTCCCTAATGTTGGCCAGAGAAGGCTGTGTTGTCTGGCTGGCTTTCCTGGCTTGCTGCACTTCATTTGCTCACCAAGGCTTGTTTTTTTTTTTTTTTTTTTAAGATTTATTTATTTACTATTATATACACAGTGCTCTGCTTGCATGTACATGTGCAGGACAGAAGAGGGCATCATATCCCATTATAGATGGGTGTGAGTCACCATGTGGTTGCTGGGTATTGAACTCAGGACCTCTGGAAGAGCAGTCAATGCTCTTAACCTCTGAGCCATCTCCAAGGCTTGTTTTTGTTGTTGTTATATAGCCAACTAAAGCAGGTAGACTGTACAGCACACTATTTGTGTCTGGTCATAACTGGTGTTCAATTAATGTTATTTTAGAGGTGTGCGAAACAATGACTGAGCATGGAGATCCCAGCCTATTATTGGCAATACACTATGACCAAGGTTGGCTACTTGGTAAATCCATACATTGCTTATGGGCAAAGCAGTGGTGTTAGTGGGTCAGCCTCACCTGGGCTGCCACTCCTCTTAGCTAGCGCCTCCATACTTTTGTCTTTTAAGTCACAGTGTCATACACATTTCAGAATAGTAGGAGAATGTTACCCCGCAGCTCCCTGTCCAGCTCTTTTACTGTTTGTGACAACACTCTGTCTGGACTGAGATTTTTTTTATTGTGTTTATGGCTTCTGTTTAGAGCAGTTTCAGTCATTGGGGGATCATCCTGCCTGAGCCCATGAGGCCATACTTCTGACAGCGGAAGTGGGGGGTAACACTCACGTGAAGGAGAACTGAGAAGAAACTGTCTGCAGAGACTGATTGGTTAGAACATTGATCCTGTGCCAGGTCCAGAGGGTAAGTATATAATCTAGGTTCAGCCCCATTGTCTGCCGATATCACTCACCCACCTCTGCACCAGAACTGACATTCCTAGCACAGATAAAAACCTTTTGAAATCTTTGAACTTAGCAGACCTGTTGGGGGTCCGTGCAAGAGGAACAACAAAACAGCTCTAGAACTCTAGAAGAGGAAGTAAGTATGGAATGCAGCCTACCGGTTAGTGAACCCACAATGGGTGTGTCTTGGTGAGGCGTCACCCCGAGATCTAAGTGTCTTGAGAACATCATGCTGTTATGGAACATAACATAATAGCTCGGCTTGTTACCTTTGCTGTCCTTATAATGCCCTTAATATGTGAATTGTGTGAGTACTATAAAGGGGGCCTCAACCCCTCACTGGGTAGTGTCACTGGCATACGCAATAACAATGCTTGATCTCTTTCAGGCACTGGTGCTGGAGCAGATTAATGATTCAGCCACCATCTCCGAAAACAACCTATAGACGTAGATTGTTAATAATGATCACTACCCTTAGAAAGGATTTGGAAAAACAGATTGTTCAACAAGCTTAGGTAAAGATGTTTTTGCTAGTGACTCTGACGTAGAAAGTCTTAGGGAAAAATAGATTGTTTAGCAAAGTAAGGTAAAGATGCTTTTGCTATTGGCCATGATGCAGGAAATCTTAAGGGACAACTGAAGTCAGGAGAAAGTACACTCTCTTTTTTGGTTTTTTGAGACAGGGTTTCTCTGTGTAGCCTTGGCCATCCTGGACTCACTTTGTAGACCAGGCTGGCCTCGAACTCACAGCGATCCGCCTGCCTCTGCCTCCTGAGTGCTGGGATTAAAGGCATGCGCCACCACCGCCCGGCTGAGAAAGTACACTCTTATTAGGAAAGCTAGAAGCTTTTTGAGGTTGGCAAAGCAGGAACAATGGCCCATAGCAGCATTGGTTGAAGTGACTCTTTCAAGCTGGGCTGGTGACTGAGATGATGATTGATTTCCTTATTCTATTTTTCTGCCCTCAGCTTCCTGATATGATTTAATAAAACATATTAATGTGTAGATGGGCACCCTTAGGACTTAAAATAGAAATGGCAGACTATTTTTATGTAAGAGTTTAGATTTGTGATTCCTTTAAGATCTTCATAAGATTGTTTCTTAAGATAATTGATTCCTCCTGTGTAACCACTAACTGCAGCCTGCCAGTAGAGAAAAGCTGGCTGAGAAATTACCTCGCTTGCTTATACTCCGTTAATATGTAACAAGTTGCTTGTGTACAAATGTATGTGGCTTCTTAGAAAAAACTTGTTATTCATGTTTGTTCCTCACCCATAATACATAAAACATTTGATCACGTGAAGGTATTGGGGAACACGATTCCCTTACATATATCCATTGTAGTCATTTATTTATAGAGAGACAGAATGTAAACACATTGTGATTTTTGTACTGCTTGAAAGATTTTTGTTGGGGTGTATACACTGTGAGAATAATGATAAGAAGAGGAGGAAGGAAAAGGATAATGATAAGAGAAAGGATAAGATAATAATAAAAAGAAGAAGAAGAAGCAGCAGCTTGTTAAAACCTACCTTCTGGAGACTGTCTCGTTTTGTCATCTAGTGTAAGCATGTGTGTTGTGGGTGGATGTGTACATGTGTGTGTGTGGTTCTTTTTTCTCCTTTCCCTTTCTTTTTAGGCACTTGCCACCATTAGCTCTAGTCCCCCCCACTCCCACTAGGAGCCATCAGCCCTAGCCCCAGCTTGCCACCATTAGTGGAAGCTATTGCTGCTAACTATAGTTCAAGCCTGGAAGGTTGCCCTCAGAGAAAGTCTACAGCGTCACCAGCCAGCCAGCCACAGGGTTCACGTCCCACCTCAGTTTTTCCCAGTTGATGTCGAAGCTGGATTTTGATACAGATCACTAGCTTCCACCAATCCAAACACCAAGAATGTCATCAGATAACATCTTAGGCCTATAGAAATGCTTCCTTCATCCTGCCTCTCTGATATAACCATCAATGTATTTTAAGTGTGCCTTGATGTATGGATTTTTTTTTTTTTTTTTTTGCAAAATTATAAAACTTCATGAAACCACTTCCACATTGGAACATGGAATCTGGAGCAACCCAAATCTGTGTTCCCAGGCCAAGCTCACTCAATGGCTCCAGAATGAATTATCACTTACTCCCTTTAAGGTAAGAGCTGTAGTTTCTTCCTTGACACCTAATTGCTGCTTACTGCCTTCAGCTGAATAAGGGACGTGCAGTGTTCTTCCATCACTTGGAGGCTGGAGGCTGGCCTCCATACCATCTGCACTTCTGAAATAGTAGGTCCAGGGTAAAAGACAGATACTTATTAGGAATAGAAAAGAGACATAGTTTTTATTGTTGTTGTTGTTTGTTTGCTTTGTTTTCCTCCAGTGCATTTGTAAGTTTCCCAGGACTGTGGTTGAAGTGGGATTGCTACTTCCCCTTGTCTCAAGTTTCTCTCTGATCCATAAACACCAGACAAAGAAGAAGAAGTAGTAGGCCAAGACCACATGAGGCCAGAGCAGATGTGCAGCATGCATCACGGCCTTGGTGGGGCCATTAGGGGCTGTGTTCAGCTTTTCCTGGGAGAAGCAAAGCATATCACCAGTAAGGATACTGAGGTTCAGAAGAGATGTGGCCTGGTTGCTTGACATTACAATGGCAGAAAGGGCCTTCATATGCAGACCTGTTGGGATATTAAGCCTGTCTTTCTCATGGCATTGGAAGGCATTCCTTTAGAACCAAAGAATTCCTAAGCTCATCCTCTTTCATTTGTCCAGCGGTGGATAGGTATCAGGTGCCATCAGCTAACAACAGTCTTGCCTATCGTTGGTGCTGTGCATACGTGTGCTAACTAGCAGGGCACGTTCCTATTCGAGCAGGTCCACAAACATCAGCCATCACTAAAAGTTGGGGGTATCAATAGGCATTGCCCTAGAGTTGTGCTGACTTTGAGATACACTTGATATTTTGTAGCTGCTGATGACAGTCATGTGGCTCCTAGCTGGGAAGACTTCAAGGAATAACCACTGCCACTCCCTGGCTGGGGGCCAACCACTCTCAGCACAACCTGAGCCAAAGGCAGACCAGCTTATTTCTATTCTTAGAAAGACGAGTCATGGTTTGTTACGTATCCTTGAAAGGCTGGAGGAAAAGACTCAGCAAGCCTTAGACTCACATGATGAAGGCCTGACTGGTCAGCCTTGTGAGGGTGTGAAGGACCTCTGCACCTCAAGTTCAAAGCCAGGACTTGCACCACTTATGTCCAAGGCTTGTTCTCCCTGCCAGGTGACCAGGCCTTATGCTTGTTTCTCCCGCCACGCCCCCCACCCCCCCACCACAGGTGAGTTTAGGATCTCTCTGGATCTCTCATTACTTTACTTAGAAAATAAGCTGGGCTCTATTCCCCCAGATCTAACTCCTACCCCCTATCCCCACTGAAGCAGAACACCCATGGCAGCCTTTCCTGCCCTATCCCTGCTCACATCTCCTGTGGATCCCACAGAACTTCCCCTTCTAAGCTATCACTCCCGAATCCTTGCTTTGTCCCAGATCCCAAGCCCAGTAGGCACCCCCGCTTACCCCAGAGCTGCTCCTCCCAGGACACCCACACCATTCCTATTGCTCCTGAGATCCAGTTGCCCCAATCTCATGCCTAGATCTGTACCAGGAAACTTGCTGTGATCTCCCTTTCCTCTCTGACACCATCCCCAAAGGACTATAAAGACCTTCTCCTCCAACCTTCATGTCTCCAACTCAGCCTCCTAGTCTCCCAGTGAACACACCAGCTGAGCAGGCCAGGACAACACATTCTCCAAAAATCCAGACAGGAAACAGAAACCAAACAACAAAATGCCCACCCATCAAAGACAAACCCAGAAATAGCACCTAGACCTATAATCATCCCATTCCTAGATAACTAGACTCATAAAAACTTTAAAATCAACTATATGAAGCTGATAGAGGTCCTTAAAGGGGAAATAAATAAATCCATTAAAGGAATCCAGGCAAACACACACACACACACACACACACACACACACACACACACACACACACAAAACCTGAAGGAAGTAAATCTCTTAAGGAAATCCAAGAAAACAACTGAACAGTAGAAGGAAATAAAACTTTTTACCTGAAAATGGAAATAGAGTCAATAAAGAAAACACGAACTGAGGGAAAACTGGAAACGAAAGATTTAGGAATTCAAATAGGAGCCACAGAGACAAGCTTCACCAACAGAATACATGAGATAGAAGAGAGAATCTTAGGCATTGAAGACACAATAGAAGAAATGGAAACGTTAGTTAAAAAAATGTTAAATCTAAAATGCTCCTGACACAAAGCATCTAGAAAATCTGGCCACTATGGAAAGACCAAACCTAAGAATAACAGAAATAGAGGAAATAGAAGAATCTCAGCTCAAAGGCCCAAAAAATACTTTCAACAAAATCATAGAAGAAAATTTTCTTAATCTAGAGGAGATGCACATAGAGGTACAAGAAGCATACAGGCCATAGACTGCACCAGAAAGTCCCTAAACCGCATGATAACAAAAATATTAAATATACAGAACAAAGAAAGTCTATTAGAAGCTTCAGAAGAAGAAGGAGAACGAATAATGCATAAAGGAAAACCTATTAGAATTATTCCTGAGTTCTCAATGGAGGCTCTAAAAGTCAGGAGGGCCTGGATACAATAGTGCCAGCCTACACTATTAAACCCTGCAAATTTTCAATCACCATAAATGGAAAAAACAATATTCCATGATAAAGTCAAATTTAAATAATATGTATCTTTAAATCCAGCCCTACAGAAAACTCCAACCTATGGATGCTAGTTACACCCATGAAAACACAGGACATAAATGATCTCACACCAGTAAAATCAAAAGAAGGAAGCACACACACACACACACACACACACACACACACACACACATACACACACACACTTACACAAACATCCCCACTACGACCACCACTACCATCAAAGTAACAGGAATCAACAATCATTGGTCATTATAGCTCTCAATATCAATGGTCTCAATTTTCCCAGTAAAAAGACTCAGACTAATAGAACGATTACAAAAACACGATCCATCCTTCTACTGCATTTAAGAAACACAACTCAACATCAAGGATTGACATTACCTCAGGGTAAAGGGTTGGAAGAAGATATTACAAACAAGTGGACCCAAGAAGGAAGCTGGTAGAGCTGTTTCACTGTCTAACAAAATAGATTTCAAACTAAAACTAATCTAAAGTGGTAGGGAAAAACACTCCATACTCATCAAAAGAAAATTTCATCAAGAGGACTTTTCAATTCTTAACAGCTATACCTCAAACACAGGGCACCCAAATTTATAAAAAAAAAAAAAACACACTACTACACTCTTAAATCACATATTGACCCTCACATGTCGATAGTGAGAGATTTCACTACCCCAACCGTCACCAACAGGCAGGTCATCCAGCCAAATACTAAACAGAAATAATGGAGCTAACAAACATTATCCAGATGGACCTAACAGATATGAACAAATACTTTACCCAAACACAAAAGAGCATGCCTTCTCAGAAGCTCATGGAACTTTCTCGAAAACTGACCACACACTCAGACGCAAAGCAAGTCTCAATTGTGATAAGCTACAAGAGTAACTTAAACAGGAAAAGGTTTCTTTCACTCGCAGTTCCAGAGAAGGAACAGTGGGCAATGCGTGTGTGTGTGTGTGTGTGTGTGTGTAGCGAATGTGGCCTCAGGCAGGGAAGGCGTGCTGGCAGGCGCAGGAGGCTGGCTAGTCACATTGCATTCATGCAAGGAACAGAGAGAGAATATGAAACATGGCCTGTCCCCCGTGACCCATTTCCTACAACCTTCGCAACAGCACCACCATTTGAGGACCAGAAAATGTGCACACCACAATCTCAAACCTGGAACAATTCTGGAGTCAAGAAATCCAATTCTCGAGGGAATAATGCATCTTGAACTTTATACCCACAAGTCCCAGATTTCCTGAGGACTGAAACTTTGGTTTGCTTGTTTGATTTTTAATTTCTCATTTTAATTTGCAAGGATTTAACATAACGTGTGTTTTCATTTGTACAGATGAAATTATGCAGCAGGTGGTGAGGTCCTTGGTAGCAGTGGATGTTAATGGGCAACTCCACAGGTTCACTTGCCTTTTCACGTTTTGTTGGGCTTCCTAGTAGGAGGGCGCACGATCTTGAACCTTATGGACATTTCAAATTTTCAGTGCTTAAGTCTCACACAGTACTAGAATGGAATAAGAACATCCTTATGCGTTGTTGTTGTTGAAGGGAATCTGCTGTTTTCCAGCAAAAACAGAGCTGAAAAGATCTTCATGAAGACCAGACGTCAATGACAATTTCAGCTGCTATCATGACAGGCTTCGGCAAAGCTGAGTGGTCTTCCAAGATCCCACCCGAAGAGACTCTCTCTCTCTCTCTCTCTCTCTCTCTCTCTCTCTCTCTGTCTGTCTCTCTCTCTCTCCCTCCTCCTCCTCCTCCTCCTTTTTTCTTTTTAAAATTTGGGACAGGGTCTTGCTATGTAGCTTTGGCTATCGTGGAACTTACTGTCAAGTTCAGGCAGGTGCAGAGCTCACAGAGACCGACTTGCCTCTGCCTCCAGAGTGCTGGCGTTAAAAGCACACACCACTGTGCCCAGCTCCTCAAGTCTTGACTGAAGGACTTGTGAGATTTGTTGAGGTTACTGTGAGGAATTTCTCCTTTGTTCTCAGCTCTGCTAAGGAAATTTCCACTAAGTGTTTGAGATTTAAGAGAGGCTGGTCTTGGTGAGAGGTTAAAGCTTTTCTGAGTCTATGTTTTATCCTGAAAACTTGTTATCACTTGAGTGTTCCCCCTTACTGGGTGAGGAGGACGTGGCAAATTCTTATGCGTCAAATTCCGAATTGAAACATTTAGACCAGAGGCCCCACGTGAGCGGATTGCAACACATGCCAGAAGGAGAGGGAGCCGGTGTCCTACATCAGAGCCGCCGGTGGGGAGGAGCAGCCGCTGCCGGCCAGGACTATGCCCTTGGGGAGGAGGAAGCGAGAAGATGACGGACGACCCCATCCGCCAATAGGAACATGGAGATCTGGAAGATCAAAAAGCTCACTAAGAGCTTGGTGGCAGCCCGCGGTGTTTTGAGAAAACTAGAAAAAAATTCCAGGGTCTGCTCCTTCCTGGTGGAATATTCCACAACGGCACGAGCATGATATCGCTGATCATTCCTCCCAAAGATGAGATTTCACGAGGGGCAAAAATGTTAGCAGATGAGTTTGGCATTGCATCTAACATTAAGTCACGAATAGACCACCATTCCGCCCTGGGAGCATCACGTCTGTACAGCAGACACTCAAATTTTATAACAAAGTACCTCCAAATGGTCTGGTTGTTTACTGTGGAACAACTGTAACAGAAGAAGGAAAGGAAAAGAAAGTCAACATTGACTTTGAGCCTTTCAAACCAATTAATACGTCATTGTATTTGTGTGACAACAAGTTTTATACGGAGGCTCTCACAGCATTACTTTCAGATGACAGAAAGTTTGGTTTTATTGTAATAGATGGCAGTGGTGCTCTTTTTGACACTCTCCAAGGAAACACCAGAGAAGTCCTGCACAAATTCACTGTGTGTCTCCCAAAGAAACATGGCAGAGGTCAGTCAGCCTTGCAGAAACCTACAAGAAGAACGTTATGATAGGTAGATTGGGCCCAGGGTTCCTGTTCAAACTATGGCACCAGCCAAGGACAATACAGGCAGTAAACTTCAAACTCCTACCAAGATCTAGCCAATGGATAGGACATTCTCCACAGTTGAGTGGAGAGTGGGGTCTGACTTTCACACGAACTCTATTGCCCCATATTTGACCTCGTCCCCTGGATGAGGAGACCTGGTGGCACTCAGAGGATGGATAGCAGGCTACCAAGAAGAGACTTGACACCCTATGAGCATATACGGGGGTGGGAGGGGGGGAAGGTCCCCCTCAGTCACAGTCATAGGGGAAGAGAGTAAGGGGAAAATGGGAGGGAGGGAGGAATGGGAGGATACAATGGATGGGATAACCATTGAGATGTAATATGAATAAATTAATAATAATAAAAAGAATGGAAAAGCAGAGACTGCTGTGCAGCTGTTTATTTCTGGAGACAAAGTGAATGTGGCTGGTCTGGTTTTAGCTGGATCGGCTGACGTTAAAACTGAACTAAGTCAGTCTGACATGTTTGATCAGAGGTTGCAATCAAAAGTTTTAAAATTAGTTGATATATCCTATGGTGGTGAAAATGGATTCAACCAAGCTATTGAGTTGTCTACTGAAGTTCTCACCAATGTGAAGTTCATTTAAGAGAAGAAATTAACAGGGTGATGTTTTGATGAAATTAGCCAGGACACAGGCAAGTACTATTTTGGAGTTGGAGATACACTAAAGGCTTTGGAGATGGGAGCTGTAGAGATTCTAATAGTCTATGAAAATCTGGATATAATGAGATACGTTCTTCATTGCCAAGGCACTGAAGAGGAGAGCATTCTCTATTTAATTCCAGGACAAGAGAAGGATAAATCTCACTTCACAGACAAAGAGCCTGGACAGGAGCAGGAACTGATTGACAGCATGCCCCTCTTGGAATGGTTTGCTAACAACTACAAAAAAAATTGGAGCCACACTAGAAATTGTCACAGATAAGTCACAAGAGGGATCACAGTTTGTGAAAGGATTTGGTTGGAATTGGAGGTATCCTGTAGTACCGAGTAGATTTCCAGGGAATGGCATACCAAGGAGGAGACGATGAAATTTTTTGACCTTGATGACTACTAGGTAGTTTGCATGGGTCCAGTAAAATGTGCCTCACCCTCCAGCATTCAACCCAAGGAGCATACCCGTGGTGGAATCCAAACAGATCCCCGCCTCACAGTTGGAACGTTTCCAGAACTTAATCCGTGAGCATTGGATACTGGAAAGGAAGTGAAACAAAACCAGACCCAACCCCACACTTTGGTTTGTCGTGGTGTCACTGCAGCAGCCTACAACTAAGTTCCTAAATGCCACTTTGGACTGATTTAAAAGAATCCCAGTTTTTACTTTTACTTGATGGTAAAATTGGTTGCTCTCGTATTTTACGGAAAAAAAAAAAGGTTTTTTTTTCTTTTTTTTTTAACCTTCATACATAGAATCAAAATACTTTAATGGCTGTCAACCTTCAAAAGTTAGTAGAAGTGAGATGATACTGGTTTGTTTCTTATTTTGATCAGAGAATAACTAAATCGCTGCGCTTTGCAGTGACCCGTTTACATGGCATTCTCAGCTTAGACTGCACAAGAAGAAATATATGTGGTGAAATATTGGAAAAAAAGAAAAAGAAACATTTAGACCAAATCAAGCATGTAATAGTGATATTAGCTGTTCTTAGCACATACTAAATAATAAGACGGTCAATTATTCTCTTCAGCTTTTATACCTGTTTGGAAAAACAACAACAACAAAGCTATATTTAAAATTTGTAGTTAAGATAAAATTATCTAATTTTTCCCATCTTCCCATTCCTCCCATCCCCTTCGCGTCTCACATTCCCCTAACTCTCAAATTCTTTTAACTATTGTTGTTACATATAAATATAAATGAATGTAAACAGAGTCCACTCAGTATTGCCTGTATGTGTATTTCTCAGGCTGACTGCTTGGTATTGGATTAAAAACAAATGGGTGGCTGATCCTTGGGGGAAGACTGGATCATTCCCTCTTTTAGCAGTTGTTAGTTATTTGTAGCTTTTCACCTGGGGTGGGGCCCCATGAAACTCCCTTCACCTGTGGCAGGATGTCAACTGTTGCTGGAATTATTCAGGTCTTGTTTAGGCAACCAGGTTGCTGAATTTCATGGGTGTAACTTCCTTCTCATGGCTAGAAGGCACAATCTTGTAGCAGACTTCCTGGTCCTCTATCTCTCAAAATCTTTTTGTTCCCCGCCCATGATGTTCCCTGAGGCTCAGGGGCAGCTGTATTTGTAGGTTAATCAGTTAAGGCTGGGCTCTCTGTGGTCTGTTGCTCTCTGCATTTTGACTAGTTGTGGTTTTCTGTAATGGTTTCCTGGTTCACCAAAGAAGCCTCTTTGATCTGTGGGTAAAAGTACTTACAATGTGGCTAGAAATTATACTGGTTTAAGAAAGTTGCAACAATAGATCTGTTATGCCCAAATTTTGAGAGAAAGTCCAAATGCAATCGCAAGAAAGTCTTTATTGCAGGTTCAAACCCTGGCTACCCCTCCTATGCACTGACACAACAGATAAAGGGGAGAGTCTCAATTGAGAGGGGTTTTTTATAGGTTTTAGACAAAGAAATGGGTTTTACAGTATATGATTGGATGGCATTTGAGCAGACAAGCTGCAAGCAGGGAGTTACAAGCATTGGTGTTTCGTGGTTGGGTAATAGGTGTAGGGGCAAGTTGGCCTATAGAAAAGACTGGTTGAAGCTATCATGGGGGTGTTAGGAACTTTGGCCCGGCTTGTCCTAATTGATTGTTGCGATGTGCCAGACCACCTGCTAGTCAGCTTGACCAGCAGAGAGTATATTGGGACTTTCCCAAGGTGAGCTGATTTTGTTGCTAGGGAATATTTTTCTGTTTAGACTAGTTTGTGGGATTTTTGCAATCTGGGTTCAGCCCTTGGCTAGGTTTAACACAAAATGGAGTTTCTTTTTCAAAATGGAGTTTGTCTGGTCCTTATAGGTCCTTACAGGTCCTCCTCCAAGACCCATAGCCTCAGTAGTGCTGTTGGCAAGGCTCACACTCCCTGGCATGATTTCCCTCCTGTTTAGTGGGCCTTGAGTCCAATTAGGCAGCTGTTGGTTATCACCAAGATTTAAGTGCCACCATTGCATCTTTAGGGCTATCTTGCCATACTGGGCATTGTCCTGATGGTTCCTTTATAGGTGTCATAACTGGGTAGGAATTTTGACTGCTCTCCTCCCTTAGCAGCGTAGTCCTCAGAGAGTTTTCAGGTCAGTCCTAGTTCAAATCCTCTGAGTCTTATGTCCAAAATGTCTTGTGTCATTTGTACAGGGGTTTATCTCCAATTTTTGGAAGGCATCAGGGGCAATAGCAGCAGACATATTGTTTGGGGGGGGGACTCTCTTAGACTGCCCTGGCTGATGGCTCAAAAGGAGGTTTCTCATGCCTGTTACTAAGCTCTTGTGGGGTGTACTATCATCCCACATGGTGTAATTCATTACACACACACACACACACACACACACAGAGACAGACAGACAGACAGACAGACAGACATAGACAGAGACACAGACACACACACACACACAGAAAGAGAGAGAGAGAGAGAGAGAGAGAGAGAGAGAGAGAGAGAGAGAGAGAGAGAGAAAGAATATTATGTGTAATTCTAGGTAAATCTAAAACAATGATACTTGTCTTTTTCAAGCGTCCTTACTATTGTTCTCCAGCCCCTGCCCCATGAAAAACCATTTTCCTTAATTCTCCTTTTGTATTACCCATACTCTGCTATTCCCCTCTAGAGCTTCGCCTCTTCTCCATGGTACTTGCTGTTTTCCTGGTTTCTGTGGTTACTTCAGGTTACATACTCACAGCTGCAGATTTGGAGCTAGGAGCTGCACCCGAGAGAGAAAACATGTGCCGTTTGGCTTCCTGGGTCTGGGTTACCTCGGTATAATATTTCCTAGTTCCATCCACTTACCTGCGAATTTCATGATTTAGTTTTTCTCTACAGCTGACCAGTGTTCCGTGGTATACGGAACACATTTTCACTATCTGCTCATCAGCTGAAGGACATCGATGTTGTTTCCAGTCCCTGGTTATTGTTAACACAACAGCAAGGCTTGTTGCTGCTCAAGTACCTGTGGAGTAGGATGGTGAATCCTCTGGGCACATGGCAAGGGGTGGCATATCTGGGTCACGTGGTAGATCTATTCTTAGCTTTTTGAGGCATCTCCATACTGATTTCCAGGGGAGCTATATAAGAGTCTCTTTCCTATATGTCCTCACTAGGTTTTGTTGACAGTTGTTTTCTTGATATTGGCTATCCTGATTGGGCTTAGATGAAATTGCAAAGTTATTTTAATTTGCATTTCCCTAATAGCTAAGGGTGATATATTCTGGATATCGATTCTTGGTCAGATAGTCGGCAAGGGTTCTCTCCTGCTTCTCTGTAACTCAGCTGATGATATACTTTGCTGCGCAGAATCTTCAAAGCCATCCTATTAATAGTTACACCACACCAAGAATGTAGTTTGTGTCAATTTTACTCTATAACAGAAAATATAATCAAAGTTGCACTTCTTTTCTTTTTTTTTTTTTCCCCTTTCTTTCTTTCTTTTGGTTTTTCAAGACAGGGTTTCTCTGTGTAAAAGCTCTTGCTGTCTTGGACTCACTTTGTAGACTAGGCTGGCCTCAAACTCCCACCAATCAGCCTATCTCTGCCTCTGGAGTGCTGGGATTAAAGCATGTGTCACCATACCCACCGCCTTAAGTTTTTTGTTTTTGTTTTTGTTTTTGTTTTGTTTTGTTTTGTTTTGTTTTTTTTTGAGACAGGGTCTCTCCAGTAGTCCTGGCTGTCCTGGACTCACTTTGTAGACCAGGCTGGCCTCGAACTTACAGAGATCCACCCGCCTCTGCCTCTGTGAGTTCTGGGATTAAAGGCGTGCGCCACCACCACGTCCACCTTTCTTTCCTGTTTCTAAATCATATTTCATCTGCCTCAAACCTCTCATCCTACTGATTTGAATGAAATTTCCTTGACAATCTTACCATGTGACTTCCAAAATCAGAGCCACTAGACGCTTTATCTGTATGCCTGTCTAATCACGTCTTAGCATCCAACCTGTGTGCTCTTTGTGAGCTAGGGCTCTGTGGTGGTATAAATGAGACATGTTCCCCCATAGGCTCAGGTATTTGAATGCTCGACTCCAGTTGATGCTGTTGCTCTGGGAGGTGGTTCAGCCTTGCTGGAGGATGTGAGCCACTTGGAGTCAGCTTTGAGAATTCTCACTACTGCTGTCTTTGGTTTGTTACTTGTGCCTGCGGATGTGTTCTCTCAGCTTCCTGCTGCTGCTGTGTGGGGTAACGTGGCTCCAGCCATTATAGGTTCTTACCTCACTGAAGCTCTGAGGCAATTCTTTTTTCTTTTAGTTGCCTTTGGTGTGGTATTTTATTACAGCACCAGAAAGGTAACTGATAACAGATATTTATAAGTTCAAGGCTTGCTTGGGAAATAGGAGCACATAGCGCACAAAACTATTTGAGACTTTAGACTCAGATACTTCGGGATGAGCGCTCCACTAATAGGTTCAGTTTGTCGTTGTAATATGGATTATATTGAACATGGCATTAGGCTATGAGAGAACTGAGCCAATATTATTATTTTTTTAAACCTCATAATAAGTTGCTCTTGGTACTGGGCCACGGTGCATTCAGGCTAGCATGCCCTTTGAATTTTTTGTTTCTTTACTTGTTAAGTCTTGTCAAGTCTGTGTCTAAAGCAGGTAGAAGAAAGAGATGCAATGTTGGTTTAACTTGCTATGTTTGCTAAAAGTAAAAGCAAAACAAAACAAAAACAAAATTTACCAACTCTGCTTACTTCCTACTTCAGAAATATCCCATATAACATTTGCTAGAAGCAACAGGAAGGGAATTGATGTAGGCAAATATTTAGGTTCCTAACTGCTACATGGAAAGTGGCCAAGGAAAAGGAAGTTGGGAATAAGTTTGCCATTTATCAACATTTCCCTTAAAAATCTTTTGCTTAAGCAGGCTGGAGTGGCGCATGACTAAAGTTTAAGCACTTGGGAGGCAGAGACACTCTGAGTTAGAGGCCAGCCTGGTCTACAAAGTGAGTTCAGGACAGCCAGGACTACACAGAGAAACCGTGTCTTGAACCCCCATCCTCCTAACCCCAAAACTTCGCTTAATTATGAAGAAGTATCTCTTTCTATTTCTTTGCATGTATATGTATGTTTGTAGACATGCACACGTAATTGCAGGTGCCTGCAGAGGCCAGAGGTGCTGGATTCTTCTAGAGCTGGAGTTGCAGGTGGTTATGAGCCACTTGATATAGGTGCTGGGAACTGAATTCAAGTCTTCTGCAGGAGTGGTATGTGCTCTTAACCACTGGGCCATCTCTCCATCCCAGTCTTTTACTTCTTTTCATGACTATTTCTTCCTCAAAACAACTGTTTCTGAATCATCACCACTCATAATAGCTTTAATCTTTTTGAGAATAAGTGTAAATAGAGACTTTTAGGCTTATGGAGTTCCTAGAATAATCTAAAGGAGAAACAAAGGAACATATTTGTAGTAAAATAATAAACTATGTACACCCCAATAACATGCACTTAAATAGACGTGACAAAGAAATAGTATTCCTAGAAAAACTTCCTAATGATTATATGTAAAACTGAGCTTATAGGCTAAGCTCAGGGCATTATAGGTGCAATGTTTTTGTTTGTATTAAATTGTTTTAATGACTTTTATGTATAAAAACATGTGAAACTTAAATAAAAAGATGCAGTATGTGCCATTTAGTGTTTTGGGTCCTGGGTTCTCAAAAGGAACAAGGGAATGGGCTTTCCCATTTCCCAGCTAAAAGCACTTATTCGGAAAGGGGAGAGGAAACGCAGACATCAAGAGGCGAATGGTGGTAACTGCCTCTCCATAGTTGCTTTTCATTGAACATTGTTGCAAGCAGTCTGCTTAAATGCTTTCCGTGTGCTTGTACTTGATACTCATAAGACCCTTTGACAAGATGCAATTATTATTCTTATACATACTCATTTGTTTGTATTAGTAAGCAGGTAGCTAGATGAGGAATCTCCCATAGAGGTTAAGTTCCTTGCCCAAGACATATAGCAGTTAAGTGGCAAAGGAAGATGCGAGCCAGTTTGTCTAATTATATAGAGATCTCTTATATGGTAGCAGTAATGAAAAATGGTCCCCATAGTCTCAAGCATTTGAATACTTGGTCCTCAACTGGTGGCAGTGTTTGGGGAGGGTTGTGCCTTGCTGGAGAAAGAACCCCACTGGGGTAGGCTTTGAGATGAAAAACCTGCGTCATTTTCACTTTCATCACCCTTTGCTGGTGTCTGTATACAGAGCGTGGAGGCAACCCAAGAGAGATGTATGTTTCAGGAGGGGAACCATTCAAGTCCTCTGAAGTCCCAAACACTGGATATGGAGCTACAGGATTTGGCTTTTGCTCTGCTGGGTTCCGTCTTTCTTTGGTCTAGTATTTCCTTACTATGTCTCCATCCTTCCTTTTGGGATGGTAATGTATAATCTCCACCATTTTATGTTGGGAGTATGTATTTTGATTTTAAAGGGAGTAAGAGTCAAGAGATTACATTGAATCTCAGAAGGCACAGAGCTTTTAAAGAGAGTTGAAACTATGAATGACTGCAAAAACTTTTGGATTTGGACTAAATATATTTTCATTATGATGTGGTTATGGCCCAGTGGGGTCAGGGACTGCAAAGTGGGGGTTTGAAAGAGAACTGTGTCTCATTGACTTGGCATTTAAGCCCTTGGGACCCAGTTGGTGGCACTGCTTGCAGAGGTTACTCAGAGTGACCTTTGAGAGTAAAAGCCTCTTGCCACTTCCATTTGCTCTCTCTGTTATGTGCTGGTGGTTGAGATGTGATCTCCCATCTGCCTGAAAAAGGGAGCAAAAATATTGTGTTTATATTTGGGGTGGCATTGTTATTATCCTAGCTGATAAATATTACGCTTTTATGTAGGCACTCTTCAAAAGACTCAAAATAGAATTCTTACTGTGCTGCTGAGCAAGATGTAGGAGGCAGGAGGCTTACTCAATATTAATTTCTCCTAAATTCTAGTTTATAAGAGCCACATGACGTCTCCTAACTTGACGTCATTTCAGGTTCCTCACCTGCAGAGCTATGGTGTAGCACATTCCTTCTCGTTGCAGGAGGTTTATGGAAGGATGGCATCCCTGTCATCACTCTTCCAGTTTGTAGGGTTTAAACACATCACAAAGGAGGACTTCCTGAATGCCATATCCTATCTTTTAAGTATTTCCAGGTGAGCTAAATACTATTTTATGCTTTCCGACTCACTGTCCTTGCCCCATACATACCATGTGGTAGGGTTGGGTGGAAAATAAAAATTTCCATGGGGCATAGTTCATGCTCATTGATGATTCAGCAGTACTTCTGACAAATCACTTAGGAATAATGCATGTCCAAACTGTATTAGCAAACACATGTCCATTGTGGCCACCATGTACACCTGGGAAGTCCTTAATGAACACTGCATAATGGAGAAAAGCTGACTCTGTTGCTGCTGTGCCAGAATTACTGATTCACTGCCCTTGTTTAGGGTTTGTCTGAGTTTCTAGGTAATATTGCTGGTGATATGTGAGCAATGTTCAAAGAATTCTGATCAGACCAAGAACTATAGAATTTCTCTTCCATAAATGTAAAGGTTATTGGTAGCTTTTATACTTGTACAGTGGAGGAATGAAGGCAGAGACTCAAGGCATCTAAAAGACCACAGCTAAAAATTGCTGTGGAAATAACCTGGCCCTCAACCTAATTTTTTTTTTTTTTTTTTGTACATCTAGTATTTCTGCTCCTTCAATCCATGTCCCACATCTGCATGACACTTCAGCAACATACACCCAAAGTTCCACAGAACAGGGAGTGAGACAGTTTGTAGAGAAATTGAGCTAGACATGGGGTCTGAACCATTGTTCTGGACAGTGCTGGGTGTATTTTCCAAGCAGGGAGACATGGGCAGGAAGGCCTTGACCTACCTACTGTAAGTTTGCATTGCTCATGACCTCATCCGTAACTGGAACCTGCTAAGAATTTACACATCAGCCAAATCTGTGCGCTGGTGATGGCTTTACACATGACTCACATGATCTGGGGCCTGATCCCATCTGTGGAGATTAGGGTGTGAATTGCCTTAACCAAACCTACTCTAAAAAAAGTTTTACGGCTGCCACCCCCTCCCCCGCCCCCCCCCCCCACCCTGCCTCTTTTTTCCTTCAAGGAAAACTAGAGTTAGTTTAATGTGCTTTTTCAAGGTTCAGTCATGCTCTTTATTTCACGAGTTCCTTGATGTCTTTCACCACTCCTCTGTATGATATGTAAGCATGCGAACATAGCTGCGAATGTGAGCCTCTGAGGGATTTGCCTGTTGCGTGGAGAAGACACCTCCACTTCTGCAGAACCCCTCTCTGCAGGGACACCCCCACCTCCCCAGGTCCTCTAGTCGATCCCTAGACAGTCTTAGTCTTCCGGCAGGATTGCTCCTGAACTAGGCTGCTTTCCCAGGTGTCCTTTTGTGATGTCTCTAAATCCTCAAGTTTCTACATTTTAGAACGTAGAATGGCATATGAAAGTAAGCTATTTCTCTTTCTCTCATGACCCTGCAAATTGAAAAAACATTGTTTGCTTATTTGTTTGGTTTGGTTTTGGTTTTTGATCTTTACACCTGCTGGGTTTTCAAGAAATGCCTATAGGACTACTAGTTTGGGTAATAGTTGATTCTAAGAAAAAGTATTCGTGGTAGGATAGTGGGCACACTGACAGGGAGAGAGAGAGCCTTTATTTCTCACTGAGGGGTTTTCTCTCCTGGGCTTAGCTATTTGAATTTGGACTCCCTCTGCAGCTCCTTTGCATTTCAGGACAATGGTAATCATTTTTGAGCAAACTTCTTCCGTTAACAGACTGGGGCAATCTCTTCCTGCTTCCCTCTGCTCTATAGCACTGTGAGCACTGCACCTGGCTGCCTTTGAACCAGGGTGGAAAGAGACAGGGAGATTATACCATTTATAGTTCAGCTTTTTTCCTGCTTTCTGTTCCTTGCTTAATGTCTGGTAAATAGCAAGCCTTGTCACTCCCACCCCCTCGTCTTCCCCTAGAATGCTGTTTTCCTCTGGTGAAAGAGTAGCCCTCAGACCGATTAGTATCCTGTCCTCTTCTGGCGTTGGCTCACTCCTACCCTTTGTTCCCTTCTTTTTTTATTATTTATCTGTTTGTTTGTTTGTTTGGTTGGTTTTTTTGAAACAGGGTCTCTTTGTGTAGCCTTGGCTGTCCTGGACTCACTTTGTAGACCTGGCTGGTCTTGAACTCACAGAGATCCGCCTGCCTCTGCCTCCCGAGTTGTGGGACTAGAGGAGTGCGCCACCACACCTGACTCCCTTATTCCTTTCTACATCAAGCACAGACAAAGGGCAAGAGGGCCTCAAACAGTGAATTCGACTTAAAATTCATTTCCAATTTTTGGTTCAGGTTCCAAAGGCCAAAGCCAGCCTTATGTTTCTGTGAGTCCTAGTCATCATGATTTGCATATTTTTGAATGTCACCTGGTTAACAGGCACCACAGCATTTCCCAGTTTGCAATATGTTTCCTAGATAGTTTTCAGAGGATTCATAACATAGCATAGAGCAAGAAACAATTTTATAAATAGAAAAATGGAAGGATGCTCAGTGCAGGAGAAAGATGCCTCAGGACGCTTGAAATTAAGTGACCTCACTTTTTGGCTGGTTTGTTTTACAACAGAAAAACTTCACTTCCTCACACAGCTTCTGGACACCTTCTGTGTGCCGCTGTTATCTTGGCCGAGGAGGCTATGAAGCAACACTGCAACTTGAGGAAACTGTATCACCTTATTTGGTACTATTATTACCGTGATGTTTTGTGAGATGTGTAACTAGGTACTAACAGCTCTGAAGACATAAAGCTGCCTCAGTCAGAAGAACAACAAAAAAGAAGAAAAAACAAACAAACAAACAAACAAACAAACGAATGAATAAACAACAACAACAAAACCCAAAACAAAATAACACCAACGAAACAGACAAAACACAAGAAAAGCTTAAGGAGTTTAAAAAAAAAAAAAAATGGTATGGGTGACTCCAGGGAAGCAGGCAGACTACCCTCAGCTCTACACCTCTCCCTTGCTCTTCCAAATCCATTCACCAAGGCTCTGCAGCACACCGCCTGCTGAGGACTCCCTCCCTGCTGAGGACTCCCTCCCCGCTGAGCCCCCATCTCCAGAAGGTCACAGGGATCTTCCCCTCCTAACCTTGCACCCTCAGCCATTGCTTTATCACAGGGGCCAGCCCCAGCATGTGCTCTCTGAGAAGCCACAGGCCTCTCTGACTACAGAAACAAATAAGCTAACTGCAGGTCTCCACCTCTCGATTCTCTTCTTCAAATCCAGTACCCCAGGCTCCTCCCTAGCTCTGCAGCAGACCACTTCTTTTTATCTCCCCGAGCCCATTTCCGGTAGATCACACAGGTCTTCTTCCCGTAACGTAACCTCCGTTTCCCTGATTCACTGCTTTATGCTACCCCCTCCCCATGCCAGCAGTCATTTCCTGGGAACCTGCAGGACACTTCAACCATGGAAGCATCTACAGACCTTCACCTTGCCCTCTGCTTCTTCAAGACCAATCCCCCATGCTCATTTGCAACTCTGCAGTGGACCTTCTCCTCACTCTTTGGCCCCATTACCAGGGGACTAAGCGGATTCTGGTGGAACACTCTGTTTTCTTTCCTTCTGCAGATCTCTTTAGCCTTCCTTTCCTACTCTATCACTATTCCTATGTGCCAGCTCCCCATACTCAGAAACACATTTTACCTAGAACTCTCAGTGGCCACAGCTATCAGAATCCCAGAAGAATTTCCTACTGGCAATACACAGCCACTACTGTCTCCTAAAAACCAGAGACAGCAACAGAAACCAAGGAACAAAATTACCACCCAACAAAGACAAGACCAGATATTAGCACCTAGAATTATAATCTTCTGAGCCCAATTTCTTAATTGGGTTATTTGGTTTGGTGGTGTTTAATTTCTTGAGTTCTTTATATATTTTGGATGTTAGTCCTTTGTCAGATGTAGGGTTGGTGAAGATCTTTTCCCAGTCTGTAGGCTGCCACTTTGTTCTGTTGACAGTGTCTTCTGCCTTACAGAAGCTTCTAAGCCTCACGAGGTCCCATTTATTAATTGTTGACATTAAGGCCTGGGCTGTTGGTGTTCTGTTCAGGAAGTTGTCTCCTGTGCCAACAGAGAATTCTCAACAGAGGAATATTGAATGGCTAAGAAACACTGAAAGAAATGCTCAACATCTTTAGTCATCAGAGAAATGCAAATCAAAATGACTCTGAGATTCTATCTTATACCCACCAGAATGGCTAAGATCAAAAACTCAAGTGACACCACATGTTGGTGAAGATGCAAACTTGTACAACCACTTTGGAAATCTATCTGACGCTTTCTCAGAAAACTGGGAATAGAACTTCCTCAAGACCCAGCTATTACACTCCTTGGAATATACCCAGAAGATGCTTCATTACACAACAAGGACGTATGCTCAACCATATTCATAGCAGCCTTATTCATAATAGCTAGAACCTGGAAACAGCCTAAATGTCCCTCAGTAGAAGAATGGATAAAGAAACTGTGGTACATTTACACCATGGAACACTACTCAGCTATTAAAAACAAGGAAATCCAGAAATTTGTGGACAAATGGATGGAACTAGAAATGATCATACTGAGTGAGTTAACCCAGAAGCAGAAAGACTCACATGGTATATGCTCACATAACTGGACAGTAGTCCAAAAGAAATGTCCCATGAAAGTCTTCACTTACCAGGAGATTGGGATAGATGTGAGGACATCCTATTGGGACTCTAGGTGAGAGTAATGTAGGAGAATGGGGATATAGAAAGATCCAGAAGGTCTTAGAAATTTACAAGAAGAACATCATAACGGGTGGATCTGGACCCAGAGGTGTTTGCTCAAACTATTGCACCAACTGAGGACAATATAAGCAATGAACATAAGAATCCCTACCCAGATCTAGCCAGTGGACAGGATATTCTCTACAGTTGTGTGGAGAGCAGGGACTGACTCGGACATGAACTCTGGTGCCCCATATTGGACCACTTCCCCTTGGTGGGGAGGCCTGGTGGCACTCAGAGAAAGAATAAGCAGGCTACCAAGATGAGACTTGATAGCCTATGACCATATAGAGGGAGAGGAGGTTCCTCTTGGTCATAGACCTAGGGAAGGGAAATAGAGTGAAAGCAGGAGGGAGGGAGGAATGGGAAGATACAAGTGATGGGATAACAATTGAGTTGTAATCTTAATAAATTAATTAAATTATAAAAAAAGAATTATAATCTTTCAAAACCCAAATGCCTAGATGCCAGCATGAAAATAATTACAATATCCAGCACAATATGTCTCCCCTGGAGCCCAACAACTCTATCACAGCTGGCCCTGGATATAGCACCGTAGCTGAGAGGCAAGAAAATGTTCTTAAAATAACCTTTATGAAGATGATAGAGGTTGTTAAGGAGGAAATGAATAAATCTCTTAAAGAGATCTATGAAAACACAAACAGTGGAAGGAAATAAATAAAACAATGTAAGAGCTGTAAAAAGAAATATAATCAATAAAGAAAACACAAACTGAGGAAAATCTGGAAATAAAAGGTTTAGGAACACTAGCAGGAACCACAGAGGCAACCTTCACCAACAGAATACAAAAGAACTGGAGACAGACTCTCAGGCATTTAAGACATGATAGAAGAAATGGATAGATCAATCAAAGAAAATGTTAAATCTAAAACACTTGTACAAAAAACATCGAGGAAATCTGGGACACTATGAAATGGCAAAAATCTAAGAAGAGTAGTAGTAGAGACTTGAAAAGAAACCCAGCTCAGAGGCCCAGAAAATATTCTCGGCAAAATCATAGAGGAAAATTTTCCTAACCTAAAGAAGGAGGTGGTTGACAAGGTGCAAGAAGCATGTGGAACACCAACAAGATTGGACCAGAAAAGAATGTCTCCTCAGCACATAATAATAAAAAAACTAAACATATAAAGATAAAATATTAAAAGCTGAGAGGAGGGAAAGACCAAGTAGCATATGTCAGGTCTATTAGAATTACACCTGACTATCAGTGGAGACTCTAAAAACCAGAAGGGTACAGATAGGTGTCTGACAAACTCTAAGAGACCACCGATGCCAGCCCAAACTACTATACCCAGCAAAAATTTCAAGCACAATAGATAGAGAAAACAAAACATTCCACGATAAAACCAAATTTAAGCAATATCTATTGTTGGCATAATATTCTTGTGGACTGTGTACAGTTTACCCTCAAATGCCGATTTCTTTACCCCTCTATCTGGTTTCAATCTGGACATTGCATTGTGATGTTTATTCTAAGTATCTCCTATCCCAAATTTGTGTTGAGTACACCACTATTTGTTCTCTATATTGCCTATAAAAGCCAAATAGCCAATGCTGAACAATACAGAGAGTAGGGTGGGACATCTGGTTCTGTGAGGGGAAGAGAAAGAGCAGGAAGGACAGGAGGGATGCACATGGAGAGAACTGGGCAACACCAGGAGAAATGAATTGGACCTAGAAGATGAATAAAAGGCAAGTATAATGTGGGAAATCTGACTGGGAGGAAGTTATACTAGCTTGGAGGTTTAGGGCAGAGTAATTATTGTTCAGTATTGTGCTCTAGGCTTATTAAATATATTTTAATCTTTCTGTGTGGTTATTTGGGTATATAGCTAGTTAAGGAGTAATCACTGATTTATTAAAATAATAAATCAATATTAAATAATAATCATTCAACAATCTATCTATAAATCCAGCCCTTTAGAAGGCACTGGAAGAAAACTCCACTCTAAAGAGGCTTGTAGGCTCATTTACCTTAACAATTATATTTTATTATAAACTTATTAAATGAGCCTACCTCCCTTACAACTCGACTAGCCTAAATAAGAGGGAAAGGAAAAATGAGGAAAACAAGAATGAAACCTGGGTGTCAGTTCCTAGGAACAATTCTACTGGCATAGTCATCAGGGTTTCAGGAGACCATCAATTCCATCAAAGTTGCTTCTGGAGCCTGGAGCAACTAGAATCTGGAGCCTTGGCCAGAGCCCAAAGCCTTGAAGCTTTCCCTGGAGTAGTTCTCTTTAGGACCATCTTGAAGTTGAGTGGTGATCAGCCAAAACCCAAGTTCCTCCAAAAAGCCTAGCCTCCTGTTTTTGGATACATACATACGTACATACATACACACACACACACACACACACACACACATACACGCGCACACACACACCTTCTGAGTCTGTTCAAGGATGTTTTTCAGCTGGCAACAACTAAGCTCCCTTATGAAGTGTTTCGACTTCTAAGTGGAAAAACATCCTGCTCTCTCACATCTAAGTGGATAAACATCCTGTGCTCTTCCCCACGCCACACTTAGGATCAAAACAAAAATAGGTTTATCTCCTCTTCAGAGGTTAGCCACACCCAAGAAAATGTAAGGAATATATAACCCCAGACCAGCACATCAAAAGAAGGTGCATTAGAACCTTGATTTATCTACCAACCAGATGTGTATATGTGTGTGTGTATGTATGTATGTATGTATGTATGTATGTATCTATGTATGTATGTATATAACTGTTAGAACTTGCTGGTCAGGGCTTTGTTCTATTTACCAGATGTGTATATGTATTTATGTACATATGTATGTATGTAAGATGGTCTGAGTTTTGTTCCATGCATTCAATGTGTAAATACATGTAAGTGTTTGTTTGCCTGTCTGTACGCAAGTATGTATGTATGTATGTGTGAGGTGTTGGAGCCTGCTTTGCTTCATCCACTGAATGTGTGTGAGAGTACATAGTTTTTTCTTTCTCTTTCTGGCTGGCTCATAAAGAGTTAATGAGCTCCAGGTTCCTTGCTGGAGATAAAGAACTCAGAGATTTTCACCTGAAGTCACCAGTTTCTTGCTCCCTCCCCTTCCTTTTCCTTTGGGTTTCTTGCTGTGATCAGCAGATATGATAGCCAGAGTCATCATCCTGGCAGTTTAAGAGTTAAGAGTGACTGACCCTGAGAAGCCAGGAGCAACCAACTTTTTGGCTTCTTTCCTCAGACCAAATGACCCTGCATCCCCCTCAGTTTCCCCTGACCGTGTCGCTTTGACACTGACAACTCTCTGGCACTCTTTATTTAGTTTTCTGTCCAATTAGCTTGTCTATTGTTGCGCACGGGCTATTGAAATCACCCAGTTAGGGTGATTTTTAGGTACAATATGTGATTTTATATATAATAGCATGTGTTTTTAGGACTGTAACATTATATTATTGATTTTCCTTTTCTTATTTCTTCTGATCAGTTTGTTTTGCAACCCATTTTGCCAGATATTACTATAGTTATGCCTGATGGCTATTTAGTTTTATTTGTTTGGAATATTTTTTTCATCCTTTTCCCCTAAAGTGGTGTTTATCATTCATTGTGAGTTGTACTTCTTGGAGGCAGAAAAGTGGTGAATCTTTTTTTTTTTTTTTCTGATCCAATCTCTTACTTTGTGTCTAATTGTATTGGTTGGTTGAAGCCATTAATAACAAGAGTTTCTATTGAAGATTGTGAATTAATTCCTTCCATTTTGTTGCTTTTGTAAGTTTCTATTAGGACCACTTTTTATTTAATGTTCCGGAATTGTGTATTTTTTCTACGTGTCTTCTACGGCATGTTTAATCTTTCCTTCAGACCCAAATATTCCTTCCACTAGCCACTGTAAATCCAACTTAGTGGCCATAAACTTTTCATATCCATTTTTATCTTTTAACATTTTTTTTTCTCCTTTGATTGTCACTGATAGTTTTGCTGGGTATAGTAGTCTGGCCTGACATCTGAGGACATACTTTGTAGACCATTAGTCCGGTTCCTCTGGCTTTTTACAAATAGTCTCCATGGAAACATATTCCATCATTCTGATAGGCCAGCCTTTGGCTATGCCTTGATATTTCCTTCTTAAAGTTTTCAATATTCTTCCTTTGTTCTAGATAGTTAACATCTGACTCTTACATGACGTGAGGAGTTTCTTTCCCATTCCTGTTTACTTGGTGCATGGGTTGAGCATTGTTACCTAAAAAGGGATGTGCTGGGAGGGGTACAGGAAAGCGGCTGTGGTACATGTGTTTCTTGGGCAGGTGGCGGGGTGGCTTGGTGTGGGTGGGGTGTCCCTGTCTAGGGGCAGTACTCCGGTCATGGGCCCTCAAATTATTTTTTTATTCAAGTAGCTGAGGAAATCTTAATATAAGTCTGTAAGTAATGAACGAAATTGAGTATATGAGTGAATTCTATGCGTAAAAAGAGGGAAGAGAAGGAGTAAAGTGGAAACGGAGAGAGTGAAAAGTATAAACTATTTAAACTCTATTGAAAACTGATGTTTCTTCCCCCAGTTATGAAAACTGCCTTTAGTATAATGACCCAAGAAAAATTAAAGCATCAAAAATACTATTTTAACAAGTTTGTGTAGGATTCTTTATTGGGTATTCTTATTAAATAATGAATACAAGTTGCATCAGGAATGAGATTATAAAAATGACATTTTGGTGGTTTTAATAAAACACTGGAGAAAGATGTTTGAACAATATTTTGAAGATAAAGTTTTCTAAGTACTGTGGTAAAAAATAATAAAAACCATGTAGCTTAACATAAAGAGTGGCCACTAGAATTATATGTCTGTATTTATTCATTTGTACTAATAGAAAAACTAGAAATAACAATGAATCTATTGGTATGCATTTCCTTCTGTGTTTCCCTGCTGCTGCCACTGAGCACGAAACCAGAAATGCACATTTCTCTAGCAGGAAGGTCTGAGTGATGCTCTCTTCTGGGTGGGAGTGGGGGAGCATGATCAAAGGTTCCAATTTTCTTAGGAGTGGCTAGGGCGCCCAGAGCAAGGCCTGTGAGCAAGGTTCCCAATCTCACTGGGCATGTAGAAAAGAGTTTTCCACAGGATGTTGTTGAAATTATTTTTATAAAACAATGTTTCTGGGCTGGAGAGATGGCTGAGAGGTTAAGAGCACTGGCTGTTCTTCCAAAGGTCCTGAGTTCAATTCCCAGCACCCACAATATGGTGGCTCACAACCATCTAGAATGAGATCTGGTGCCCTCTTCTGGCCTGTTGGCTCATATACAGGCTGAACACTGTGTAAATAATAAATCTTAAAAAAGAAAACAAGCAAAACCAAAGCAAAACAGTGTTTCTTTTAGCTTATTTCTTAGCCTGGCTATCACACAAATAATTGAGACTCTTTTATAATACAAAGCTTCACAACACAACCTGAACAGTTTAAGTCTGTTCTTAACCCTTTATGCTATTTTGTCTTAGTCCCAGTTAACATCCCAGTGATATTTGTACTTTTGTAGTTTTCCTCGGCTCCAGCTCCCTCCTCCACTTCCTGGGACCTCTCCTTGTGGCCCACTGCTCTGGCTTGGCCCACTGCTCTGGCTTCTCCCCCTGACTCCTCCTCCCCTGGCTGACAGGAAGTCCAGCCCTACTCTCTCTCCTGCTCATTGATTGGCTGTAAGGTGCTTTATTGACATAACTGAGGCACAATTGGGAAGCAGAGTTTACATAACAGTGAGACAGAAAATCAGAATTTAAACTACACAATAACCTTATGCCTACAGGGTGTTATAGTTAATTCTTTTTAATGAGATTGCCAGTACTAGATGGCAGTGGAAACTCAGGAGTTCCAAAGCTGGTGATGATACTGGCGTGTTAAGCTTCCATTTAATGGCGGAGAATGCAGGTGGATGCCCCCTCCTTGTTGGCTCACAGCCTGCTGCTTCGATGGCGGTCAGAGGCTTGCCTCCTCTTCAGTAATGACTGAGGCATCTATGGCTGCCTGGCTAGAAGCCATGATCTGAGAGTCCACCGGCGTATTCATCAGGGAGGAGGGGAGCTTGCCCTTCCCCAGAATAAATGACAAGTTTCAGGTGGTCATAGTGGAGGAACGGAGCAGGAGAGTGAGTGTTTAATTTGTGAATCAAGAACATACTAAGCCTTGGGCAGTGGGAGGGGCTTCGAGGGTGAATCTGTTTGATTCGCAGGGCCAGGGATCCTTCATCTACAGGTAACAAACAGCCCTATCATAAGAGGAGGAAAGCAACACTTAATTAACCTACGAATGAAGAACTCAAGATATGACATCTCATTAGCAGAGGGTGAGTGTTTCCGGGACTCCCCAGGTGCACACTGAACAGGTTTCTTATCAGGAAAGGGTTGGGCCTGTGATTTCCCTGAAGGCTTTGTGACCTCCTTAGAGGATCTAGGGTTCCCAAGATCAGACAGAGAGGGAACCCAGCTGAGAAAGTGAGCTCAGAGGATATCTGCAAATGCCAGACTTTGACCTTAACAGAAGGGTCCCATACTACATTATAACATTTTAGGGTAAAATTCAACCAACCAACCAGTAGTATTTGGTTCTAACATGAGGAGAGGAAAGAAGAAAGAATCTTGTCTTGTTTTAAAAACTAAGTTAAATTTGTAAATTAGTTTAGAGAAAGTATCATTTCTGCAAATCTACTTCTGTGTTCTTCAGGGCTGATTTGTTACTGGCATAGCTTTTTGAGGCATTTTGTTTTTGTTGTTATTACAAGTAGAATTTTTTTATTTTTTTTACCATTGTGCCTTAACTAATAATTTTATCTTTGTGCTGTGCTGTCAGGTTTAGATATTGATGTTATACATGTTTCACAAATAGCAAAGATTTGCTTAATTTTCAAACTCTGAAACAATGTTTGTGGCAATGGAACTGCATAATAGTGGTAATTAGGGGATTTCCTTCATGGAAACTTCTGGGACCTAATGCTTTTCTCTTTCATCTGACTGGTCCTCTTTGAGCTTTGTATTTCTGATGAAGTCAGTTTTGCTACACTATATTTTAACGGAAATTATCTATTTATGTCTTATTTTCAAAGTTATTTGCATAGGTATTTGCAGTTTCTCACAAATTTAAAATTTGTTCTTTTAGTCCCTTTTTGTTTCTCATTTTGTAGAGCTATTCCTTGACTTCCTCATTGTTTGTTTTGTCTTGCGTTAGCTGTGGCTAATTTTTGTATTTTGTAAATTTAAAAATTGTATTTTGACTTGCTGAGACTGTTGATTTTTTTTTTCCAATTCACTTCTGATTTTTACTATTATTTTAATGTCTTCTTTTTGGTTTACTTCACTTTTTAAAAATCCTTTTTAAAGTTAAGAATTACTAATATCTTTCATTCATTTATTGATACAAACATGTTCTCTACTCACTGCTTTAAATATACAATCTCTGATATTTATCATCCTTATTTATTATTGTATTTTAGAGGCTATTAAAATTTACTTTGTTATTTTCTTTTCTGAAAAGCTGTTTAATAGAAAAAAATTAAAGGATGTTGTGCATCCTTGCTATGATTTCTTACTTTAGGAAAAGTATCATTTGGAATTCATAATGTGTTACACACTGGCATCGTGGCAATCTCCTGAGTGCTGGGATCACAGGCATGACACCATCACACCCAGTTCTGTCTGTTTTTCTTGTTCTGGTAAATTATTTAATCTTTTTGCTTGGAGTTGTTGAGGATTTTTACATTACCCTTAAAGTCCAATAGTTTTAATAGAGTATGTATCAGAGTTGATTTTTTTTTTTTTTTTTTTTTTTTTTTTTTTTTTTTTTTTTTGGTTCGTTTTCCTGTCTGCTACATGAACGTTTAGGTCTTTTGGGTAATTTTTCATGGATTATTATGAATAACTATTATTCCTGTACTTCTGGTTTGTTTTGACATTTTTTAACTCCAATTATATGTGTATATAAATATATTTTTCTTCTGTTTAGCTTCCATTTTAACCACTTCTATTCTGACACTTTTTACTCTTTCATTTTCATCTCTTGTTTTATTAATATATTTCATCATTTTTGTTAAATATGTCATTTGTTGGATATTTTGTAATTTAGACAGGACCTGTCAGATTTTTTTTCAATTTTATTTTTCTGTCTTTAATTACTCATTTTCTTCTTCGTGTGTTAAAACATACATATCTGTTTTTGGTTTTTGGATTTCCCACTTGAGGAATGTCCTCGCTTATTTCTAGTATCAGTGCAGTTGCCTGGAACTTTGAATCTCCTGCTTCAGTCTCTTGAGTGTTGGAATTACAAGTGTATACCATGTCTGGCCAAGCAGATATACAGCACAAAGGATGAATTTCTCAGTGATCTAGCCAGCTGGAGTCTGTAAACAATGTAGAGAGTATCAGCTACAGCCTGCATAGTGGGCATCACATGGGTACTTGTGGAAAACTGGGATCTGGGTCTTACCTTAGGTGACTGATTTGGACATTAGAGTTTGAAAAGCATGGTTGCCAAAAGTTCTAACTATGTACTTTTTTTCTTTTTTCTTTCTCCTTATCTTCTTCAAGACTAGGATTGCCCTGCATACTTTGAGACTTCTGCCCTCCATTTTCAAATGACAGCTTCACAACAACGAGGGGTTTATCTACATTACCAACCTCTAAAGAGCTGAACATTTTATATTTCTTGCTTTTGCTATTTTTCATTTAAAAAATTTTAGTGTATTATTCCATACTTGTATATTGATGATATGAATTCCTGTGTTCAGATGTCACAATAAACAATTTAAGGCCAGTTGTATTTTATCTGAACTTCCACCCACATTTCCTCCTATCATTGTCTTTAAGGAGATAGCATGTCACCTTCTTTGCAAATATTATAACATATTTTTATTTTTTGTTTTTAAAGGAATCTATTGTTTTATTTTTTTTAAAAAAAGATTTATTTATTTATTATTTATACAGTGCTCTGTCTGCATGTACACCTTCAGGACAGAAAAGGGAGCCAGATCTCATTATAGATGGTTGTGAACCACCATGTGGTTTCCGGGAATTGAACTCAGGACCTCTGGAAGAACAGCCAGTGCTCCTAACCTCTGAGCCATCTCTCCAGCCCTCAACATATTTTTTTAAGTGGGATTCTTTAAAAAGATGATGATTTTTATCATCAAGTCATGGAAAATGCATTCAGTTTCTCTACTTTATCCAGTTACTTAAAAAATTAACTTTGATTCAGGATCCAGGAAAAGCAAATTGGAGTAAGGGAAGTAGATGTGCCATGGATGGCTCTGGAGATTCTCTGTCCTGTGGCTCGAAGACCTGTGCTGTCCCTCAGACCACAGTGCTCTGCTGGCTCCATGACGTATGCAGAGAATGTCTGACACTTCTCTTTGTTTTGGGTAGGGAGTACTAGGGTCAAAAAGAACAACGCAGGAGTCACAGCCTTTTAATTCATTCCGGATGAAGATATTCATTCTAGTATAAAGAGGCACTGAAGACTATAACAAAGGATAATGTGAGGTGATGATTGTGGATTGATGCCGAGGGCAATTCTAAGATAGTCAACTGATTAAGCTAAATTGCTCCCCAAGACTTCCATACTTAATTTGTTTATATCTTCTGCCTTCTTCCAAGGTCTATGAATATGACCAACTGAATTTGTAAAAGAGCATCCATGGTCCTTGTGATTTCAAGTCTTTATGTAGAATCAGTGGGTACAAAGTACATATGCTGGCTAATTTTATGTCAACTCGACACAAGCTAGACATCTAACAACACAGAACCTCAATAGAGAAAATGTCTCTGTAAGATTTGGGAGCCAGGAGTGGTGGCGCACACCTTTAATCCCTGCGCTTGGGAGGGAGAGGCAGGTGGATCGCTGTGAGTTTGGGGCTAGTCTGGTCTACAAAGCAAGTCCAGGATAGCCAAGGCGACACAGAGAAACCCTGTCTCAAAAAACAGAAAACAAAAAGATTTGTGTATAGGACATTTTCATAATTAGTGATTGATGGGGGGGGGGGGATCAGCCCATTGAGGGTGGTGACATCGCTGTGCTAGTGGTTCTGGGTTCCATAAGAAAACAAGCTGAGTGTCATGAAGAGCAATCCAGTAAGCAGCACTTCTCCATGGCTTCTGTATCAGCTCCTACCTCTGGCTCCTGCCCTGTTTGAGTTCCTGTCTGATTTTCTTCAATGATGAACAGTGATGTAGAAGTGTGAGCAAATAAACCTTCTCCATACCAAGTTGTTTTGGTCATGGTGTTTCATCACAGCAACAGTAATCCTCATGAAGACAGAAGTTGGTACCAGGATTGTGGGGTATTGCTGTGACAACTTGACCATGTTGTTTTGGGGAGGATTATGGGAGGACTTTGGAACTTTGATCAAGAAAAGCTTAACGCTAACTGGATGTCTACATGTAGAAAAACGCAAATAAACCCTTATTTATCACCCTGCACCAAACTAAAGTCCAAGTGGATTAAGGCTTCCACATAAAACCAGACACACTAAATCTGTTAGAAGAAAAAGTAGGGGAAGAGCATTGAGCTCATTGGCATAGGAGACAACTTCCTGAACAGAACACCAACAACTCAAGCTCTAAGATTGACAATTAATAAATGTGACCTCATGAAAGTGAAAAGCTTCTTTAAGGCAAAACAGTCAACAGAACAAAACAACCTCCTACAGACTGGGAAAAGATCTTCACAAACCCTACATCTGACTGAGGGCTAATATTCAAAATATACAAAGAACTCAAGAAATTAAACAGCACCAAACCAAATAATCCAATTAAAAAATGGAGTACAGAGCACAACAGATTATTCTCAACAGAGGAATATTGGATGGCTGAGAAACACTTAAAGAAATGCTCAACATGCCTACTTATCAGGGAAATACAAATAAAAATGACTCTGAGATTCCATCTTATACCTCTCAGAATGGCTAACATCAAAAACTCAAGGGACAGGTCATGCTGGCAAGGATGTGGAGGAAGGGGAACACTTTTCTGTTGCTGGTGGGAGTGCAAACTTGTACAACCACTTTGGAAATCAATCTGGAGCTTTCTCAGAAAATTTGGAACAGCTGTATCTCAAGACTCAGCTATACCACTCCTGGGCGTATACCCCAAAGATGGTATTTGCTTAACTATGTTCATAGTAGTTTTATTCATAATAGCCAGAATCTGGAAATAACCTAGATGTCCCTCAACAGAAGAATGGATAAAGAAACGGTGGTACATTTACACAATGGGAAACTATTCAGCTATTGAAAATAAGGAAATCTTGGAATTTGCAGGCAAATTGGATGGAAGTAGAAACAACCATCCTGAGTGAGGTAACCCAGACCCAGAAAGACATGCGTGGTATCTACTCACTTATAAGCGGATATTTGCCACATAATACAGGATAACCATGCTACAATACACAGACTCAAAGAGACTAAATAACAAGGAGGACCCTAGTGTTTCTTTGTACATGAATGTAACGAAGAAGGCAGCCATCCAAGGAAAGTTGTTTCAGTTCAGAAAAATGTAAATAAAGGTCAGTAAGGATGTACTAAATATTTCAGAGCAGCCCTTTCCCAGAACTTCCTCAGGACAGACCAATTTTAACACAGTTGCCTGGCACATACTGTAGATTGTATTTGGGAAGGTACAAAATCAGGGCAGAAGGTCATATCCAGATGTAGGGTACACTGACCAAAAAATAGGAAATACTTATTTTATAAATGAAAGAGCAGACATTTAAGCTGGCCAGGTGCCACTCAATCTACACTTGTCTCAAACCAAACCAAACCAAACCAAACCAAACCAAACCAAACCAAACCAAACCAACCACAAAAGAAAACAAACAGAAATTCTAATTGAAAAATGAGCATGTATTTCTTGCAAGAACAAGAGCAACTGTGCTTACGTGCATGTAGACAGTAAAGGAAGACTTGAAAATTCTCCGTGTGGGAAAATTCTTAGTGCCTCAGAGGAGACAGGCAGACATTCATTTCATTCGTGAGTTAGGAAAGGGCTCACTTGATACTGTGTGGCATTGCAGAGGAGAGCCCAGTTTGAACCAGAAGGCAGAAGCAGAAACAGGGACCAGCAAAAGCCAGAGACTTTGGATTTCTGAGGGAAGTTGATTGAGGGCAGTGGAAGGAATTTACGGCTGGCTTTCCTCCTGACTTTGGGTGCATAGTAGTGGTCTCTAGCCATCTGGCATCTGGCTTTAGGTTGACTTAAGGTATGCGTGTGTGTGCATGCATGTATGTGTGTGTACATGTGTGTATAGAGTATATATATGTGTGTGCATTTGTGTGTGTAGTGTGTGTATGTGTGCATGTGTATGTATGTACGTGTGTGTGTGTGTGTGTGTCGTGTGTACAGATTGTTAAGGAGGAGGTTTGCATATGGAAGGCATCTTACCTATCTATCTCTCGGGAGGGCGGTCATGAGGCTACAAATGCCAGGGTATCAATAGTACAGAAAAAAACTTTGTAAGTTGACCTTGTCATAAAAAGATAGCAAATAAATATGAAGTCTACAGGGTATAGAACAACATCTGTATATTTTTGAGACAAGATCTCACTTTGTAGTCCACGGTGGCCTCAACTGAACCCCTGATCCTGCGGTTTCAATCTCCCAAGTGCTTAGGGATGCGTGTGGTCACCACTGTGCTCAGCTAAGCACACATTTTAAGTCCAGATTTACATATTCAGTGAATTTTACATGCATATTATGCTGTTTTCAGCTCCTTTATACAATTCTAAAACTTTAAAAGCAAACAAACAAACAAACAAAACCCCTTGGCCCTATGTATAATAGAAGATGGAGAATGCCATGCTAAGATTCCTCTGACTCTGTTTTTGAAATCTATTTTTAAATTTATATGGAGTAAAATTATTCTTTCTGAAAAGTGTGGCTCTTTTATTACATTGTACAGCCCTGAAGCTTAAAAAAAAAGGGGGGGTAGGGTGGGGATGAGGGGGCTGTAGAGATGGCCCATAGGTTAAGAGCACTGGCTGGTCTTCCAGAGGACCCTGGTTTCAATACCCAATACCCACATGGCAGCTCACAACTGTTAACTCCACCTCCAAGGAATTCGACATGCAGGCATACATGCAGGCAAAACACCAAAATGCATAAAATAAAGATAAATAATAAATCATTTAAAAATACTCTTTCTGGCTCATGGGCTGAGCAAGTGCCTGGGGTTATTTAATAACCACCCAAATCAAGGTACAAAGTGGTTCTGTCAACACCCGTAGTCTTGTGTGGCCCTTTTATAGTCAGCCTCTTTCCTCTCCTTAGTCCTGGCTGCCACTGATGCCCTTGGCTTTCTCCAGAGCCAGTGTGTGGGCCCTGCCCTAGGCAGCCTTTGAGCCAGGCTTTGTTGTTGCTGTTCTTTCCGTGTTAATAGTTTTCTTTTCATCGGGGAGTATTATGCTATGTTATACAGGTGCCAGTTTATGCAGTCATCAGAGAAAGACTGTAAAGGATGTAAAGATGTTTTTGTTTTGATCCCACGTGTGGGATGTGAAACTGACTGTGTTTTCTCTCCTATCTAGGGTAGGTGGGTTAGAAGGGAGGTATAAGTATTTAAAAAAAAAAAAAAAAACCAAATAAGGTAGGTTTAAAAAAGTTCAAAGCCTACAAATTTCAGTTCCTTCTAGCTTTTAGCAATTAAAAGCAAAGCGGCTGCACACACTCGCTTGCAGGATTTGGCCAGGCTGTACGTGAGTGGACGTTTAACACCGTAAGAAACTGCTTTTCAGAATGGCTCTACTATTTTGCCTTCCAACTATGGTGCATGGGAATTTAGGCTGCTTTAAATTCTCATGCTTTCACAAAAGAAAAAGAAAAGGTAAATTTTCTCTTTACAAATTTGACTTAGGAACATTGCGGTAATAATTAAAAATTCTCTAACTGGTGGTACTGAGTCCCTCTCGCGTTCTTTTCCCCATTTGTTTATCTTCTTTGGGGAAGTTTCTGTCTCAGCCTTTTCCCTCATTGATTGTAGTGTTTGTTTTTATTATACTGAGTTTTGAGAGCTCTATGTTCTAGATGTAAGGCATCTTTCAGAAAGGTCATGTCTCTTCTCCCAGTTGAACATGTTTTCATCCTCTTGGCTTTTGCATAATAAATGTTTTGGATTTAGATGCTGCGCAGTTCATCAGCTTTTCACTTGTGGGATGCACACAGTCTCTTTTTGCCCCAGAGGCTATAGCCTAAGACCTTTTTCTCACTTCACAAGGCTTCCCTGGCTGCCCAGCATTCCAAACAGCTAACACGTGAGTGTTTCCAGCTCAAGAAAATTTTTAGTTCTCTGGACACCAATACACCTTTCAGTTAAATTCTGATACCATCTTTCTGGAACTAACACACCAGTGCATAAACTGTTCCCTTACAGAGTCAATTGCAGACCAGTATCTCTTGTATTTCTGACCTTCTGTATGATGGCTAGAGATTGTTGGGTTCTTATAATCTCCTGCTTTGGATCCTATAATTTGATAGAAGATTTATGAAGCTTCAAGAGACAGGCTACTTAGCTATATCCCAGTTTCTTAAAAGAATGCAAATCCATTTGTCCAAGGTAGGTGGGAAAATTGTAAAAGGCAAGGAATTCAAGTGGGGCAGGGAGTGTCCCTCCCTTTCTCAGGTCATTGCCTTCCCGCCTCCCCAGACAGGAATGTCCTCACCGACTGAGTTCCAGTCTCTTTGCGCAAGAAGTTTTGCAAGAGTTTTAATCTCCGGTGGGCGGGGCCTGAAGTTCTAAGACCCATCCTGAGGCTATCAGAGGCCTTCTCCAAATTACCCCACCAGCAGAGACTCTGGTATGACAGCAACGAGTTAATAGTGAGTGACGAAAGAAGCTCATCGGTCAACAGAGTCTTGGTCTAGGAGGCTCTTTGCCAGGAGCTTGGGATGAAGAGTTTTCTGTTGTTCATCTAGTCTGTGATGCATTGGCGCTCATTCCTGTATAAAGCAGAAGGGACATTTTTCAAAGTTCTATTTTATGCATGTGAATATCTCTGGTTGTTCCCGCACCACAGAACAGAAATTGAGTTTTCTCTCCACTGCGTTGCCTGTTTCCCTTTGCCCAAAGCAAGGTTAGCATTTCTCAGGGCTCTAAAATGGAGTGTGTATGTTGGGGGAGTCGAGGGGGCTGTAAAGGAGTGGCACGGTTGGGGCTTTGTTCCCTAACAGCGTTCTGCTTAGGGCTAAAAGGGGAACTCCTTATCCCTGGTCTGGAGTGGGCACAAGAGCCCCTGAGTTAGAGAGTGCGCACTGTACCCAGAGCAGGACTGGGGTAGAAGAGGACAGACGTGCGACTTAAAATATGTCCATTTTCTCTCAACGTCGGGTGTTTGCTCAGAATCAGGACTGCTAGTGTATTAAAGTCTACTTTTGTGTTACCTCCACATTTCTGTGGGACGTGAGTTTGGGGCACATCAGCAGGTTTGTTAGGGGCCACACCACCACCAAGCATGAAGCCAGAACTTTGACTCACCAGTACCTACATAAATCCCCGTGATCTCACCAGCCCACTTGTAATTCCAGTACTTACAAGGCGGAGACTGCAGATGCCAGGAGTGAGCTACCTAATAGTCTAGTTGTGCTGGTGAGCTCTGTGCTGTACTGAAAGACCCTGCCGCAACGAGTAAGGTGAAGAGTGATGGAGACATACTCCCGCCTCTGTGTCTCTATCCCAAGTGAGTTTGGGATACATCAGTGTCCTTCACAGGCGTGCAGCAGGTCTTGCCAACATCCATTCTGTATATCCCGAGGTATTATCATTTTATTTTTATATTCTCCAGATTACTTTTTATTAAGATTCTTATTTCATAGGTTTAGACTACAACATTTTTTTTTTTAATGGCTGAAATATATACCATATTTAGAAATTTACCTGTGGCCAATCCTACCTGGCCTGGAACTGGGCTTTATCATCCAGGTCACCATTTTGTCACAGCCTATAGGACTGTATTCCACATACAAAATGAGAAAAGAAAAGAAAAGAAAAAAAAAAAAAAAAAAAAAAAAAAAAAAAAAAAAAGGAAAAAGACACTTAAAGTCTTTGACGGAGTCAGGCGGTGGTGGTGCATGCATTTAATCCCAGCACTTGGGAGGCAGAGGCGGGCAGATTGCTGTGAGTTTGAGGCCAGCCTGGTCTACAAAGTGAGTCCAGGACAGCCAAGGCTACACAGAGAAACCCTGTCTCAACCCCTCCCCCCCCAAATAATCTCTGTTGGACAGAGTAGCCAGTTTTTAAAAATATAAATGCTTGATAGGCAAAGGTTGAAGTATGGTTTAATAATGATAGAGCTTAGATTAAATAGGTTTTCTTTCCCTTATAGATTGTCATATTAAACTCTTTCTGACCTTTATGGAAACATTGAAAAAAAGCTGGTTGACACAGGAACTGGGGACACTTTGGAGTATTTTCATAATTGGGGACCAAATCATCCTGCTACATGGTCTTAATGGTGCTGTGTGTTTGTGTGAATGCATGTGTGTGTATGTAAGTGTGAGTGCATGTGTGTGTACGTATACGTGCGTGCATGCGTGAATGCCTTTGTGTGTGTGTGTGTGTGTGTGTGCGCGTGCGCGCATGTGCATGTGCCTTTCTTTTTTTTTCAAAGGACGAGGAAGTTCAGAACAAAGAGTGGAGAGGTTCTGTGAGCTGAATGCCTGAGCTTGAGAAAGTCTGGATTTCCCAGCTACAGGCTAGCAGGTAAAGTCTAAGTTTCCCCCTGATGATCACCAAACCAATGCACCTTGTGGTGTGGGGGCCTGGGGAGCTGACCATCCCTCTGTGCCTCAGAGGCATTCTTTGATCTTGCATGGACCATAGACATCAGCATCTCATAAAACTCGCCAGATCACTCCAGTACACAGACAAGTTGACACCCAGGAAATGGGCAGAAGTTGTGTTTTAGATATCATCACCATCACTTACTGTTTGCTCTTGCTTGTGTCGTCTTCAGCAGTTCTCTGATGGGAACATTTCCTGTGTCTTTAGATATTTTTTTTTGTACCTGTAATTTGGCGGGGGCTTGTTTGGGTTGTCTAGCGGGCGAGAAGCAAAGATCTTCTAAACATCTCATAACTTACAAACCGTCTCAGGAAAAACAAAAAAAACAAACAAAACAAAACAAAACCAGTTCCAGCCCAAATGTGAACAGTACCAGTGTCAGGAAATCCTGGAGCAGCAAAAGCTTCATTACAGTTGGACACAGAAAGGAAGTCATATATAACCTGTGGCAGCTCTTGATGTACAGAACCATAAGTTTCCCTAGTGAGACAAGTCATTTGTTACTTACGACAAAATTCAGTAATATTGAGGACAAAGTCAGAATGAAACTCAGTGCTGTGGTCTAGTGTTGGCAAGCAGAGGCTCCCAGTGTTGGCGCAGAGTGCCACAGCGATAAGAAGTGAGGACTGCAGAGTGCCACAGGGATAAGAAGTGAGGACTTCAGTGAGGTCAGGGTTAGGGGAGGAGGGCTCCCCTTTCTGAGGACCAGGGGAGAGAGCAGAGGAAATGAGAGAGGGAGGGGGCATATGGAGGTGATGAGGGAGCGGGCTACAATTGGGATGTAAAGAATTCAAACAGCAGAAGAAGCAGGTAATTTATATTGCTAATCCCACTGTAGGGGAACAGCTCTGAGACTGGCTGAGACATGAATATCTATGCATAAACAAGGCTTCTTGTTGGTTACAGAATCCCTGTGACTTATTAGATGCCATTCTTTATATGGCAGGAATGAAGATTTGCAGATGTCTTTCTTCTGCTCATACAAAGAGCAGAGAACCAGCCTTGATTGTTCTGTGCATCCTGCACACCTCATACACTTATAATTTTAGGATTGTATAATGCTTGTGAGAAATTATATGTTTTCAGAACAAAAGAACCCAACAGGGACGCTGGATCAGACCTGACAGGATGCATTCCTCTCAGCACACTGGATGCTGACATCCTGTATCCAGCATTTCAGACTGTCCCACACAGGACTCCTATTAAGCCTGGAATTTTTCATCATTTAGAAACTGGACCACAAATGCTATTCCTGGCTTGTTTAACCATTTTCCCCAACTTTATTTGGGCCCCTACAAAGGTATTATTTGCCCCAAATCAGCTGGAAGAAACTAGAAGAGAATGACTCCCCATTTTCCCTAAGGGGGCTTGGGTAGGCTGTTTGCTCTCTTGGGCTACAAATGTTTATTTTCATAAGGAGCTGGCTATAAGTTATTATTGATCTTATTCAGAGAGAAAACGAGGTTGGACTCAGGGATGTCTCTCTTTTCCTTTATCTTCCTTTCGTAGGTATGGAGATAGGAATTGAAAAGGAAGAAGGGGGATATAGGGATAATAAAAGGATAAGTAGATTATTGAATCTAGTCCTCTACTTAAGGCCTTACTTGTTACTCACAAATAAGAACATTTTTAATTCACTGGTATAGAGCTCTGCATATTGATGCAAAATAAGTTTAATTTAAGATCTGATAATGAGATGCTGTACCCGTACAACTCAGTTATAATACAAGGTTTACTTCCAATACCTTGAAAGTGGTGCTGCAGGCTGTTTAGGGCAATTAAGTAATACAAACTCAGTGTTAGTTGACCAAATCCTGGTTGTGTCAATTACTCGTCTATTAATATCACAAGAATATACATCCTAGGCTTAACAGATAGATACTATTCTATAGATAGATAAGGTAAAATAGTTAGATAAGGTCTTCAAACGCCTCAGAGATCTACAAAATATGACATTTAAAGATATTTTTTTTATTATTTTAAAGATTCTTTGACAACAAAACAGGTTGACTCCTGGTAACACCCAGCCTACCTCGAAGATGATGAGCATCAAAGAACCTCCTTATGGAGATGGCTTCAAATGCAGCAAACCAGCTACTGGGCAGAATATCCTGCCACAAACAGAATTCTGCCTAAAATGGGCAAGCTTGGGTGCAGGCAGAGTCGATGGCCAAACTCTGCCAAGACAGGGTAAGCAAGTCCTCAATAGTTCCTGCCTCACTCATATGTCTGTCAGATAACCAGGGCCAGAAGGTTTAAGATGATGCTCCAACATTATTGTTGGAGAGTTTTGGGTAACTTTCAGGCAGCAAACTTCATTTTGGAAGCTGCTTACCTGCGTTTCCTGTTTACTCGGGTAATTAATTTTATTCCTTCTCAATCTCTGATGGGGTTGAAGACCAGATAGTTTAGTCTTACAATTAAGCTTAGTTGTTTAGGGCTTCAGATGTTTTTAGGTCTATATAGATGTTTTAAGTTAATAGAGATGAGATATGGTAGATACTGATTTTCATTAAGAATTTTAGACTAAGCAAAATAGGAAAGATGTTTTCTTCAAGGTTGACAAATACAAATAGCCAAAACACTATGGATGTAATATTTATGTAATTCAAGATTGTTTCATGGTTCTTCTTGCTGTATGTAGTTTATTTTATTTATGTGTAATAATATAAATGTATATGTAAAAATGAAATATAATAAAATTACTAAAAAATTAGAAAAAAAAGAAGTGGGGACATTTAGGAAACAAACATTCTACTCTTACAAATAGGATTTATGTGTCATAAAAAAGGCTGTGGGAAACTATTGAAAAGCATGCCTTACCAGACACTAAGCCTGCTCGTTTTGAAGGTCTCGGCCTTAGAAATAAATTTTTGCTGTTTATAAATTTTTACTCCCAGGTGTTTTGATTACTACAGTCCAAAGGATGGAGATACCAAATAACTGTTTTATGTGAAGTTCCATCCACTTTCTCATTCTCCTAGACAAACTCTTGGTAGCTCTTCCTTAATTTCTAAGCAAAATCCATCTCCCTCCATCTCCATGGTGATAACCTGTATTGCCATGCTTTTCTCTGTGCCTTGTGTTCTTGGAAACATTTTCCTGGACAATCGGTAATGAACCCTTGTAACACATTAAGTTAGGTATAAGCATGCACCTGTTTATTTATTTTGCCTGTGTGTGTGAAGGGAGATCAGGAGGGGGTGGGTGGGGAGAGGGGGGAGGAGGGAGAGAGAGAGGGAGATTGTGGGTGTGAACCTGTGATGCTTGGAGGCTGGAGGAGGCATCTGGGGCTCCTAGTGTTGCTGTTCACCTTGTTCATTTGAGGATTTGTTTTTGGCTATTCCTGGAGCTCCTGCTCTGGCTAGGCTGGCAGCCAGAAAGCCCTATTAATTCTCCTGTCTCCACCTTGTTCACTGCTGGTTGCTGTCTTATGACAAACTATGCTCAGATTTCCTGTGGTGCTGGGATCTGAACTATGGTCCTTGTGCGTATGGAGCCAACACTCTACTCTCTGGACCACCTGTCCCGCTCCCTAGAGTAATTTAGATGTTAATGTTCTGTGGATTCTTTTTAAATCAGGAGATTTAGGAATTAAACAAAAATTAAGTTCCAGTAATGAGTCCACTTACTTCAAGCTACATGTTCAAAATCTTTGTCCATTTCTTTGTGTGCCATTGGATTCTAAGGAAAGGGCAGCTTTCCCTCAAATGGAAGAAAACGTTTACTCTGCACTATGGTTTCAGAGGGGGAGTCTGTAATGTCTGGGATGGGATGATGACAAGCAACTGGAAACAGGAAGTTGAGTGATCACATCGTTAACTACAAACAGAAAAACACAGAGAGCTGAAAGTAGAGCAAGTCGATAAAATCTTAAAGCACCTCCTATAACTTCTCCAAGCAGCATAGCAAGTGAGGAGAAGTGTTTAAATGCCTGAGCCTTTGTGGGACATCTCTCGTTCAAAACCTCAGACTAATTTTTTCCATTTATCTTGGTGACTTTTCCCTCAGTGTTTCAGATTTTCTTTTCCACAGCCCTGAATGGAATTCATCTTCTGGTTTTTGTTGTCTTTTGAGTAACTGATCTTTCTTCTTCTTCTTCTCCTCCTCCTCCTCCTCCTCCCTCTCTTCTTCTTCTTCCTCCTCCTCCTTCTTCTTCCAGGAGTTTTTGAAATATTGGCATTTAATTTGTTTTGGTACCCTTGAGTTCAGTGGTATTATACAATTTTGTAGAAGTCATGTTGCTTTTTCATGTTGAATGTGTTGCAATTTATGTGTTTGTTGATTTGAAGGTCTCTTCTGGGATTTGGGGTGCGGGGGGGGGGTCTTCTTATTGAGTAGCTACTCTTGAAGGTTTCCTCAGTCCCCAAAGCCAATTAACAAGGCGGAGACAAAGTGATGTCTCAGCAACAATGTCAAACCTACAAGATACAGAAACACACCTAAGTCAATCATAACTGACTCATTTATCACCAACGAATGTGGAACTGAAGTTGTCTATGAAGTTAATAATTACATTGTGTAAGTGTGGAAGAGGCAAACAAAGGAGACAGAGGGGGGGGGAAGGAAAACAACAAGAATGATAACGGAAGAAGAAGAGCAGGGGACAATGTTTTAGAGGAGAAAAGAGCAAGAGATTAGAAAAAGTAACCAGACAAAAATAGAAAACATGGGAAACAGCAAAAGGAAAACTGAAAGTAATGAGAAGACAGCAAAAGGAACCACAATTTCCTAGTGGCTAAAATGTTTGAAAACAAGGCCCAAGGAATATAAAAAGAAAATACAAGTGTAAAGACATTAGCATTAGAAAACAATAAGATAAAATTAAAATACTATTAATTATAGAGAAGAGCATGCAAAGAAGGCAGCATGCTGTGGAGAAGGAAAGATTTTATAAAAAATAAGGAAAAAGAAAACATATTTTCCCTAAGTGGAAAGAAAAATGTCTCAACATTATTAGGTAGATGCATGAAGGAGAATTACGAAAACATAAAAATATTTTAAAATAAAATAAAAATCTTATTAAATGTGTATTATACATTAATAAGGAGGAATCATTCTTTTTAAAAAAGGAAAAGAAAAAGATACATTGTAGACTGACTTTTTTGTGTGTGAGGTGTCTTTGACACTTGACCCTGAGAGTTGTGGGCAATGAGGGAAGCTTCAGCTGAATTTGCAAACTTTTGTCTTTTTGTCATGTTGTTGAGCCTGTTTTGGACAACGTCTGACATCTGTCAGAGCTGCCTTCACTGTGGCTGTTTTCAGTTTTGTATTCTGTGAACAGGGCAGGCACTCTCACATTCCAAGACTCTTCAGAATGCATCCTTTGGGCGGTTGCTTTAGCTGGGGAACTATCTCCCAAGTATGTTAAGAATTTGGCAAGCAACCCTTGTACCTACATTGGTACAGAAGGAGGAGCTGTCTTCATACATTGAAAATCTCTTCTGCATTAATCATCAACATCCTGGGAACTTCAGAGTCTTCACACTTGCACAGCCACTAATGGAAGGCAGTGGCTCCAGAATTTTATCTGTCTACTGTCCTCCCAGGGCCATCTAACTTCAGATATCAAATTCTTGGTGGATGAGATCTGTTCCTGGCCATGGAGGGAGGTCCTAAGACAGCTCCCTGCTCCCCGAACCCTTTGGTTTGTCAGCGTCTTGCTCTCCTTTTCTTTTCTCTGGGTCTTCCCTCTTCTAGGGCTACGGCGGATCAAAGTGAATCCCAACCTGTGGATGTTCACTGATCTTGGGTCCCTAGGGTTGCTCAGTTTTAAACAATTCTCTCTCATGGTAGCTCTGCCCTCCATGTCATGACAGGATTTCTCTCCAACACTGACCCATCTTCCAGAAGAATCACTGTCTTATCAAAACCTTCAACTGGATTTGAGGCCTGTAAGGCCTGCCAGCTTGTCCTGAGTGTAGGACTGCTTCCTCTTTGGTCAGGGTTACTTTTTGGAAGTGGCTTGTATGTCTATTCCCTCGACCAGGGAACCAGGTAGCTGGGGCTGTGTTTAGCTTACCTCTGCATAGCATGCATCTTTTACTGTGTGTATGCTCTTTTCTGGTGTCTTTTCATTTCCTTCGTGGATTGCCAAAGCCATTACTCTAGGTCTGCCTTTGAGATATAGTAATGTTTGCTATTCTGACTCTCTCATTTACCAGCATACAAAGAGGCAGCCAGTGGTCTTCTACCTTACCCACGAGTTCCACATAACCATCTCGGCACATTTTGTCAAAAATTGTGGCAAAGTCACTAATCCCTTTCCATAAATATAAGAAATTACTTAAAAAAAAAAAACAGAATTAAATCACTTTATTTCTCTTGTAAAAGCCTCTATGTGGTAGGCACAGCTGGAGCCTGGGTCTTCTGAAAAGACACTCTGGTGTGGGTTTTCACAAGATGATCAGTCAATTCCTGATAAGGAGACTTGGTGAATACAGTTTCTTTCCAGAGATTGGGTGTCAGGTAGCTGTAGGTCTTGGAGATGGCATCAAAAGTGGCCTTGGCAAAGTTGCCCAGGGTGGAAGTACAGCGCCTGGCTGATGTGTAGCAGTCATCAATACCGGCCATCATTAGTAGCTTCTTGTGCACAGGAGCAGAGACAATGCCAGTGCCTCTGGGGACAGGGATCAGACACACCAAAACAGAGACACAGTAGCCTGTCGCTTTGCATGGAACAGTGTGCGGCTTGCCAGTCTTGTTCCCCCGGTAGCCTCTCTGCACAGGGACAATGGAAAGGTTGGCCAGGATGTATGGCCCCTCGGATAGCAGTGGCTACCTCCTTGGAGCACTTAACATCAAGACCAACGTGACCATTGTAGTCTCCAATAGTGACAAAAGCCTTGAACCTGGTCTGTTGGCCAGCTTGTGTCTGCTTCTGCACTGGCATGATCTTGAGAACCTCATCCTTTAGGGATGCGCCCAGGAAAAAGTCAATAGTCTCAGACTCCTTAATGGGCAGGGAGAACAGATAAATCTCCTCCAAGGACTTGATCTTCATATCCTTAACCAGGCGGCCCAGCTTGGTGATGGGGATCCATTCCTTGTCTTTGGCTTTACCTCTACGAGCCCCGGGGCCTTGACCACGGCCCCTAAAACCGCTGCTGAAATCCTCCACAGAAGCTGCTGCACCCTCCTAATCCTGGGTACCCAGGGTCCTTTGGACCCTCCTGCTGCACCGGCGTCATCTGCCATTTGGTGTTTTCCCGAGGAAAAAGAAGCAAGAAACTATTCTCTAAACATCACAGGAGACCTAAACCAACACACTCATCTTCCCTCACGATTCTTATAACCTTCTAGCAACATTTAATAAGCATATTCTTATGGACATGATGCAGGATATGTGGTGGTGCTAGTGGTGTGTGTGTGTATGTGTGTGTGTGTGTGTGTGTGTGTGTGTGTGCGCGCACGCGCGCGCGCCTGTGTGTACGCATTTGTGTGGGTATGTGTGTGTATGTGTCATGTAGAGGGGACTGAAGGCACAGTGAGGTTTAGAACAGAAGGTAATTGGGATGGTTTACTGCCTCTTACCTTGACAGGATATGGAACATGGGAGGAGCCTCTTGGTAAGCATGTGAGGGATTGTTTTGATCAGGCTAATTGGGATAGGAGGGCCTGTATGTGGGCAGCAGCATCTCATGGGCTGGAGTCTGGACTTTAATTGCTTCTCTGTTGCTGTGAGATGATACACCATTGCCAAAAACAACTTGGGGGAGGAAAGGGTTTATTTAATCTTACAAGCTATTGTCCATTAAAGAGGGGAGTCTAGAAAACAATATTGTGTTCATATACACAAGGATGACCATTTGGCTCGGTTTATAGAACCGTAGCATTATTCTTAACTCTCAGTGCATGCCACGCCACCATCTGTCATGCCGAACCAAACCCAAAGTTCCCAAGAATAGTAATCTAGGCTAGGCTGTGTTTGTTGGACTTGTAGCTGGGGTGTTCTGGCCCAGGGAAATGAGATCTAACCAATTCTGTCTAAAAAAAAGAAGAAGAAGAAAAGAAAAGGACTCAAATGCTGGATTTGAAAACAACCTTTCTTAGTTACAGAGCCCTAAGTCCTCATGTTAAAAGAGGTTACAGTTGCCTCAGAAGAAGTATAAACGTTTCTCTGTCAAACAAAATGCTACCCTTTTCAGTAATTAGACAGGGCCACAGTTACAGGTCAGGGCAAGTGGGAAGAAAGGAAGGAGGACATTGACACATCTGAACATTGACATATCTGTGTGAGTGTTCTTATGACCAACTAGCAATTATGCTATTATTGCACTGCTGGGGTGCAAGTCTGAGGCTACAAAGCAAGACTTGGTCTCAAAAGAATGAAAAGGAAGGAAACAGACATAAGTGTACACACACACACACAGAACACTTAATGTGGAACTATATGTTTTCCTTTCTTGAAAGGTTATTGTTTTAAATGAATGCAATACAAAAGGCCTTTAGCCAGTTTTGGCACATATATCACCTGAAGCTTAGCTTGTATCTACAGCCATGACAGTTTGAGAACAAATTTTGTAAGGTTTTTATTCATAGACTTCCCTTTTGGGTACAACCCTCTGCTTTTTGGTTTCCCCAGGGAAGCTGTAGAATTGGGTTCTCCTCTCTTCTCTCATTCATTTCTCTCTTTATGTCCTTGTTTCTTTGTAAACTCCTTCTCCCTGTCGCCTGTTTAGTGTGCAGTGGAATTTTAGAATTCCCAGCTTATTTTTGGGATTCATGGCATTTCAGTGGTGTTCACCTTTGCTTTTGGCGGATAACCTGTGGCATGAAATTCCAATATTCTATGTTCAAGATTAACCTCAAAGGTAATACACACACATACACACACACACACAAAGAGAGAGAGAGAGAGAGAGAGAGAGAGAGAGAGAGAGAGAGAGAGAGAGAGAGAGAGAGAGAGAATACAAATTTTGGTCTTCTAGTTCTCAAGAGAATAAGAAGCTGTGACTGTCCATAGCTACTTCTTGTTTGCTTGTTTGGTGTTCTCATCTGTCTTGGGGTGGGGTAAAACTTTCCCTCCCTTCCTAGTTTATTAGAAGAACAAGGAGAGTTTACTGTAATTGGAGACAGCGTGAAGCATATGGAACCACTGAAAAAGCACAGACACTGGAGGAGAAGGAACAGGTGGTGTTTTGATGCTGTCATGAGGCAGTCACCATAGACACTCATAAATCATTTAATCATTGTTGTTGGACCCAGCAGTATCTCAGTGCTAGCCTTCACTTATTCTACCTCCAAGTGTGCATATTAACAACTAGAGGATATCTGCAGACACATGGAGTCCGACTGACGTTGCTAAAGTGTACAAGGGACAGAGCTTGGGCTACTCTAATGGCGTCGGTTACCAAATAGGAAAAAAGTAACAATAGGTGAATCATTTACCAAATCAGAGAGCATCGATCACCTTAGATCTTGCCCCTGAGGGCTGCACACATGGATGTGTGAAAACAGAAACCAAAGTAGCTACAGCGAGACTTAGGTTGGGGGAATTGGCTGAGGTTAGATCCATTGCTCCACAGAACTGACAGAAGCTTTCTCCTGTCTCATGCTCTAAGAGTTGTACATATAAAATTTGTAGAAGGATACGGAATTAAACAGTTTGTATAACAGAATCAAGCAGCTTCCCAGTCTGTGTACACAGAGAAACCTTAAGTTCAGCACAGTCCTCTCTCTGTTTGGGAGCCATTTTGTCTCCAGTAGTAATGTTCCTGTCAATCATTCGAGGCTTGTCTTTGAACATTGACTCTGACTCTATGGTAGGAGCTGAGCAGCTGTATGTCTGATGGTTTTGTACTTGGGTGACATCTATGCTGCTGGCTAGAGGATCCCACACTAGCAAGTCTCTAGTATTAGAAAATCTACCACCGAGGAAGCTGCCTTGGAGTAGGTCACAAATGAAGTCTAAAGGAGACTCAGTCCTTAGGAGACAAGAATATTAGAGAAACTCACTAAGGGAAACAAGAAGAATCCTTTTTTTTTTCTTTTTTTGAAAGAGATGACTGCTGTTTCTTAATCTGTAATAAACTTAATCTATAAGAATTTAGGAAAAAAAAAAAAAAAAGAACTTAGAGTGTGAATGCTGCCAGAAAGATTTGTAGTCTGGGAACAAAATTTTAGCCCTTTGTCTTTGGTATGGCCCTTAGGGGACATTTGTCTTTGGTATGGCCCTTAGGGGACACTTCTTTATTCCTTTTCTGGCATAGAAACTTAACCAATAAGGACCATGACACCTTACTGCCCCCCTGAAGACTATAAGGGTCCTCCCAGGAGTATAATGACGCCATCAATTTAGTTCCCAAGACAGCTACAGGGAAAGCGTTGATGGCTTAATATCACAGGGACAGAAACGGACTCAGCATCTGCGAAGTTAATTGGTCTCAGCCTTTAGTATGTGAGAGTCACCTGGAGACTGGTTATAACTGCTGATTACCCCAGAGCACCCCCTCAGGGAATTAGGTTCAGCAGGTCGCAATGATGTCCAGGAACCTGTGTTTTAGTTACCTGTCCCTGTCACCTGGGGCTAATGGTGCTGGTGGTGCAAGGGTAACAGTTACTAAGAACATCTGGGATTCAGGTACAACCTCCAAGGCCAGTTCCTACTCAGCACACGAAGTGGCTGGCTTCTGGGGTATGTTGTTGAGCCGTGAGTCAGCGTGTTCCAGTCTCACAGCTGTTTCTGCCCCGGGGCTGGAACATGCACCTGGGCAGTTTACGCCATTCCATTGCCAAAGAGATTTTAATGCCAACGAAACACATTTGTTCCAGAAACAAATGGATTAGAAGCGGCTGGCTCCCAGCTGGGCCACTAGTGCTGAGCTTGCCGAAGTGTCAGCTGTTGTTTTCCTAACTCCATTTTCCTCTATTGTCACAGAGAGGATTCCAGCTTACTGTTTTCTGCAGCTCTAGGCATCACGTGCTAAGAGAACATTTCACCGTGTGTACTGAACCACGTTGTATTAGGTTGAAAATAAAAAAATAGGGTTTTTGAACCCTACTGCAGCAGTGGAACCATAGGGGAAAGGTAGGAAGGGGGAGGGGAAAGTTACTCACAGAGCCTACACACCCTCCTCCTTCTCCTGTCCCTCACAGTGATAATCAGTAACTCTCAAACATATTTCATGTTTCACTATTCTAAGTGTAGTAAAAATTCATTATAATTTAGGAAAAATAAGCACACACATTTCACTTGCTTATAATTTTCCCCAGTTAGAAATAACCACTTTAGAGTTAGAGTTAGAATCTTTTTTTTTTCTTTTTTGGGGGGTGGGGTGGGGTGGGGGGCTGAGAAGAGCCTCATTGGTTGAAAGCATTTGCTTCTCTCACAAAAGACTTAGGTTCAGTTTTCACTACCCATGTCTGGTGGCTCACAGCTGGCTGTGACCCAGTCCCAAGAGATCCTATACTGATTTCTGGCCTTCACAGACATTGCATGGACATGATACACATACATGCAGGTGAAACACCCATACACATGAAGAAAAAAAAAACCCCAACAACTTCAGCTGTTTTCTTTGGAGTTCTGTTACATCACTTGTCAGGTCACAGGATAAAGCCAGATGTTCTTCCTTTGCTCCTTCCTCTTCTTGCCCTCCTCCTGCTCCTCTGTCGTCTCTGTGTACGTGTGTGTCTTAACTGGGGATTGAACTCAGGGCCTCACACACGATGGGCACGTGCTCTCTCACTGAGCTACATATCCAGTGTTTATTGTTGTTGTTATTGTTTATTATTATTGAAAAAAAAATCCACTAAGTTGTTCAGGAAGGACTTGAATTTATGACCTGCTTTTCCAGCCTCCGAAGTGACTAGGATTGCAGACCTGAGCTTCCTGGCCCAGACAGCAGCTTCTTTTCATACAAATATTCAAAAAGTATAGGGGCCCTATCTTTCTGTTCAAGTGTTTCATTGGCGTTCAAGAGAGCAGAGAAAACAAATCCAAAGCATCAGCTATCTGATTTCACCCTAGTATCCAGAATACTTGAATATTACTCTTCTGAGTTCCACAGATTTCATCCTATGGGAAGAAAAATGCTAATAGATGCAGTTTTCTATCACCTGGAAACCCTAAGTGAAAAATGGGGTTTTTGTTTGAAAGAGAAATTCCTTCCACAGTGGGTAATGCAGGAACCAGGTCTAACTGCCTAAGGAACTACCCTGTATTCTTATAAACAGTTTGGATACCTAGTGGTTAAGCCTGTAAAGCTATCAACTGCATTTCTCTATGGTGGATCAGGTCTTAGAAATATTTTTCTTCTCCTGGCAATGTATCAACTACATTCAGTGGAAAAGATAAAAATGTATGATTAATTTTTCTGATTTAGTGATTTCTCTGAGAGGTAAGCACATGTAGAATTGGTTTGGATATATATACATAGTCTTTTTATTGACAGTGATTAGACTCCCTGTATTTGTCCAATATATCTAGCTATTATCTATCTATCTATCTATCTATCTATCTATCTATCTATCTATCTATGTATCTATCTATAAATGGGGAAGAGGAAGGAAGGAGAAGATTGGGGATGGCTCAAAAAGTCGTTTTTAAGTACACAAAATTGTTTCACTTATGCTCCATATAAGGGGAGAGACTGAAATGCAGGCATATAGGAAGGTCAGAAGATCAGAAACACTATTTTAGACAGCTAGTTTTGAGTGGTGGCACATACCTGTAATCCCAGCACTCAGGGAGGGAGAAGCAGGTGGATTTTTGTGAGTTCGAGGCCAGCCTGGTCTACAAAGTGAGTCTAGGATAGCCAGGACTACACAGAGAAACCCTGTCTCAAAAAACTAAACCAAATGAACAAAAGCAAGCAAGAAAGAAATGAAGGAAGAAAGCTAGTTTTGATTGTGGTGTGCTTGGCACCTTTTTACTACTGTGAAAATATTCAACAAAATGTAAGAAAGGTAGAAGTCATAACCATAACGAAAGTGTGTTAAGGTCTGCTCAGTGTCACAGTGAACAAGTGAATCCTGGAAGCTGCCGCAGCCAAGCTTGCTGAAGAATTCTCAGAACATGCCAAAGCCCTGAAATGCAAAGGACTGGAGTGAGCTTGAGGGATCTGAATTGTTAACATTCATGCATGGGGACAAGAGTACATAGGATACAAAGACCACACTGAAGTAACATGGTGTTACAGGTCATGCTCACAGGCTGTGAGGATTAGGAGAGAGGAAGGCACAGCAAGTTGGGTTTGGAACTCTTAGGATATGTGGGATTCCAACTTTAGAGAAGTGTTTGTATGAGACAGATGCCCTGCCTGCTGAGTTGAGAAGGAGCCAAGAAGTGGTGATTATAGTAACCTATGAGACTGTATTTTTCCTTGAGGGAGCCAAATAAGAATAGTGGTAGAATAATTTGGCTAGTACACGTTATGATATTTTAAACGGAAGAATTACAGACTTAGGGATAATTGTCAAAGTAGGCAGCCAATTGTTTGAGATGACAAAAATATTACAAATAACTTTGAGGATTAGTCTAGCCCATCAAAAATTATTTAAGTAGTAAGAAAACTAAAGTAATTACTAACATCATTAATGCAAACACTAGGACCTTAGATATGAGAATCTTTGTGGAAAACATGACATAGGCAAAGATTGTATTTAATACCCATTTTCTTCTGTTTCTCAAATTGTTTCCTATTTCTCAAAATCTTAGGATGAATTATTTCTATCCCTCAAATCTTCCATTTTTCTATTAATATCTCCACGTCTCCTTTTCTCCTGACTTTCCCCCTGGAAGCCTCCACCCGACTCCCCAGCTGAAGCTCACTGGGACTGGCAACAGCAGAGGGTCTGGGCAAACAGGTATCCAGCAGTACAAGGGACACTTTGCCTACTTGTCTTCAGAAACAAGGAGTCATCGCCCAGTTTTCCAATGAAGCCTTCAGCAGTGACCTAAGCAATGGGAAATGGGAAATGGGAAAAGTGAGGCTAGAATGGGCTGGGTGAAAGGAACTAATGCCACTCACTAGTCAGATGGGAATCTGTTCCCAAGATAGATAGATGCACTATGTAGTTTCCACACTGAGCCTGAGAGAGCAAGAGGAAGAACAAGACTGAAAGTGCTGTGAGAGAAAGGAGAGAGAATAAAGAGGAGAGGGAGGGAGGGAGCAGGGGAGAGAAAGGGAGAGCAGGAGAGAGGGAGTGGGAAAGGAAGATGTAGCTGTAGAGGGAGAGAGATAGTGTTTTTTTCCCTCAGCAATTCCTCCCATCTCCTCCTGTTACTCCTCCTCTTCTCACCCTTCCCTCCTCCTTTGACAGGATTTCTCTATCTAATTCAGGCTGGCCTCAAACTCCTGCCTCAGTCTCCCATGCTGGATTAAAGGTGTGCACCAGCACACTCTGATCCCTGTCTTCCTTTAAATGGACTTTCTTAGGTGTTTTCTCATAGTGCTGAAAAGGGGCTGCCATGCAGAGGGCCTCTCTTCTTGTCCTTCTCGCTGTCCCCCCATGTGCACCACCGGGAAGAGGACAATCTAGGCGTCGCTCCCTGCTTCTTCCTCAGCCTACCTTTTCATCTTGTTTCTCACTTTTCAGTCACTTTACACAGTTGGCCCTTTGGTTTACAAGTGCAAGAAAAGGCCTATTAGGCTTTTGCCTTCCGTTATCACTGTTGGGACACAGAGTGACGCATCGGCTGTAATAGCCCCTGGTTTTTTTTTTTTTTTTTTTTTTTAAGAACGATGATAATTTAGGCAATGCTAATTTTTCCTTTGCAAGGCAATGTGAGTTGTAGGAAGCTTCTTGGTGAGGGCTGGGAGCACTTCTCCACATCTCTGATTTCTAAGGAGAAAGAGAAAGCATGGAGCTGGGTGGGTGGGGAGGGGCAAGGGGTCTGAGAGAAGTTGGGGGGGGGAACCTGGATTAGATCATATTGTATAAATCATTTTCAATAAAAATAATATGGACAGTTATTTTACCTTAAGCTAGCCCACACCACTGAGCAACAGTTGAGGGTGGTTTTCTACACAATCCTAACACTAAGACTACTAACCTTACTGAGCAAGAGGGGAAAACTAATTTTATTCACTCAAAGGTTCTTACTTTTTTAGGGAAGGAAAAGTAATTTTAATAACCAATTGAAAATTAAATACTGATAGTTTTCAAAATATGCTTTAAAAAGATTGATAGTTTCTTCATATAAATTAAAATAGGACTTTTTAAAATTTCATCAGGGTAGGACATATCTTGTTTATTTTCCAAAAATTGATTATGTTTTGTTTTAAGGCATGTATTTCTTCAAAATACAGGAGATAAAGAACATTCAATTTTTCATTGTTGTTGTTGTTTGTTTTTTGAGACAGGGTCTCTCTGTGTAGCCTTGGCTGTCCTGGACTCACTCTGTAGACCAGGCTGGCCTCGAACTCACAGAGATCTGCCTGCCTGTGCTTCCCTGACTACCGGGATTAAAGATGTGCACCAGCATGCCTGGCGAACATTCCAATTTTATGAGACTGTTGAGAAGACATAGGAAACTATATTCAGTGTGCTGCTGAAGCACGCTTAAGCTCCTTGTTTGGTGTTACCTTGAAACAGAGGAGAGGTTGCAGTGAAGTTGGGGTGCCGAGAACAGGTTGTCCCAGCCCACCCTCATGGCCATCCTACTCAGCTGGCCTCCTACAGGAGGCTGTTTATGAACTGCTTCCCTCTTCTAACACTATGGCTGAACAACCTGTCCTCCTTCAGTGTACTCTAGAAACAGCTCTAACTTAGATGACTGCAGAGATAGGCATAGGATTTCAGAAGAGAGTATTGTTGCTGTGGTTTGAAGCAGTATCATTTCATAATGCAGTAAAGCTTAAGAACAGCCAACAAGGTCCCCTTCTGTCTGTATGCAACAAATCGATAGCCAACATATCATGCTAAGTGGAGATAAACTCGAAACATTCTTACTCAGTTATAGCAATATGACAAGGGAAGGAAACAAAAAGGATAAAGTAGGAAAAGGAGTATTCTTATTAACAGATGATAATAAATCTATATAAAAGATTATAGACTCCACCACCACCACCAACAACAACAACAAACCCAAGCTAAAACAAGATGAAGAACTTAGCCTGCTGCTCAAGGCAAAAACAAAAACACAAAACAAAACCCCAAACCAAATAGAATTAAAGGAAAGAACAACATATATTAAGTGGACTACAAATTATAAAATCTCACTACTCATATAATGAATAAATACGTGAAAGGACTCACAATGAATATGGGCGTCGCCCTCAGCCAGACAGAGCAGCTTAACAAGAGACCTTTCTTCTCCCAGGCAGGAAGGGAGATCCCTGCGGTGTCTATGAGTGGGGTGCCCTGTTTGATGGTACCCTCTTCTTTTCCAGATAAAACTACAGTATTTATATAGTAACCTTTGCTATGTTCACAAGAACAAAACACAAATATCTCATGAAAGTGACGTGTGGAACTGAAAAGAATAAATTTTTAACAAACCCGCAAGGTTAAGTGTATTATCAAAAAAACCAAAAAAACCAAAAAATGATTAAGTCTAAACTAACGTTAATATTAAGTGGATTGCTGTTTTTAATTTTTTCTAAAATGCATATATTGGTCTTTTTTTTTTTTAAATTAAAGTTTCTGAAATCTAAACCACAAAGTTAGGAATGGGAATCTTCTACAAAGAAATGATTTTTATTTGTCTTAAAGTTATAAAATAATGTGTACCTTCAATGAAATGCCAATTACTGAACAGGAACAGTTTTGCTCTTCATGTGGTAAAGATCCTTCTTCAAATTGTAGAAGCTTTTCAAGAACCATGTTACTCTCCTGACAGTTCAGTAGTCTCCATAATGTGTGCCAAGCCTGACACATTTGACAGTGAAGATCATGTAACTTGCTCCTTTTTACACCTAACGATAATAAATGATTTGCAGTACTCCAGATGTCAGATCGAGCCTTGGTGTGTTTGGGGTATCTGTATTGACTGACTATGGTGTGTTGAGTGTGATATGGCACCTGCTGACTGCAGATAACAGAATTTTAAGGTGTGTGTGTGTGTGTGAGACACAGGAATTGGCAGTGTGGGGCAGCGGCAACTGTATCTTAAAAACAAGACTTTCATTGGAATTAGAAGAACACTATACCAGGGATTGTCCCCAAAAAAGTTAATTAATTTGTAGATGGACATTTATTGAAAGATGATAGCAGTGATAATGGCAAAGCTTAGAACATGGGTGATTCTGATAGGAAAGAAAATAATTTTGTCTCAAACATTAATGATTTTGTTTATTGTTATTGTTCTAATCAAATGAAAGCCACCTTTATTTTCACTTTTCTTTACAATTATTAAATTGTAAAAACTGAAATTAAAAAGAAAGAAAGCCTACATGAAAGGGTAAAGACCAGAAATACAAGGGAAAATTCAATAAAACCCAAAAATTCCTTATGTACAAAATTCCTATTATAAGTCTGGTTTAGTGGTAGTCACATTTGTAGCTACAGTATCTGCCTTCTGTATTAGTTTGATTTTCTGTTGCTGTGACACCATGACTGAGGCACCTTATGGGAGGAAGGATTTGTTTGGCCTGTGGTTCCAGAAGAATAAGAGGTGATCTTCCCACCACTCAATGCCACTTAGTCCCCTCTGGGCTGGTGCACTCTGAGCTGAATCCTACTTTGTAACATAAGTGTAGTTCACTTTACTAGATCTGCCAAACTGCTGAGTACAAAGAACACACAACTGTACCAAAACCCTCAGTCTCATTTGGTCAGTTTCTCTGTCACTCTTACTTGGATTCCATGTTTGAAATATTTAAAAGAAAACCTCTGATAGTTACGGAGCCAAATAACGGAACATTTTAGAAATGGCAGCAAGAGTAAAAAGCTTTCAAGTTAAAAGTCTGCACTTGGAACAACACCTCTGGCCTACAAGACCTTGCTGGTAAGCAATGGGTTAATTTGAGTAAGGCTGTGACTAACTCATTCCAAGTTACAAGGAAAAGAGGCCTTTAAAGCTTATTTGTCTTTTCCTTTTTGGGTGCTGAGTTATGCCTCTAGCCCTATCTTTCCTTTCAGTGTCTTCCATTATAACATCCCTCTATGTAAGCTGTATTCAAGCAAGTACCTTAAACCAAGTGTTTAGTGCTTTAAACGCAATTCAACAATTCATTAAATTAAAACCACTTTATCTTAGAAGGCCTTCAGGGGCCATAAACTGCTCCTGTTTTACACATTTAGAGAAATCCTAAATAAAGTCCTGGCTAGGGCAGACCTGGTAACTTTCTCAAACCTTACTTTAAAAATTGAATTTGAGAAAAGGATATACCTTAAATGATGCCAGAACTATCCAGGTAAACATCTATAGCAATGCCAGTGTCAAGCGATTTGACTGTGTGGACATTTTCCTATGCGTCTTCACTAGAGGGAAACTTCCATGAGGTTGGTATACTTTCTTCTATATCATCTGCCCCTACCACCTCCACCAAGTACTTTTTAAATCAAGATAATCTGCATTGCTTGCTCCAAAGATAAATTAATTTCCTTAGATGCTACATTATACGTTTGTTCAGTATTTCCCGGAAACTAGTACTTTGATACCACGGCTTCTCAATTGCTCTCCATACCTTAAATACACATGTGGCACCAAATGAGAACATGAAAAACCTTGCTTCAGTTTTGCTTTTGCTTATGATAGAAGTATTTTTTTTAAAATATGAATTCCTTGAAATGGATTTAGGCCACGAATTAGGCGTCATATTGACCAGTCTCCATAACGAAAGGAACATGTCAGTACCCTGGGATTTGAAATGATGTCTTTGCTTTCATTTCATTTCACTCAGGCTAGAGAGAAACATTTACAGTTCATTCATTCAATCAATTTCGGCTCAAGACAGTGAACACAGCACAGCATTCAAGTACGACTAAGCAAATGCGGCCCTGCAAGGATACGGATTCCTGCCAGTCAGCCTGCAGAGGAGAACTATCTTAATGAACTTGCAGTATATTTGACCAAAAAACCCTTTTGAAATGTTCTTTACTTTAGGGTCTGTAGCCTCTATCCAGAGGTCCTGCAGATCATGTGTGTGTCCATGAGATGTCATCATCTTTTCATAGATGCAGGGGTGGTAAAGAACCTTCCCTCCCCCAGAAAAGAATGCATGGTCCTGTGGCACCATGCCCATTTTATTGGCACAGAGGCCCATGAACACATCATCTATGTACAGACTAGAATTTAGCGTCTGCGATACCTCATAGACTCTGGCAGCCACATCGCTGGAGACGACATAGGCAGCACCAGCTGTATAGTCAGGGTAAGCCGGCCACTGGTACATCTCATAGGGAACATAGTATTTGCTGCTTTTATCCCTAACAGGAGGGGCACCACGATGAACGTGGCCAATCCAAAAGTCTCGGACACCGATCTGCTCTAGTCCTTGAAGGTATTCAATGAGGTTTGGCATATGGATGAATACATCATCGTCAGCAGTCATCAGGAATTTGGCATGTGGACAAAAGGTGTTTGTCCAGCTGAACTGAAGAAGTAATTTCAGAGTGAGGTTATAGAAAGAATCAACAAAGTCTTGCTGAATTATATCCTTGAACACGCGATCTTCCCAAATCAGATTTTCTTGCAGTTCTCCCTTCAGTGGAGCAGGAGTTCCTAAAGCAAACAGAGTTTTGATGTTGGCATTCAATTGAGAATGGGCATACTTCTCATTGCCCCACGTTTTCCTGATTGCAGACCGCCGGTCATAGTTCTCAGGGGCGGTCTTTATAAACAGTAGGAGGAGGACATCTTGAGCCTGACACTTCTCTCTGTGGTTGATCAAGTATGGGTAGTGAGCCTGCTCGGAGCTGTGCTTGAGGGACAGGGAGTCGTTGACAAAGTCGTAGATATTTACGAGGTATCTGTAGGAGAAGGACTTCATGTAGTTCATGATGTGATTATTGATTGGGCCCCAGAAAACCATGAAGCTCAATATAAAACAAGTGGCAAACAGCTGAAAAAACTGCCATCTTTTGACTCTTCTGCCACTGCCAAACATTCTCATGGTCTCAGGTCTGTTGTAGATGGCCGCTTGCCTCTTCAAGACTAGAAAACTTTGTACTTGTAGAACGGATGTGTTTCTTAATGCATATTGGTCATAAAATATGGTAAAAGGTCTCATTCCACACAACGTTCTCTTCTGGCAACATGTTCTCTGGGATTGCAAAGGAATGGAACACTATAGAGTGAGCACACTGGCGCACTGAAATCCGTCCACCCCGGCATTCTTCATTAAGTTCTGTGTACGGTCTCACACAGCTGCTCCGGATGGTTCTGTCTGTGGATATGCACTGTAACCCTATCAAAAGAACGAGATATGAATGGCTCTCTGAGTTACCACCAAGGAAGTCCTGTCTCTTAAACCAAATGTGACCTGGTTGATACTCACATAAGTATTAGTGGCATTAGCACTTAAGAGGTATTAAAGTTTCACCAGCCAGGGATCAGGACAGATACTAGGACTCACATGCAGACTCCAGGCAAAGAGGTGCGAGTTGTATGGAGGAATTGAAGGATAGAAGGCCAGAGTGGGTGGCTATTGTCAGGAGACTCTAAGGGCTGGCAGATCTGGACCCAGGGGTCCTGCACAGACTGATGCACCAACCAAGGACATTGCAGGTAAAGGTCTTAGACCACCTGTTCAGATGTAGCCAATTGACAGCTCCCTCTCCACATGGGGATGGGTGGGATGGGGCGGAGAGCAGGGGACTGCCTCTGACATGAACTCTGTTGCCAGTAATTTCATCACTGCCCCTTGGCAGGAAGGCCCTGTGGGCACACAGCGAAAGGGGATGCAGGCTATCCAGGTAAGACCTGATAGGCTGTGGTCAGACTATGGGGTGAGCGGTCCCCACCTGTCAGAGGTCTAGGGGAGGAAACAGAGCAGAAAAGGGAGGGAGGGAGGATGGGAACAGGAAGATAAGAGTGAAGGGAATACAATCGGGATGCAACCTGAATAAATCATGATAAAAAATTTAAAAAGAAGAAAAAAGAAACCAAATGTAATACACAAACAATCAACAAAACACTGTCCCATACTAGGTACAAATAAGAGTTAAGTTTTCTTTTTAAAAAAATCAAGGCTCATAGTCAAAGAGTCAAGATTTGCTTTTCTGAAGCAATTTCCAAACTATCCAACTACTTTGTGACTTACAAATATGTACAGGCTGTATTATTTGAAAAATCAACAGGCATTTCATATTTAACAGGTTCTAAACTGGGCAGGTAGAATTTCAAGGCTAGTGTTGTCATCAGGGACGTGAACACTAAAGGACTTCCAAGCACTCACTGCTTGTTTTTCCTCAAACCCCTAGAAACTAGGGAATGTACGAGTCAACTTAGTTTTCCTCAGAACCAATGTGACTCTGCACAGACTACGTAAAAAGCGGAGGCTAGATAAGGGTCTTCTAATGTGAACATCTTGTTTGATCTTCCTCCTTGACACCTGGCTTCATTTGTGCCTAAACCTGCGTTCTCCATCTACACCAGAAACTCCAGAGCCCGCCTTTGCCTTCAGCCCCATCTCCAGTTGTTTAATCTCATGAGACACTTCATCTCAAAGGCTTTTCACCCTCCAGATCATCATCACTCCTCATCCAGACTAGGGCTCAGATTGAAGCCATTTTAGTCTGAGTGAGCTTTCCAAACCTTTGATATAACCAAAGCCGCTATCAGCTAGTGAAAAGACAGAGGCCAGGTTATGAGTTAGCATTCATTTAAGATTCTTCTGAGCCTACTTTCCAGGTATTCTACCACACCTTCGGACACTATAAGTTACTGACTGCTTTATGAGTCCTGCCTGCTGTCTGTGTCAGTAGTCTGGTGGAGCCGAATGCCCCAATCCTCTCATAGCATGGTGTGCACATGTTCCAAGTTCTACAGGCATCCTTCAGCTAGATAGATGCTGAACTATAGTTTCCTCACTCTGTCCAAGATGTTCCTCATTTGTACCTCGAAATGTATTTGCTCTCAGGGAGGGGCAGCACATAGGTCTCCTAGACATTGGTTAGGATTAGGAGGGAGAAAGCAGAGCGAGCAGGGTGTGGTGGGGCATGCCTTTAATCCCAGCACTCAGGAAGGCAGGGGCAGGTAGACTGCTGTGAGTTCGAGGCCAGCCTGGTCTACAAAGTGAGTCCAGGGTAGCCAAGGCTACATAGAGAAACCCTGTCTTGAGAAAGCCAAACCAAGAGAGAGAGAGAGAGAGAGAGAGAGAGAGAGAGAGAGAGAGAGAGAGAGAGAGACAGAGAGACAGAGACAGAGACAGAGACAGAGAGACAGAGACAGAGAGACAGACAGAGAGAGACGGGGTTGGGGGGAGATTGCAAGACCACACCAATAAGCCCCAGAGGAGAAACGTACACCCTGCTTTGTGCCCAGAGACTTGTAATCATGCACCTCATCCTTGGCATTGATATAAAAACAACTGTGTACACTGAGGACCCTGCAGAAGGAGCCTAACTCCAGTTGGGACACTGCCTTTCAGACCTCTGTGCTTCCAGATCCTGCTCTATTTCCCATTCCCCACAGTTACTCCTAGTCAGGGCAGTAACTACCAGGGCTAGTCAGGAAGAATGCCCACAAAGGACACTAAAGTCCCATTCAGACCTTGTCCTCAGCTAATCAACATGCAAAGCACTTTATCTCCTAGGATATGGATGTTAAGATGCAAAAACTGCTTAGGAAGCCGCAACCAGCAAAAGAAAACAAACAAACAAACAAACAGCAGAGTATATGGAAAGCAGTAGGAGTGAATCTAATATGCACTCAAAGGTGCAATGGTAATGTATGAGAGGCCTTGGTTATAGAAAGACCAAATGCCCTCCTCTACATGATGGACCAGCTTGACAACGATTTCCCTCCCCTCCGTATACTTATCACATCTGGATTTAATGCTTTGAAAGGATGTGAGAGAAACAACAGGAAACACTAGTTTCTGATGCTGGGTTCTGCTTAAATTTGCAAAGTAACTTTCATTCATGGCCAACATCTTTGTTTCTACAGTGATTGTTCAGGTAAGGGATGCCTGAGAAGGACAAAAGCAAGGGTGTTTCTGCCTCTTCACATCATAAAGGAGACTCAAATTGAGGTAACATAATTCTTGATGGAGGAATTTGTGAAAGCAGTATGGGCATTAGGAAGTCTAGGAATACTTTCTCTCAGTTGGAACAAATCTACAGTCTCTACTCCAACAGACGACCTAGGAAGTGAACAAAGGCTGGTAAATGCGATGACTGGTATTGACTGTCAACTCCTCAGGATCTAGAATTATGTAGGAGACAAACCTTCAGGCCTGTCAGATGGACTGCTTCACTGAATAAAAAAGGAGGGCCAAGCAGAAATTCAGCACTCGCCTTTGTCTGCTGCCTGACAGTGGATGCTCTTTCACGCCCTGCCTCATCCATTGCTGCCATGACTTCTCTGTAGTGCCTTCCTTAAATTCATTTTGTTATGTGTTTTGTCTTAGCAATGAGAAAAGTAACCAACATGCTATTTTTGGATTGTGAGGAAGTACAGACGTTGGGCTGGAGAGATGGCTCGGTGTTTAAGAGCTCTTCAGATTTCCAACGCCCAAACTGCAGCTCACAAATGCCTCTAACTCCAGTTCCAGGGGATCCAATGATCCAATGCCCTCTTCTGGCCTCCAGAGGCATTGTGTATGTGTATGCGTACAGACATGCCTGTGCATGCACGCGCACACACACACACACACACACACACACACACACACACCCCACACAGACACACAATCCAACCATAACCAACTTCTTACCTCAGAGCAGCTGCACTCAGCCAGGCTCCTGTGTTCATTCTTACCAAGCTCAAGGTACAAGCCTAAGCTTAGGAAATTATCAGCTTTTGAGCTCATTCCTCCAAGCAGTCAAATGAGTGCCTGACTCACTAAAGATATTAGATCCTACAGTGACCCAGGGCTGTGACTCAGCATGGTGCTGCTGCTGCTGCTGCTGCTGATAGCACAGCAACTGGCCCGTAATTACTATTTTACTTCTCCAGCATATCCATGCATTTACCTCATGTTTCTACATTAAAAAAAAAAAAAGAAAAGAAAAAAAAAAACCCTAAGTAGACCTCAAGTGGTTAAAAAACATTTCTGAAAAAGGGCAAAGCCAGCAACCTATGCCAGTGAGCTTAGTGTGTCATCTGAGGCCTGAGAATGTGATTTTTCCTATTGATCGACAGATTCTAATACTGATTCGCTATTCCCACACACAATAACCAAATCTCACTGATAGTATTGGTGTGATAAGAGAAAGATTTAGGAAAGTTAAACTGCTTGTTGATTTCATATCATTTCCGCAAAACCAAGAGAACCAAAGTCCTCCAAGTAGTGCATCCATGGGAAGCTTCTCCCAGCCCGAAGGAAAGGACTAGCATTTTCCTCCATCTGAACCCCTGAACAGGATCAAGCAACACTGGCCCGGCTCTTGGCCACCTTTGCAAAGTGCACAGCACCCTTAATTCTTTCACGCGTGTCACTGAGGCACAGACAAGGCCACTGCAGAGAAGCACATGAATTGGCTCATCCGGTAGAAGAAAACGTGGGGCCTTACAGAAAACAAGGAGCAAGTGTGGAGTTCAGCACCCCCATGCAGCACAGTGCCCATCAACAATCTGGGAACAAGGGCGACCTTGTGGGCACCAAACAAATGCCATTTTGTACCAGGCCTCCTTCTTGTCCCGAGGGTAAATGTCCACCTTCCCCCAAGTTCTCGGAAAACTCACAAAAATGCATCTGGCAAAGGCTCCCAGAAACGTGCACCCTAGGCCATCCAATTGGGTGCATGTGGGGCAAGACCACAATGTCAAATAAATAAAAATCTCCCCTTGTGGCTTAGCCCAAGCCCCCCAAACCCACTACCTCAACCAGCTTTAAGGCCGACTTTCCTGTAATCTCCTTACCCAATTATGTAATGCCAAGGCTTGGAAAGTCCCTCTTGTAGTTTTTGCCCTCATAAATCTTGAACCGTAAGGAGTCCAGGCAACACCTTCTTCCAGTTACTGGGGAACTGTCCGTCCAAGCTCTGGAGTTTGCTCAATAAAAGACTTTGTATAAATTGCATCCGGCTGATTCCTGGTGGTCTTCAGGAGTCTCATGACTGGCGCACAACATTTGTTGCCTTGGCCGGAAACTCCCAGACCGCCCCCAGAACCTCCATCCGGAGAGTCTACACCGGTTGATAAGTGTTCTGTGTACAGCTCACTTGTCTCCGGTTGATAAGTGTTCTGTGTACAGCTCGCTTGTCTGTTTCTTACTTTCTTTTTTTTTTTTTTTTTTTTCTGTTCCTCTTTCTTTGAGACCCGGAAGTCTGTGTTGGTATGTGGGGCACCCAAAAAGCGATCACGGGGTTGTGGGTGTGAGTGTCTGGAAGACATTCCAGACCCTCGTTTGGGAGACCTTAGTCTCCATTTGGGAGATGCAGTCTCTATTTGGTATACACAGTCTCCTTTTGGAGAGCCGTAAGCCTCGAGTTTCGTTACTTCCTCTTTTTGTGCCTGAGAGGAGACAAACGCTCCCCTGTCAGTACTTTCGTTTTCTGTCACTTTTCTTTAAAATTATTAAATTGTAAAAACTGAAGGGGAAAAAAAAAAGAAAGAAAGAAAGAAAGAAAGAAAAGAAAGCCTATGTGGAGGAGGTAAAGACCAGAAATACAAAGGAACATTCACTAAAAACCCAAAAATTCCTTATGCACAAAGTCCCTATCATAAGTCTGGTCTGGTGGCAATCACATTTGTAGCTACCATCTGACTTCTGTATTAGTTTGATTTTCTACTGCTTGGACACCATCACTGAGGTGACCTTTCCACCGTTCACAGTGGGAAGTACGGCCGTGAGCCCTCATGGGGTCTGGAACATCTTTAACTGGAAGCAGGAAACAGTGAAAGTGAACTCAAAATGGCTTCTGCCATTTCCTTACACTTTCAAAGCCTGCCTCCAGTGACAATTCCTCCAATAAGACCCCCCCCCCCCTTACTTAACCTTCCAAAGAATATTACCAACTGCAGGCTAAGTATCCAAACATCTGTAACTATGGGCCATTCTCATTCAAACTGCCACTACTTTCTGTCCCTCACAGGCTCCTGGCCATTTTGTAACTGCCTAAAAGTCCAAAATCTTTTCTGAGAATCCAGCCAATCCCTTACAGTTCCAAACTCAAATTGTACACCTTCACCATATCATAGCAGAGCCTATACATTAACATTGCAAAGGGGAGAGATGACAGCGTAGTGAGGGAAGACTGGACCAAAGTCAGACCAAAACTCAGCAGGGCAAAGGCCAGACCTTGTGGCTACATGTAGATATAAGTGATTACGACCGCGCCCTTCAGCTTTGCTGTCCGCAACACGCGTTTTTCTCTCGGACTGATTCCGCTGTCTGGGTGCACCTCTCCTTGACAGATAGCCCACAGCTTTGGCATCTCCTACATTTTGGGGGGATCTCCAATTCAATTCCGACTTCACTTTTACAGGAAAGGCCTCTCAAAGACTCCCGCTCCTTGCCACACCCGTGACCTCAGTAGATCTCCTAGACCATTGGTGAGGATTTCACAGCCCTTCTACTCCTGTACCCTCTGTGACCCAAGCCAGCTGTAGGTAGATGACACTGTCAAGTTTGGCTGCTGCCTTGGGATGGCCCTTGGCCCCTTGCATCACAGCTGCAGCAGGTGGTCTTGTTCCTTTGTTGAAGTGGAGAATTCCTTAGACATTTTCCTTTCACAGGTTGGAATGGTAAATGGCTGGGGCCTTGCCTGGGGGCACCCTTCCCTGTGTTCCAACACCCATCAGGCCTCTGTTAATCTGGGGGCACCGTTCCCTGTGTTCCAACACCCATCAGGCCTCTGTTAATCTGGGGGCACCGTTCCCTGTGTTCCAACACCCATCAGGCCTCCCTTAATCTCCTTACCCTTTTCAGTCCTTGACTGCAACAGGGTCTCTTCTCTTGAAACAGTTCATTTTGTATTTCTTTCCACCCCCTTTGCTCTTTTGTGGTTGTTATTGCTGCTACAGACTTGCATAGGAGTAACTCCTTGTGATCTTGCAAGAGAATCAACATTAGGATTTCTTGAATTCTCCTAAGCCAAATAAGTCAGTCCATTACTTTAAAATTTAGTCTTAGGCAAGGTTTAAAAAAATTTTTTTTAAACATTTTTTATTTTTTACATATACATTTATATTATTGTTATTATTTGTTATTATGTTAATATATTATACATTATGTATTATTATATAATATGTTATTATATTTATTATGTATACAGTATGCATCAGCTCACATTATAGATGGTTGTGAGCCACCATGTGGTTTTGGGAAATTGAACTCAGGATCTCTGGAAGGATAGTCAGTGCTCTTAACCACTGAGCTATCTCTCCAGCCCCTCAATCACTTTTCTAGTACTGCATTTCAAAGCCCTCTACAGTCCTCTAAAAGCCAGCATGTTCAGGTTTGGTCACAGCAGTGCCCACTCCTGGTGTCATGTTAGTAAATGCTTATCAAAAGGAGAATTCATCAGCAGAGGGGACTAGAGATCTGCAGACAGCCAACATCTTTCTCTAGCTATCCCTGTCACAGCAAAGTAGCCACAGTGGCAGAGAGGCGATTATTCATGGGCTCCTTACCATATATTTTCATTCACCAAGGCTGACTTAGCTAGAGTTGCTGCTCAGTGCCACAGCTGCCAGCAGCAGAGAGCAACACGTTACCCTCGACATGGCACCATTCCCTGGGGTGACCAGGTGGCGACCTGGTCACAGATTGACTATATTGGAATGCTTTCTTCCATGCAAAGAGCAACATTTTGATCTTATTGGAGTAGATATTACAGCTGTTTATGGATTTCCCTTTCCTGAACATCAGGCTTCTGGCAAAACTACCATACTAACAGAACGCTCATCCACCATGATGGTACTCCACATACATTGCTTTTGACTAAGGAACCCAGTTCACAGCCAAAGAAGAATGACATAAGGTCCATGTTCATAGATCCACTGGTCTTATCATGTTCCCGGTCATCCTCAAGAAGCTGGCCTGTTGATGACACTAGGTGGCAGTAACGTGGAAGGCTGGAGCTGTGAGCTCCAGAAGGTGGTATATGCTTTGCATCAGTGTCCAGTCAATGTATGGTACAGTTTTCCCACAACCAGGGTCCAGGAATCAAGCGGTAGGTAGATAAGGGAACAGTCCTGCTCACTATCAGCCCTAGTGACCCCTTAGAAAAACGTTTGTTTCCTGTGCTCCCAAACTTAAGTTCCGCTGGACTAGAAGGTTTGGTTCCAGAGTGGGGAGCACTTCTGCCAAGAAACAACAAACTGTTCATCGAAGTGGAAGCTCAGACATCTCTGTGGCCACCTTGGGCTTCTGATGCCTTTAAGCCAAAGGGTAAGAAAATAAAGTAACAGTGTTAGGAGGGGTGATTGATTCAGATTGCCAAGGGGGAAATGGGATGCTCCCCTACATGTAGGTAACAACGATTATGTATGGATGCAGGAGATCTGTAATTAAAGGCAAAGTGAAAATACAGCCACCTAATCCTTCAGGAAGCAAAGTATGGGTAACTCTCCAGTAGAGGAGCCAAGACCTGCTGAGGTCCTTGCTGACGATGAATGAAATACAAAACAGACAGTAGAGAAAAATAATTATACATAACCACGTAAGCCCACGTAACTAGTTGCAGAAACAGGAATTACAATTGATAGAAGTGTTTCTATCTTATTTTGTTAGGGAGATGTTTACATATGTATATACACATATATTACACTAGTATTTGCATTTTCTTTTCTCTAGTCAATACCAATAGAGATACTATCAGTGCTGTGTATATTTCTACGTTCAAATTATGAGGCACTAAAAGGCTAAGCAAAGGATACCTACTTTAAAATATATAAAACATTTATAGTTGTATGTGGGATAGGTATATTATATTAGGTAAAACTGAAGTGAAAAGTATCCCTGAAACTATGGAAGTGGCTCAGTAAATGAAGCTCTTGCTGTGTTTGTGTGTGTGTGTGAGTGTGTGTGTGTGTGTGTGTGTGTGTCTCGAGCTACATCCCATGTAATGCTGGATACTACAGTAGACACCTGTAATCCCTATCATGCTTAAGGCAAAGTTAGAGGTGGAGACTGGAGAATTCAAGTGCTTGTGTGCCATACCATCTCCAGTAGAGTCGGGTGACAATGCTGTTCCCGGGACCTGAGGCGCCGACCCCAGAAGGGAGAGTCTCCTGGAAAAAGCCATGGTGTTCTTTCCCTTGGAGTGTTGGTAGCGACCTGCTTCTTGCTATGCCTTCTTATTTGCTCTATTATTCTTCTCACGCATAGTCAAGGCAACAACAAGGTGACCAGGGACACGGTGCCAGGAGGTGAACTGGACAAAGCACCAGCCTAGGAACCGCAGAATGGGACACCTCCTCCAAATGTGCCTGATTTATTATTAGTCATCCTGAAAGTTCTTAAGAATAATAAACAATGCAGAACTTTTTCAATGAATTACAGCAAAAGGAGGCAGTTGAAAATTCCCCTCAACTAAATGAAGGGTCTTTACCAAAGGCAGAGCCAATTCAAGGAAAAGGTAACTTGAAGAAGAGTGAAAGTAAAAGCGGAATTTTAATTCCTACAATACCAAACTCCATATGGCGTGGCCTATGTATTGAAAGGCAGTCTCTGGTGTCCTTCTACATGTAGAGGACCCTGTAGATTGCCTGCTACACCTCATCCACCTCTCCCCTATTCAGCAGTGTGTGAGGGAGGGGATGGATGGGTGGTCATCAATGGGAAAAAGGTGTCAGACACTGACTAACAGCAAATTGCTAATCTTACTGAGGACTGTCTACGGCCCCTGGCTCAACCTGAGAATGTAATATCTGCCTGTGCCAAGCTGATGACTTAGAAACAATGATGTCGTTACTATGTGCTGTGTACTGTGTAATCTATATGCCTGATTGCTTCACTGACCCCCTTGAATCTACTCCATGGAAAACGTAACCACAAAACACTTCCTGTTTCAAAATGTGTATAAAAATCTAGAGAGCTTGCCTGCAAAATACACTCAGATTCAAACTGCCTCTGTGTTTGTCTCTGTTTGTCACCGCCGAATCCTTGCCCACCAAGTCTTCGAAGACCCTCATCCCAGGGACCCCCATACCTGACTGGGGTGGTCCTTGACACTTGTGAGATAGAACTGTTGTGTGCACTAATGAACAAGGGACCTGATCTCAAGCCTTGAGGAAGGTGAGTGTTACCTCTGATCTCCAAATGTGTGTTCCTTGCCAGCAAGGACAGACATGAACACTCACACATCCATGTATATATCCACAATAGTGACGTCATACACGCACCTACAAAGTCAAGATGTTAAAACGAGGAAAGAATACATTCTTTGAGTTATGGTGAATGACCCAATTTGAGAATTTCTGGATGTAAAATATCAGTGGTGTGTTCACCAAAAGGCACCACTTGGCAGTGACATATTCTATCGTTTTCCATAAATGAATTTATCTTCTGGATTTTTTTCTATCTTGAAACATATACTTATTTTTGTAATTGTAAAGTCTCAGTTACATGTTTTGCTGGATGTCATGTTTCATGTCAACTTGACACAAGCCTGAGAGGAGAGAATGACAACTGGGAAGATGCCCCAATATGGTCACACTGTAGGCAAGCCTATTGAGCATTGTCCTAATTAGTGATTGATGGGGAGGGCTCAGCCCAGTGTAGGGGAGGCCACCCTTGGCCTGGTGGCCTTGAGATCTGTACGAAAGCAGCCAGAGCAAGCCAGGAAGCTGCACTCCTCTATGGCCTCATCAGTTCCTGCCTTCAGTGAGTTTCTGTCCTGACTTCCTTTGATGATGAGCAGTAATGTGGAATTGTAATCCAAACCAACTTTTTGTCATGGTGTTTCATCACAGTGACAGTAACCCTAAGATACAACTGTGACTGTGCCCTGGTTCTACCCTCTTGAAGAAAGTATTTATTTTATTTTATTTTATTTTATTTTATTTTATTTTATTTTATAGAAAGGAGCTCACAGTTGACTTCTGCATTTAAAATTTTTTGGATTTTTAAAAGAGACTTTGGATTTCTTTTTAAGAGAGTAAAATTTTAAAGTGTTTGAATCTGTGAGAGTGTGGGACTTTTTAAGTTTGTAAAATGTTTTATATTGTGAAATTCCTAGTAATGTGTGATCTTGAGGATGAACAAGAAAGGAAAGATTGTGGCTGTACAGTGATGTGCTTATGAGTCCATCTGACAAGGGGTCAATTACGCTGGCTGCTGTACGTCAACTTGACACAAACAAGAGTCATCTGAGAGGAAGGACCTTCAATTAGAAAATGTCTCAATGAGACTGGGCTGTAGGCAAGCCTGTAGGGAATTTCCTTAATTGGTGATTGGTAGGGGAGGGCCCAGGCCATTGTGAATGATGTGGTCTTGGGCTCTATAAGAAAGCAGGCTGAGCAAGCTGTGATGAGCAAGGCCGTGAGCAGCATTCAGCCTTCTGCCTCCAGGTTCCTGCTCTGTTCGAGTTTCTATCCCGAGTTCCTTCAACACTGAAGAGTGTTGTGGAAATATGAGTGAACAAACCCTTCCCTCCCCCACGGCTTTGGTTGCGGTGTATCATCATATCGTAACTATTAATTTATAAGAGATCACTAAGTCATATTTGTCATAAGAAGTACAAAGGAAAAATGTGAAGAGGGTAATCAAATCGTATGCTCATACAAAACATTGTTAAGCAAAATGAGCCAGATTTATCATGAGATTAAAGAATGTGCAAGGCTGTTCGTTTTTACCATCCTACATATATATATATTAGGTGCGTAGACATGCCTCTTCCAGATTCTTATAACCATGACTTTTCAAAGCATTCTCCGTTGTCTTCAGCAGAGCTGGTGCTCCTGACAAAGGAAACAGCATCACCCAAGGACAGAAAACAAAGGAATTCGTGATCAGATTGGCTGTGGGCAAACAAATTTACAGGGGATAAAGAAAGACATGGGGTTTCTCAAGTCAGATGGAAGACTTTAGAATCCACACTGGAAGCAGCATTTGAGGTGCAGAGCAAAGGAGTTGTGTGAAGAAAGCGAATTAAATCTTGCCCTCGGACACAATTCATAGTTGGCAGGAGAGAACAACCAGGGAGACATCTAAAGGCCTCTCGTTATCATGGAAGAATGGAGAATTGGCACCAGAGATAGAAGGGCCAATTTTCAGTGTAGTTATGGTGCCCAGGTAAACTGCAAAAGTATACTTTACGGTAATGAATTCCTCCAAGCGATCAAGGTCCAAACCACACACATCCCTGGCATGCCTGCGAGAACAAAGCTCTGCTATGCCCAGTGACATGGATGCTGCCAAGTTCTTTTATTTAGTCTTCAAATGACCTCTAAATGCACCAAAGCTGCAAGTTCTTCTTCTTGTGCCACTGGATAAACGGTTAGGAAACAGCATTTCCCCACAAACACAGAAGCGGACCTCCTTAGGTAGCTCCGTAAGGAAGCTACCTAAGCTCTGAGCTGAGCGCAGCAGCAACGTGAACAGAAACAGGAGAGCGGATGTGTAATACAGACTTCGCTAATATCAAAAAGAAGGTGATTAATCACCAAATGATGCCACACAGGAGGCTAAATATGCATTACTGATGATTTTTAAATTGTTTATTAGAAAGCATAGATTTTTTTTTTTAGACCTCCTAATTACTTTGCCATACAAGACTGAAATTCAAGCGTTATAAATATTTAACATTTTGGTATAAAATTAATAGCTGAAAAAAGATGCAAACCAATAAAGTGGTAAGTTTTTACCAATAATACTGTGCACAGCCATTCCTTATTCTCTTTCTCATTTTATTTTTCATTTTGAAAACAGCCCTGCATTGGAGAACCAAGTTTTTTTTTTTCTTTCCTTTTCAAAAGGTGAGACCAGCTCTGGTTACACTTTTCAGGCCCTTGAGTCTTATGATGGAGTCATTTAACAACTCTAACAGACAGATTTCCTTTAACTTCAAAACAGTTCCATTCTATTCTAAGCAAAAATTAAAAAGGTGAGCACAGTTCATGAGAGCTCAGTCAAGCGAATAAATAACGGCTTCATAAAGTACTGGTGTAAACAAGACCACCTCGATGGTCAGAAAGATGACTTTTTCCAGCCACTTTTATCAGTTCCAAATGGAAACGTGGGCATGTAGAGCCCAAAGCCAGCAGCTACCAAGGGCCAACTGGTGAGGACTAACTATGAAACTGCCTTTTCAAGTTACACGTTTCTTCTCTACTTTTTAAAAAATTGATCAGAAAATCTGAACTATAATAGTCTAAAACCCCAAATCTACCCTAAAAATAATTATCATAGACTATTTAACACTACAGTCTTCAGATTAGTAAGAAATTACCCAAGCAGTGTAAACAAGCCGTATATCTCATAATAAAAATTTCACCAAGATTTCTGTAAACATTAAAAAAAAAAAAAAAATCTAAGGCCGGGCATGGTGGTGAACACCTTTAATCCCAGCACTCCGGAGGCAGAGGCAGGTGGATCCCTGTGAGTTCTAGGGTAGGCTGGTCTAGAAAATGAGCCCAGGACAGCCAGGGATACATACAGAGAAACCCTGTTTCAAAAAACAAACGTCTACCTGTGAAAACACAGACATCATTTACTTAAATTATTTTTTACAATGATTCCAACACCATCATAATAATGGCAGTGGAACTTTCCCTAATATATGCTTCTGTCTGAGGTATAGCACTCCATCTGCTTTTGCTGAGGTCATGTTTTGACTTGCATCTCATGTCCCCATCAATGGACATCACTTAGTCCCCTCTGGGCTCGTGCACTCTGAGCTGAATCCTACTTTGTAACATAAGTGTAGTTCACTTTACTAGATCTGCCAAACCGCTGAGTACAAAGAACACACAACTGTACCAAAACTCTCAGTCTCGTTTGGTCAGTTTCTCTGTCACTCTTACTTGGATTCCATGTTTGAAATATTTAAAAGAAAACCTCTGATAGTTACGGAGCCAAATAACGGAACATTTTAGAAATGGTAGCAAGAGTAAAAAGCTTTCAAGTTAAAAGTCTGCACTTGGAACAACACCTCTGGCCTACAAGACCTTGCTGGTAAGCAATGGGTTAATTTGAGTAAGGCTGTGACTAACTCATTCCAAGTTACAAGGAAAAGAGGCCTTTAAAGCTTATTTGTCTTTTCCTTTTTGGGTGCTGAGTTATGCCTCTAGCCCTATCTTTCCTTTCAGTGTCTTCCATTATAACATCCCTCTATGTAAGCTGTATTCAAGCAAGTACCTTAAACCAAGGCCAGTGTTTAGTGCTTTAAACGCAATTCAACAATTCATTAAATTAAAACCACTTTATCTTAGAAGGCCTTCAGGGGCCATAAACTGCTCCTGCTTTACACATTTAGAGAAATCCTAAATAAAGTCCTGGCTAGGGCAGACCTGGTAACTTTCTCAAACCTTACTTTAAAAACTGAATTTGAGAAAAGGATATACCTTAAATGATGCCAGAACTATCCAGGTAAACATCTACAGCAATGTTAGTGTCAAGCGATTTGACTGTATGGACATTTTCCTATGCATCTTCACTAGAGGGAAACTTCCATGAGGTTGGTATACTTTCTTCTATATCATCTGCCCCTACCCCCTCCACCAAGTACTTTTTAATCAAGATAATCTGCATTGCTTGCTCCAAAGATAAATTAATTTCCTTAGATGCTACATTATACGTTTGTTCGGTATTTCCCGGAAACTAGTACTTTGATACCACGGCTTCTCAATTGCTCTCCATACCTTAAATACACATGTGGCACCAAATGAGAACATGAAAAACCTTGCTTCAGTTTTGCTTTTGCTTATGATAGAAATCTTTTTTTTTTAAATATGAATTCCTTGAAACGGATTTAGGCCACGAATTAGGCGTCATATTGACCAGTCTCCATAACGAAAGGAACATGTCAGTACCCTGGGATTTGAAATGATGTCTTTGCTTTCATTTCATTTCACTCAGGCTAGAGAGAAACATTTACAGTTCATTCATTCAATCAATTTCGGCTCAAGACAGTGAACACAGCACAGCATTCAAGTACGACTAAGCAAATGCGGCCCTGCAAGGATACGGATTCCTGCCAGTCAGCCTGCAGAGGAGAACTATCTTAATGAACTTGCAGTATATTTGACCAAAAAACCCTTTTGAAATGTTCTTTACTTTAGGGTCTGTAGCCTCTATCCAGAGGTCCTGTAGATCATGTGCGTGTCCATGAGATGTCATCATCTTTTCATAGATGCAGGGATGGTAAAGAACCTTCCCTCCCCCAGAAAAGAATGCATGGTCCTGTGGCACCATGCCCATTTTATTGGCACAGAGGCCCATGAACACATCATCTATGTATAGACTAGAATTTAGCGTCTGCGATGCCTCATAGACTCTGGCAGCCACATCGCTGGAGACGACATAAGCAGCACCAGCTGTATAGTCAGGGTAAGCCGGCCACTGGTACATCTCATAGGGAACATAGTATTTGCTGCTTTTATCCCTAACAGGAGGGGCACCACGATAAACGTGGCCAATCCAAAAGTCTCGGACACCGATCTGCTCTAGCCCTTGAAGGTATTCAATGAGGTTTGGCATATGGATGAATACATCGTCGTCAGCAGTCATCAGGAATTTGGCATGTGGACAAAAGGTGTTTGTCCAGCTGAACTGAAGAAGTAATTTCAGAGTGAGGTTATAGAAAGAATCAACAAAGTCTTGCTGAATTATATCCTTGAACACGCGATCTTCCCAAATCAGATTTTCTTGCAGTTCTCCCTTCAGTGGAGCAGGAGTTCCTAAAGCAAACAGAGTTTTGATGTTGGCATTCAATTGAGAATGGGCATACTTCTCATTGCCCCACGTTTTCCTGATTGCAGACCGCCGGTCATAGTTCTCAGGGGCGGTCTTTATAAACAGTAGGAGGAGGACATCTTGAGCCTGACACTTCTCTCTGTGGTTGATCAAGTATGGGTAGTGAGCCTGCTCGGAGCTGTGCTTGAGGGACAGGGAGTCGTTGACAAAGTCGTAGATATTTATGAGGTATCTGTAGGAGAAGGACTTCATGTGGTTCACGATGTGATTATTGATTGGGCCCCAGAAAACCATGAAGCTCAATATAAAACAAGTGGCAAACAGCTGAAAAAACTGCCATCTTTTGACTCTTCTGCCACTGCCAAACATTCTCATGGTCTCAGGTCTGTTGTAGATGGCCGCTTGCCTCTTCAAGACTAGAAAACTTTGTACTTGTAGAACGGATGTGTTTCTTAATGCATATTGGTCATAAAATATGGTAAAAGGTCTCATTCCACACAACGTTCTCTTCTGGCAACATGTTCTCTGGGATTGCAAAGGAATGGAACACTATAGAGTGAGCACACTGGCGCACTGAAATCCGTCCACCCCGGCATTCTTCATTAAGTTCTGTGTACGGTCTCACACAGCTGCTCCGGATGGTTCTGTCTGTGGATATGCACTGTAACCCTATCAAAAGAACAAGACCTGGGGCTGGAGAGGTGACTCAGCGATTAAGATCACCGTCTGCTCTTCCAAAGGTCCTGAGTTCAATTCCCAGCAACTGCATGGTGTCTTACAACCATCTATCATGAGATCTGGTTCCCTCTTCTGGTATGCAGGTGTACATGCAGGCCGAGCACTGTATACATAATAAATAAATAAATCTAAAAAAAAAAAAAAAAAGAACAAGATATGAATGGGTCTCTGAGTTACCACCGAGGAAGTCCTTGCCTCTTAAACCAAGCTCACATAAGTATTAGTGGCATTAGCACTTAAGAGATATTAAGTTTCACCAGCCAGGGATCAGAACAGATATTAGGACTCACACGCAGACTCCGGGCAAAGAGATGTGGGTTGTATGGAAGAGTTGAGGGATAGAAGGCCAGAGTGGGTGGCTATTGTCAGGAGACTCTAAGGGCTGGCAGATCTGGACCCAGGGGGCCTGCACATACTGATGCACCAACCAAGGACATTGCAGGTAGAGGTCTTAGACCACCTGTTCAGATGTAGCCAATTGACAGCTCCCTCTCCACATGGGGATGGGTGGGATGGGGTGGAGAGCAGGGGACTGCCTCTGACATGAACTCTGTTGCCAGTAATTTCATCACTGCCCCTTGGCAGGAAGGCCCTGTGGGCACACAGCGAAAGGGGATGCAGGCTATCCAGGTAAGACCTGATAGGCTGTGGTCAGACTATGGGGTGAGCGGTCCCCACCTGTCAGAGGTCTAGGGGAGGAAACAGAGCAGAAAAGGGAGGGAGGGAGGATGGGAACAGGAAGATAAGAGGAAGGGAATACAATCGGGATGCAATCTGAATAAATCATGATAAAAAATTTAAAAAGAAGAGAAAAGAAACCAAATGTAATACACAAACAATCAACAAAACACTGTCCCATACTTGGTACAAATAAAAGTTAAGTTTTCTTTTTTAAAAAATCAAAGTCGCTATCAGCTAGTGACAAGATAGAGGCTACGTTATGAGTTAGCGTTCATTTAAGATTCTTCTGAGCCTACCTTTCCAGGTATTCTACCACACATTTGGACTATATGAGTACTGGCTATTTCATGTACCCTACCTGCTGTTTGCGTCAGTAGTCTGGTGGCCCAGAATGCCCCAATCCTCTCATAGCATGGTGTGCACATGGTCCAAGTTTACAGGCATCCTTCAGCCAGATAGATGCTGAACTATAGGCTCAGTTTTTAAAACCATTATACTTTACTATGAACTCATTAACTCACTAACCCACTAACCCAAACAATAGTAAAAGGAGATTAAAGGACACAATAATGAAACCTTAAGGATATTAGTTCTGTGGAACGATTCTCCTGGCGTAGTCCGCAGGCCCTCAGCAAACCCACAATCCAACCAAGGTTGCTGCTGGAACCTGGAACAGCTCAGAGCCTCAGCTGGAGCCCAAAGCCCTGAAGCCTTCCTTGGAGCAGTTCTCTCTAGGAGCATCTCTCCAAGTGTTGTTGAACAGCCCAAACAATCTCAAGTCCTCTCTTTTTCCTCTTGTTTTGGGCTCACATATATATCTCCTCTCTACTAGGATGTTTTCAGCTGGCAATATCCAAGCTCCCCAACAAAGCGGTTCGATTTCTAAGTGGAAAAACATCCTGCTCTCTCACAAGTCTGTTCTCCATCCCACACTTGGGGTCAACACAAGAACATGTTTATCTCTCTTACCCTGAAGTATAGTTTCCTCACTCTGTCCAAGATGTTCCTCATTTGTACTTTGAAATATATTTGCTTTCAGAGGGGCGGCACATAGGTCTCCTAGACTAGGATTAGGAGGGAATAATTAAGCAAAGCAGAAGGAGCAGGGTGTGGTGGCACATGCCTTTGACCCCAGCACTTAGGGAGGCGGGGCAGGCAGACTGCTGTGAGTTCGAGGCCAGTCTGGTCTACAAAGTAAGTCCAGGGTAGCCAAGGCTACATAGAGAAACCCTGTTTTGAGAAAACCAAACCAGAGAGAGAGACAGAGAGAGACAGAGAGACAGAGAGAGACACACACACACAGAGACGGGGTGGGGGGGGGAGATTGCAAGACCACACCAATAAGTCCCAGAGGAGAAACGTACACCCTGCTTTGTGCCCAGAGACTTGTAATCATGCACCTCGTCCTTGGCATTGATATAAAAACAACTGTGTACACTGAGGACCCTGCAGAAGGAGCCTAACTCCAGTTGGGACACTGCCTTTCAGACCTCTGTGCTTCCAGATCCTGCTCTATTTCCCATTCCCCACAGTTGCTCCTAGTCAGGGCAGTAACTACCAGGGCTAGTCAGGAGGAATGTCCACAAAGGACACTAAAGTCCCATTCAGACCTTGTCCCCAGCTAGTCAACACACAAAGCACTTTATCTCCTAAGATATGGATGTTAAGATGCAAAAACTGCTTAGGAAGCTGCATCCAGCAAAAGAAAACAAAGAAACAAACAAACAAACAAACAGCAGAGTATATGGAAAGCAGTAGGAGTGAATCTAATATGCACTCAAAGGTGCAATGGTAATGTATGAGAGGCCTTGGTTATAGAAAGACCAAATGCCCTCCTCTACATGATGGACCAGCTTGACAACGATTTCCCTCCCCTCCGTATACTTATCACATCTGGATTTAATGCTTTGAAAGGATGTGAGAGAAACAACAGGAAACACTAGGTTCTGCTTAAGATTTGCATTTGTTTCTATAGTGATTGTTCAGGTAAGGGATGCCTGAGAAGGACAAAAGCAAGGGTGTTTCTGCCTCTTCACATCATAAAGGAGACTTAAATTGAGGTAACATAATTCTTGATGGAGGAATTTGTGAAGGCAGTATGGGCATTAGGAAGTCTAGGAATACTTTCTCTCAGTTGGAACAAATCTACAGTCTCTACTCCAACGGACGACCTAGGAAGTGAACAAAGTCTGGTAAATGCGATGACTGGTATTGACTGTCAACTCCTCAGGATCTAGAATTATCTAGGAGACAAACCTTCAGGCCTGTTGGATGGACTGCTTCACTAAACAGGATCAGGCAATGCTGGCCTGGCTCTTGGCCACCTTTGCAAAGTGCACAGCACCTTTAATCCTTTCACGCGTGTCACTTGGCTTAGTATCTGAGGCACAGGCAAGGCCACTGCAGAGAAGCACACGAATTGCCTCATCCGGTAGAGGAGAAGGTGGGGCCTTACAGAAAGCAAGTAGCAAGTGTGGAGTTCAGCACCCACATGCAGCACAGTGCCCATCAGCAATCTGGGAACAAGGGCGACCTCTGTTTCTGGTCGGGCTTAGTGCGTAACCATGGGAAGCCTTCAGTTCACTGGCTTCAGTATTTAATCTGAACATGAGAGGCGTATTATCAATTTAATGTAACTAGAGGGAAATAAAAATTCCAGATCACTTCAGGCTTACTGAACACACGGAGCCCGGTAGCTTCGAGGGAGACTGTCAAGGTTTTGTAATACAACTACAGGGTTTTTTTTCTATTTTGGAGAAGGGAACTTTTTTTTAAAAAAAGTAATCAGAAAAATGAAAGACAGAAGTAGAATATTAGGGGCTCAGAACTTAAGATTGCTACTCAGCATTCACTCCAGCTCCAGAGGATTTGACACCACCTTCTGATCTCCAAAGGCACATACACGCGTGCGTGCACACACACACACACACACACACATCTTGAGTGAACAAGATGTGGGAGACACACAAAGAAAAGTAAAATCTTTAAATTCTTTTTTTTTTTAAAAGAAGCAGAACAAAGTGACAGACCTCTCCTAAAATATTAAAATACTGAAATAGTCAGAGAGTGGTACCCCTCAATTACCCAAAAGAACAGTTATTTAGACAAAAGAGGTTTTTAAACTTAAAAAAAAAACCCTACAATTAGTATGTCAAGAAGCCATAAGTTTCCATATAATAACACCTGATTTTGTTGTTGTTTTCTAGAGACAGGGTTTCTTTGTGTAGGGAACAAGGGAAAGTTAGTTATATTTCTTTTTGTTAAACGCGGGCTAGAGCCATTTGCTGGGCATGGGAGAAGTAAAGACAGAGATACCAAATGAAGACATGGGTGAAGACAAGTCCTAAGGCTTTGATAAGACCTGGTGACATGGTGTTAGAGAGAAGTGGGATGGTTTATCTTATTACTAAAATTTCCTTGTAACTAGTTTGATTATGTGGGATTTGAGATAGGAAATATGAAGAAAATTTCACATTAAACATTTGCTTTCTTAAACTTGATATTTTAAACTCATTGTTCTAACAGGGTTTTTTGTTTGTTTGTTTGTTTGTCTTGTTTTTAGTTTTGTTTTGAGTTGACAAAGCTGCTTATTCTAAATAAAGTCCTCCACTGTCACCAGTTTTTGTTTTGTTCTGTTTCCTGGCTGAAATAAACTTCTTTACCCTTCTATCAGCAGTCACTAATATGAATATGTTTCATACATAACAGACATTATTTTTGAAATGCTTCACATAACTGCTAACTCTTTTAAGCCTAGCAACAACCTGGAGGGGCAGAGGGTAGAGAAAAAGTCTCTCCATGTTTGCAGAGGGACAGACCAAGGCACTGAGGTACTGGGGAAACCACGTAACCTTCAAGATTTCCAGATCAGTGTCCCAGCTGTGCGCTGCCCTTCCTCCTGCCTTGGTTCTTCCCACGGTTTGCATGAAGAGGACAGAGAAGGCAAGCAGGGCAGGCGAGGACAAGAGAAGCAACAGGAAATCACAGGAAGTTCTTTCACCACGGGGAATCTGGAATCATTCATGACTTTCTATAATTGATGGGTTTTTTTGGGGGGGGGTACCTTTTCCACATTTTCTCTACTAAAAGCCCTTTTCTTAACTCTGTAAGGGCACAGATTTCTACCCCATGGCCCCCCCCTCTTTTTAATTTGGCTCCAGTATCACTAAACAACAGACAATGGTGGTCTAATGAGCCTGTGCCCTGTATTCGAATAGTCCTTTCTCCAAAGAATACCAGAGGCTCTAAGGATAGACACCCAAAGTGGAGGAGGAGGAGGAGCGAGGAAAGAAGTCGCGAGGACAGAAGAAACAGACAAGAAATTCAGAGGACATCTGAAGCAAGTGTTCGATCAACAAATACTGAGTAAATAGAAAAACAGAACAGTCACGCCACACAGGGAGTCACACCCTAGCCTCAAACTTCAAAATATATTCAAAGTTGGTTTGTAAAATGATAGGCAAAAAGTAAGCATAATTCAGAGAATTCATAATTCGGAGCATAACTTAAGATATAACAGGCTATAAGCGTATTATAAAGCTTATCCCCAGAATATGAGAAGAAAACACAAGTACACATACCACTGTTGCTTGTCTACCTCTTTAGTGTGATACAAAACGCAGTGAGAACTCTCATCACTTCCAAATGGATGCTTCACACATAATGGCTGCTCTATCTGAACCTGGGATTTGAAGAACTGGGGATTTAAAAAAAAAATTTTTTTTTTTTGAGATTTCTTAGGCTCTAGAAAAATTCCTCAAGGTAATCCGAAAGGCTGGATTTAGTTGGGAAGGGAATTCGGAGGCCATGAATTTGATATTGGCAAAATCAAGAGTCCTGTGAAAGAAGGACTTCCCTCTGAGATGAGAGAAAGGAGGAGAAGGTAGGGAATGAAGGCAGCGGTCCACTGAGCAGGAACGAAGAGCAGAGAAGTAGCCCTGGGTCCAAGAGAGAACGCGCATGAGCGGAGTGAACGTGCGCTGCCTTTTAGGGTTGGGTGGAGGAGCAGAACGCAAGACAAAGTACACAGACATTTCAAAGCACACAAAGGGAAACACGGTGGTCAGGGTGAGGAATGCCAAATATAAGTTCCTGGCAGCTAGTGGAAAGGAAAAGATGAGCTTGGGTAAGATGAGGGATACAAAGATGTTCAGCATCTTTCGCCAGGTGTCCAACAGAGGTCCTTCTGTTCCCGGGCATGTAGAAGCATTATCTGATTGAGAGTTTGCCACACAGAGGATAAAATGAAAAGGGTAGTGTAAACATAAGAGCACAGAATTGGCTTCACGGAGCAACGATGTAGTATATTTTTACCATTTATGAAATGCATGCCTTGCTCTGGGCAGCCTTGGAAAGTAAGTAATGTCCACATTTAATGAATTTAACAGATATTAACTAGTCGCGTATCCGAAAAGGGCACAGGCAGGATGCTGGGTGTGTGACTTCAGGGACCTTTCAGGGGTTGATATCCCACCAAAGAATCAACAGGTATAATGCCGCAACCTGAAGTTTGGGCCTGAAAGATGTAAAAGAGAATAGAAAATTCCAGACTTCCAGAATGCAAAAAGGACGTTCCTTTAGATCCTTCTATTTTACTCATTGTGTGCACTTGACTTGTTTTTGATCCAAGTACCAACACATTGTGAGTATCATTTGACTGAGAGTGTGGGCTGCATCAACTACTTTATATATATTAATCTTCCTTCTCTAGAAACTATTTAGGGATCTTTACCTCCACTTGGTAGGTGGCTGATGTTTCCAGGTGGGTATCAACCTTTCAAAACTGCTATATTCCAATACTCTTATAAAAAATATCAACCAGATATGGATTTACTCAAATATTGATTGCTAACAGCCACCAAACAGATCCTAATTGACCAAGGGTAGTGTTCCATTATCCTTGACCAGAAAGAATGCTAAGAATTGCCAGGAGTGGTGGCGCACACCTTTAATCTCAGCACTTGTGAACTCTGTGAGTTCAAGGCCAGCCTGGTCCACAAATCGAGTTCTAGGACAGCTCAGGCTACATGGAGAAATCCTGTCTTGTATGCCCCTCACACCCCCAAATAAAGTCTTGCTGGTACTGAAGATGTCTTTCAGTGACAATGACACAGAAGTAAGCTAAGTTAGGTAGACTGAAATTGTGTAGTTAGCCTGCTAGCTTATTTTGTTCAGTGCACTATTAGACAGTTATAGAAAGAGTTGTGGGAAACTAGGAAAGGACACAAAATGTGAAACTTTAGGTGGATTTTATGTCATATCTCAACTTCATGTGTTGGAATTTTATTGCCTACACTTGGTAATGCGTGGTTTTTGTACAGTAAATTGGCTTTTCCAGTGACAAATGATTCACTATAGAAGATAAGTCTTAGTACACGACCAATCAAAGGCAGCCTTTAAATTCCTAACATTAAATGTAAAAAAGAATTACACTTCCCAAAGTCTGATCCAAGTTGATGAAGTCAATTTATATCGGGTTTTCATTCTTATCTTTTCAAGGTTCACTTTCCTGCCTAGATAGCTGCAGGGTCCCCTTAAACTAGTGCCAAACAATGTGGGACATGTGACCCTCAGAGAAGGTAAGAAAAGAAGAGTGGAACTAAAAACATGAGCTGTTCTTAGTCTCCCAGAACAAGTATTTTGTACATTATTAAAATATTTATTAAGATCCAAAGGACCAAAATAGTCAGAGTTACAGTTCTGCAACTTCCTATGCATAGGAACTAAAGAGAGCCTATGAAAAAAGGATAAGTCCCTGCCAAATATATGTATATATTTTTTTTTAATGGAGAGAGAGAGAGAGAGAGAGAGAGAAAATTTTCTGTCCAGGCAGGTGTGGAATAGACTTCAGAACCTCTGCACCTCCAAGGCAGCCAGGCACATTTGGGACTTGTCCCCCCACACTGTCGGACTGAAGGCAGAGCTCTCAGTCTGAGAGCACCTGCCAGCCCTTTCTGCCCAGGGCTGGTCAGTGCCTAGTGGAGGAGGCTCTGCTGCCACAGCATGAGCTAGCTAGGCTGTCCCAGATTTAGTGTTTTGTTTTCCCCCCTCATAATGGAAATGATGGACTCAATATTAGTGGCCCCTTCATGGGAGAGGAAAAAAAAAATCAAAACAAGCCAAATTTCTAGTACAGAAGCAATCACAACCAGGACATAAAGCACTAAGCCAGTGCTGTTTGAATTTCCGAGGTATTAGTCATTCATTCTGTGGAGAATGTTCTCTTCTCCTGATTGTCTAGTTAATGTTTAAACGAGTGCTTAATTTTTATAGTAAATACACTAAAGGAGTAGGTGTAAAAAGGCCATTTTATTTATCTAAGTTCATATCTTATTTGACCAAGCTTCTTATCTTGAAATATAAAGAATCTTTATACATGGGAGTATATGGGGATATATATGTATATATATCCATATATTTATATGAAAATACAAAAATTAATGTGCTGTGTGTACTATACACTGCAATACTAGAGTCACACTGTTCTACATCTTTGCCAGCAGAGATTTGATGTTCAGTGGTGTGATTCTTCAGGGAACTGGCTTGGATCTGCCCAAGCAAGCACATATAAAATCCCTAGTCCACCTTGTGACTTTGGGAAAAGACTATTTTCTGACTTCCTCCCAGTTTCTTTCCATATACGTTTTGAAATGCAAATCTGAATGTACCTGGGCTGCAGGAAGAACCCAAGGTTTACAATTTGTAAGTCAGCAAGTGCAATGATTCTATCCAGAGTGACCCATTTTAAAAGATGACCCACTTAGAAGTTGTGAGTTATTAGCCAAGCTGTTATAGATCTGAGAACTGGAAGCCCATGAGCTTTCACTACAAATACCTGTTTGGATATATTTTGATTTTATAAGAGACATTTGATTCAGATTTAAATAAAATATGTAAGTGCTTTTTTTACTCAATAGAGCCTAGGTTTTATCCTGAAAAATCCTTTCCCATCTTCTTTGTAAGCAAAGCAATTATAAGAATCTATGTGGCCCCAGGGGTCCCACTCAAACTATGGCACCAGCCAAGGACAATACAGGCTGTAAGCTTCAAACCCCTACCCAGACCTAGCCATGGACAGGACGTTCTCCACAGTTGAGTGGAGAGTGGGGTCTGACTTTCACACGTACTCTGGTGCCTCATATTTGACCACGTCCCCTTGATGGGGAGACCTGGTGGCACTCAGAGGAAGGATAGTAGGCTACCAAGAAGAGACTTGATACCCTATGAGCATATACAGGGGGAGGAGGTCCCCCTCAGTCACAGTCATAGGGGAGGGGGGTAGGGGGAAAATGGGAGGGAGGGAGGAATGGGAGGATACAAGGGATGGGATAACCATTGAGATGTAATAAGAATAAATTAATAATAATAATAATAATTAAAAGAATCTATGTGGCTTACTCATCTTTCATCACCCAGGAAGGGCTCCTGTGAGTTACAGAACTCAGTCATCTGACTGCTCATGGAAATCCTAAGTGTCGTAAGTGAACCCTTCCTTGGAAGACTGATATGGACACATTGTCAGCAGTGAGTACTTAGTATGGATAAATGGGAGTGGAGGATGATGGGGGGTGGAGGGAGAGAGAGCACCTTGGAAGGAAAAGTGTTTTAAGCATATCCTGAAAGCCCTTCAGGTACTGAATTTACCTTGCATTAAAAATAACTCCCCATCTCACACATGTTTCTATAGACTCCCCAGACCCCATGTTAGAGACTGAACCCAGTCTTACACTTGCGAGCCTGTATCTCCAGCTGTCTTTTGATAAAGTCCAAACTTATCAGCTGCTTACCAATAGCCCTTTCAGTCTTCAGGGTGGGGGCATTTCTGAGCCACTGACTTCAATCATTTTTTTTCTGGGTCAGTTTCAACTTTCTCATAGCCTTCTCCCTGACATCCGTGCCCCTAGGGACCAGGCTGTTTCCCAAAATAAAGGCACAAAGGAGCAAATCCAATTTTAATGGATGTACTTTCATCAGAAAGTTACCCTAAATATTAGCTCTGCCACCAGCCACCACCATGCGGTGGCATCTAAGTCCCTGTAACATGACCCGTTACCTAGGAAAATCATTACTGCTGCAAAGAATGTGAATCAAAAACTGTAACTTTTACCTACGTGTACTGAGCAATCAACTCAGCAGCATGTTAAAGGAAATGGGAGTAGCCAGGAGTTTCTCACTGGGAAGAACTTTCCCCAGTTTCCCCTAACCGCCTGCTTCCCGGTTTACACTTCTTCAACAAGTCCAAAACACCGGTCAGTTTTCCCAGGCGCTAGGCTGGAATTCAGTCTGGTGTCGGTAAAGCTCGGGACTTAGCCTGAAGCCGCGTGGGGGCTGGGGCGGGTCTCCCGACTCCACAGCCCCCAGTCCCCACCAGCAGACCCGGGAAACCCGCTGCTCCGGATCTCCCGGGCAGGGTCGCACCCGCGGCACAAAAGAGGCAGCTGGGCCTGGGGTGGTCGCCGCCCCGCGCTCGCGCCCACCAGGCCACAGTGAACAAAGGAGGGAGCGCTCCCTTCCTCGCCCCAGCTGGGGACCCCGCCAGCCCGGGCCCGCAGGAAGAGCGGTCCATCTTCCCAAAGCATTCCGCTCAGATGCCCCAGCCGCAGACGTGGACCAAAAGAGTCTTCCCTTCCCGCCTCGCGGAGACTCGTCCGGTGGCGGGCTGGCGGAGGGAGAAGAGCAGAAGGCGCGGCGGGGCGGGTCCCCGCGGGCCCGGCGAACTGCACTCTTAGCTAGCAGCCCTCCCGGAGGACCTCAGAGCCCGCACAAAGCAAGCCCATCCAGGGACTTTAACTCTGCAGGGGGTGCAAGTGTCCCAGTCTTAAAGCAACAGAGGGAGAGAGGCCACGTTTCCACACAGAGGGTCGTTGGCTTCACTGTAGGATGCAGTGGGCACTCTGGGTGGGCAATGACTAACCTTTCATCCAGGAATGGCGATGGTTAAGATCCACTCATCCAAACCATGCACCAGTTAGTCATTTCCAAGCTAAAGGTTTTGAATGGACAGCAGTTTTCCGATCACCGTAGTTTCCCCAGATAGAAATCATAAGAGCAAGCGGATCTTTTGTCGGGACGTTTAGGACTTGAGCTCCTGAGAGTCTAAATAACAAAGGAAGGAAACGTGAATTTAAATGAAGCAATCACTGCACAGCCACGGTTCGTTTTAAAAGCAAACCCTTCCCCTCGGCCCAGCGTCCCCCTTGGTTTACCTTCGAACCCAGATAATTTGCAGCGGAGCACTGCAAAACTCACCAAGTACAAAACCAAGTCTTTAAACGGTCCAGTCGGAGGTCGGCTATTCTCCAAGAATCCGGAAAAAAAAAAGTTTCAAGAGCAAAATTTGCACACTAAATTTCTATGTAAGCCGGGGCAGCTGGGCCTGGGCTCCACTGGAGACCCCGCTGGAGCCGGCTGAAGCCGGCCGAATCGGGCTGGCCTGCTCCAGGGTCCTGGCTCCCGCTAGGGCGCAGCCTCAGGCGCCTCCAGCTCAGCGCTTGGTCACTCCACTCCAGGCCTAATTACCTATGCTCAGCCCCGCCTGCCAGTGGGCCTTTACTGCTGTGTTTGTGAAGGTGATGCGCCCCGCCCTAAAGTGCTGTCTGTGTTGGACTCCAGGAACTGATTCCCTCACCTCTTTGCTAGTAGCTGAGGCCACTGATTCAGAGGCCCAAATGTGCACACATATGTATGTGCACAGCCAGTAACCAGACATTATCAGAAGTGTGATTATCAGAAGTGTGTAGACGGCGGTTATAGGAAGGGGATAGTAAATAAATCCTTTAGTTGGCCAATTGCTTGCTTGACAAATGGTATTCTAGACCTTTCCTTATAGAAGCATTCAACAGAGGTCTTATTTTGAGCGGTTTTGTAATTATACATACTGAAAACAGGACAGAAAAAAAAAATGAATCCAAAGTTCAAGTTCAAATAAGGGTTTGTAATTGTAAAAGGCAACAAATTCAAGGCAGTTATAGAATTAGTTTAAAACTTTACAGTCAACATTCTTGTAATTTCAAACTCTAATTTTAGTAGATTTTGTAATTGCGTTTTAAAAGCCCTTCAGCATATTTCCAGTCGTGAAATTCTTTCACGTATTACTCACACACGGCCTGGTTTGCTGTTATCTCAGCCTGCCCAGTAGTCCACAAGCAGAATACTCAGATAATGGAACTCCTGACGGGGGCCTGACAGTGAACGGGAGAGGCAGGAAACGGGAATTTACGTAAAGCAATCACTGCGCAGCCACGGTTCTCTCTAGCGAAATCCTGAGTATCCCTCATATAGTCCTCCCCGGAAACACATGTGTGTGCTGTATACATATACAAATATTCAATTCAGACTTTATTCCTGTCCAGTTATTTGGAACTAGTTCCATGTGTCCACTTATAAATGCAGGCACACAGGAAATATGAATGGATGAAAATTGATAACATATAAAAATAAAAAGACCCTTTTACTCCAACCCATATACAGGCAGACATGCTTACAAATGATTTTAAAAGTAAACCCAGCTGGGTATGGTGTTGTATATCTGTAATCACAGCACTCAGGATGGTTTCCGTGAGTTCAAACCCAGCTTTGGTAACATAGTGAGACTCAGGCCAGGTAGGGATACATAGAATAATAATAATTAAAAAAAAATCCAGAGTCCAGATGTTGGTGAGATGTGAAGATGAGGTGGGAGAGGTGATGGTTGGAACTTCCAGGGAGCAGGAAAAGTAGGTCCTTTCACCCATCTAGAAAAACTTCCTAGAGCATTTGGCTCCTCACCCATAGTACCCCAGAGAAATGCACAGTTTCGTTGGCAAATATTGCATGGAGCCTTTGAGATGGGTTGGGAATAAATTTAAAGTGGCAACGGGAGGAAAGAGGTCATTGTATTCTGTCCACTCGTGAGCATAGAGCCCGAGGATCCCATACAAACAGCTTTCACTCATACTCTAAGGAATGTGCTTTGCAGAGTACCAGAGAACTGTAGAAAATTTCTGAAAAACAAATCTAACATCAACTTACTAAATTTAAAAGTAAGAGGGACTGACATTTGCATGTTAGACTTAGACAGATGAGAAGGGGGAGGAGAGGAAAGGAAGGTATGAATGAACCAGAAAATAGATAAACACTAAAACCCTGAGAGCAAAAGAACCTACCACACTGCCGAGCAGAGCAGAGCCCAGCGATGCCCACACAGTTCAACTATGCCACCCTGGTGCCAGACTTGATTTGTTCAGCCAATTTGCTCTCTGGACTGTCAGATATGGCGCTATACAGACACTCTTAGGAATCCACACCTTCCAGGTCTGGTGTTCTGAAACTGACCAGCATTTAGGCAAGGCTTTACTTGATGAAATCCTAAACTAGCTTCTTCATGAAATTTCAGGCAACTTCTCTCAGACCCAGCATCTTATCCGTCTGCTGGGTGAGTAAGGTCAGGTTCAGTGATGAGCAGAACACAGAGACTGGGGTGGGGTGAATGGCTGCCATCCTCGGCTCAATCACAGGCTGTAGAAAGTTCTTGCCCCTTTACGAAAAGGTGGAGGTTGGCTTTCAGGCTGTTTGCCATTGCCACTGTCATCAAAGGATCAGCTGTGTTTCACATCTTTGGGAAATCCAGTATTTAAAACAGCATCGCCCCTCAAAGCAATGCCTACCCACTGTATGGCTCCTTTCCTATTTCCCACCAGTCCCTCTCACTCATGTACCTTTCTGGGGGTGGTTGTTTCTCCCTTACTTGCCTTTTGGTGACCTCTTCTGGTGCCATTTATCCCCCTGCCCCATCTATATTTCTATCCAGTCTTCAGGACAACATATGTAAACCAGAATGTAAAAAAAAAAAAAAAAGGTGTTTGAGAAGCAGAAAGCAGTTGGGACTTTGATGCTGCAAAGACGAAAATCCACTCTGCCCCTCACTATTGCTGTCTGGCGAGAACAATCTGTGACCGTCTGTTTTCTCTACTAGGTTGAGAATCTTCACATCCTGACCACGAACAAGGAGACTTATTCCCACCATCACCCCCACAACGCCTTGCACAGAGTCAATGTATGCCTTATTATTGTTGGCTGACTCGAACTTTTGCCAAGTGCCTCCACATAAGCTAGATGTTACATTTTCATTACAAGACACTTCCCCCTGTCCGCCCCCCGGCCCCTGACGGCATAGTATAAGGACCCCCAAAGCTAAACTCTTTCCTGCAGCTCTCATCATCATACCTGCGTTTGTCAGCATTGATTTCCCTTCTCAATGACAAGACCACAGAGGGCAGTTAGTGAAATCATGTTGCGTTTACGCAGAACAAGGGCGTGAAGTGAACTGTCAGCACGAGGCCCTCACCTAGGCTAGTCTAAGAACCTACTCTCTTCTATGCTCATCTTGGGCTGAGAGGGGGCATCCCATGAGTGGTTCTTTCCATCAGTGCAATCCACGAAAGCATCTATCTCTCTCGTATGGAAAGCCTCAGCAGGGCTCCTTGGGGACAGAAAACCCTTTCTTGTTCCAGTAGAGGTGTTCTGTTGATTGGGTGGGCTTCCCCCAGGAATGGCAGGAAGTTGCCACGTGTTTCCCTTTAATACTGAGAACACTCAGTCAGCCTCTGTGACAATGACATAGTACCTATTTTTATGCTATGTCTCTCAGGTTTCTTCTTCGTTCTCCAGTGGTAGGGCAGACATTTAATACTTCTGGGGTCATGTGAGGTCCTGAGTCGGCTCCCAGGGACTTCCTTTAACTCACCCCTGCCCCACTTAGGACAGCACATTCAGCTTGAATGAACAAGCAACACAAAAGATGATCTTGAGTACTGATTGTCGTTTATATTTTTAAAAAGCTTTTGACACTCAGCATTGCCACAGCTGTGTAACCTGAGCAAAATGGCTTGGGTTTGGGATGGAATTAAAAGAAAGGAAGAAAATAGTTACTGACTGTATGTGGTGCCAGGCTAGAGATTTGTCCTGGGAACCACTGGGCACTTGTGTTGGGAGCTTCGGATGTAAATGTAGGGGGAGGTGGGGCTGGCATTTCATGGGCAGCTACGATGCAGGTGTCTATCCTTCTTTTTTTGAGGTTCTAGGAATGAAGCCGGGAACCTTAGACACGCACTTGACTCTGAGGAAATCCCCAGCCTCTCTTTCTTTAATAGCTATTTCTTACTGCGTTCCCATAAGCTCACTTTATGGAGAGTTTGTGATTTAAGTCCTGCCAGAAGGCTTCTGTGTTATTTGCCTTATGTAGCACAGTGATGTTGAAAACTAGCTTCCCATCTTAGAATACCTTACGTAAGCACCTCGGAAGCCCTCCATTCAGTCAGGAACAGTATGCATCGCCTGCACAAGTCTTAGTGGCTTTGATGAGCCAAAGAAAGACATCGAAACATTTCCCACTTGAGACCCTTTCCCAGCAGAAAAATGTTTATATTACCCAGGCACATGATGTCTTATACAAATAGAAACACAAAGAAAACACTCCTGATAATAAATCCCGAAGAAGCTTATTTTAAAGCAGTTCTTTGGTCTATATACATGTTCACTATTTTTTTATGGATGAGAACAAATTTACATATTAAAGATATGGCTATGCTTAGTTATTTTTTAAGAAATAAATATTGACTAAATATTTAAAAGTGAATGGCACAGAGCACCACCAGCATTTGTCAGAGTTGACTGATATCTTGATTTTTGTAGTCATCAGTGCTGAGAGAGCTGTTATACACAAATGCATAGCACAAAATGGGAACACGTATGTTTTAGGGATGCTTCAGAAATTGCTGGAAATCATGTCCTAATTTCAAGCCAAAGCTCATGGAATGATTTTTAATGAAAACTCAATTCAGCCACCAAACAGCAATTTTAACTCATCAACTGGTTCGATTTATTTATTTATTTATTATTAATTTTGAGACAAGGTCTCATGTAGTTCAGACTGACCTCAAACTCACTTTGTAGGCAAGAATTGCCTTGAAACTTGGATCTGCCATCCTCTTTAGCTCCTGAGTATGGAGCTCACAGGCCCATGCCACCACATCTGGTTTATGCAGTGGCAGGAATTGAGCCAAACTGTGCAGTGCTAGGTAAATACACTGCCAAGTGAGTAACATCCCTAGCACCAAACACCAATTTTATTTATTTATTTATAAAAATTTATTTATTTATCTATTTATTATGTATACAGTGCTCTGCCTGCATGAACACCTGCATGTCATATCACATTACAGATAGTTGTGGGTGCTGGGAATTGAATTCAGGACCTCTGAAAGAGCACTCAGTGCTCTTAGCCACTAAGCTATCTCTCCAGCCCCAAACACCAATTTTAAAATAGAACATTTGGACACAATACAACCCAGAGATATGCTAATTTGATACTAACATGCTGAATAATGATGGCAAGAACGTATGAGCAGTCTTTGTTTTCCATAATTGCGCCATTATGATCATGCAAGAACAGAAAACTGTATGCACAGCAAAATACTATAATTCATAATACACAGTAGTCTGGAATCTTAGCCAAGATGCTTTAGGCAACAGTCATTTAGTTGTGTGTTCAGAACCTAGGCTTCTGTGAGGTCACATGACGCTCAAGAACAAACAGTACTCAGAACATCTTGGACACACTATGATTTTGATTTTTTTTTCCAAAGTAGGGTTTCTCTGTACAATCCTGGCCATCGTGGACTTGCTTTGTCGACTAGGCTGGCTTCAAACTCACAGAGATCCACCTGCCTCTGCCCCTTCAAGTGCTCCGGTTATAGATATGCGCTACTGTGGCTGGCTTATTATTTTTATTTTGAATTAATTTTTGGCTGTTATTTATACAAAAGCCTTTTTTTTTTTTTTTTTGCCATTTTTTGAAGAGGGGGTTTTGATCTTTCTAGCTGCATCCTTACTAGGTTAGCAGGCTTTGCATATGAGAGAAAACATACTCTTTATCTTTCTGAGACTGACTTTTCCCCCCAGCTAAACATCATGTTTTCTGGTTACATTTGTTTTCTTGCATATGCCATGATTTATCTTTGTTTATTGTTGCGTAAAATTCCAACGTGTATATGGACCCAGTTTTCTTTACCCATTTATGTCTCCATAGGCATCTAGGCTGGTTTCATTTTTAGCTATTGTGAACAGTGCAGTTGTCTGACCGGGTGTATATTCGAGTGGTAAAGCAGTGGGCTGGAGAGGTTGCTCTGTGGTAAACTGGTAAAAGTCATAAAGAATTGAGTTTGGAACTCCAGACCACAGGTAAAAGACAGGCACGATGGGAGAAGTCTGTAACTTTAGATCTGGGAGACAGAGGTAGGCAGATCCCTGGAGCTTGCTCTCCAGGCAAGCTCAGCTGAATTAGTAGGCTTGAGATTGAGTGAGAAGTCTTGTCTAGAAAATGATGTTGTTGATGATGATGATGATCGAATCACTACTGAAGAAAAAACCGATATCAGTCTTACCTCCACATGTGCTTGCACACTCATCCACATGTACACCCACCCACACAAACATATGCATAAACATCTCTCTCTCACACACACACGTACACACACACACACACACACACACACACACACACACACACACACACGAGAGAAAGAGAGAGAGAGAGACAGACAGACAGAGAGAGACAGAGACAGAGAGAGAGAGAGAGAGAGAGAGAGACAGACAGACAGACAGACAGAGACAGAGAGAGAGACAGAGAGAGACAGAGACAGAGACAGACAGACAGACAGACAGACAGACAGAGACAGACAGAGAGAGAGAGACAGAGAGAGAGAGAGAGAGAGAGAGAGAGAGAGAGAGAGAGAGAGAGAGAGAGACATGAGTAATTGTATGGTACTTCCATTTTCAGATTGTTTTGAAGAGCCTCAATTGTGGTTTCCACAGTACTGTACCAGTTTATCTTACTCTTTCCCCACACCCTCATTCGTCTTCTTCAGTACAGTCATTCTACTGAGGTGAGGTAAAACTACAACAAATTTTATTTATTTATTTTTAATTTGTTCACTTTACATCTTGATTGTAGCCCCTCCCCTTGTCACCTCCTGGTCCCACCCTTCCTCCCTGAGACACCCTCCATCCCTCCCTTCCCTAACCCTCAGAAAGAGGAGCCCTTCTCTCCTAACATCTGATCTCTGCTCATCAAGTCTCATCTACACTGTATCCTCTTCCTCTGTGGCCTGGCAAGGCTGCCATGCCAGGGGGAAGTGATCAACTTGTGGGGTCCAGAGTCTATTTCAGAAGAAGTCTCTTCTCCCCATATTATAGGACCCACAAGGAGACTGTGCTGCCTATCTACTGCATCTGAGCAGAGGGTCTAGGTCCTCACCATGCATGGTCCTTCGTTGGTGCATCAGTCTCTTCAGCACCCCCCCCTCCACTCAGATTTATTGGCTCCATTGGTCTCCTTGTGGACATCCTGATGCCTCCAGGTCCTTTTTCTGTTCCTAACTCTTCCATAAGACTCCCTGCACTCCACCTTGAAGTTTGGCTGCATGTTTCAGCATCTGCTTGGATCCCCTGCTGGGTGGAGTCTTTCAGAGGACCTCTGTATTAGACTCCCTTCATGTTCCTTCTCTTCAACTGCTTCTGGTGTCTATTCTATTTGTCCTTCTGAATGAGAATTAAGCATTCCCCTCAGGGTCCTCCTTGATTTTAGGTTCTTTGGGTCTGTGTATTGTAGTGTGGCTATCCTGTACTATGTGGCTAATATTTGTTTGTAAGTGAGTATATACCATGCATGTCTTTCTGGGTCTGCGGTACCTCACGAATGATGATCGTTTATAGTTCCATCCATTTGCATGAAAATTTCAAGATTTGTTTCTAATAGCTGAGTAGTATTCCATTTTGTAAATGTGCCACAGTTTCTTTATCCATTCTTCAGTTGAAGAACACCTAAGTTGTTTCCAGATTCTGGCTATTATGAATAAAGCTGCTATGAACATAGTTGAGCAAATGTCTTTGTATGGTGGGGCATCTTTTGGGTATATGCCCAGGAGCAGTATGGCTTGTTTTGAGGTAGAACTATTCCCAATTTTCTGAGAAAGCACCAGATTGATTTTCAAAGTAGTTGTACAAATTTACACTCCCATGAGTAATGGAGGAGTGTTCCCCTTTCTCTATATCCTCACTGGTATGTGCTGTCACTTGAATTTTTGATCTTAGCCATTCTGATAGATATAAGATGGAATCTCAGAGTTGTTTTGATTTGCATTTCCCTGATGACTAAAGACATTGAACATTTCTTTATGTCTTTCTCCGCCACACAATATTCTTCTGTTTAATTCTGTACCACATTTTTAATTGGGTTATTTGGTGTTGTAGTGTTTAATTCCTTGAGTTCTTTATATATTTTGGATATTAGATCTTTGTCAGATATAGGGTTGGTGAAAATCTTTTTCTAGTCTGTTGGCTGTAATTTTCTGTTGACAGTGTCTGTTGCCTTACAGAAGCTTTTCAGTTTCATGAGGAACCATTTATTAATTGTTGACCTGAAAGTCTGAGCTACTGGTGTTTTCTTTTCAGGAAGTTGTGTTCTGTACCAATGCACTCAAGGCTCTTCCCCACTTTTTCTTCTAACAGGTGTAAGTATGCGCGGAGGAATGTCTTGAGTGGATGTAACAACTGTCAATAAAGCGCTGTTTAGCCAATAAGCTGGGCAGAAGGACAGGAAGTGGAAGGCAGAGCTTCCTGGAAAGGGGGCGGAGCCACGTTTGACAGTTGAGAGGGGAAGACAGTTGACAGTTGAGGAGGACAGGGAGAGAAACGGCCCAAGGATCATAATGGCAAGTGCTTGGGATATATGTATGCTATGAGGTTTAGAGTAGTTTGTTAGTTTGTGAGTAAATTAGAATCAGTTTAGATTCTACCTAGCATAGTGCGGGCAGCTTTAAAGTATGTTTCAGTCTCCCTGTGTCAGTTATTGGCTTCATAGGTCTAACGGATACAAATTACTGTAACAAGCATGTATGGTTTTATGTTGAGGTCTTTAACCCACTTGGACTTTAGTGTTTTTTAGGGTGATAAATAGAGATCTATTTGCATTTTTCTACAAGTAGACATCCAGTTAGACCAGCACTATTTGTTGAAGATGCTATCTTTTTCCATTATACAGTTTTGGCTTCTTTGTCAAAAATCAAGTGTCCATGGGTATGTGAGTTTATTTCTGGGTCTTTGATTCAATTCCGTTGATCTGTCTGTGTCTATGACAGTACCATGCTGTTTTTATTACTGTTGCTCTATAGTACAGGTTGAGGTCAGGGATGGAGATTCCTCCAGAAGATCTTTATTATACAGGATTGTCTTAGATATTCTGTTTTTTTTTTTTTTTTTTTTTCCAAATGAAGTCGAGAATTGTTCTTTCAAGGTCTGTAAAAAGTTGTGGTGGCATTTTGATGGGAATTGCATTAAACCAGCTGGTAAGCAACTGTGTCTTTGTGTTTGTCTGTGTACCTGTGAAGGGCCCATTTCCGGTAGACTGGCATTGGCGTAAGCAGACGTACTGGTGGCTCATCTGTCCAGGGTGCTAGAAGACCGTCCAGACCCCGATCTGAAGGGGATAGAGTTCCCAGTCTGAAGGGTATTAGAGGATTAGACCCGCCCCGCCCTTGCGCCCCCTAGTCTGAAGAGATGAAGCTGGTCGCCTCACATTTGATTTTACCTCCATTCGACAGGAGGACCGGATTGTCTCTGTGTCTGTGTCGTTCGTTTTGTTCTGTTTTTCTGTCTTTCTGTGATCTGGCACTGGACTGAGATGAGACATGCAGGACTATAATACTGACTCCCCTAATCCTTTCTTCCACAGCAGAACTTGCTACGGCAGCTGCGCATGGCTTCTGGTGCACATAGGCAAGCTGGGGCATGTGTGGGACCCAGGTCCTTCCGCAGCCTCAGCCAGGAAACTGCCTTTGCTTGTTCAGGTGACAGGCATGGGGCAGGGCTGTGCACTAGCTGAATCCCAGGGCAGAGGAAACCGAGGGCTCTCACGCATGCCACTCGCTACTCAGCCCTCACGGGTGCCTCTGAGCTTGCCCTGTTGGCTTTGTGCTGGCTGAAACACAGCTTGCTGCCTTGCCTCCTCTGGGGCAAGAGATCATTTGTTGGCCATAGGGTCCCTAGGAGACCGGGAGGTGTGCCCTGTGGTGCTCAAGACTTCTAAGGAAGAAGCAGGAATGTAGCTAGAAAGCCTGGTGCTCCCTCCCCACAGCCTGGAGCAGGCCCTGGAGACAGCAGCAGGGCGGACCGCCCTCAGGATGAAATGGCTAAAGTGGGAGCTGCTGGGAACAAAACAAAACAAAACAAAAAAAACCAAACCAAAGCAAACAAACAAACAAAACCCAAAAAAACTGGCTCAGGTCCTGCCCCTGCCACGTGGAAGCGGTGGCCACTCAGACTAGGCAATGCTCACTTTTGTGATCAGGGTTTGCAAATTCAGAAGGTCAGGGGGAGAAAAAAAAAAAAAAAAAGAACAAACTCTGCAAGAGATCAAAGTGCCTTGTTTTACAACACTCCCTATCCGGGACTCTAGAAACTACATCTTGGTTATTAGAGATGGTCAAAAATCTTTAACATCTGTAGCAAAAAGTTAACTTAAATTCTAAACAGCGAGTAAAATGAGCCAACTTAAAAAACAGGTCTTCAAAGGTACTTTTACATAATTCTTGTTTTGTAAACTTAAAAAAGATAGGATTTAAAACAATGTTTTGAAATAGAGGTATTAAAGCTGCACCTTCAGCCTATATATGTATATATTTTAAGATTATACTGTGCAGATTAACAGATTGCTATACTGCAGACTTTAAAAATGGGTGATTCTGAAGATACCTTTAAGTTGAGATATGACTGCTTCCCGTCTCTTCAATTAGATCAGCTAAACAGATGGTTCTTATAAGTGCCCTACTACCTAGCCTTTGACTAGCTTTTCAGCCTTCCTAGGTTCTGATAACAGCGCCCCCTAATGTCAACAGGAAGAAATTACAGAAGAGAATAATTATGTCCCTTGTCCCACCTCATAGGCTGAAATGCTAAGTCAAGGGCAGCTCTCTGGCAGGAGAGACAAATGGCTCTCCTTCCCCCTTGGGGCTTGATACTTATTTAAAAGCCACCCTAAAACCACTCCTGTCAACGGTACAGGTCCCCTTGAACAGCAGTCATCCCAACAGGCAACAAATGGGGGCTACTGACCCACTGTGGTCCAGACTTACCTGATACTCAATGCTACAAGACCGGATCCTCACCTCCTCGTGTTGGTTATGTTATTCTTCAAGGCCCCTATATTAGAAGGGAATCATATTTACAGGAAACACCACCTTAACATCTGACCAACAAAACTGTAGGTGGGTTCAACAAGGGCAAACTAGACTTGCTCTGCAAGATGTACCAGGACAAGGACTTTGTATATATAGGCAGACTCCCTTGCAGTTAGGTTGCCTTATGCCTTCAGGCCCTCTCAATGTCAGCAAGTAATTCATACTTGTTACCACCTGGTCAAGGCTGGTGGGCATGTTCCTCTGGATTCACTCCGTGTGTTCATGTAGGAGTCCTTAAGCAATCATCAGACTTCTGCGTCCTAGTACAGCTAATCCCCAGAATCGCTTACCACTCAGATCAAGATATGAATAGGGCCCTGATGGGGTGGGGATCCCTCCACTCCAAGCACTAGAAAAGAATAGCCTTCAGTGCTATTACCTTAGCTGTCCTCCTAGGGTTGGGGCTGGCAGGATCAGCACTGGGGATCTCAGCTCTAACTTTGCAGAATCAAAGTTATCATAGCCTTAGAGCAGCGATAGAGGCAGACATCTGAAAAAAAAAAAAAAAGTCTATATCTCACTTACAGGAATCTTTAACCTCATTGCCAGAGGTTTTTCTTCAGACTAAAAAAGGTTTAGACCTGCGGCAGGGAGGTCTGTATGTCACCCTTAGCAAAGAATGTCGTCTCTGTGTGCATCATTCAGGGATCATCAAGGAGTCTGTTGCCAAAGTGAGAAAAAAATCTGACCCAAAGAGAAAACAAATATAAGTCTAAATACGTATAGTTTGAGTCCTGGTTCAATAGGTCCCCTTGGCAGACCACTTTAATCTTAACCTTGCTTGGCTCCCTCCTTATTTTAATCATACTTTTGAATTTCAGGCACTGTATTCTAAACAAGTTTGTCCTTTTAAAAAACAAAACAAAACAACAACAACAATAAAACCAACTGGGGGCTTTCCAGCTGATGGTGATGAACCCACTACCATTCCCTCCAAAACTTGAGTAATGAAAAATATGAGCTCCAAGAAGACCCATGATTGGGCCTTCAAGGAACTAACTAGTCAGAGGGGGTAATGACAGACCAACGTAACTCCATTTTGTTTAAAACTCCCATTTCTATATTTGGGTGACCTACTTCTGAACTCTTAATCTAGAAAAACTCATAGAAGATACACTTGGCATAGAAATATAGAATAACTAGTCAGCTGGAGAACAGGAAAGTACTCCCAGATCTCCCAAAAAGTTATTCTTTAGAAGTTAATCGTCTGTGGTTGGCACAGGACTCCTACCGGACTAGTACCAATCAGTTTAAAGGGCAAATTCCCCCACAAATGTCATGCAGTCATTTACTGTAAAACCCATTTCTTTGTCTAAAACCTGTAAAAACCACACATTTTTAAAATTCTGGCTTCCCATTTTCAATCCACTGCATTGGTGAGGGAGGGCGTCCTTCCCCAAGGTTGAATAAATAACCCTCATGCACTTGCATCAGAAGTGGCTCCTGAGTGGTCTTTGGGGACCTTGAGATCTGGGCAAAACACCACAACCAACCAGGTAAGGAGGAAGCCCACAGATGGGAGAGAATTCAACAGAGGTTTAATATTCAGAATATGCAAAGAGCTCAAGATCCAGAATTTTAAAAGCCAAGTGGCCAATTAAAAAAAATGGGCATGGGACCCAAGTAGAGAGTTTATAAAATAAGAAATATCAGGGGTTATGGAGACTGAAGAGGACACCATCTAATTAGGCAAGACTCTATTGAGGAAGGAGAACACCAACCCACCCACAAAAAATTCAATCTAAAACTTACCCTAACCTACAAGACATGCAGGGAAAAAGATAGAGCAGAGATTGAGGGAATGTACAACCAATGCCTGGCCCAACCCAAGACCTATCCCATGGAAGAGAGCCAATCCCTAACACTATTAATGATACTCTGTTATGCTTGCAGACAGGAGCCTAGCAGAATTGTCCTCTGAGAGGCTTCACCCAGCAGCATTTCGAAACAGATGCTGAGACTCCCTGCCACACACTAGGCAAAGCACAGGGGGTCTTGTGGAAAAGTGGGGAGAAGGATAAAAGGATCTAGGGGTGACAGGAGCTCCACAAGAAAACCAACAGAACCAACTAACCATGTCCCAGAGGGGCTTGTGGAGTCTGAAGCACCAACCAAGGACCATGCATAGACTGGACCTAGGACCTCTGCATAGATGTAACTGATGGCAGCTCAGGCTTCATGTGGGTCCTCTAGTAATGGGAGTGGGGCCTGTGTCTGACACAGACTCTGTTGCCCGCTTTTTGATCACTTTACCCTGATGAGTCTGTCTTGCTAAGCCACAAAGGAAGAGGATGAATTCAGTTGTGATGGGACTTGATGAGCTGGGGTGGGTAGGTAGGGGGGCTCCCTTTTATGAGAAATAGGTGAGGGAGATGGGGGAGGGACATCAGATTGAGAGAAGATGTAATGTGAATAAATAATTAGTAAAAAAGTGACTAAGAAATATCTCAAAACAACACAAAACAAACAAAAAGCCATGAAATCCAAAAGCCAAAGACCAAAAAACAAAACAAAACAAAACAACAACAACAACAACAACAACAACAACAAACCCACCAGTAATCCCAGCTCTCAGGGAGGCAGAGGCAGACAGATCTCTGTGACTTCAAGGCCAGCCTGGTCTATAAAGTGAGTCCAAGGCAGCCAAGGCTACACAGAGAAACCTTGTGTCGGGAAGAAATAAAAAACAAACAAACAAAATAAACAAAAAAACCCAACCAACCAACAACATCCCCTCCCCCTAAAAAAAAAAAAAAAAAAAAAAAAAAAAAAAAAAAAAAAAAAAAAAAAAGAAAAAAGAAAAAAACAAAAAAACCAAATCCCAAACTCAAATGTGCATCATCCCTAGCAATCAGGGAAACTAAAATCAAAACAATGTTGAGATTTCATCTTACTGCAGTGATAATGGCAAAGATTAATGAACAACCAACAACAAATGCTGGAGGGAACACGGGGGAAAAAAACCCTCATCATTCTTGGGATTAGGAATGGGTACAGCCACTGTGGAAATCAGTTTGGATAACTCTCATAAAACTAAAAACACATCTACCACATGACCCAGTTATGCCATTCCTTGGCCACTATCCCATTTCATCCAGGGCTTCATTACCACCATTTGCAAATGTGACTTTTACAAAACAAAAAGAGAGAGAAGTATCTCAGAAAACACACCACAAATATCAGAGAAATGACTAGGGCTTATAATTTTGATTTTGCTCTTACTTGAAAAACTCTCTCACAGGACTTGATACTCATGACGATGGCACACAGACACTCCCACAGGCCGTGGAGATCATTCCTTGATTGAGGGCTCCTCTTCCCGTGTGTGTTCACTACTGACATTAGCCAGTAGAATACACAAAGATAGATTTGAAAAATACCAAAGATTTTTTTTAAAATCACTTGTCAATTTTAACTTTGTAGCCTTAAATCCACATTCTGCAGTTTTGAAAATGTAATTTTTAATATGAGGTAGAAGACTGGATTTCAGACACATAGAGCCCAAAAGAGCTTAAGCATACTGTTGTGGTTATATTACCAATAGGGCCTAATAATTGCCCCATGTTGGGAGCCACTTGTTTATTTTAGCAGTATGACCTAATAATTATTAGGCCTATAATTATTACTATGGCAGTATAACCTGCTAGCAATCAATTAAGTCACAGACACCTGTTATATTTTAAAATAGGCTTAGTTAACCTATGGCAGGGCAGATATTAATGCCCTAAACTACTTACCCTAGTGGTAAGTATTCCACTGCCCCAATCCCATGCCATAGATAGATAGATAGATAGATAGAATAATTTCTATCAAGCTACTTCCTATCCACAATCCCAAATACTTGCTAATGTTCTTCATCTGGGCCAAATCCTCCTGCCACGCTGGCCAAGTGCTTCTCCTCCATGTAACCCATGATGGCGCAACCTTCTTCTCCTCAGGGCTATCTCCTTCCCAAGATTCTCTCTGTCTCCCCCAGCCCAGGAACCTTAGCCATGCCTATCTCATTTGCCCTGCCCAGGTGTGATGGCTTTTTATTAATTAGCATCAAAATACATCAGACCAACCCCCAACAGCATACTGAGCAGGAACCAACAGTTTGCTCTTAAATGAATATGTTATCTTTAGCTTAGATGAGAAGAGACAGGAATTTTGAAATACAACAGAACAGATAGTTAGGAAGAGGTTCTTACCTCTTAGTGATAAAAAAGATAAAATTCATTTCAGAAATGTAAGGTTCTAGATATTATCTTAGGACTTAATAATAGCTGCCTCTGCCATATATAATTTATGTTTATAAATTCTACTCTTTATTGTTGGTATGGTAGCTCCTTTAATATCCACCACAAAAAGGAAATTTAACAGATAGTCAACAGATATGTATGTCTATGGTTTTGCATGTGTAATGACTTAATAAACAACTTTTGAAGCCTTAAGCTTTCAGTGAGCAGTAGACATTGCTGAGAACTTACTGAAGATTCTAGTTCTCCTAGACCTACCACTGCTACCTGCCTTGGTCCTTCCTCTTCATTCCTTTGGGGCTCACCAGCCAGTGCCCCAGCCATGTTCTCTACCAGAGATCACACAGCCACACTTAGCAAGGACCCAGGTAGGGTAGACTCTTTTTCCCGTACTCCAGTCTGGTCTCTCTAGGGTACCCCTGATTCTGCACTTCCTCTTGTTCAGCCCTTCCTCCCATCCCATCTCCATTCCTTCGAGACTTTGTACTGACACTGTAAGGCTCTCTCTGTCACAGCCTAAGCCTGTGAACGTGACCCAGGCAAGCTTGGGAAAGTGACCCAGAAAGAATTAAAGGCCAGTTTCAATTTCTGAGATCAAAGTGGACAACTGAGATAAACCATTTCAACTAAGGCAAACAATTCTCAGAAAAGTACCATCTGGAAATTCTCTGGAAACTCCCCAACCCCCCCTCCCTGCCAAGAATAGCCCCCAAGACCAACAACCCCTGCAATAGCCAGTAACATTTAGACGAGCACCCCTAGCGACCACCAGAGCCAATCCTAACATAGGGCACGCAGCCCCTCCTAACCTTTGCGGTTTTAGCCTTTAAGAGCAGTCTGTAACAGTGACTCAGTGTGCCTCCCTCCCGAGTAAGTGCTGAGGCCCCTTGATGCGCGTCAGCAATAAACCTTGTGCTTTTGCACCAACACTGTGTTCCTCGAGTGGTCTCTCACGATGACCCCCTTCTACCCGAGTGGACTCTAGGGTCCAACAACGCCAGCCCTATTTCCCACAAGTGACCCTACAGCCACCATAGAGAGTAGGTAGCAGTGTAGCAACGCAGACCCAGATGGGGCACTTGAGCTTTCTCTTCCTACTCCACTTCAGTTGCCCATGTCATACCCCAGCATTCAGGGCTTCCCTGGAACCTGCATCCTGTGCCCACGTCCAGTCCCTTGAATTTCCCAATGATTTTCTTGAGTATTTGTGCACCTGTACCCCTTTCTCATCACCATACCTATCCCAAGCTGCATACTGTCGTTGCAGGCCCAATCTGATCCGTCTCGACTGCAGTATTCCCACTCCACAGGCGTTGCCTCATTACACACTTTGCACCATCCCAGCCTGATCAGCACTCCAGATCCTAACCTATTCCACACTATAACCAGCATCTAGAACTAACCCTGGTAGTACAGCCTGTGCTCAGGTCAAGTGTGGTAAGCACCCTTCCTCATATCGTAGCCCACCTGCACCGTAGCCAGCCTCTAGCTGTATCCCAACTTGCATGACTGTGCAAGGATCCACCCTGATAAGCCACTAGAACCTGTACTTAATGGTGCCATCCTCAAGCCTCAGGCCTTGTCACGAAGCCTGCATGCTGGCTTACTTCAAGTCAGCTTAAAAACTGACATCAGAAACACAACCAGTGGAAGAAATCTACATGCGCATGTCTCCTCATAAAAGAAAGATAATGTGAAAAGCTAAGCAAACATATCTCTCTCCAGTCTTCCAGTCAGAACTTTAGAAAGTTTCTGTAATGAGAATTGTGTGGATGAATTCCAGGACAAAAAACAAAACAAAACAAAACCCCTCAAAATCTCAAAAGAATACTTATAAACTTCAAAGATTTCAAGGACTTTAAGGAACACACACACACACACACACACACACACACACACACACACACACACACACCACCACCACCACCACTAATACCACCACCACCAAAACAGTTAAAAACTTCAATAAAATAGTAACAAATGTCTAAAGAAAACCTTAAAAATCTAAGAAAACAACAATCATCAATAAACCAAAGCAAAACAACAGACCAATATCCCCGTTGAATATAGATGGAAAAATATTACTAGGAGACTTTCAAAACAAATGCAGGTGCATATCAAAAAGATCATCTACCACAACCAATTTACTTTTATGCTAAAAAGCAGAGATGGTTCACATATGTAAGTCAATATCTGGAATAAATTATATATGTGGATGTAAGGAAAAAGTGACAAGAGCATTGCAGTAGATAGAGAAATGGCTTTTGACAAAAATCCAGCATAATTTCATTATAAAAGTCCTAGTTGAGTAAGACTGGGGGAACATACCTTAACACAATAAAAGCAATGGATGACAAACCAACAGCCAACATCATTCTAAATAGAGAAAAATTCAAAGCAATCCCAGTAAAGCCAGGAACTAGACAGAGATTTCCACTATGCCCCATTGTTCTTAATGTAGAGCTTAAAGCACCATCTAGACTAATAAACAAGAAAAGAAGTCAAATTTTTGCTAATCCACAACTCTTAAAGTTTACCCTACCTTCTCATCGTGCCAAGCTGAGGGTTGTCTCTTAAAACATGGGCCTTTGTGGACACTTGTTCAAACAGTAGTGCATACACTTTCAATATTGGAAAAGTTGGCTGGCTTTAAGAGATAGGTAACAGCAATGATTGTTCTGTTGATTCGTTCTTTTGTTTTTCAACTAGCAAGACTCATGGAAATCATGTGAGACTATTGATGGGTACTATAAAATAAAACAAAACACTAAAAACGCACATGATGTTGCAGAAGTACAGCAACAAGAATTTTCATCTGCTGGTGGTGATGGAAAATGGTACAATCACTTTACAGGATAAATGTAAACTTCTTCTTCTTCTTCTTCTTCTTCTTCTTCTTCTTCTTCTTCTTCTTCTTCTTCTTCTTCTTCTTCTTCTTCTTCTTCTTCTTCTTCTTCTTCTTCTTCTTCTTCTTCTTCTTCTTCTTTTTCTTCTTCTTCTACAGCGTTTCTCTGTGTAACAGCCCAGGCTGTCCTGGACTGGCTTTGTAGACAAGGCTGGCCTTGAACTAAATGAGATTTGACTGCCTCTGTCTCTGGAGTGCTGGGATTAAAGGTGTGTGCCACCACATCCAACTTGACAGTTTCTTATAGAGCTAAAATAATTTACTAGCAATCACACTTCTTGGCACTTACCCAAATGATTGAGAACTCTGGAACATCTAAGCCATGGGGGTACTATTCAATGATGTAAAAAGTTATTGAATCCCCAAGACTCGAAGACACCTTAAATGGAGGTTAAGTGAAAAGTGCCAGTCTGAAAAGGATATATACCATAGTTTGGAAAACCAAGAGCTATGGATAGTAGAAGAGATTTACAGGAGGAAAATAGAGAGTGAGTGATGCACCAGCACTGTTAGGGCAGTGAAGGTATTCTAGATGATACTGGTGACCTATAGCATGTGCATGTTGGGATGCACTGACCTTTAGGATAAATGTGACTCTACGTTTTGGTCTAACTGAAAAATTACCATTAAATCTGACCAACTGGGTAAGAGTAGACAGGAGCCAACAGAATGCATCAGTTTGTTCATTGCCCCAACTACTCACCCTTGGCATGTTTCAGTCTAGCATATTTGCAGAATGTCTGCTTGCTGAGCTAGGAGTGATTTCACATTTGAGAAGTTTGCTTGACCTGAGCCCTCACACCAGCTCTCCCCAAGGCAGCCAACTCAGACAGCCACATGTACTGGCATGGCCTTTGTCACTATGAAAAGAAAAGAAGAGAAGAAATAAAGAGGAGAGGTGGGAGAGAGGGAGGGAGGGAGAGAAGAAGGGCGGTTATAAGCCACCATGTGAATTATGGGAACTGAACATGGGTCCTATGGAAGATCAGCCAGTGCTCTTAACCTTTGGGCCATCTATCTGGTCCCATGGCTTATTTTCCTTCCTCATTCTCTCCCTCACAGCATAAGAAATGGCTCAACTGAAGTCCAGTTCTATGTGCTTGGACAAGCAGGTTAGTATCTTTGTGCTTAAATTCTTTTATCATTTATTTTACAGAATGGAGTTAAGGATGCACAGCCTTGTAAGGACAAGCATGGTGAAGCTCTTAGGTTGATGCCAAGCTCCCTGTTAGCATCTGATCATAAGCAAGTAGTTAGCCACCATTCCCTGGAAGGTGAGCTCAGGCCTTAAGCATGGCTTTAGAGAAGCTCCACTGTCACCAAGTGAAACAGCGAGCTTTCGTTGACATTCTGGAGATGAACTTTAGAACTGGGTTTAGTTTTAAGAAATAGGGAGAAAATTCTTGGCTTTTAAAATAAATTAGTTTGCTCTTTTAATATCTATGCCAATAGAGCTGTCACAGAACCAGCAAGATCTAGTGCGGTAACATTGTGCCACCCAGTGGAGAATAGGAGAAAAGCCATTTATTTTGCTAAGGCTACTTTAAATGTCCTAGCAGGTTTTATTTGGCAACATTTTCTCAATTTGTTTAATCAGAATTACAACTTGGAATTATAAAGTTATTAAAACTAGATTCCCTAAACCATGCAGGGTTTATGTGGTGTGCGCTGTAATATTTTCCATGAAGGTCTGTAGTTCACTTTTTTCTCTAATACTGCCCGGAAGTAACAGTCTACTTACTCTACCACATTGCATGGAAGTGCCTCCAAGACTCACAGAATACCCTCTTTGCCAGCAGTTGGCTGTGAGGACCAGCTATTCAACACATTTTTCAATATGTACCTATCCTTTATGAGTTTTTAGTTATCAAAGTAAAACTTTGTCAAGGCTTCCTCTACCATATGATATTATGCGATTGATGTGTGTTCTAGTTTAAAACCATTTGTTAGTTTGATAAGCCATTTCTTATCCTGAGTGTTTATAAGGATGAGGCATGGCAAATAAACTCCACTCAAATATAAGTATTGCTAGCATACCGAAATGGCCAGAACTGCCCTAAAGAGCCTTGCATCAGTTTTATTGTGTTTATTACTAGCAACAATCATGATACATTATTGAATTTCTATAATGATCAGGAATTTCATTTTTCTGAATTGCAGCTTCTTCTTCTTCTTCTTCTTCTTCTTCTTCTTCTTCTTCTTCTTCTTCTTCTTCTTCTCTTCTTCGTCTTCTTCTTCTTCTTCTTCTTCTTCTTCTTCTTCTTCTTCTTCTTCTTCTTCTTCTTCTTCTTCTTCTTCTTCTTCTTCTTCTTCTTCTTCTTCTTCTTCTTCTTCATTTTTTGAGACAGGGTTTCTCTGTGTAGCCTTGGCTGTCCTGGACTCACTTTGTAGACCAGGCTGGCCTTGAACTCACAGTGATCCGCCTGCCTCTGCCTTCCGAGTGCTGGGATTAAAGGTGTATGCCACCATGACTGGCTGCAGTTTATCTTACTACGAACATTGTAAACTAGGGATTAGTCTGTTTTTAGAGTTCATGTGTTTGTTTGTTTTAAAGAAAGTGGATTCTCAGAGAGAGTCAATGACTTCTCTGTGATGACACGGACAGGAACTGGCAGGGAGAATGAAACCCAGGTCTTCTGACTGGCAGCACTGGACAGTAAGTAGCCACCCTGCTGCTCAGCTGCATGCATTCTGGGACTGGATGGATCCTGAGTCTGAGACTGGGTGCCTTCAGTGCTGCTAACACCTTCATGCCCAAGACTCAGGGGACCCTGGGGTGACCAGGTAGGTAGAGTATTGCCTCTGTACCAAAAGCATGCGGGGGTGGGGGTGGGTGGGGTGGGGGCTGAGACTGAAGTCTAGAACATTGGCATGTTGATACATGACCTCCCTATCCCCACCTCCTGCAGTGTGTCCCCAGCTCTATTCTGGAGAGTAGAACAGAACACACTGTGGATGGGATAGAACAGGATGGGCCAGATGAAGGCATCACCGAGTACAAGCAGAAATATCACCCCATAAGTTTTTCTTTATTTATTTTTTTTACTTTATAGTGTGTGTCACTATGTTGGAATATAAAATGTGTACCTCTCTATGGAAACCTAGTTCTTTACTAACTCGGGGCCCCATCGGTGCCCGATTTATCACCACATTTGCTAGGGAAGTGAAGAGGTTGAGGCCACAGGCAGTTCCTTCTGTTGTCTTTCGTCACAAGTTGCACAGACAGGCCTACTTCAGGGAAGTGGATCCTGGGTCTCCTCAGCAGAGCTCAGAGGATCTGTCTTCTCCATAAGCTTGTTTTGTTTTGTTGTTTTTTAAAAACAGAATGGAAGTAGCCTAGGTAAGCCCTGGAATAGCTGAGCTAAGCGCCCTGGCAGCCCCTCTGTGCTCTGCCCTGTGCTTCCCTCCTCCCTCTCTTTGGCAGGGGACTCAGTTAAGAGACCAGAACAGCATTTCCTGCTCTGGGACATCCGTGGCCCCAGGGCTCAGCTTTCTAAGCAGCTGGAATTCCTCAGGTCTGCATTCCTGTGTTGTCTCCCAGCCCTTCCCTCCCTAGGATGAAAGTCACCCAAGATGGACTTCCACTCCATTCTGTCAGAGCCAGCAGGTGGCTCTGTGGTCTCTGGCAGCTCAATGTTGTCTGGGAGACCAAGTCGTTCTGGATTACAGAGCTTGATGAGAGAGTTCAAGGCCTCTTGCAGACCTTTCAGGAGGACTGTTCTTCCCCATCTTCACTGACGCCAGTGTAGGACAGGTGCCCTGAAAATGTCTCATGTGACATCTCCTACAAAGGGCACACATCCTCTGCGATCACCCTTCACCAATGTCTCATGTCTGGATTGGCTATTAGAGCTGTGACAAGATCCCCAAGCCCGAGTAACTTAAAGCTACAACAGATGATCACAGTTTCCTGTGGCCAGCTATGTAGTTCTGGGTGTCTTACTAGGGCACATGATAGCTGCTGGCAAGCATTGCCTGTTTCAGGATATTTACTTCATCACACCATGCAGAGTGTTCTGGAAATTTACTTCATCATACCGTGCAGACTGTTCTGGAAGTTGCCTTTTAGCTCCTGGGTTACCTCAGCTTTCACCCAACCCAGGGTGCAGAAAGGATGTTAGATTTTTCTTCCTTAAAATAACTTTCTTTCATCTTTGAGATTATTACACCATTAATTACACCACTCCTCCTTCCTTTTCATGCCTTCTAAATCCTTCCTTCTACTCCTCCTTGTGCTGTTTCAAATTCACGACCCCTTTTCCATTGACTGTTGTATGACTATGTATATGTATATACACGTATATTCCAAATATAACCTGCTCAGTCTGTATCATGTTACCTATATGTATGTTTTCAGAGTTGACCATTTGGTGTTGGATAACCAATTGGTGTGCTCTTTCCTATTCTGCCTTCAGCATTTCTTAGTTGCCTGTAGTTGTTTTGTGTCGGGTCGTGGCCTCACAGGCTTTCCTCTATCCATTTCCGCGTGTCTGTTGCTGTTGTCTTTGTTCGGCTCATGCTTAGGCAGCCATGTTGGTGACATTTTTATGGGTGTAGCTTCTCATGTTACTAGGAGACACTCTCACAGCACACTCCCTGATCCTCTGGCTCTTAACACCTTTCTGTTTTTTTTTCCATAGTGATCCTCAAGCTTTACGCGTAGGGCTTGTTTTGTGGATGTATCAATTGATCCAAGTTAACTGTACCAGACGTGACCTCTATTTGGTACAGTTGGCTCAAAACCCATCCAAAAAGTGCTTGGTTACTTGTGTACATCCATGCACCAGACAGCATAACTTACCAGGCCAGTTGTGATTGTAGCTGGCCGTTCAAACTGGGCAAGTTTTGATAACATTTCTCCCCGCAGTAGTGTGTATATACCATCCAACACTGAAATCTAGCTGTTAAAAAGGAAACTTCTCGGTTTTGGGTACCAGCCTACTTTTCTCTACGCTCTGGATCTCTTCATTCAACTGCGTGGCATCTTTAGCAATGGAAACATAAACTTCTAGGGGTCAGCCAAGAGCAATGGTAATAGTCTGTAATTAATTGTTTTGGGGTGTAAATCTGAAACCCCACTGATCAACAAATTGAAAGGAGGTTTTAAAATTTGCTATGTTGTGGTGTTTTAGAGAGGGCATTGCTCCCTCTTCCATTATTGGGTAACTCCTTTTGTATATGAATATGGGTGCATCTTAGGAAGTTTCTGTAATAGTAGGTTTCCGTATGGCGTTGTAGAAGGTCTTTCGTCTGAATTATCCTTCCTTACACTCTGTCCTCTGCCCTGCTGTGGTGCTTTGAGTGCGAATGGTTGTCACAGTGCATATGTTTTAACACGTGGGCCCCAATTGGATTAGAAGGCGTGGCCTTGTTGGAGGAGGCGTGTTAGTGGGAGTGGGCTTTGAGGTTTCAAAAGACTTGTGCCATTTCCAGTTTCCCCCTCTCTCCCTGCCTTATGCTTATGGATCAAGACGTAAGCTCTTCATAGGGAGGTAGAGGCTGACTGGGTGGCAGACGCGGAACACCCTGAGTGGGAGCATGGAGGCTGGGGCCGTATAAGGAGCCACTGACTGAAGGACCCCAAGCAGGTACTTGAACACTCTTTGAATATCCAAGCAACATCTCTCATAGTATGTAAGGGGCGGAAGCAACTGAAGTGCGCTTTGTAGACAAAACGTTATCAACAAGGGGCTGTTACCCAGCCTTGAAAGAAGACATAGGCTACAACAAGGATGAACGCTGAAGACGTTGTGCTCAGTGAAACGAGCACAGTAGCAAAAGGAAAAGACGACGTGAATCCACTCAGATGACGTACCGTGTGCAGCCAAACTCGCAGAACTGGAGGCCCAGCCCTAGGGACCGGATTGTTTTGAACCAGCCACATGTGCTTCTGATCAACCCGGGGGATCCTAATAAGAGGTTGACCCTGTGGACATCCTAGAGGGTGACCGCCCCCCCCCCCCCCCCCCGCAACCAAGCGCTATCAGGCTGCAGTGGAGGTTTACTATGGTTGCTCAGGGACAGAGGCCAGACCTCAATGGAGGTTTTTCTCCCTTCCTACTGGGGAACAGGTCAGAGTTGAATCTTCATCTCTGTTTCTGCAGTATGTACTGTGACAAACCTCAACATAAAACACTGGTTCTGGTTATTCCCCAGGACACAAAGACAGCTGTGGCTGTTTACTTAAAGAAATCCTGGTGGTCCACAGAAGACGTCCTAAGAACTTCTGACCCCACAAGGGAAGGGTTCTTTAAGGTTCAGTACTTTGGGGAAAGAATCGTACTTTTTGTTCTCAACACCATTGTTTTTGGAAGACTGGGGAGAAATCTGGATGACGATGACGTGTTTTTCTTACCTCACCCTGTGAGGGAGCAAGCTAGAAATGATCATCCTGAATGAATTAACACAGACCCAGAAAGATACCCATGGCCTATATTCACTTCTAATTGGACACTAACCCAACAGAGATGTCCCCCGAAAGTCTTTACTTAGTAGGAGATTAGGATAGATACTGGGAATTTCTATTGGGAAGTGGTGAGAGAGGTGAGGGAGAATGGGGAAAGAGAAGGATCCAGAAGGTCATAGAAATCTACAAGAAAACCATTCGGTTTGGTGGATCTGTATCCAAGGGGGTTCTGCTCAAACTACTGCACCAACCATGGACAATGCATGCACTAAACCTAGACTCTCTATTCAGATCTAGCCAATGCATAGAACATTCTCCACAGTTGTGTGGAGAGCAGGGACTGACTCTGACATGAACTCTGGTGCCCCCTATTTGACCACTTCCCCTTGGTGAGGAGACCTGATGGCACTCAGAGAAAGAGTAAGCAGGTTATCAGGAAGAGACCCAATAGGCTGTTATCATACGGTGGGGGACGAGGTCCCTTTCTGTCACAGACCTAGAGGAGGGGAATAGCATGGAAGAGGGAGGGAGGGAGAGAATGGGAAGACACAAGTGAGGGGATAAGACCTGAGATGTAATCTGAATAACTTACTTAAAAATGATTCTGTGGAGAGATGGAGCAGCAATTAGATTTAACTCAATCAGAATGAAAGGCAGCCTCTGTGGTGATGGCACCAGCGCTTGCTCCCTGCTGCCTGTCTTTGACACTGTGTTTGTGAGGAGGAAGGACCATTGTCAAGGTCCAGGGACAGCCATGTTGAGGGACTTCTGTGACACCTTTCAAGAAGATGAGCCCTGGGGATCAGCTGTCCCATATCTCCTTCAGTGTACAAAGTCCTCAGGCAGTTCCTGTTGACCTGTCAGGTGAGAGAGGGCACCTGTGGGAGGTAGAGCCCCCAGGGACCTGGGGCCAGTGTCAACATCTGGATCAGAGTTTATCTTCAGGAGGCAAAACTTCAAGATGGGAGCACAGTGCACCCTGAATGCTCTGAAGAGGACAGACACTCTGAACAGTCCCAGGCAAACTTCTCAGGATGGTGGACTCACACTGTTGGATGATGGAAAAAGTCATAAGGAGTGGATCACCAGTGAACCGGAAGTGACACAGAATGACCCAGAATGTGTCAAAAGAGAGAAGGAAGCTGGGATGCCCCTGAGACCCTCCTGGGATGAAACGGAGGGGAAGGGAGCTAAGAGGACAGTGGCTGTCGCTGAGCTGGTTGGGAGGCCATGGCGGAAGTGTGTGACGCAAACTCCTAGCCCCTCAGAGGTCTGTCTGGCTTCACCAGCATCTGAGCCTGAAGATTTTATATGGCTGTGAATAACCTTTGGATACGAAGACGGTGTCCATGATGGGTCCTGCTTATCTCTGGCTCCCTTTGTAAGCTCTGGGAGAGGGAAGTCTGAAAAAGTGCTTGGGTAAGCCAAATACTCGATGGGAGTCACTTTTATAAGCCAATTATCGGCAGAGCCAATATTTTAGCGCACTCACCAGAACTACCATTGCTTCCTACCCAGGAGCATGGTAGAGAGATGCACAGGACCCTGTGAAGAGACCCATGGGTCCATACCTCTTCCCTTAGTGGAAATGGGCTCAGAGTGGGTCATGGCATCCACCCGTGTTTCACATTCAGCCCTGTTGTAATCTCAGAACTTGACACCAGATGTTTTCAGGGAGACAAGTTTTTTCTCTGGGAACTTGCTAGTCACTTCAGAGCTGCTTGAGGGCAAGTACCAGGCCTGAATATTCTACTGTGGGCCTTGGCTGTATCAGGCCCAATGTACTGCCCATGCTGCCTTCAATGTCATTGGATCCAGCTGTCTGGATGTGGGAGAGGCTTTCTCCTAGAGCTGATCTGGTACTCTATGATCCCTGAATGGTTGAGTGACATATGCTGTGGGACCTTATATATTCATCAAAGCATTCAGCTCTTTGCTCATTTCTACATGCATACATACATACATGCATGCATATATGTGTGTATACATACATGTATCTCTCCTTTCCTCTCTTTTCTGTTTTCTTCCTTTCTTCACCTCTTTTTTTCTCTCTCCCTCTTCCCTTTGATTCACTTCTATATCCCCCACAGTCTGTCCTCGGTCACTTCTTTCTTACTTCTATCCAACTATCCATCCATCTACCCACCCACCCACTCATCCATCCACCCAATGTGCTTTTTGTAGGACATGCTCTGTATTGTGCTTGGGAGATTAAACTGAGGCTTGATTTCAGTGCCAGGGAGCTGCTTTCTCTGGATGGGATGCTCTCAAGTGATGGGATGCACTGCAGTTTGCATCTCTTGCATACTCATTGCAAAGAGGGAGGGGCCCGACTGTAAAGAAGCAGAATCTGCAGCTTTGTCCAGGGAGATCATGAGCATCTGAGGGGTGCTTTCTGTGGGACCCCACTCATCCTTTAACACGTAGTTCATGTGTTGTAAAGATTTTGCATTTTCTGTTTATATAAAAATTAACTTATAACTATCTCTGGGATTTAGTAAAATTATTACTCAAAAGAAAAGGTGTAAGCTTTCAGCTATTCCTGCCATTATAGACTCTAATCTTCTGAAACATAAGCCTCAAATTAAGTGCTTTCTTTTATAAGTTGCCTTGGTCATGTTTTAGAAAAACAACTAAGACAGAAGTTGGTATCAAAGAAGTCTGAATACACACTACACACATACACACACACACACATGCACACACACAACACCACATATACACATACACACATATACACATACACACAGATACACATATACACAGATACACATACACACAGATACACATACACACAGAGTACACACACACACCACACCTCCCACACACCATCATACACACACACACACACATGTCAGACACACACACACAACACACACATATACACACACACCTCCACACCTACAACCTCCCCACAAACACACCCATGCTATACACATACACCATGTACACAGGCACACAGATACACACACACGCACACACAGACAACACCCCCACAAATGCACACACATACAGACACCCCCCACACAAAAACCCACACATACCACACACATATACACAGACAGACAGACAGACAGACAGACACACACACACACACACACACACACACACACACACACACACACACAGGTGTACACAAGACATCTGCCATTGAGAGCTGTAGACAGGGAATGCAATCAGCCCAAGAGGGAGAAGTATGCTACAGGCAGGCAAAGCTGCAAGGGCAGAGCTAACTAAATTCTCTGTTATCAGACATAGACCTACAGGATTTTTCTGGGCTTTAGTCTGGTTTTGGGTTCTCATTTTTTCAGGTTGACTTTTCATTTGAATTATAGTGTCCTTTGTTTTTTTTTTTTTTTTTTTTTTGTGGTTTTTTTTTTTTTTTTTTTTTTTTTTTTTTTTTTTTTTTTTTTGCACAGGGTTTCTCTGTGTAGCCTCGGCTGTCCTAGACTCGCTTTGTAGACCAGGCTGGCCTCGAACTCACAGCAACCTGCCTGCCTCTGCCTCCCGAGTGCTGGGATTAAAGGCGTGCGCCACCATGCCTGGCTCTAGTGTCCTTTGCTGTCCAGAAGCTTTTAAATTTCATGATGGTATATCAATTTCTAGCTTTTAGAGGACACTCACACTGATTTCCATAGTGGTTTGCACAAGTTTACTTTCCCACTAGTAAGTGTTTCTAGTTACTTACATCTATGTCAGCATTTAAACAAATGTTAGTCTGAATGAGGTAAAATGAAATCTCAGATTAGTTTTACTTACTATTTTCATAATGGCTAATGATATTGAACACTTTTCAAAAGCATTTGCCGGCCATTTGCATACTCTTTGAATACTCTAGTGCCATTTTTAATTTGATTATTTTTGTGTGTATGTAATCTTTTGACTCTTTGCATACTTCACAAAGTGTTTTCAGATAAAAATTATTTATCATATGTATAATAGATAAAGATTTTTTAAACTCGGTTTTTCCAGGCTGACCCTTCATCTGAATGATAATGTCCTTTGCTGTACAAAACCTTTTTAGCTTCATGAGGTCCACTTGTCAATTGTTCCTAATGACAGCTATTCAGAAAGTCCTTTCCTGTGCCTATAAGTTGAAGCATATTCTATACTTTCCCCACTATCAGATTAAGGGCATCACATCTTCTGTTGAAACCATGGACCTATTTAGACTTGAGTTTTGGGGAGGGTTCTTCGACACACACCTGTCCAGTTTGTCCACTACCATTTTTTGAAGGAGCCATCTTCATATCCAGTGCATGCTTTCAGTATTTTTGTAAAGTATGAAATGTACGTCATCATGTGCACTTATGTTTGGACATTCAATTCTGTTCTTTTAATCTATTCTGATTTTATTGCTATAATTTTGTAATGTATCATGACATCTTTAGTCACATTCCTTCTGACATTTTTCTCCCACAGGATTGCTTTGGCTATCCAGAAAATTTTTGTGGTCCCATATAAATTAAAATTTTTTATTTTGTCTGTTTTTGTTAAGAATGTTGTGGGGATTTTTATTGGAATTGCATTAAATTTGTAATTTTTTTTTTTATTATTTTCACAGTACTAATTCTAACAATTCACGAGCATGGGAAGTTTTTCATGTCTATTCAGAGTTTTAAAGTTTCCCCTGTAGAGATCTTTCACCTCCTTGGTTAAGTTTATTTTTAGATATTTTCTTTTTTTTAAAACACTTTTTATTTTTTACATATACATTTATACTATTACACACATATACAATAAACTACGTATAGCAAGAAGAACCATGACACAATCAGGAATTATATATATGTTATATTCATAGTGTTTTGGCTGTTTGTATTTGACAGCCTTGAAGAAAATATCTTTCCTATCTTGGTGCACCTAAAATTCTGAATGTAAATTAATATCTATCATATCTCATCATCATCAACTTAAAACATCTATCTAGACCTAAAAGCACCTTAACCCTTAAACAACTAAGCTTAATTGTAAACTAAACTACCTGAAAAGGAATAAAATTGATTACCTGAGTATACCGGGAGTGCAGGTTAGCAGCTTCCCAAATGAGAATAGTTTTAGATATTTTCTTTTTGATGCTATTGTGTATTTTAGAGTTCCATCACCATTCTTTCCAATATTTTTAGCTATTTTTTGGATGTGTGGTATAATTCATTTATTTTATCTTCAAGCCCTGATATTTTATCTTTTACTCAACCCATTATACTTGTTTTCCCCTGATTTTTCTGATTGGATTATTTAGTTTTTCAGTTCCACCTTCGTTTCAGCTTGAGCACTTTCCAATATTTCCATGTCTTCATTGGATTCGGTTTTCAAATTCTAGATTGTTTTTGTCTGTTCATTCACCCTTAGTTTTGTGTTTTCTTGAGCAACATTGTGGTACTTAATCTCGTTATGTTCATTGCATTGTCTCTTTGTATCTTCTTTAAATAACCTGAATACTTTGATCAAATTTTATTATTTTTTTGAATTTTGGGTTCTGAGGTTTATGTAGGAAATTCTCATTGTTGAACATTTGTAAAGAACTGGTGTATTTGGGGGTGTACTTGGGGGTGCATATTTTCTTGGTTTTCATATTGTTTGTGTTTCTATGATGAGCCCAGGCGTGTGCTCTTATCTTACTGGTTCTTTACATGATGTTGACATAGCAGGGTGATCCAGAGCACAGGATGCGCTTGATGGGCTGGGCTTGGAGTTTGGGTATGGCTCAGGTGGGGACAAGCCAGGTGGACGTAGAGGGACTGGGCTAAAACGCAGACTGTTCCTACGGGCCCAAGCCTGGAGGTTGCAGGCAGTGTAGGCAGTATTCACCCAGATAAGCAGGGACACTAGACACAGGGCTAGATCTGAGGACTGGGGAAAGTGCAGGTAGGTTAGGATCAGGAAGAGTCACTAGGCTGGACCCCACAACATCATGTGGCATTTAAAAAAATCTCAGCTGTTATGACTAGGGAAGATGAAATCTCAAAAGTAACTTTATTTATTATTTTAAAAAAAGATTTATTTATTATTTATACAATAATCTGCCTGAATGTGTGCCCAGAAGAGGGAACCAGATCTCATTGTAGATGGTTATGAGCCACCCTGTAATTGTTGGGAATTGAACTCAGGACCTCTGGAAGAGCAGACAGTCCTCTTAACCAGTGAGCCATCTTCTCCAGCCCTCAAAGTAATTTTAGTTTGCATTTCCCTGAAGGCTAATGATGGTCAACACATTTAAAAATAATTTTTGGCCATCTGTTTTTCTGCTGGGAACACTTTGATCAGGCCCCTAACCTACATTTTAATTGGTTTGTTTGTTGTCTTGGTGTCTAGTGCTTTTAATTCATTGTATACTCTTGCTTTAGTTACTAATACTCCTTGCCCCTCCCTGTGATGCAGATATAGGTCAGATTAGACCAGATTAGGAGCAGATAAAGGCACTGCTAACAGGCTGGTCCATCAGTCCCAAAGAACATGGGTGGGAAGTCAAGGCTCAGGGTTAGAGAGGGGAAGTTTTATAGAATGTAGGTGAAGGGTAATAGCATATTAGCCATAAGCGGGGTTTGTGACCAAGTATGGTCAAGAGCTGAGCACTTCAGTGGGGGATTTTGGGGGCTGGCAGCATCAGGAGAAGAGGTCATGGCAGGTGTCAACAATGCTGAGCTGGGCTCTTGGCCCTTTCCTTTGTTCTGAGGCTTCCCATGTGGGCGGTGTTGGGGAAAGGAAGGCAGTCAGGGTTTCCCAGCTTGTGCAGGGGTGAACAGGGGTTCCATCCAGACAGCTACTGTTCTATTTTTGTGAAGAGACATCATGACCAAGGCAACTGTTAGGAAAGAAAACATATGATTAGGAGTTTACTTAAAGTTTTAGAGAGTTAATCTGTGATTATCATGGTGGGAAGCAGACAGGTGTGGCGCTTGAGTGGTAGCTGGGAGCTTTACATATGATGTGCTAGCAACAGAGAGACAGAGAGAGAGAAAGAGAGAGAGAGAGACAGAGAGAGAGAGAGAGAGAGAGAGAGAGAGAGAGAGAGAGAGAGAGAGAGGCACAGACACACACAGAGAGAGACAGAGACAGAGAGAGAAATAGATAGAGACAGACAGAGACAGAGAAGAGAGAGAGAGAGAGAGAGAGAGAGAGAGAGAGAGAGAGAGAGAGAGAGAGAGAGAGAGAGAGGGAGGATGAGCCTGGAGTGGGGTTTTTAAACCCCAAAGCCCAACCCTAATGACATACTTTCTCCAACAAGACTACACCTCCTCCAACAAGGCCACACCTTCTAATCATTCTCAAAGTTCAAACAGCACTATTACTGAGGACCAAGCATTCAAAGATATAAGTCTATAGGGAACATCCTTATTCAAACCACCACAGTTACAAACACTAATTCTTTGCTGGATGTATAGGTGGTAGATATATTTTTTCCATTCTGTAAGCTACCTCTTCAGTTGATTAGCCACTTACTTTGCAATACAGAAAAAATAATTTCATTAAGTCTCACTGATTGATTGTTGGTTTTATTTCTAGGGGAACAGAATATTCTTTGAAAAGTCCTTACTTGAGTCTATATCCTGAAATGTATTTCTTACTTTTTTTTCTAGAAGTTTCAAATCTAACATGAGGTTTTTGATATATTTGACTTGATATGTGTACAGCATGAGAGAGAAGAACCAAGTGTAACTTTTTGCATCTATACTTCCAATTTTCTCCAAAAATGCTACTTTTATCAAAGCATATTTTTGGTATCTTTGTAAAAAATTAGGTGGGTATAGATAGGTGAGTTTATATCTAGATCCTCAATTCTATTTCACTGATCAATGCATCTGTGTTTGTTCCAGTATCATGTTGGTTCTTCTATTATGGCTCTACAGAATAACTTGAAATCAGGTACAGAGATACCTCCAGTGGTACTCCCATTTTTTTGGTGTGTGTGTGTGTGTGTGTGTGTGTGTGTGTGTGTGTGTGTGTGTGTGTGTGTTTCTTCTCCCCCACAGTCTAACCACAGCCTAACGGGTCCCATCTGGATAGCCTGCATCTCTTTCCCCTGTGTTCTCACAGGACCTCTCCCCTAAAGGACAGAGAACAAATTACAGGCACCAGAGTTTCATGTCAGAGGTAGTCTCCTGATCCCCCCTCCCCCACATGGAGAATAAGTTGTCCATTGGCTACATCTGAACTGGGGTCTACATCCCCTGCTTGCAATGTCTTTGGTTGGTGAGTCAGTTTGTGCAGACTCCCCTGGGTTCAGATCTTCCAGCCTTGATAGTCTCCTTGTGGAGCTCCTAACAACTCCATTCCCTATCCTGAATATTTCCATCCCCAAGATTTTCCATACAATTCACAGTTCTTCACCCAGCTACACGTCCCAGTATCCATCCAGATCCCCATCATGTGGAGTCTCTCAGAGGACATCTATGTTGGGCTAATATCCACTTATAAGTGAGTGTATACCATGTATGTCGTTCTGGGTCAATGATACCTCACTCAAGATGATGTTTTCTACTTCCTCCATTTCCCTGCAAATTTCAAGATTTTCTAGTTTTCGATAGCTGAATAGTACTCCATTGTGTATATGTACTAGAGTTTCTTTATCCATTCTTCAGTTGAAGGACATCTAAGTTGTTTCCAGATTCTGGCTATCACAAAAAAAGCTGCTATGAACATAGTTGAGCAAATGTTCTTGTTGTATGATGGAGCCTCTTTCCAGTATATTCCCAGGAGTGGAATAGCTGGGTCTTTTCTGAGAAAGCCCCAGATTGATTTCCAAAGTGATTGTACAAGTTTTCACTCCCACGAGCAATGGAGGAGTGTTCCCCTTTCTCAACATTCTCACCAGCATGTGTTGTCACAAGTTTTTGAACTTAGTCATTCTGATAGGTGTAAGATGGAATCTTGGAGTTGTTTTGATTTGTATTTTTCTGATGACTAAGGATATTGAGCATTCCTTTTTTATTTTTTTAATCAAAGATTTATTTATTTATTTTATGTCTATGAGTATACTGTCTTCATTCACACCAAAAGAGGGCACCAAATCTCATCAAAGATGGTTGTGAGCCACCATGTGGTTGCTGGGAATTGAACTCAGGACCTCTTGAAGAACAGCTAGTGCTGTTAACCACTGAGCCGTCTCTCCAGCCCATTGAGCATTTCTTTAAGTGTTTCTTAGCCATTCAATATTCCTCTGTTGAGAATTCTCTGTTTAGCTCTGAGCCCCATTTCTCAATTGGGTTATTTGGTTTGGTGGTGTTTGATTTCTTGAGTTCTTTATATATTTTGAATGTTAGTCCTTTGTCAGATGTAGGGTTGATGATCTTTTCCTAGTCTGTCATTGTTTTTTGTTGATTCTTTCCTTTGCCTTACAGAAGCTTTTCACTTTCATGAGGTCACATTTGTTAATTGTTGACCTTAGAGCTTGAGCTGTTGGTGTTCTCTTCAGGAAGTTGTCTCCTGTGCCAATGAGTTCAAGGCTCTTCCCCACGTTTTCTTCTAACTGATTTGTCTGGTTTTATGTTGAGGTCTTAGTTTTGTGAAGGGTGATAAATATGGATCTAGTTGCATTTTTCTACATGTAGCCCAACAGTTAGACCAGCACCATTTGTTGAAGATGCTATCTTTTTTCCATTGCATGGCTTAGGCTTCTTTATAAAAAACCAAGTGTCTATTGGTGTGTGGATTTATTTCTCGGTCTTTGATTTAGTTCCACTGATCAATCAGCCCATTTCTATGACAATACCGTGCTGTTTTTTTATTACTGTTGCTCTATAGTACAGCTTAAGATCTGGGATGGAGAATCCTACAGAAGATCTTTTATTTTACAGGATTGTTTTAGCTGTTCTGGGGTTGTATGAAGTTGAGAATTGATATTTCAAGGTCAGTAAAAAATTGTATGAGAATTTTGATGAGAATTGCTTTGAATCTGTAGATTTTTCTTGGTAAGATGGCTATTTTTACTATGTTAATCCTTTTGATCTATGAGCATGGGAGATCTTTCCATGTTCTGATATATTTTTCAATTTCTTTCTTTAGAAACAAAGTTTTTTTTTTCCATACAAGTCTTTCACTTGCTTGGTTAGAGTTACACCAAGGTACTTTGTATTACTTGTGGCTATCGTGAAGGGTATAGTTTCCCTAATTTCATCCTCACCCCATTTGTCATTTGGATACAGCAGGGCTAATGACCTTTTTGAGTTGATTGTGTGGCCAGACACTTTGCTGAAGGTGTTTATCAGCTGTAGGAATTCCTTGGTAGAAATTTTGGGGTCACTTACGTATGCTATCCTATCGTCTGAGAATAGAGACAATTTGACTTCTTCCTCTCCAGTTTGTGTCCCCCTGATCTCCTTTAGTCATCTTATCGCTCTAGTTAGGACATCAAGTAGTATATTGAAGAGATATGGAGAGAGTGAACAGCCTTGTCTTGTCCCTCATTTGTTTCTCTCCATTTAGTTTGATGTTGGCTATTGGCTTGCTGTATACTGCACTTATTATGTTTAGGTATGTCCCTTGTATCCTTGATTTCTCCAAGACTTTAAACATGAATGGGTGTTGGATTTTGTCAAATTAGTTCTCAGCATCTAAGATGATCATGTGGGTTTTTCCCTTCAGTTTATTTATATGAAAGATTACATTGATGGATTTCTGTATATTGAACCACTCCTCTATGCTTGGGATGAAGCTTACTTGGCCATGCTGAATGATATTTTTGATGTTTTCTTGGATTCAGTTTGTGAGCATTTTATTTAATATTTTTGCATCTATGTTCATAAGAGAAAGTGGTCTGAAATTTTATCTTTGTTGAGTCTTTGTGTGGCCTCACAGAATGAGTTTGGTAATGGTCCTTCTGATTCTGTTTTGTGGAATAGTTTTGGAGAGAATTGGTATTAAGTCTTCTTTGAAGGTCTGGTAGAATTCTGTACTGAATCCACTTGGCTCTGGGCTTTTTTTTTTTTGGTTGGGAGATTTTTAAAAGACTGCTTCTATTTCTTAGGAAATAGAGCACTATTTAATTTGTTTACCTGATCTTGATTCAATTTTGGTAATTGGTATCTATCAAGAAAATTGTGCATTTCATTTAGATTTTCAAATTTTGTGGCATCTAGGCTTTAGAAGTCTGTCATTATCTCTCCCCTTTCCATTTTGATTTTGTTGATTTGGATACTATCTCTCTGGCTTTTTGTTAATTTGGCCAAGGGTTTGTTTATCTTGTTGATTTTCTCACAGAAGCAGCTCTTTGGTTTTGTTGATGCTTTGAATTGTTCTCTTTGTTTCTAATTTATTGATTTTTTTTTGCCCTGAGTTTGATGATTTCCAGACTAGAAAACTAACAGCACACCTGAAAGCTCTAGAACAAAATGAAGCAGACACATCAAAGATGTCACTGTCTCTGTTGATTCCCTGATTATGAACCAGGTGAACTGTGGAGCAGGCTTAAAGATATCTGAGCAGAGAGCTGTTCTAGTGGGCCTGCTTGCCTCCAGGCATCAGAAGGCAAATACAACCATAGTGCTTTAGGAGCCCACAGCTCTCTCTGTGTCCTGGAGCTCAGACTGTGTTCCTTCCAGGCATGCCAGTGCTTGCAGGGACCAGGGAGCTTTCAGTTGGCTATCTGGGTGGCCTGCAGCCAGATCTACCCATGTGCTGCACAGTTTGCACCCCTCTCACCTGGGTATCAGCAGCATTGGTGCTTTGTAGTTCTCTGTTTGGTCCTTAGGTTGCTGTACAGTCACTGCTTCCTGCTGGTCCAACCAAGGTATGCACTTAGCTCTGCCATTTTAGATCCTTCCTTTCATATGAATTTTAAAATGGCCATGGCATTAGATGCAGAAAAAGCCTTTGACAAAATCCAACATGCCTTTATTATAAAAGTACTAAAAGATCCAGATATGCACACATCTTCATATCTCAACAGAATAAAGGCAATGTAACAAGTCCATAGCCCATGAGGAAAAACTGAAAACTTTCTTCCAAAATCAGGAACAAGACAAAGATGTCCACTCTCTCCATATCTATTAAATATAGTACTTGAAGTCTTAGGTAGAGAAATAAAATAGCTGAATACCAAGAGCAAGAAATAAATCAATGTCTCTTTATTTGGAGATGATATAATTTTATAAAATATCTTAAACACTCTACTATGAAACTTCTACAACTGATAAACATTTTCAGCAATGTAGCAGGGTACAAGATTAACACATGGAAATCAATGGAAATCAATAGCTGACCTATATACAAATGACAATGGAGGGGAAAAAAATCAGGGAATCAATAACTTTCACAATAGCCTCAAAAATATCTTGGGACAATAAGGCAAGTGAAAGACTTGTATAATTAAAACTTGAGGACATTGATGAAATAAATAGAAGACATGCCAGAAGATGGAAAAATTTCCCACATTAATAATTAATACTGTAAAAAATGTCTATCCTACCAAAAGCAACCCACAGATTTGATGCAATTATCATCGAAATCCCAACACAATTCTTCACAGAAATTGAAGAAAATAATCTTCAATTTTATTAGAAACACAAAACATCCTGGACAACTGAAACAATCCTAAGTAATAAAAGGTGTGCTGGAGGTATCACAAACCCCAATTTCAAGTTGTTCTATGGAATAAAAGTAAAAAAGCATGACACTTGAGTAAATGGAATAAAATTGTCCCACATACCTGTTTTTTTTTTTACAAAGCAGTTAAAAAAAAAAAAGATGAAAACAAAAACAATACATTGGAAAAAAACTAGCACAGGAGAATGAAAACTGATCTATTGCCCTATACAAAATTCAAGATCAGATAGAAAATAAAGTGGACAATATATTTGAACTAAATGGCACAAAAGGACTTTCTGATCAAGAAACTGATTAGCACAGGCATTAAGAACAATTCATAAATTGGATCTCATGAAAATTAAAAGCTTCTGTGTGGCAAAGGACATTATTATTCCAGCAAAGCAACAGTCTACAGAATAGGAAAACAATTTATTTCACATCTGATAGGAGATTAGTATATAGAATATATGAAGAGTTAACTAGAATGGGACATCTAGAAAACAACTCAATTAAAAATAGAGAACAGAATAAGAAGAGAGTTCTTAAAAGATGTAGCACAGTGGCTAAGAAATGCCTAACTAAATGTTCAACATCATTAGTCAGTGGGGAAATGTAAGCCACACTGTTTTGAGAGTTCTTCTTACCCTAGTCAGAATGGCCAAGATCAATAAAAGAAATCAGAATACATGATGGAGATGATGCAGCGAAAGGGAAACACTTATTCATTGCTGGTGAGAATAAAAACTGACACAGCCACTTTGGAAGCCATTGTGGAAGGTCTTCAGGAAGTTGAAAACCAATTTTCCTCAAGATACATATACTCAAAGGACTTTACTTTCCACTGAAGAGACAACTATTCACCTATGTTCATTGTTACTCTATTATTCATAATAGCCCCAAATTTAAAACGCTTAAATGTTCATTTGATGATGAATGGACAATGACAGGATATGTTTACACAATGGGTTATTATTAAGCTGTCAACAAAAATAAAATTATGAAATTTATAGGTAAATGGGTGGAGCTAGAATCAATCATCCTGAGTGAGGCAACCCAGACCTCAGTAGACACATATGGCATGTTTTCTCTTATACATGAATATTAGCTTTTAAGATTTTGATGTTCAATTTGAATAGTCATCGGGGTTAGGTACCTAGTGAGTGTCCAGGGTTGAGGAGGGATCTCCCAAGGAAAGGAAATTAGAATATAGTGCTATGGAGAAATGAAGTGGAACTGGATTAGGAGGAAAGACATGGAGGAAGCCCATGGGGGAACAAGGCAAAGAAAGAAATATGTGGAGAGACAACTAACACTAAAGCCCTTTTTAAAAAAATATGGAAACCTACTACTACACAAGCTTCCTAAAATATACATATATGAAATGAATTTAAATGGAGTTACCGTAACTGGGGAGACAGTACCCTAACTAAACATCTTATGCCACCAAGTAAAACCTCGAAGGGCAGGAATTAGTTGTATCTTATTGAATCATTAGCCAAAGAGGCGCCATGGATCCCCCAAACATCACAGTTTACTGCTAAGGCTGTTAGTTTTCCTATACAAGTTGATGCTCAGGCTCTATTCCTGAAGAAGACACTGACTCATGCCAGTGGACATGGAGAAACTGGGTTGTTGCCCAACTAGAAGCTTCACCTCTACTGACTAGACCTCATGTTGCTGAAGGCACTCTGCATGCTATTGGAGGAGAAAGGTAATCATCAATATCACCCAACTACAAATCCTGCCTGCAAGATACACCGGAGCAAAAATGGCACAAATATTATGAGAGTAGCCAACCACTTTCTGGTTGAATTTAAGGACTACTCCATGAGCTGGAACCAATACCTGACATTGTTAACGTTGTCAAGAATATTAAACTAGGGCTGGAAAGATGGCTCAGTGCTTAAGAGCACTGACTGCTCTTGCAGCGGTCATGAATTCAATTCCAAACAACCACATGGTGGCTCACAACCATCTATAATGAGATCTGGTGCCCTCTTCTGGCAGAGCACTGTACACATAATAAATAAATAAATATTAAAAAAGAATATTAAGCTAGATAGATAATGGGCCTAGGGGACTACCTATTACTATTAATCTGCTAAGTGAACATAGTAATTAAATGACTTCTAATAACATACTGCTATAGCCATAGGTTAGTGCATTGTTGACCCCTCATAACAGAAGATTCTTCTTGCAGTATGTGAGAATTAACAAGGAGGCAATATGCAGAGAGTGAGAGATTTTGGAGAACTCAGATCTTAGTGATATGTCTTCATCAAAGCCTTCCCCTCAATATTCAAGGATCTATACAGAAAACAAAGCAGAAAGAGTGTAAGAGCCAGAGGTGTTGGATTATTCCAAGAAAACAGTGGTTTCCAGAGACACTAGAACTGATGCACATATGAATTCATAAAGACCATGGCAGCATGCACAAGACCTGTACATGTTCAAACAACAGTGAGAGGAGCAAGTGACATCAGGCCTCATCCTAAACCAAGAAGTTATTTACAATTAATAAATGCTAGCAAGGGGAAAATCAGTTTTCTCCAATGGAGAAATGGGTATGCCAATGACACTACATGGCAGGTCCCATGCTCTCATATGAGTAGTTGGCTGGCACAAAACAGACTTCATGTTCTCTCTCTCTCTCTCTCTCTCTCTCTCTCTCTCTCTCTCTCTCTCTCTCTCTCTCTCTCTGTGTATGTGTGTGTAGGTTTTTGTTTCATTTTAGCATTTTTATCTTATTGGTTTTGGTTTGTTTTGATTTTTTGAGGGAGTTGGGGGGTAGTAAGGGAGAGGAAAATAAGAAGCTGGGCGAGGAGGATCTGGGAGAAATTGGGTGAATGCAAAAACTTGATCAAAATGTGTTGTAGGGAAAAATACATTGCCACCGAGTGAATGTTCATCTTCATAGCAGGATTATAATCAGAGCATTCTGACATTGTTTTGGAAATTTTGTTCTATGTAAAACATTTAAAGCCAAATGGTCATAGTCCATGTGGAGTGTGTGCGAACAAGGGAATGGACTAAAGTAGGGGTCACCTGTCCTCTTTATTCTTAGTTTAAAGGGGAGCTAAAAAATTTGAGCACTAGGGGGCGATGGTGAGATGGAAAGTTCTGGTGGCCAAAACAAGACCAAATTTTTGTTGAACGGAAATGAAAATGAATTCTGGTATATCCTACTATGCTTAATTTAAAACTAGCATAAATGAAAATTTGAAACACTTCCACATGTCAGCATCTATTTCTGCTGTGACTCAAATTATTTTATGCTCTTATATAAAACATATTTTGGTATTAAATTTCTGTAAGTTGTTGAACATATTTATATCTTTCTACATGGGATATAAATATCAGTGTTGGTAGTTCTGTGTTGTGTACTCTCTCTTTGTCTCTGATTCATTAACACAAATATTAGGAAACCAAATTCTTGAAGCTAAGTTTCAGATTTTTGGACTGAATAATATTATGCTAAACTATTTGATAAATATATAATATAAACCACAAATAAAAATACAGGCAAATAATGATTGCTGGCAGAGGGAGAATTAACCTCTTCCAGAGATGAGCTCCCTTGTTCATTATTGCATGCCAAATGGGCAGTCCTGAAACGGTATAGATACAAACAACAGCACACCAAACAATAAAAAGTGCTTAGCATGAAACATTTATATGTTTTGTAAACACACACATACACACACACACACACACACACACACACACACACACACACACACACACGTATGTAAAAATAATCTAAGAAAAAGAGGCTATCTGAAAGGAGGGCTCATAGGACAGTGATCTATCTGCCTTTTATTTTTAAAAATATTTTTTATTAATATCACACCTCAATTGTTATCCCATCCCTTGTATCCTCCCACTCCTCCCTCCTCCCATTTTCCCCCTACTCTCCTCCCCTGTGACTGAGGGGGACCTCTTCCCCATGTATATGCTCATAGGGTATCAAGTTTCTTCTTGGTAGCCTGCTATCCTTCCTCGGAGTACCACCAGGCCTCCCCATCCAGGGGACATGGTCAAATATGGGGCACCGGAGTTCATGTGAAAGTCAGTCCCCACTTTGTACTTAACCCCCACTTTCTACTTAACTGTGGAGAATGTCCTGACCACTGGCTGTATCTGAGTAGGGGTTTGACGCTTACTGCATGTATTGTCCTTGGCTGGTGCCATAATTTGAGCAGAACCCCTGGGCCCAGATCCGCCTGCCATAGTGTTCTTCTTGTAGGTTTCTAGGACCCTCTGGATCCTTCTATTTCCCCATTCTCCCATGCTTCTCTCACCTAGAGTCCCAATAGGATGTCCTTACTTCTATCCCACTTTCCTGGTAAGTGAAGACTTTCATGGGACATGCCACTTGGGCTAATGTCCAGATATAAGTGAGTATATACCATTTGAGTCTTTCTCCTTGTGGGTTAACTCACTCATTATGATCATTTCTAGTTCTCCATTTGTCCACAAATATCGGGAATTCCTTGTTTTTAATAGCTGAGTAGTATTCCATAGTGTAAATGTACCACACTTTCTTTATCCATTCTACTGAGGGACACTTAGGCTGTTTCCATGTTCTGGCTATTATGAATATGGCTGTTATGAACATGGTTGTACATATGTTCTTGTGTGCTGGAGCATCTTCTAGGTATATTCCAAGGAATAGAATAGCTGGGTCTTGAGGAAGCCCTATTGCCAGTTTTCTGAGATAGTGCTAAATAGATTTCCAAAGTGATTGTACTAGTTTGCATTCCCACCAGCAATGAAGGAGTGTCCCTCTTTCTCCACATCCTTGCCAGCATGTGGTGTCACTTGAATTTTTGATCTTAGCCATTCTGATGGGTGTAAAATGGAATCTTAGAGAAGTTTTTATTTGCATTTCCCTGATGACTAAAGATGTTGAACATTTCTTTAAGTGTTTCTCAGCCATTCGATATTCCTCTGTTGAGAATTCTCTGTTTAATTCTGAGTCCCATTTCTTAATTGGGTATTTGGTTTGGTGGTGTTTAATTTCTTGAGTTCTTTACATATTTTGGATATTAGACCTTTGTCAGATGTAGGGTTGGTGAAGATCTTTTCCCAGTCTGTAGGCTGTGTTTTTGTTCTGTTGACAGTGTCTCCTGCTTTCCAGAAGCTTCTCAGCCTCATGAGGTTCCATTTATTAATTGTTGGCCTTAAGGCTTGGGCTGTTGGTGTTCTGTTCAGGAAGCTGTCTCCTGTGGCTTATAGGCAAATCTTATGGAAACATATTTTTTTCAGTTGATATTTCTCTTCCCAGATAGCTCTAGCTTGAATCAAGTCGACAAAAAGTAACATGTTTGTAAAAAAAAAAAATAAATAAATAAAGAGATTGTATTGCTTGGATTTATATTTGGGTCCTCAACTGTATTCTCTTGATCTGTGTGTCTGTTTTGTGCCCAAATCATGCTGTTTTTACTATTATGACTCTTATAATTTGAAGTCAGATATATTATTATCTCCAATAGGGTTATTATGCTTGTAAATTTTTTGGCTACCTGGAGTTTTTGTGCTTAGATAGGAATTTTATCTATCTATCTATCTATCTATCTATCTATCTATCTATCTATCTATCTATCTTCTATATATTTTACATCCTTGTCATAGCCTCCTCCCTCCCTTGATGACTAAGGATGTTAACATTTATTTAAGTGTTTATCAGACATTTGGTATTCCTATGTTGAGAATTCTGTTTGTTTCTGTACCCCATTTTAAAATTGGATTATTCAGTTTGTTGGTGTTTGATTTCTTCAGTTCTTTATATGTTTTAGATATTAGCCCCCTTTTTTTGGATGTAAGGTGGGTGACAATCTTTTACCAATCTGTAAGTTGTTGTTTTGTTCTATATACAGTGTCCCTTGCCTTACAGAAGCTTTTCAGTTTCATAAGGTCTCACTTATTAATTGTTGATCTCACAGGCTGTTCAGCAAGTTGTTTCCTGTGCCAATGCATTCAAGGCTATTCCTCACTTTTTCTTCTATTGGATTTAGTGTTCCAGTTTTATGCTTAGGACGTTATTGTTATCTGATAAATCCTAATACTGTAAGAAAACACAAATGCATTTGCCTGTTTTTACATTAGCACACTCACAGTAAAGTGTCACAAGTGTAATTCATCAGATGAATGGCTGGAGCCAGATTCAAACCCTCATCTCCCTAGCTGCCACAAGATTCTTAAATGAGGCAGCTATGAACATCACAATGGCATGCCTTACACTCAGAGAGTGTTCTAGAACCTTGCGCCTGAGGGACTGGCTGGGAAGGATTTACAGAAATGGCCTCAAGCCGCTACCTGAAGAGGAGACCCTCATTATTAGGGAAGGAGCTGTCACAGATCTGCCTCCTTTTTTTTTGAGAAATGATTTCTGTGGCTCTTCACCCTGGCCAGCCCCCACCCACACCTTCACCTCTCACAAAAACTTTAGGAAGAGGCAAGTGTTTACTTTCCCATTATGAGCTGCCTGTGGTTTCTCCATGGTACAGCACAACACTTACCTTTGTTAGCTACTTTTTTTCATGTGAGGTAATTTTCTCTCCTACAAGTGGATGAGGGTCAAGGAGCTTGATGTTCCTTGGTTTTCTGTGGCCCTGCTCTGAAGCTGACTCCATTGCTACCCTTCAGAAGGCCGAAGCACACAACATCAGCAGACCAAGCTCAACTGCCATGCCTGGGCAGATCTTTGCAGTGGCTGTGCTGTTCCTGTCTCTGGCTGGTAAGTGACATAGCCCACTTGCCCTGGTGGCCATGCTTCATTTAGTCCTCTTAAATCTAAATGCATACTTGTGCCCTGGACCAAAAGTGAGGCAGGAAGGGCTATAGAAGTGGCTTCTGTTGTTCCTGCAGGTATTTAGTGTGAGAACATTCCAAACCTGTCGTCTTACGTAGGTGGGGGCCACCTACTATTTTTCCAAAATCCTTTATGGATTGAGGGGAATTTATGTGAGTTAGAATGGGCTATCAACCCCAGAAGACATTGTCTATGGCACCCGCATTAGCGTGGTTACCGTATCATGATTGAGTTTATAGAAATCACTTTATTTATGAATTCTGGGCCAGGGCTTAGGAATCAGAGCTGATATTTGGCTACATTCTGTGTTATTTGCTTTTCTTACATGCAAACATTGTTTATTTTATATAAACAGTGACATGTGAGGATATATCTGATGTCATCTGACGAGCTGCATCACTTCATAAAGGTGTAAATTGAAGCATCATAAAATGCTATTACAATATCGCTGTTGCATATCAACTTAGAGAGGTTGCCTGGGAAGCCAAGCTTAGAATGGCTGTTTTAAATATCTTCTCCTGCATGAGTATTTTATACCCAAGATATTGAGTTCTACTAGGTTATTTTTATGGTCTGCCAGAAAGTGTACCAGCTAATTTCCAGCTCCTTCTAGAACCACTGAGTTTAGCTTGTGAGACCATTGGCTCAGTCTACACGATAGTGCTGACATAGAGTGGAGGACATAGAGGCCTCAGCTGTTACATGAATGTTATGGAAGCTGTGTAAAGGGCCATCGCAGCTGCCTTAATCCAAGTATGTTTTGTTTGTGCCATGCTTTCAGTATTATGATTTCATGTTATCAGAAGTACAGAAAAGAAATGAGTTAATTTGGGGATGTAGTGCAATGACAGTGTTGGCTTAGCATTGGATCCACTCACTAGCACTGTGGGAATAACTCTTACTGTTTTAAGTTAATATAAAAGGTAAACATTTCTGCCGTGCATATACTCTCATCCATCTAGAAGCAAAAGTAGGGTAAAGGGTTATTTACTCCAGTAAACACAGGCTCAGCTTATAATCAAGATTTTATTGCTAAGAAAGAAAAGGCATCACTTTCCTACCTTGTTCATGCACGCATGTGTGTGCGTGCACGAGTGTGTGTGTGTGTGAACACATTAGTATGCATTTTGTATTTTTATTACCATTTCATGTTCCCTTTTTTTCTAAGTGTTACACTAAACACATTTGTTTACTTATGCGTACACATTATTGGCTAATATTCACATATGAGGAATGGATTTTTTTCTTTTGAGATTAGGTGACATCAATTTCTTTTTTAATTGTATTTTTAACTATTTAAAAGAAAATTTAAAGTTAAACATATTTTGTTCATATTCCTCCTTTCTTCCAAGGCATTCCAGAACCTTCCCCCCTCTGTGGTCACACAACTTTAAGTTCTTTAAAAAAAAAAAAATAAAGAAAACCCAATACAACAACCTATCAGGTAAAAATAAAGAAATAAATAAAACAACACTCAAAAGAAAAACAGAACAATAAAAGCAACCCCCCCCCAAACCTGTAATCAAATATAACAGACTGAATAACTGTGGAATCCATATGTTGGTCAACTACTCTGAACATGAGGTGTATCTTAGCGTGGTTGATATAACCAGTGTCACTTTATTGTAGAACACTGATTTTCCCTTTCCTTGCAGGTATAAGTAACAGTGTAGTTGCTAACCTTATGCTAGTGGCTAGATTTTTGTTCATTCATTGATTCATTCATTGATTAAAAACACAACAAAATAGAATTAAAGTAAAGCTATCATAATGAAGTTGGATAAGACCAATCAACACAAGAGAAACAACCCCAGAGAACTCACAAGAATTAGAGACCCACTTGTTTGCACACTCAGGAATCCAATAAAAACACTAAACTGGACCCATAATATATATGCAAAGGAGGGACCTTGTCCAGACCTGTGTAGGCCCTGTGCGTGCTGCTTCTGTCTGTGAGTTCATATGGGCTATGCTCATGCCCATTTAGAGGGCTTTGAGTCCTTGCTTGGAGTCTTCCATTTCTTCTGGCTTATACTCTTTCTACCTCATCCTCCACAGGATTCCTTGAGCCCTGATGTGGGGGTTGAGGAAGGCAGTGGCAGATTTGATAGACATCCCATTTAGGGCTGAGTCTTCCATGGTCTCTGTCTTTGCACATAATCTGGATGTGAGTTTCCGTATTTGTTTCCATTTGCTGCAGGAAGAGGTTTCTCTGATGATGACTGATTAAGGCACTGATCTATGAGCATACCAGAATATCATTAGGAGTCATTTTAATGCTACTGTTTTTTAGAACAGTAGTAGTTGATTTTACCCTAGGTCTTTGTGATGTTTATTATCTGGCTCTTGGTCACCCAAGCAGTGCTGGGTATGGGTTCCATCTCATGGAGTAAGCCTTAAGTCAAATAAGATGTTGGTTCAGTAATTTACACACAGGTTTTGTGCCACCATTGGTCTAGCATATCTTGCAGGTAGGGCAACGTTGTTGATCTAAGGGTTGTGGCTGGGTTGGTGTCTTTGTTCCCATTTTAGTTTAGTGTACAGAGTAGCATCCTATACCAAAGATGCTAACCCATAGAGCTGAAGGCTCTGCTCACTAGCTGGACTTCTCCATGTTTAATGAGTTGCATAGGTTTTATCTTTAGTAATGAGGCCTTGCCATCAATTTGTGGAGAGAAACCTTTAGTCTCGACAATAGCTTGGATTGCTTGAATTTTCCCATGGGGGCCCCTTTTGGCAAACAACTCAATTCAATGTAATCTAATCCTTGTACTCAAAGCTTCATTTAGTGGCAAGAAATGTTGAGTTGGGGTCCCGTCTTCTCCATTATTGGTGATTCCATTTAGATTGCCTTCATATACGTGTATGTTTTAGGAGCACCTATTGTATTAGATTTCCACTCTACCCCTCAAGTTGTCCCTAATTTTAACTATCTCTCCCCAGATTTCCTCTCTTGTCCCTCTCTTCCCTTCATCTCCCCATTTGATCCTCCTGTTCCAGCCCCTCATCCATCCATAACCAACTATTCTATCTCTCCTCTCTAATTAGATCTGTCTGTCCTTCATAGTTACTTGCTCTGTACCTATCCGCTGTGGTTCTATTCATTGTAGTTTGGTTATCCCCGACTTAAAAGCTAATATCCACATATAAGCAAATAATACCATATTTGTCTTTCTAGGTATGAGATACCTCAGGATGATTTCATCTTTTCTTTTAAAAATGGCCAAATAATACTCTCTTATGTAAATGTACCACATTTCCTTTATCCATGTTGAGGAACATCTAGGTTGTTTCCAATTTCTGGCTATTATGAATAGAGCAGCAATGAGCATGGTTGAGAAAGTGACTCTGTGGTAGGATGAAGAGAAAGTACCTCTGGCTCAAAGCCTCCATGCAGTTAATGTCCAGTAATTGGGAAATTTTAAGAGTAGGGAGTGTCACTCAGTACCATGCTTGGCCACGGTATACAAAGCTTACAGTTTGATACTCAGTAGCAGACACACCAAGAGTTTTGTTGCTATCTATTAATGCAGAACAATTAACCACTTAAAATGTATCAGATGGAAGGAGGCCTAAAGAAACTTATAGACTGTATTGACTGTTACGAACCCAAGGATATCATAAATACCAGGGCAGAGGCATGCCCTTTTCGCTCTTTTCACCTTTCCCCAACTCTCATCCCAGAACTTAGCACCTACAGATCCTATAAATGTCTGAGAAATGCAATATAAACAAAGAAGTTTGAATGGGCCAAGCTGTTTTCATTAAAGAGTCTCTCAGGGCCCATTTAAGAATTTTGTTTTATGTGCCTAAACAGAGGCAAGGACAAAACCTGGATGAAGCAAAGACACACATCTTCAACTACTTAAAGAACATCCCTGGAGACAATCTGTGACAACAACAGACACGATGTTCTCAAGGGTCCTGCAGGTTTTCCCTGAATCCAACATGTTTGAGCTTTGTAATAATTGTACTTGTGGTCAAAATCGTATGCATAACTCTCAACTTTAGGTTTTTAATCTAGTGAGTGAGATGCATAACCAAGAAGTAAATAAGCAAGTAAACATTTCTTCAAGGATGACATTTCACTCCTACCTACTGGCAATGTACTCACTAATTATTTTGGTATTGTCCCCACATGTGAGTACTACCCCAAGATGTGATTGGTGAAGCCAAAACAATGAATATATCACTGAGATGAAGAACCATGGTGATAGGGGCTATTGAATGTAAGGAGGACAAGGGAAGGCACTCTGAAAAGCTGGCACTTACACCAAAACATGAAGGACATGAGCAATTATACCTTGAAAATTTCTGTTAGTTAACAAAGACTGGACTGCACAAAAGATTAAGAAAAGAATAGAAGTTGTTTATATTTAGAAAAATAATGTGAGGAGATCTATCTTGCAAGAAAATAGTCTCCCATCATTGGGAGCAGTTATGCATAGATTTCATGAATATATATGAGCTAAGCACAATTTATCCATCAGGTTATGGTTTAAACTAAATGGCTTCTGAGGCTTATTCCAAACTTGGAATCACATGATTCCACGAAAAATATAAAACCCTATAAATATCTAATGCTGCCTTAGTCTATGCAGTTGTCATAGCTGCTGCTCATCTGAGTGAGCACTTTATGACTTCCCTTTGGTCTCACAGCTGAACACAATTGCTTTGGCATGCAATAGTACCATAACCTGTGCAGATATGGGTTACATGCAGAATGTCTGACATATGGTCATAAACATGTATCTAACACAAGTGCGAACCAAAACATTACAGTGATGGCCTGGTACTAGTCTTTGGTGATCTTCACTTTATTGTTGCAACTCTTGAAATCTTTCCCTAAACATGAAACGGCATGGAAGTTTACTTATGAACACATTAAACTGGGAGTGGAGGAGGGACCTTTTAAGCATTTGGTCAGTGCTTTTAACACTATTTTTTTAAAAAAAAATTGCATTAATTTTAGATGGCCATCAAATAAGAGAAAAAGAATTTCCAAAATCCAGAGGCGATCTTCAACATGTTTCAACAGCAACAGGACAGACCACAGCAAAGCCTCCACTACAGCTGATTGACCAAACCCCTCCTGTAAGTTCAGCAGCAACGTCAAAGGAAGACTACATTCGAATGGCTGCTGAAACCTCCACCTCTGAAAACACAGCACATACAACAATAAAAACAGCAATCCCACTAACTACAAAAAGTCTTCTACCCAGCAGCCGAGCTAGCGACACCTTGGTCTCATCTAATGACTCACATATGACTGTGAGTTGGTCTACCAGTGGTCCTGGTTCAGGTGCACATTTGCCAATTCCTAAAACTGGAGCTAGTCTATCTACTGTCGACCATGTAACTGGGAGAACTACCCAACTTGGTGGTCAGCCTACCCTTCTCAAAACCATTGTCATAGCATCACACAAAAGCACAGCCAATCAGGGGCCAACTCTGTCAACCTATGTCCCAGAGAAGCCTACAGCCAAAGACAGTCCGACAACTTCACATGCCCTCATAGTTCCTAGGCCCACTCTTGCAACTCAGATATTACTAGCCAAGACTGGAACTTATGAAGTTCTAAATGGAAGCAGGCTCTGTATAAAAGCAGAGATGGGAATAGAGCTGATTGTTCAAGAAAAGGATTTGGTAAGTTGGGGGTCATAGAATGATAATATCTTCAAAATCTGACTATAGCTGTTTTGGTGAGAGTGAGCAGTCTTTATGTGAGAGAGGGAGTTGTGGGTTCATTTTTCCAGTGTTTTTTTTTTTATCCCAAAGGAATGTGTTACAGAAGAAAATAGAGAAAGCAAAGAGAACCTCAATATATATACTTCTCACTTGGAGCCCTCGCTGTCAATATTAGGGATGCTACATAGTCATCACGTCCTGGGCTTGTTCTTATGCATGACTTCTCAGCCTCAGTTCCTTTCTGACATGAGGCATTGGAATCTGATGCTCTCCATAGTTCCAGCTCACTGCAATAGTAACATGAAGACGCAGATTAACCAGAATATTAGGGAAAGAGGTTGTGTAAAGCATTTTTTATAATGAAAAGTCATCATACATTTTTGTTTTCTTTTTTATGTAGTTTTCATCCAAAGAAAACTCATATTTGTGTTTGAGGCAGAAGTACCTTAGAGCACAAACTCCTCTGTCTGCCACCTTTCAGTACCTTGAACTGAACAAAAATTGAATTCCATGTAGTTTGCTACGTATGAGTTACTCATTAAACACCCCTACCAGGGGAGTATTCCTTCTAAGAGAGTCTTTACACATATGCCTGTAAGTATATGTATGTCATACACCTACCTACCTGGGGGAGTTTGTGGCTTTTAAATGAATACCCATTTATTCATTTAATAGCCTATACTTCTGGTCTCTGGATTGTGTTTTCTCCTGTCTCTTACTGATTGGACCTATCTTATTTGGTTTAGGAGTCTGCAACTCAGAGACACTTCAACATTGACCCCAGCCTAACCCATGCATCTGGGAAATGTGGCTTCCAAAAATCCAGCCTGTTCTTGAATTTCCAGGGTGGATCTGTGAACGTCACATTTACAAAGGTGAGATATGAGTTTCCTTACAGTGACTGGCTCCACCATGGAGTGACTTCTCAATCTAGTGCTAGCTTTCAAGCCAGAGCCTGGCAGAAGTACACAAGCACCTCTTGAGTTCTCTTCAGATAAGAATAAGAAGCTCAGGAAGGAGAGGAAGAAAGGGTTTGACATCATGTTTACCTTCTTCTCCTTAAACCTCCTCTGGCCAGCCCAAAAGGGCTTGAGTGCCTCTTAGGAGAGCCTTAGCTCTGGGGGCTACACTCACCAATGCCCTTTGCAGATTACTCGAGGAGGAAGTGGCACAGATGAAAAGATTTGTTGAAATTTCCAGTGGGCATCAGATAAGTGGGGTTATTCTAAAACCAACATAAAATACCAGAATAGGTTCTTTCCAATCATCGAAGGCAAAACGCATGGACTAGGAAGGCTCTGAGTTTCCCTGACAGGGGATAAAGACAAGTAGAGTGGAAAAAAGCTTGTTGAAATCCGAGTCAGCTGTAAATTTGACTCAATCACTGATTTGGTTTTGTGGCAGCAAGTAGGCAGTCCTAATCTCTTTCAGTTCTATTTTATTTCTTAGAAATGAGAAAAGGGATCAATTCTATAAAATCATATTCACTATAGAGAGAATAGTAATATTCAGGAGTTACTTGCTGTAATTGAAGAGAATACAATGGGAAGATATCTGGGTAAGGGCAAACAGGATGAACCTAGTCATTCCACTGTCAGAAGAGACTTACCCTCCTGTGGTGCTGAGAGGAGCACATAGTAGCTCATGTGCACAAGCCACTCGGGTTTGCTTTTTAAAATGCACAATGGAAAGTATGAGACAAGTTGCTCTGACTCTTAGGAGGATGAGAACTTTGTATTTATGTGTGCATGGAAATGACTTAGCTTGGAATATTCTTGTTAAGGACAAAATTAAAGATACTAATTGGCTCTTATTTGTGATTCTGGATCTACTGACATCATTTTTATAAGATAGGGTGTTGGGATGAGCTTATTCTTGAAGCTTAACTTAATAGAAAAGGAGGTTTCTGGGGGAAGCAGAAATAAAACATAAAGTAGATCCTTCATTTTTTTCCTTATAGAGTCAAAGCAGAAGGAGTGTGTGTGTGTGTGTGTGTGTGTGTGTGTGTGTGTGTGTGTGTGTGTGTGTGTGTTGGCTAAATCTGACTAAATAAGGATTTGACTATGTATTATGTTTAAAATGTTAATTTGTTCAACAAAATGTGGAGTCAGTCATTGTTGTTATTAACTTAGGATGGAGATGCACTTGAGAATGAGTGTTTTCCTTTTCATACCACAAGCATCTCTCCCTGGTTCCAGAAGCTTCTTTGGACATAATAAGGACTCTATCCATGGCTAACTAGCATAAAATTATGTGACTGTCAGGAAACCTTTTAAAAGTCACCTTAGAAAATGAAGTATGCAGACTAGGCATCTATGCTTTGTTATGGGCTCAGTGACACATGGAACTTGTCCATATGCCTGTATGATTAAGTGCTCATGGGAAGCACGTAGTCAGTAGCTGTTGTGAAATGTGATGGCCACTGTCACCAGATCTGTGTCTTTCAGTGTTGTGCTCTCTCCCCTGCCTCTCGATTTGTGTTTATCTCTTTCTCTCTGTCTCTATATCTGTCTCTCTCTTCTCCTGTTTTCTGACGCTCCTCACTTGTCTTTTTGATGCCTTTGGGCTGGACAATTTGACCAGATCCCATCTAAGTCTTGAATCCTTGTCTTTCTGAAAATCTATATATTCCTGAATTCTGCTTATTCTAGATGAGTGGACAGGTAATAAAGATTCATATTAATTTAGAAGCCCTCCCTGCCTCCACCCAACATCCCAGAGCCACTCTCCAATGGCAGCCCAAAGTGTAGCCTTGGCTTCCTTGCTAGGTATCACAAGCCAATCATCTTCAGTTCCCAGCATAAGTTCCGCAGGCATCTGTTTTGTTTCTATGGAAGGAGGGGATCAAGGAGTCTCTGAGCCTTTGTATTCTTACAGAGTTTCTGTATTTTGCTTAAGCCAAAATAGTGAATTAAACAAAGATTTTAGGAGCTAAGCACAGCATAGTAGAAGCAGAGTACAAAAAGTATTTTTCCTGTTGATGTTTTTAATTTAAAGACACTTTAACTATTTTGATGAAGATTAAAAGTGACCTTTCTCTGGACTTTGGAGACCTGCACTGGATCTGACGTGGAAGTCTCCTTCATAGTTTCAGAAGGTGTTATGTAAGCCACCACAAGAGAAAAGTGACCAATAGTCCTACCCAGCTATGATGCCAGCTATGACGCACAAAAAGATATCTCTAAAGAGGCAATAGTGGCACTTATATCTTGTGGTAGCTAATAACCACTTAATTGGACTTAAAACCTGCTCAATAGGGTATTCATGTTTGATGCTGTAAACCTAGACAACTACTCACTCTGATGAGGCCAATTTCCTAAATTAGTACGCTATCTAACTTGAAACATCTACCCTTCAACCTCATCAAAGAAGATTCTTTTTTCAACAGAGATCGGTACCCAAGTGCACAACTGGTCAAAACAAAGAAAACAACTGACCATGGGTTCCCATCCCCTATTAACACATTTATGACCTCTTTTATCTAAGGCTCAGGGAGTATAAAGAAAGACTAGGCGGAGGGTAGATTTTAAGAGCAAGAGGACAAGGATATCTCCTATGAGATTGTGTCTTCTGTAGATGACAGGGAAGTTACACCAGTGAAATCCCAAATATAGAGTTGCCTAAAAAGATGTGAACAGTGGCAATACTAATTGACTTGCCAACATGGATGAGGGAAGTCTCACAAGGCACCCCTTCTTGATTAAGAGCTACGGGCAATTCAGGGCTGCCAAGGAAGAAGCATTCAGTGCTTTCCATGGAGAGGTCCCTGATAGGTTATCCGATCTTAGATGACCAGTCCTAAACACATATGCATGCAAGCAACTCAGCAATCATAATTACAACAATAAAGAAAAATGCCCATGAATTTGAGAAGGGTAGGGGGACATGGGAAGATTTGGAAGGGGGATGATGTAAATACAGTACTCGAATATGAAATAAAATAAAAAATTAACCCCCCCTAAAACACTGAACTTTCTTAAAAATTTCAATACAAAAAAGATTTTATTTCCTCCTTTAAGGTAATAAGGAAAACATTAAGGTGAGTGTGAAATGATAAGGAACAAGCAACAGAGCTGGTGTCTTGACCTGGGAATTTTCATTGTATTTTTTTCCCAGTATTGGAGGTTGAATTAGGAGCTTTACATGCTACACAAGTGCTCTACCACCAAACATTTATTTTATTAGTCTGTGATAGGGTGTCACTAACATTATCCAGGTGGGCTCATTTTCTAGATCTTGATGGCCTTGAAATTGTTATTCCCTTCCCTGAGCCTCTCCAATTATCTAGAATTAAAGGTCTATACCACCAGGCCATTCATCATCCTTTCAAGCAGACACCTTATCCAGGAAGGTCAAGTGCACACTGAGCATCTACCATTTATCCCTATTGTTAAATAATTTTCATATGGGGGATAGCTTGATAGTCTGTTTCTAAAAAGTCAGAAACCCAGGCTTTTTTCTTAAAAATATGATTGTAAATGTTACAACACATTTTTCAACATTTCAATACTATGTCAACTAAATGAGATATAGATTTAGGGCAGACTGAGCCTGGTCCTGTGATTCTGATATGACAAATCTATTTTATGAAATAGATGTTGGAAATAAAATATTGTAGATTTTCCCAAAAGGGTAAAATGACACTTCAATCTATCACTTTTTAAATGTTGTTACTGGCTGAACTGACATTTCTTAATAACTGTAGCATCAGTATATGGGGGCAGGGGCAGATAAACTTTGGGTGTGGGGTATGTTTTATATCTTATAGAACATTTAATAATATTCCTGGCCCCTGTCAAAAGATTTGTGTGTTTTTAGAAATAGATCACACTCAAATTGAACCCAAAATATTCCCCATATGTTATCAAATATCTCTCAGAAAGAAAAATTACTCCTGCTTGAGAAAAAAGAAAAATCCTACAATCACAAAGAGTTTACAAAATAATAGATGTCCTAAATAAGGTCCAAGTGGTAGAATAATAGGAGGATAATGATTAACAGGGCTCTTGTGGATGAGAATTGCTGGACTGGTGTCTTTCCCTGGAGATGGCTTGTGGGGTAGAAATATAATTTCCTCTTATGACCACAGGAATATAATTTCTTCTTCTTGAGGCAACAGACATACCCACAAGAGAAAAGAACAAAGAAATTTGTTTGCCATATACTACACTTAATCACTGTGGCCTTCCAGTGAGATTCAATTTGGCTTATTGAGTTTTTCATTTATAGTATAATTTAGTTTGGTTTTCCAGCAATTCTTTTTATTGAATTTTATTTTTGTATCTTGAATATATTTTCTTATTTTGTTCAGGTTTTTATTTTTGTTCTCTTGTTCACTTGTGTCTTTTTTAAAAAATGAATTCTTTGGATATAGTTATAATTGTTCTTTTCTAGTTTTTCTAATTTTTTTTCCTTTGGGAGCCATCACTATAGGATAAATTGTGGAAGAAGATATCTGAGCATTTTGTTTCTGTGCTGAGACTTGCACATCTGGAGTTAGTTTGTTGAGGTTTTTTTTTCTTTTTTCCTTCACTTTTTAAAAAGTCAAGTCTCTATTCTTTCAGTGTAGATGTTTACAATGTTCATGAGAAGAGTGAGTCACAGTTGGGTTGAGGCATCCTCTGTGGAATTGGTATTTAGAGCCAAAGGCTTTATCTCTAGTGTTCTTCTGAGAGTCAGGTATTGTCCTGGTCATGTCTGCTGCTTGTGCTGGGAGTTGTTTCAAGTAGAAGTTAAAATAAGTAAAAACATTTTCTATAAATAATTGAAAATACTTAATTGATTTTCTTGAGAATTTCATACAATATATTTTATATATAATCACTCCCTTACCCCAACTATTCCAAGATCCCCTCCCTTTCTTCTGACCCATGTGTTTTATTTATTTATTTATTTATTTATTTATTTATTTATTTATTTATTAAAAGCACATCAAGTCCAATTTATATTTCCCAAATATCTTTGAGTGTGAGGACAACCCTCAGAGTATGGTGGTCAACCCTTAAAGAAAACTGGCTCCTTGTTTCTCAGAAGCTATCTGTTGCCCATAGCTCCTTACCAAGAGATAGCACTTTGTGCCCACTTCCTCTATCAATGTGTGGACTTTTTCTGGCTTGAGTTTGTACAGGTTTTGTGTGTGTTGTCACAACTGCTAAGAATACGCATGTACAAGTGACCTGAAGTGTCCATAACACACTTATTTTGTTGAAGTCATCCACTGCTTCTGGCTCTTACAGTCTTTCTTCTTCCTCTTCCATGATTCCTGGGTCCTGTGAGGAAAGGTAAAACACAGATGTCTTATTTAGGGCTAATCCCTCTGCAGCCTCTTACTTTCTGAATATTGACCAGTTGTAGGACTTTGCAGGTAATAGCAATCGTTTGAAAGAAGAATCTTCTCTGCTGAGAAGATGTACTAAATTATAGGTCTGCAATAAGCCATTAAAAGTCAGTTTAATGTCCATTTAGAGGAATAACAGTAGCAGGTTCTCCAGTATGGTTTATGACATATCTAGCCAGAGGTTCTTACCCATGATGACCTTGTTCCATCTTGTGGACTGAGCCTTAAATCCAACCAGAAAGTAGTTGGTCACTTCCACAGCATTTGTGCAACAAATAGACCAGTGACTTGTCTTGCCAGCATGGCTGTCATTACAGGTTTCTGGGTTCACAGAGAGTCTCTGGGTGAGATTGATGATTACCTTTCTCCTTCAGTTGTGCACACTGAAACTTTCCAGTACTATGAAAGATAGTCAGTAGAGATGGAGTTTCCAGGTGAGCATCAGCTTGATTTCTCCATGTTCTATGACTTAGGTGTGTGGTATCTTCAGAAATAGAGTCTTACTGTGACATTCTGGAGAGTAAGCTAGGGCATAATCTTAAAAGCAGGCTCTCTTGTTTTGTCTAACCTATAAACTGTGAATCTGAGTGAAATACGTAACTACTCTGAGACTTCTGATTACTCAGTTCTAAAACTGGTCCAAAACTGGCTGATGATATTTATTGTGGTTGTTATATAGAGGGTTATTATAAATTGAAAATGATGCAACAGGTTGGAAATAGTATACTTGGTAAACTGTGATACCCTTCTAGAAACACCACATACCTAAACCTAACGTCACAGAGATACCAAAAGTTAAGAAGTTTCTAGAAGATTCAGAGTAGTATTGTGGCCATTCCTCCACTGCTCCTTAAATTAGATTAACTCCATAATCTAAGTAGCTTCTAAACACAGCATCCAGCATATTACCCCATCCTTCAATAGATCCCATAGAATGAGATAGGATCTCTCTCTCTCTCTCTCTCTCTCTCTCTCTCTCTCTCTCTCTCTCTCTCGTTTTTTTTTTTTTTTTGAGATGGGGTTTCTCTGTGTAGCTTTGGCTTTTCTGGACTCACTTTGTAGACAAGCCTGGCTTTGAACTCACAGAGATCAATGTGCTTCTGCCTCCCAGAGTACTGAGATTACAGGTGTGGGCAATTGCACCTTCGCTGGGTCTTTCTTTGGCAGTGGTTGAGATAAGGTTGGTTGAGACAAGGCCACTTTGTGGCCCTGGTTGGCCTGGAATTCACTTTGTGGACCAGGCTAGCCCCTAACTCAAACTCATGCCTGCCGTTGCCTCTGAAGTGCTGAGATTAAAGGTGTATTCCACCACACCCAGCTAGAGCAGGAGTCTTGTAACCTGGACTATGGATACAAAAGTAAAGGTCTATTTTATGCTGGAATAAATCCTAGTTAAAGAAAAACCCAACTAGATTGCATGTAAAGGCAACCTAGACAGGATTTGGGCCATAGATGTTTTCCCTTAAAGCAAATAGTGTGTTGTTCTACCTTCCTTTAAGACTGTTGAGGAGAGCCTTGTCTTCTGCCAGGTCCTTGAACAATGCCTGAAGTGGAGTAGATGTCAAAAACAAGTTAGTTCTAGTTTGAGTTTAGCACCATGTCACCACCCATGGGCTGTGGCCTTACATAACACTCAGTCTTCATTTTTTTACCTCATAATTGTGAGAATTAATTAGGACAATGTATGGAAGCATCTGGGACAAATTAAGAAGCCACTGTGATAGACTAATGAGTTAATTTCAGGATGTAGAGTTTCTGTATCATACTAAAGTAGGTTGTACTGTGGGATAAATTATCATTTCATCTATAAATAACAGAAATCTGGGCTATAATGTGATGATAATTATTATTGTTAAATTTCTTTCATGACTACATGTGAAACTTTTAAAAGTAATTTGATTTTATATACTTATTTTGATTACACTATCAGGATTTTTACATCTTTCTGGTCATAACAGTGTAAATCACTAACTTTGAAAAATAGAAAGGGGCCAAAGGGGTAGCTCAGTAGTAGAGTATGTGTGTATTATTATGTATAAGTCCCTGAATTCAATTCTCATCACCAAAAAATACATACATTTCCTTTTAAATTGACTCCTCCACACTCAAATTAAGTTCTATTGAGTGTTCCATGCCTCCAGTCTTTGAAGGGGTTGCAGGGCTATTGTATAATTTCTTTTGATTTCCAAATGAAAACTCCTAGATAAAAATGGAGGCAAATGTGGACTCCAGGAGGAAAGGAGTTTTCCCAGCATCCTGCCTTGTGCCCATTTAACCAATTTGAAAATATGGATCTGTTGATCTCTTTAGAGATTGACCTTATACATAGGAAAATGCACATACAATTTTGTTTATGTTATTTTCACCTGAGGGTTGATGAAACCTTCAAATTCCATCCAACATGTTCTTGAGAATGGGTAGTCTAAGTTAATACCACCCACGGCTACTACCATTCTTCTCTGCTTTTCCTGATATAATTGCAATTTGGAAATTTGACAGAACTGAAATTCTTCTAGTGGAATTTTAGTTTCAGGATCTAGAAAAAAGTAAGAAATAGAGCAATCTGGATCTTGTAATTGTTCATCTCTTTTTGAATTTATTATGTGTTATGTTTGATTTTTTGAATATTTAAAATATAATCATGTCTAGCACAAACATGTACCTTAGCCCTCATATCAAAACTTAAGATCCAAAATCATAAACATAAAAATTGATATTACCCTAAGGTTAACACTTTGATGTTTTACAGGAAGAAAACTCATATTATATCAGTGAAGTGGGAGCCTATTTGACCATCTCCAATACAGGTTAGTAAGAGAACATGTATCATATCACTGTTTCTGGTTAGCTCATTTTCTTATTATTGACTTTGATAGTTTTTAAATAAGGTTTTAAAAAAAAAACAACGATAAGGAAGTAGTGTATTTATAAAACTCTGGGGGAACTCAAACCTTTATATACTTCATTTTATCTGATCATAGAGGATGGTGGCCTAGATTATATTGACAATTGTTATCTTTAGCTATTACAAGTTCAGTACCTTTTTTAACTAATTTGTTATTTGAGTGAGATTTACTCTGTACTCTTAATTGTATATTATGCTATAAAATTATGATATAGCTAGGTACCAAGCTGTGTCTATATTAGACAGTGAGGAGCCATAATTATCCAAACTGATAAGATTCTGTCATGGCAGAGCTTTCATTCCAGATGGGAAGAACACCATACACAGTCATGTTAAATTATATTTTAAGTGGTAATCAGTTCTATGAGCAAACACAAACCCTAATGCCACAGAATGGAGAGCTAGTTCATATGTCCTTTGGGAAGCCTCCAGAGGAGAAAGAATATTTTGAAGATGGGAGGTTTGAGCATAATATCTTCAGTTCGGGGCATCTGGTCTGAGGCACCTTTTCCAGATGGCAGTAAGAAAAGTCTTAAGGAATGAGATTGTTAAAAGAGCCATATTTACTACTTTTACACTGCTGCAGTAAAGCTCTATGGCTAAGGCAACTTATAGGAGAAATTGTTTATTTGGTTTATGGTTCCAAAGACATAAGAGTTCATTAGCATCATGACAGAGAAGTGTGGGAGCAGGCAGGAATAGCAACTGGGGTGTAGGGCAGGAAGCCGAGAACTTAAATCTTGATCTGTAAGCTGAGAGAGAGAGAGAGAGAGAGAGAGAGAGAGAGAGAGAGAGAGAGAGAGAGAGAGAGAGAGAGAGGAGAGAGGAGAGAGGAGAGGAGAGAGGAGAGAGGAGAGAGGAGAGAGGAGAGAGGAGAGAGGAGAGAGGAGAGAGGAGAGGAGAGAGAGGAGAGAGAGAGGGGGATGGGGGAGGAGAGAGAGCGCATCGGGAATGGCTTGAAGCTTTGGAATCTCAAAGCCTGATCAGAGCGATGAACTTACTCCAAAAAACCCACATCCCCAAGCAGTGCCGACAACTGAATACCAAATATTCAAATACAAGAGCCCATGAAGGACATCATTATTTAAGCTACCACAGCAGTTAATGAACAGTACTAATGTCTCCTAGAAAGTGAATGAACACACAGGAGATGAGGTCCCAGAGAATGCCATTCCAGAGCATGTGGGGCCTACGGGCAGGCAACCTAAAGACTTGACATTTTATTCTAAAGCATATGTACCATAGGCAAATTTGGGCTAAGGAAATTGTATAGCATATTTGCATTTATCAACAATCACTTTGGTTACCTTATGGGAAATTACCCATAGAGATATATATTTTTTAAAAGCCTTACAAATGTTCATGTTTAGAAAGATAATGTTCCCAACGGAATCAAATGAATCTAAGGAGGCCTTCAGATATTACCCCAGCAAGTCTAGCCTTAGATAACACATCTGCATTGAGCTTCTCTGCTGTGCCACTTTTGGTTTTGGAATTTTCTGTTTTCTTTTTTTTTAATTGTTATCATTTGATTGGTTTAAATATTATTAGTTAATAATCTATCACTAATGATATTTGCTAATAAATCAAACTCAGGGGCAAAGTCTGTTTAAACAATTTACTGTATTTTGCTGATACTATTCAAGAAGACTTTTATTAGTGAAGCCAGTTAAATGTAAAATAACCCAGATAACTAATTTTTACATATATTAACTTATACCTGTCTCATCTCGGCTAGAGGGTAAGTAATATGAGTGCTAATAGAAATTGCTGAATGTTATCACTAGGGGTGGTCCAGATTTCAGCCAGTAGTAGGGTGAGCAATTTTTTTTTCAGTGCGAGAAAAGAATATCAGACCAGAGATTAACTTAGGGGCTGATGGGGAAACAAGTTCTAGGTTCATGTGATCAGGAGCTCAGCATTATTAGAAAGAAGAGTAGACACAGAAATTATGGTGTTCATGTCAGTGTGGTGCTGGTGCTAGTGTGAGTCACAGTAATTCATTGTCATGACAGTACTGATACTTGGGTTAATTTTAATGGGCATGGCAGCAATAGGATACCCAGATAGACAGACAGATGATATATAGGTAGATAGATAATAGATAAATAAAGCTTCAGAATCTGTCATATGACACAATAGCCTAAATAGATGAATTAGTACACCATTTCAGGCCAACTTGTTAATTTTCTTTTTTTGTCAAGTTGTTAATTTTCATGAGACTATTTCTTACTGTAACAGGCAATGGGACAAGACACAGGCTTCCGGGCCCATTAGATATTACTTATCAGTCATGAAGCCAAAAGTATGATTAAAAAAAGAATGCTTGGTGTCTGCCTTAAAGATCACTGTGTACCTGACATAACGAGTATGCTCCTTTCCTGAACAGCAAGCAGAAGGACTGGGATATGTTTCCAAGGATGAAACCAACTTCTTGGTGATTCTTCTTCCTGCTGTATTGATCCAGTCTTACGGCATGCAGATGCACCAGTTGTGATCCTGTCTTTCTTTGTTCTGACTCATTTATCATGCACTCTAAGTATTAAAACAATCTTACTTCTCTTTCTAAAGTCTTTAAGAAACTCTCTATAGCCTCAGGAACTGACAACTCTATCTCCAATAAGATGAAACAAAACCAGAGGGAAAACACTCAGCTCACCATTCCTACATAGAATCTATGTGAAACATCTCACATATATTTCAAATAGCAACAGAAAACATCTGCTAGAGTATTTTTTTTTCATGACAAAAGATGGTGCTTCATCTGAAAAAAGACAACTGTGTACATAAGCAGGCCAGTGGCACCTTGAACTTAATTGATATTGTGATGTTTCTTGCTGATCATATGTTACCTTTCACTCTCAGAGAAGACTTACCAGGGAATGAAGAATACTATGGTGATGTTTGAGACAGTAGTTGGGCATTCCTTCAAGTGTGTGAGTGAGCAAACCATTCATCTGTCATCTCAGCTTCAAATAAAAACAATGAATATCCATCTCCAAGCCTTTGATTTTGAAGGAGACTTCTTTGGAAATGGTAAGTTAAGCATCCTGAAGTCACAAGTAGCCTTCAGAAACCCAGGGGGCCAGTTTCAGGCATGTTTATTCTGACGCTGTTAAAAGGCTTACTGTAATGGAAAAACTCTGAGGTTTTAAAGGCTGTGCTCCCCTTACACTTACATGTGAAAGCCATATATATAGGCAAGTCCACTGCCTTATCTAAGCAGGATGACTATTTGAATGAAAACATAAAGTTCTCACTCGTTTAAACACACACACACACACACACACACACACACACACACACACACACACACACACGAACACATACTCCAAGTGGAATACTTTGGACACCTCTTGTAGATTCTGTAATAACTCTAGCATGTTCATGCTCAGAGGATACTTTAAACATATCTTGTCCTGGACTTGCTTTGTATAGACCAGGCTGGCCTTGAACTCACTGTGATTTGCCTACCTCTGCCCCCTTGAGTTCTGGGATTAAAGGCATGCGCCACCAAACATGGTTGAGTTTTGTTTTGTTTGTATTATTTCATAATAGATTTTTCCCACCTGCAGAGAACTAATTTCAAGAAAGAAATTACTTATGTGGGAGTCCTTTTTCTGGACTCTAAAGCTTTTCATTGGATATTTCCTCACAGCCAATTTAGTTTGCATCTAACTTTTAAAAAAAAATTTGAACCACAACACAGAGCTTGTCTGGTAGTTTCTAGGGTAAAAACTAGCCCTTAGGTGAAGCTCAGGGTAAGGTAGGTCACTTTTTAGAAAAGCCTATGTCTTGGTCCCTGTTCTATTACTGTGAAGAAACATTATAAGTACAGCAACTCATTAAAAAAGGCATTTAACAGTTTCAGAGGGATAGTCCCTTATCTGTATTTGTAGTGGGGAGCATGGTGGGATGCAGGGAGGCACAGCCCTGGAGCTGAGAGCATTACATCCTGATCTATAAATAGCAAAGAGAGAAAAAGAGAGAACTTAGGCTTGGCATGAGCGTTTAAAACCTCAAAGGCCACCCCTCATTGGTGCACTTACTCCAACAAGGCCACATCTACTCCAACAAGGCTTCATCTCCTAATTCTTTTAATCTGTCTTAAATTAACAGATGAGTGAGCATTCAAATATGAGTCTATGGGAGCCACTCCTATTCAGACCTCCACAGGCCTTTTCCGTGTCTAGAAAACAGTGTTACTAAGACTCGCACATTTGGCGAGAAGAATCATAAGCGTCATCTAAATATATTTCTAGTAGGTACTCAAAAATATTCTGAGTACTTTTAAAGCATCATAAATAGAGGCTCCATGTAAACTTTTAATATGAATCTGATATTACTTTGGGTTCTGTTACACAACTAAGAATGTGTCTAGAGAAAACACTACTTTTTACTTGGCAAACGAAGAACTCAGGTGTTGATTGGATCCCATGCTCTTGAAGGTTTTCTGTGTCTTAGAGTTTCTGCTTCAGCTCTGCATCTTTGTTATAGGGTTCAGTCAGCATCCCCACAGCTAAACTGATAAAAGGCAATCTTAGAGTGTCTAACTTCTAAAAAAATATTTACTTCTTTGCAAAGAATCCTCTTAACATTAATCATGTGGTTTCAAAATAAGGCATACACTTGTTTGTCTACTTGTGAAGACTCTTCGTGAAGCAAGAAAGAGGTAGGTCAGGTGAATAAAACCTCTCCCACGTCTGATTACTATTATTAATGCTCATGGGCAGATATATGAAAACTACTTCCTTTTTATTCCTAAGGAAAAAAATTAGAAAGTTAAGGAGACCCTGAGCAATAGGACAATATAACTTTACTCTTCTCTCTACTTCACCTCACTGAACTCTCACAAACCCCTACAATTCCAAGCAGCCCATGGGGCCACTGAGGCCATGGGTGTGGCCATGGTCAAGGCTGCAGGGCTCATGAAAGTAAAGCCAAAGACAAGGAGTAGATCCTCATCACCAAGCTGGGCCGCTTGGTTAAGGACATGAAGATCAAGTCCTTGGAGGAGATTTATCTGTTCTCCCTGTCCATTAAGGAATACGAGATTTTATTGACTTTTTCCTGGGGCACATCTCTAAAGGATGAGGTTCTCAAGATCATGCCAGTGCAGAAGCAGACACGGGCTGGCCAGCGGACCAGGTTTAAGGCTTTTGTCACTATTGGGGACTACAATGGTCACGTTGGTCTTGGTGTTAAGTGCTCCAAGGAGGTAGCCACTGTCATCCGATGGGCCATACATCCTGGCCAAGCTTTCCATTGTCCCTATGCAGAGAGGCTACTGGGGGAACAAGATTGGCAAGCAACACACTGTCCTGTGCAAGGTGACAGGCCATTGTGGCTCTGTTTTGGTGAGTCTGATCCCTGCTCCCAGAGGCACTGGCATTGTCTCTGCTCCTGTGCCCAAGAAGCTACTGATGATGGCCGGTATTGATGACTGCTGCACATCAGCCAGGGGCTATACTGGCACCCTGGGCAACTTTGCCAAGGACACTTTTGATGCCTTTCCAAGACCTACAGCTACCTGACACCCAATCTCTGGAAAGAAACTGTGTTCACCAAGTTTCCTTATCAGGAATTCACTGATCATCTTGTGAAAACCCACACCAGAGTGTCTGTTCAGAGGACCCAGGCTCCAGCTGTGGCTACCACATAGGGGTTTTTATAGAAGAAAAATAAAGTAAAAACATATATACAAAGGCCATGGGCACTCAAGGAGCACAAGATTAACGCAGTGATCGAGATGAGGGGTAGATCAAAGAAATTTTCTACATTTCCCACATTTTTACTCATTACTTTAAGTAGGAAGCTCATGCAATTTGGCAACAACTCTGTGGTTAATGCTCCTTTACGAAATGCACTTGTTCTTTTTGGAAGTGTTTTTAGCTCTTTTCATATTCCCAAGGTGTTGAGAGAAGCATCTGGAAGATTCAAGAGAACCTGAAGAGCCCCTAAACATATCCAGAGTTCTCAGAAACACGCATTGCCTTTTAAAATAGGAGGTGTTGATGGAAGACTAGATGTGAGAGCCTAGTTTTCTTATGACTCAGAGTTAAAAGGACACACCTGGCTTTGAGAGGTGTGGTCTCATTTTTCCTCTGTCAAACACTTTTTTTTTCTAGACTTCCAGGTATGCAGAGTCAAGGGCCCTTGTAAAGCTTTACAGATCAGAGTGGGAGGTGTTTATTTATGATGCCCCTAGCCATCTTGAAGAACAACCACATTAAAGTTTATCTATTTTGTATAAATGTCTTCCAAACCAGATGGGAATGAGAAGCAGAACTTAACACGAAGACTAGAACAATAAGGTGTTTTATAAAATTGTAATTTTTTATTACATTTAGTGAGTTCTTTCAGTTTGTAGACTTTGGTTATCTACCTCAGCTAACATATATTATCCTCCACATTAACTTGGATTAATGTGCCAGTAGCCATGAAGAACAGGAGTTTTGTTGGGACAACTAATAAGTCAATATTTGAATATGTGCATTTCTCACAGCATTGCCTACTTTCTCCCACACAGAGTGGAGGCTCAGCTGAGGCAGGCTTCTAACTCTGCCTTCCTCTTCTAGCCCAGCACACTTATCTTCTCTTAGAAACCTTAAACAAACGAACAAAATTCTGTGGGCACCTCCTTCTGTTTTGAATAAAATAAAAATTTTATTCATAGTCTTTCTTTTCAAACCAAGGATGGAAAATAGAGAGTGAACGTAGTGGCTGAAGGAAGTGAGCTGAGAGCTACCCCAAACTACATGATAACTCATCCCATACTTATAGAAAATAATAGATTCCAAAAAATCAGCGGATTTATTGACAGAGTTCCACTACAATAGGAATGAGGTATGGAAGTTATCCATAGAGTATCAAAGAAAATTGAATGTATGGATTGCCATGGTTAAGTGTGAGCAAGATGAAAATAAAGTGCATGACCACTGGAAGAAACCCTGCAGAAAGTTATAAGAATGCTTGAAGCTAAATGGATGAACTATTAGAGGTATTGCTTTATTAGGCATGCCATAGTGAAGTATTACAGATTATGTGTCTTAAGCAACAGATATTTATGTTCTCACAGTTCTTGGAGATGGAAGCCAAGATTAATATGTTGGCAACATTCGATTCATGAATTCTTTTTTATCTTATTGAAAATAAACATTTTCATACAATATATTCTTATTACTGTTTCTCCTCCCCGTAAGTCCCTCAGTTCCTCCTACCTTACCCTCCCTTCCAGGTTCACATCATTCTTATTTTTCTTCTGGAAACAAGCAGGCATCTAAGAAATAATAATACTATAAAATACTATAAGAGAAACCAAAACCAAACAAATCAGAATATGACAAAACAACCAAACAAGAAAAAGAGCTATAGAAAAAGGGCATGAATCACATATAGACACAGAAACAGACATTCACATACATTGGAATCCCATTTACACCCCCCAAAGAATTTATAATATATAAACAAAGGACCTGTAAGGTTAAAAATGTCCTGACTTTACAGTATAAGACAAAGCATTCAAAGATGCTGTTGAGTTCATTTTGTGTTTGCCATATATTCCTGGGCATGGTATCTACCCTTAAGAGTGGTTTGTTTCCCCAGTGGGAAAACTAATTTTTCATTAGTAAGTGGAAAGCAATAGAATATAGCTTCTGGATTTGAGATGGGGGCATGTGTCCACTTCTCCTTCCAGCTCTAAGACCCTATCTGCAGACTTATGCAAGCCTGTATATGCTGTCTCAACCTCTATGAGTTTATATATGTATCTATAATTCCCTATCTAGAAGACCTTGTTACCTCTGCGTCCTTCCTTTGCCCATAGCTCTTACACTCTTTCTGTTTTTTCTTCTGTAGAGTTCCCTGAGCCCAAAGGGGAGAGATTTGTTGGAGAAATCCCTTTTAGAACTATGTTTTTCCAGTTTTCTCACCTTCTATGTATTGTCTGGCTGGACATCTCTGTATTTGTTCCCATCTGCTACAGGAGGAATCTTCTCTTATGATGGCTGAGCAAGTCACAGATCTATGGGTACAGCTGAACTTCATTAGGAGTCATTTTATTGTTTTGTTCTTTGGGCAGAACAGTAGTATTCGGGATTAGATATCCTAGGTCTTCAGGCTATCTAGATTCAATTTCTTGGCCATTAAACTAACACTGAGTATAGGTTCCATTTCATGGAGTGGGCCTTAGCACAAATCAGCTAGTGCTCGGTTACTACCACAAGTTTTGTGCCACTGTTTCAACAGCATATCTTGTAGTCAGATCACCCCTATAGATAGAGGGGTTTGATACTCAGTTTATCTTTCTCCTTTGGTAGCATGGAGAGTACCCTTCAGTAGTATTATATTAATCTATAGGAGGGAAGGCTCTAGGTCAGCACCAGCTTGACTCCTCTGTGTTCAATAAGTTGTGTAGGCATTATTTTCAGCAATATGCCCTTACCATCAGTTTGTGGAGAGCATCAATAGCCTTGGCAATAACCTGAGTTGTATTAGGGTTTCCATGCTGCTCCATTGTCCTTTTAAATTTGTATCCCCATCATCTCTTTTAGTTGTCTTATTGCTTTGATTAGGACTTCAAGTACTATATTGAGAAGATATGGTGATAGTGGTCAGCTTTGTCTTGTTCCTGATTTCAGTGGGATTGCCTTAAGGTTCTCTCCATTTACTTTGACGTTTGTTATAGGCTTTCTGTATATTGCCTTTATTGTGTTTGGGTATGTGCCTTGTATCCTTGATGTTTCCAAGACTTTTTATCATGAAGGGGTGTTGGATTTTGTCAAAGGCTTTTTCTGCATCCAATGAGATAATCATGCATTTCCTCCTTAATGGTCTCTACCATCTTCATAAACATAGATTTAAAGTTGTTTTCATGTGTTTCAGCTGTGTTAGGATATCCAAAGCTTGCTGCTATATTGACCTAGTTTTTGTTGATTGTGTTATTTTGCTGTTAAACTATCTGGTTGTCCCTGGCATTGCTTGTTTGTTCTTGGAGCCTCTTTGGAGTGTGTGTGTGTGTGTGTGTGTGTGTGTGTGTGTGTGTGTGTGTGTAAGTCCTAGGTTATGGGATGGGGGCTGGATCTTCTCAAGTTGTCTATAGCTCTTCTCTGCTGGTTGTGTCCTAGTTGGTCCTATAAGCAGGACATTAGGGTTTGGTTTTCTAACCTGTGTGGTCCTGAGGTCCTGCAGGTCTTCTCAAGATGGCGTGTAGAGCTGTGAACTATAGGCTAAATATGTACATCTCTGAACTCCAGAGACTTCCTCAGGATGTCAGCAGTTGGAAGGTCTGAGGGTGCCTCTCTCTGGGAAAATAGGAACTGATGCTGGTGTTTTGGAATGTGAAGCATGGTGGGTAATTGGCCCTGCAGACATTGTACTCCTGGTACTCAAACTCTGGGGGGTCTTTGCCATCTTGGAATGGGACTCTGTATGCTCCTAGTGTCCAGCCAGTCTCTACCAGGAGACTGGTAGAACCATCAACTGGAGGCTGGAGCCCTGTCTCTGGTATCTAGAAGCTGTCTTTGGAAGTTGGGAGGAGTCTGGGGTCCAGACGCTTGAGCCCTGCATTTCTGGAACTTGGGAGTCATGTTTGAGTAGGCAGAAGGTGCCTGGTGCTGGGAGCCTAGTGGATCTGGGAGCTGTCCATAGGGAGGAGTGCCTGGAACTGTGTGTACTTAGCTCCCAGGATGCCTCCTTTGGTCTGGGAAACATAGATATTGGCGTTACAGGGTCCTATAGTATTTATTTTTGGTCTTTTGGGAGTTACTAGACTGATCTCTGGAGTGTCTTGAATAGTTTACAACCCCAGCAACAGTGACTGAGGGAGCTCTTGCCCCATATCCTCTCCAAAATGTTGTCAGCTTTTTTGTTGTCTTTTGCCATTCTGACTGGGGTATGGTAAAATCTCAAAGTTGTTTTCATTTACATTTCCCTATTTTCTAGAGATGATGAACATTTTGAGTTATTTCTTATCCACTTTTATTTCTTATTTTGAGACCATTCTATTTAGATGCATAACCCATTTTTTATTTATTTTATTAATTTATTCAGACTACATCTCAATTGTTATTCCCTCACTTTTATCTTCCCATTCCTCCCTCCCTCTTTCACCCTTTCCCCATCCCTTAGGTCTGTGACAGAAGAGGACCTTTTTCCCCACTATAAGGTCACAGTCTATCATGTCTCATCCTGGTAGCCTGCTTACCCTTTTTCTGAGTGCAACCAGGCCTCTCCATCAAGGGGAAGCAGTCAAATATGGGGCACCAGAGTTCATGTCAGACTCAGTCGCTGCTTTCCCACAACTTTGGAGAATGTCCTGTCCATTGCTTAGATCTGAATAGGGGTTCACTGTTTACTGCATGTATTGTCCTTGGTTGGTGCAGGAGGTTGAGCAGACATCCCTGGGTTCAGATCTGCCTATCATGATGTTCTTCTTGTGGGTTTCTAGGACCCTCTGGATCCTTCTATTTTCCCATTCACCCACATTTCCCTCGCCTAGAGTCCCAATAGAAAGTCCCTGCATCTATCCTGATCTCCAGGTAAGTGAAAAGTTTCATTGGACATCCCTTTTGGGCTAGTGTCCAATTATAAGTGAGTACAAACCATGTGAGTCTTTCTGAGTCTGGGTTAACTCACTGTATGATCATTTCTAGTTCCATCCATTTGCCCATACATTTCAGAATTTCCTTGCTTTTAATAGAAATACACTAATTCCATAGTGTAAATTTACCACAGTTTCTTTATCCATTCTTTGACTGAGGGACATTTAGGTTGTTTCCAGGTTCTGTTTATTATGAATAAGGCTGCTATGAACATGGTTGAGCATATGACCTTGTTGTGTGGCATATGCTCAAAGGACTCAATATTCTATTCCAAGGATACTTGCTCAGAATGTTTCATTGCCATTCTATTTACAATTGCTGGGATGTGGAAACAATCTAAACGCTTTTCAGGAGATGAACAGGTAATGAACATATGGTAATATACACTATGGGATACTATTCAGTTGTAAAGAAAATTTATATAACTACACAAGAATCATATATATTATGTGCTTTTTTTATGAATGAGAGAATTTCAAGGGTAAATAATATGCCAAAAATTATGCCCAGTGTTGTGGATTTATCTCTGTAGTACTGTGCTTGCTCACCATGCAAAAAGTCTGGGTTAGATGCCCAGAAATACAGTCAACTAACCAACCAACCATCCATCCATCCAACCAACCAACCAACCAACCAACCAACCAACCAATCAACCAACCTATGAATCAGCCAACAAAATAAAAGCTGAGATCAGATATGTTTGACTCCAAATCTCATGTCCTTTCTATTCTGGTCTATTATCACCCAAGTTTACTTGATACATTGTGTTTGTTTTCTCTCATAGTGGACGAGTGTTTGTCTGACTATACAATTGTGCTTCCTGTGGTTGGAGCCATCGTGGTCATCCTCTGTGTTGTAGGTCTGGGTGTCTACAAAATCCGCCAAAAGCATCAGTCATCTGGATACCAGAGAATCTAATTTGTAACCAAAGGAAATGGTAACAATGAACTTTAGAAAAAAAATAATTATTTCCAGTATGGTGGAGGATTCTTTTCCTTGCTGATTCCTACTAAAACCAATGAGTGGTTAGTGATTAAAACTGAAGCAGTACATCAGTTCTGAATATTTTTACTCATATCATGAAAGACTAAGGAAGATATTTAAGACTATTTTCTATTTGTTGGAAAAATTTATTCAAATGAACATTTGAAACACATAGTATTAACATAATGTTCAAAATTATATACCAAAATACTTGATTTTAATTAATCTTACCTGTGTTTGCTTAAAGAAAGTTATTTTAGCATTAATATATATTTTTAAGAACATTTTACTGGATTTATTTACCATCTGTGTTTATTTGATGCATGTAAGTCTGGCATGATACTTTTTTAAAATTTACTTTTCTTCTTGATTCTTGCTGAAGAATTAATAAAAATTAAGAAATAGCTGCTTATAGATGACATTAAAAATAAATAAGCATCAATAATCATGACCCTTAATTATATAACGTATGTGGTGGCCTAAGAAATTTACTGTATATTTTTTGAGTATTCAGAATTAACAATGACTCACAGAGTCAAGAAAATAAAATCTGCCATTAATCACCAGCATTGGACTCTTGGACTCTTCTTTCTTTGCCTTCATCTATTCAACAGAGAGGAAATCCAGAACTAGAACTTATGTAGCCATAGCACAGTACCTAATTATCACACAGGCAGGAAAGGCTGATTGGTCAGAACATAGTGCCTAAGTATCATATGAGCAAGCAAATGCATGGCTCAATGCATTGAGCCATGCAGCTCTAAAGAGAAGAGAAAGAAATGTACTCTTAAAAGTATTTTGTATTTCTTTTTTTCACACCATGTTTGTCATGGTTCTGCAAAAGATCAGTAAGTTAGTAGACTTTTGATATATTTCATTACTGGAAAAACTATGATTGATTAGCCTGTACCAAAGGTTCACACATGTCAGGTCATTATAGATATTATTTTCAATGTACTGTCTATTATGAGTTAGGCTATTAAATATATTGGAGGACCCTGCTATTTATGTTGCAGTGTACCATGTCTGGATGGCTCTCCAAGCTTGGAGGAAAGTGGAGGATTCACTTTCTCATTCGGGGGTTCGTCTTCTCTGCCTGACCTTATCTGGAGAGCATATCTAAGCACAAATGGCAGACCATATTTGGAGTATGACCTTGCACAAGAGCTACACCACTCAATGAAGGAGTCCCACTCCTTTGCTTGCCCATATAATAATTAAGTACTGTGTTTTGGCCAATCAGCCTTTCCTGTCTACATGATAATTAGGCATTGTCTTATGGCCAGACACTCCTTCCTGCCCTGCGCTCTAAGAATCTTTATATGCTTCATCCCTGAAACAACAAAATGAGCTGCCTTTCAGAAGCTGATCCTGGAAGTCTTGTCCATCATACTCATGGGCTGGCTGAACCCCATTTGGTGCTTCTGCTCCCTTTGTTTTCATGGGCCAGTGACAGACCCCTGGGGGAAAGCAGGACTGCAATTACAGACATGGGTTTGACTGAGCTGCCCACTATAATAACTATACTCACGCTGCCTTTGGTAATTCAATTCTGCCATTTGGCTCCTGATGTTTGATGGTTCAGTTAAATCCATCCAGTTGAGCAGCAGCCTCTCCATCTACAGAGCCTGGCACAAGAAGAGCAACAACAAAGCTCTTCAAATGTTTTTATACTGTCCTATTGCTTTCTGTCTTAAAGCATTAGTGAAAAAGGGGTAGTATTGCCAATAAAATGACACATTGATCAATGGAATAAAAACCAAGGACTACATATAAGCCCTCTGTTACCTTGTAGTCATCTACTGCCTCTGCCTCTTACAACTCCTTCTTCAACAGTGATTCTTGAGCCGTGCATTTCCCCATCCCTTCATATCTACTCTCTGCCCTTTGCCCTCTGTCCTTGCAACACCCCCCCAAATAAAGTAAAATAAAATAAGATAAAATAATAAAGAAAACAACCAAAAAACTTGTTGTGGAACCTATAGTGTGTCAGTGTGTCCCACAGTATACTCTTCTGTTCACACGTCTTTACTTGAAAATGTTCATTTGAATGAGTCATTGGTCTAGATTGAGCCCTCTGGCTTCTGCTACACCATCAATACTGGATATCCTGTTGTTGCTCTGAGTCATGGAGATCCTGAAGCTTTAGATCTGCGGAACCGATCCTTTCACACACTCAAGCAGTTTATGGATGAGGTAGATGTTGGTATGGGCCAACTCAGCGCCCTGGAGATAGGCCTCGGTAGCTGAGTTGGTCAGCTTCCTAGGTCTCCCACAACCATACTGCCACTGTGAGTTCTCCAGCACTGTCCCAGATAGCTCACCCAGCGCTGCACCTGTGAAGCAGCTGGGCCAGTTCTCCCAATTTCTTGCCCTTAGGGCTGGATCACTGTTGACTTTGGCACCAGGACCAGCTCTACTATTCAAGTACAGTACAGGGCCTGCTCTACTTAGTGCTGAAGCCAGTGAGGGGCGGGGCAATCTCTGCACAACCCTTGGACATCAATATGGTCCCAGGTGGCAGCCCAGACCAGGTACATCCACATAACTTTTGGTGGCAATATAAGCCATGAGCATTGACACAAACCCCTACTGCTGCATGGCCACACACCCTGATGTAGCCCTCAGTGGCAGCATGGGCTAGGACTTCTCCATGGCCTCAGGTGTCAGGGAAGTTTACTCATATCAGGCTATTCCTTCCCAACTTCATGTCTCCAGATCCACATCTCTTCATAGTGCTCAAGCCATTCTGAGCCCATCTGCTCCATAGGACTTGTTTAAAAAGTTTTAAGAGTTATTTATCTCATCCCATACTCCATCCCCCATCCTGTCCTCCCATCTCCACCTCAGTTTATCCATTCCTGTTCTGTGTTTTCCTTTAACCCTTTATACTGGTGTGCTCTATCTCTTCCATTTAAAGCCACTCCCCATAGCTTTTTAGTGATTTCCTAATCTCTAAGAGTATTCTAAATGTAACACACACATTTGATGTTTTAAAAATAACATTCACAAATGAAAGTGTGTGAAATTTATCTTTCTGGATCTGGGTTATCTTACTCAGACTGATTGTTCTGAGCTTAATCCAATTCTCCATGAATTTCATTTTTTGAAGCTCAATAATATTAAATTGTGCAAATATACCACATTTTTATTATTAATTTCTCAGTTAATAGACATCTAGGCTATTTCTACTTCCTTGTTATTGTGAATAGAACACTGAAATAACTCCTCGTCTCTTATCAGATCACTATGGATTAAACTGGACCTCAACAATAACAGAAACAACAAAAAAGCCTACAAAGCCATGGAAACTGAACAACTCTTTATTCAGTGACCACTGGGGTCAGTTAAAAATAGTAAAGACAGAAATGAAAGAATTTCTTTAATTCAATGAAAATGAAAGCACAAGGCACAACATACCCAGATTTGTGGAAAACATTGAAAGCAGTGTTAAGAGGAAAGTTCCTCACAGTAAATGACTTCATAAACTGAACACATCTCATACTAACAACACAACTTCACTCATGAAAGCTCTAGAATAAAAATAATCAAACACACCCAAGAGGACTAGATAGCAGGACATAATGAAACTCAGAGCTGAAATCAATAATTTAGAAACAAAGAGAACAACAAAAGAATCAATAAAACCAAATCTCATCCTTTCTGAAAATCAACAAGATAGATAAACCCTTAGCCAAGCTAACTAAGAGACCAAGAGATGACATCTAAATTAACGAACTCAAAAATTAAAAGAATGACATAACACCGTAGAGGAAATTCAAAGAGTCACTAGGGCTTCTTCAAAAGCCTGTACTCCACAAAATTGGAAAATCTAAATGAAATGAGTCATTTTTTATATACTCCACTTCCAAAGTTAAATCAAGATCAGGTAAACAAATAAAACAGTCCTATGAACCGTAATGATATAGAGGCACTCATAGAAAGTATCCACAACCAAAAAAAAGGTGAGGGTCAGACAGGCTTAGCACAGAATTCTATGAGACTTTCAAAAAACCAACACTCCTCAAACTATTTCACAAAATAGAAACAGAAAGAAAATGTCCAAAATCATGCTATGAGGCCACAGTCACCCAGATAACTAATCCACATAAAGACCCAAAAAACGAGAATTTCAAACCAATTCCCCTTATGAACATTGATGCAAAAATACTCAACAAAATATTAACAAACAAAATCCAAGACCACATCAAAAATATCATCCACTACCATCCAGGAAGATTCATACCTGGCATGCAGGCATATCCAAAGAAGCCAAGGAGGTCCCAAGGGAAGAGGTTGAATCTTACTCAGAACAAGAAATAAAACAGACATCTGAAGTAGATGGAGGAAGTTAACTCTGTGGGAAGGGGGATGGGAAGGATAACAGGGGTGGCTGGCAGCAGTGCAGAGAATGGTGTGTGTGTGTGTGTGTGTGTGTGTGTGTGTGTGTGTGTGTGTGTATGCACATGTGTGTGTATGTGAGGACTGTGAGAGAGAATGGAAATCAGTGAATTGGGGGCTCTCTGTGACAGGGGAGGTTTCAGGGAGTCTATGGAGGTGTGTATAACCCTCGCTGAGACTTCTAGCTGAGGGGGTTAAGCTATTCCACTCCTTGGAATATACCCAGAAGATGCTCCAGCACACAACAAGAGCATTTGCTCAACCATGTTCATAGCAGCCTTATTCATAATAGCCAGAACAGAAGAAGAATGGATAAAGTAGAAGAATGGATAAAGAAACTGTGGTACATTTACACTATGGAATACTACTCAGCTATTAAAAACAAGGAATTCCAGAAATTTGTGGACAAATGGATTGAACTAGAAATGATCATAATGAGTGAGTTAACCCAGAAGCAGAAATACTCAAATGGTATATACTCACTTATATCTGGACACTAGCTCAATAGGCATGTCCCATGGAAGTCTTCACTTACAAGGAAAGTGGGACAGATGGGAAGACTTCCTATTGGGACTCTAGGTGAGAGAAACAAGGCAGAATGGAGAAATAGAAGGATCCAGAGAGTCCTAGAAACCTATAAGAAGATCTGGGCCCAGGGGTCCTGCTCAAACTATGGCACCAACAAAGGACAATACATGCTCAACCTCTTCCCAGATCTAGTTAATGGACAAACATTCTCCACAGTTGAGTGGAGAATGGGGACTGACTTTCAAATGAACTCTGGTGCCCCATATTTGACCACGTCCCCTGGATGGGGAGGCCTGGTGGCACTCAGAGGATGGATAGCAGGCTACCAAGAAGAGACTTGATACCTTATGAGCATATACAGGGGGAGGAGGTCCTCCTCAGTCACAGTCACAGGGGAGGGGAGTAAGGGAAAAATGGGAGGGAGGAAGGAATGGGAGGATACAAGGGATGGGATAACAATTGAGATGTAATATGAATAAATTAATAAAATATATTTTAAAAAAGGAGCCTGAAGTGGCCATTTCCTGTAGCTAGGTAGGACTTCCAGTGGAGGGAGGGGAAAACCACCCATAAAACCTTAGATCCAAAATTTGTCTTACCTACACAAGTGTAGGGGTAAAGATAGAGCAGAGGTTGAGGAAGTGGCAAACCAATGACTGAGCCAACTTGAGACTCACCCCATGGAAAAAAGTCAACCTCTCTAACTATTAGTGATACCCTGCTATGACTGGAGACAGGGACCTAGCACATGTCTTCTGAGAGGCTTCTTGCAGCAACTGATGGAAGCAGATGTAGAAACCCACAGCAAAATAATAGGCCAAGCTCAGGGACTTCTGCAGAAGAGTGGGAGGAAGGATAGAGTGAGACAGAGTGGTCAAGGACACCACAGGATGATCTACAGAGTCAACAAACCATGGGGGTCACAGAGTTTGAACCATGAACCAAAGAGAGTGCATGAACTGGACCTAGCTCTCCTATACATATGTAGCAGATGTGCAGTGTGATCAGCATATGGGTCCCCTAACATTGGAGGCGGGAGCAGGGACTGTAACTCTGTTGCCTGCCACTGGATCTCCTTTCCCAGCTGGGCTGCCTTGTCAGGCCCCAGTGTGAGAGGATGCACTTAGTCCTGCTGTGAGTTGAAGTGCCTGGGTGGGATGATGCCCTTTGAGGGCCTTCCCTTCTCTGAGAAAAAGGAGAGGGGGAAGTGAAGGGAGAGGGACCTTAGGGTGATACCAGGAGGAAAGCATAGAGGGGATCAGGCTGTAAAGAGATTCAATTAATAAATAAATGAACAGTAAAGATAATGTGTTCAACATGGTGTGAATGGGGTTTATTTTTTTATCACTCATCAGTGAAAGTTTGTGATGAATCATGCATATGGCCTCAGGATTTTGTGTTTCAGATGCACATTTAGGAAATTCAAACCTTCATTAGGACAGAAATAGGGAAGACTCAAGTAGCCCAAGATTGTGTTTGCTTCATATACTCAACAAGAAAAGACAGTGTGAAGTGTGTTCACTTTTAGCAGCAGTACTCTCTGCTGTACTAACTGGCATTCTTTAATGCTTGAACAGGCTGTATTCTCTTATCATTTTGGTTGTGAACCTAGCCTTTTTAAGGCTGAGACATCCTTCCTTCCTTCAATGCTGTATTCTCGATGTGAAAGAACGCATATTTAAGTTCTTGAAAAGGAAGTGGTTTATAAGTAAAAAGGAGTGGGCTGTCATTTGTTGGCACTTACTGCAAGAACATTATTTCTGATTAATCAAACACCTTTCCTCAAGAGTGTGTCTCAGCAGAATGCATTTCATAACTTTTCTGACTTTTAAAAATTTTATGTGTTCTTTTAGGTATTCTGCAATAATTTAAGCAATATTTGTAGTAGTTCTTTCTTTTTTCTTTTTTTATCTTATTATTTTATTATGTTTCTTTTTTAACATATACAGTTATATTATTACATATGAATAAAATAAACTGCACATAGCAGGAAGAACCAAGAGATAATCATGAGTTATATAAATGTTACATTCATAGTGACTTGGCTGTTTGTATTTGTCAAACTTGGAGTAAACATCTTTCCTGTCTTGTTGGGCCTCAGTTTCTGAATGAAAATCAGTATTTGTCATATCCCATCTCTTTTAACTTACATCATCTTTCTTGATCTAAAGAGAGCTTATCCCCTAACCAACTAAACTTGATTGTAAAACTAAGCTACCTGGTCTTCAGCTCCATCAGAGACTTGAGAAGGAATAAACTTGATTACCTGAGTATCCTAGGAGTACAGGTTAGCATCTTTCCAAATGAGAAGATGACAGAGACAAGTTTGCTACCTGAATAGTCCCCCAAAACTCCTTATAATGTTGGGGCATCTTCAGACTTCTGGCCCAATATATCTGGCAGACATATTCACAAGGCAGGAAGTACTGAGGCCTTGCTTACGCTGTCTTGGCAGAGTTCAGCTCTCGACTCTACCTGCATCCAAGCTTGCCCATTTTTAGGCAGAATTCTGTCTGTGGCAGAAATGAGGACATTTTACTTAGTGCCTGGTTTGCTGCATTTGAAGTCAACTCCATAAGGAGGTTCTTTGGTGCTCAACATCTTTTTTGCGGTCAGCTAAGTGTTGCTAGAAGTTAACTTATTTTGCTGTTAAAGAATCTTTAAAATAATAAAAACATCTTTAAATGACATATTCTGTAGGTCTCAGGCTTTTGGAGACCTTATTTAACTATTTTACCTTATATATTTATAGAATCATATCTATTAGACCTAGGTATATATTCTTGTGATAAAATTAAACTAGTATTTGATATGTTCATGATTTGTATCAATAACCAAAGTTCTATACCAATGAACTAAAAATAACCTTCTTTGTGAGTAACAATTAAGGCCTTGAGTTAAGGAGTAGGTTCAATCATCTACCTTTTTTTCTATCCTCCCTCTACATTTCTATTTCTCTCTTTCTTTCTTTTTATCATCTGGTAAAATTCTGGCCGGGTCTAAGTTTCTTTTAATCATAAGCTGTTGTTATTTTTAAATTACTGTCTTGATCTCCTTATTTGTTATAGGACTGTTTATATTGTTCATATCCTAGTTTAAATTTTGTGGGCTGGATGAATCTAGAAATACATATATTTCTTTTAGATTGCCTGACTTAATGGATTATAAGTTTTAAAAGCATTCCATTATAACCTGCGTTTTGCTGGTGTCTGTTCTTTTCTGGTTCTTTAAAAAAAAATTCTTAGATCTCTCTGGTTCCTCCTCCTCCAGGCAGTGTCAGAGGTGGGCTCCCTCTTGTGGCATGGATCTCAAGCTGGACCAGTAATTGACTAATTTTTTATAAAATGTAGGCACTTAAAGCTATACATTTTTCTTATGGGACTTTGTAATTTGTGCTAGATGTTTCATTGTTTAGTTTTCATTTTCATTTAGTTATGTAAATTTTTATTTCTTTGTTGCATTCTTCTTGGACCATTCATCATTCAGTAATGAGATGTTTAATTTCCATGAGCTTGTGTAATTATGAGTTTTATTGTATTATGGTCAGGCTACATAGAGTTATTTTATTTTTTCTGATTTGTAAAGATTAGTTTTATGTCCCAGGGTATGTTCTGTCTTAGAGAAGTTTCCAGAGGATCCTGTGTAGTATGTATTTTCTTTGGTTTTTGGGTAGAATGTTCTGTAGATATCTACTAGGTCCACTTGATATATGATATTATTTACTTCTGATGTTTTTCTACTTACTTTTGTTCAGATGGCCTGACTATTGGAAAGAGTGAAGTAATAATACCATCTATTATTACTGAGTTTGAGTTAGAGTTAATCTTTGTCTTAAATTACAGCACTATTCTGTTTATGAAATTGAATTCACCAGCGTTTTGTGCGTACATGTTTAGGATTGTAATGTCTTCATGATTAGTTGTTCCCTTTATAGAATGAAATGTCCTTCTTCATCTCTTATGATTAATTTTTGTTTGAAGTTTATTTTATTGCATATTAGTAAGTAAAACCCACTTATTTCATGATTCACCTTGTCCAACCTTTTACTTTAAGTTGGTTCCTATTTTTAAAGCTAATGTGGGTTTCTTGTAGACAACAGAAAGATGGATTTTGTTTCTTTACACATTCAGCTAGCCTATGTATGTTGAATGTAGAGTTTATGTCACTGATATCTATAGTTATTATTGAAGGACATATGTTGATTGCAGTTATTTCTTGCTGTTTGGATTCTTAGTCATACTTTGTGTTTCAACAATCATAGCTTCATTTCTATAGTCTCTAGGGCATCCTATTTCTCTCTTTAGTCAATTAATGTTTCAGTATTATCTTTACAATTGGGTTGATAAACATGAAGTTAATCTTTTTCTTCTAACTATGAAAGATGGCTTTTGCTGGGCACAGGTGTCTATGTATGCGTGTATGGTATATTAGAACTTGAACTATGTTGCTACAGAATTTTATGGCTTTAAAAGTTTCCAAGTAGAAATCAAGCATTATTCTGGTGACTTTTTTCTTTATGTGTAACTTACTTTTTTCTCTTGTAGCTTTAAACACCCTTTCTCTGCTATATTTACTGTTTTAACTATGACATGCCAAGGAACAAACTTTTATGTTTCTTTGGTATTCTCTGTGCTTCTTGTATTTTTATGCATTGCCATTTTCTTAATTTTGGGGAAGTGTATATGCCATTATCCTGGGATTATTCTCCTTCATTAATGCCTTTAGTTGAAGATGGCTGTTTTCCTGGTTCTCATAATTTCTGCATGCTCTTTACATGAATTTTCATATTAATTTTTCATATTCTTTTGCTTGTCAGGTCCAATTCCTCTACTTTATTTATGAATCCCTATATTTATCTTTTATTTGATCCATTTGGCTTGTAAGTTTTCCCATGTTTTTTTTTATGAGTTATCTGCGCTTTGCCTGGAAGTGTAAGGATGGCATGAGTGTGCCAAGGCATAGGGCACTCATCTAGGTATCTCACAATGCAGGCTATGACTAGGCTGTGCCTGAGGGCCAGAAACATAGATACGTAAAGTTTCAGGGACTCCCCAGACTGGGCCAACCAACATTTATGTATCCCAGATGATTCCTTGAGTTCGGATGTGGTGAAGTTTGTCTAAGGTCCTGTGGCCCAGCTCACAGCATAGGTGACTTTGGAAAAGCCTAAAAGTTGAGTATGGCACAGGCAAGATCATGAATGTCAGACTCAGGAAGATGCACTGGCACATAGGTTTTTCAACTGTCATCATTGAGAAATGGAGAAAAGCTTGTCAAAGGCAATTTCTCTCACTGAAATGAGCCAAGTTTCTGAAATGAGAAAACTTTCCTTTGGAAAGGGCCAATTGTAACAGCCTCAACACCACACATCCATGCAATGTGCATCAGCATTCAGGTAACATATACCTAAGCAGAAAAGACTTACTCTTCTGTCCTGAAGAACAATGTGTTATAAAATCGAGAGTCTTTTGTTGAATGAAGGAGTGAAGTTTGTGGGGACATGATGTTCCGTTTAGACTGTGACTTCTGACAGCAGGACCAGCCTACACTGGAGCTAAGCTATACAGCCCTGGAAGTGAATGTCGTACAATTTTTGTGGGCCTCATGTTGTAGTTTGACAAATAAAATAATAGTTATAAGATACTACATATGGCTGCCCATAATTCTAGTATTTACAATACTGAGGCAGGAGATTGTTACAAGCTGAGCCCAACCCTTGGCTCCATGGTGTGGTCTAGGTCATCTTGAGCTACATGTCTTAAAACCAGAACGACTCCTGTAAGGTGTTAATGAACAAGAGATGCTTGAAATCTTGCATGAAATTCTGAAGTGCAGAGAAAAGTTGGGTCATAACTTATTACTAAATCAACAAAATTAATTATCAAAATACTATATTCATTTATATATCTAGTTTCTTTGGTGATGATGTTATGCTCAGGCCCCTCTATTTTATCACATAGAATGCTGCAGTGCACCCATTTCCCCACACAAACTACTTCTACACTCCCAGCTGACTCTCAGGGGATTCAATTCCCAATGATCCTCTATAAAAAGATGGCTGATTTCTCTCCTAGAAACCACACACTAAGAACTCCAAGGACACTAGATGTCTTCCACATTTTCCCATGCTGTGTCTAAGGGATCCATTGCTCAGCTCAAGCTTATCTGAAGGGGATGCTGGAACTGAGGTACCTTCCAAGCATCATGTCCATAGAGGTATTATTAATAACATAAGCAAGGGCTCAGCACGCTGAGTGGAGATGGTCTGCACACTGCTAAACCTAGAGGATAAAGTATGCCTTGTGGGATAAATCAGGTCTGATGTGGTGAGTATGAAGGGCAGAAGGGAGGACCGGGTCCTGCTGAGATGCACAGGCCAGCTCACCACGTGCTGAAATAGGCTGTGTGGTGAGTATGAAGGGCAGAAGGGAGGACCGGGTCCTGCTGAGATGCACAGGCCAGCTCACCACGTGCTGGAATAGGCTGTGTGGTGAGTACGAAGGGCAGAAGGGAGGACCGGGTCCTGCTGAGATGCACAGGCCAGCTCACCACGTGCTGGAATAGGCTGCGGCAAGCCCCAGCTTTGTGCTCCAGCAGTAAGTGAGCTCATGTAAGCACTTCACTTACAGACTGAGATGTCCTGAGGCAGTTGGGCTGATTCTGATGGAACAGAGCCAGTTTCTCTGCAGAAAGCATGGTGATCCAAGGAAAGAGGGATTTCCCATGTATACTTGAAGAATGGAAAACCTTTGGGATGATTAGGCTATATTGTTTCTGTGGTAGTACCCAAAGTATGGGAAATATAGGAAACACATTAAATTGTGTAAATACAAAATAATTCACTGGAAATAGTAAATAAAGATAGATTTCACGTTTTTTTTTTTTTAATTACAGTGATGTGACAGAACACATTTGCATACTTGAAACTGTATTATAGTGTTGACTCTTAGGACTAAACATTTGGAGAATCTAGAGGTAGGAAATTCACCAGTATGGTACAATATCTTTAACTTCTACGTGATGCAAAATAAGGGGTTACGTGGTTTGAATACAATAGACAAAAGTGATAGCAAACTGGAGATTACACAAGTTTAAAAATAATTCAAGTGTTCAGAGTAGCAAGCAATTATAATAGGTGCTGATAGCTATTCTCCTATTAGATATTTTGAACCCAATTTATGAAAAAACTCTTATTAATATTTCATTACTATTCTGTTCACAAATGTATGCCATTCTGTAATAGTTACATAACTAGCATATTATATCTATTTTAAAATTAATTTGTGAAGTCGCATAAACCATCTGGACATTCTAAAATTGTCCGGGTGCAATTTTTTATTAAAAAAATAACACCCAATAACATTTCCTTGAAATAACTTAGAAGAAATATGAACATGTGTAGCATAATTTTTTAAACTTTGTTTTGTTTTATCTCTAGAAAGGAGAGAGACAATGTTATTCACTGTGTCGATATACTAACAAAAACTGATGAGGAAACAGAACTAGAAAGGCCATGGTTAATGAACCTATTGTCTCTCCACTCAAAAACTGCTAAACGTCAAAGAAATAATTTACAGATTCTTGACAGACAGCCACAGTAAAGATCTTGGCTGCCATAGTGAAGCTGTGTAGCTTATCTGGCCCTTTGAAGAAGCTCTGGTGCCCATATGAGGATGCAACTTCGATGTTGCCTTAACATTGAGATCTTTTTCTTTGCCCATCTGATCTGTAGGAGAGGTGAGATCGCTCTTAGACTGTGTGGCCACCTTTACCAGCCCTGCTTTAGGAGAAGGTTTACCATTTAGAGTTTAAAGTGGCAACAGTCAAACCTATGTCTTGGCAGTCCCCGTGCTTCGATAACAGTGGGCATCTCACCTTCTCCATCTTAAAGCAACATAATTCTAATGTGTTGTCAAGAGATTTTAAGTTCTTGATTGTTCAAAAAATTAGTCAAAGATGGAGTGTACTGAAAGTGTATTATAATAATAAGTCTGAAGTGCAGGAAACTCAGTTTGACGCCTTTTTAGCAAAATTATCTCTGCAGGAGAGTACTCAAGATACAGTGCTTGAAAAAGTTGGAACTGGGGATTTTCTCATAATGCAGACACTGCACATTTGATACATGTTCATTTATGTAGGTACAGATCTCATTAAGATTTCATTCCTACCAGTCTCTTAGCCATAAGACTTGTGTAATACACATCTGTGTGTAAGACATATACATATTTGTCTACAAAACCTAATGTTTCACCTCTGCTAACTATAGCCTGACTTTATGTCACAGTTGCTGGAATCAGTTAATAATTCCAAGGACATGTTCAATATTTTGTATATTTCTGGTCTTGAAAATAGCAACAAAACCTTCCTTGCTACAACCTTTGTTTTTTCATGGTAGAATAGATAAATGGAACCAACAACCAACAAGGTAATTTTCTAGATTATCTGACTTTATTTATTTATTTTCTTTCAGCCGGCCTTACTGTATGGGGAAATACTTTAAAGGTACTGTAATTAGGTATTGTAAGGTATATGATACAACAGAAATAGGTTCCTTCTTCAGCGAGGCAGGCAAGTCATGAATATAAAGCAAAGTTTTTATAATTTTTCAAAGGAAGGAGGTGCTACCATTGTAGGAGCAAATCTTGTGATTGAGAATGTGCTGCTTTGGTGGGGGGAGTGGACTCACATCTTCCTGCTCCTGTAACACTTCCACTTGAGTCTGTTCGTAATAGCATGCTGAAATTTATATAAGGGAAGTGATAATGGTATGCTGCCTTAGTTCCCACCCTAACAGTCTATAATGGGAGACCAGCATCAGTTAGTTACAATCTGTAGGCTTCAGGAAAAATGAGTAGCACAGGATTACAAATGTGGCACTGAATCTGTGTAAACTTTGTTCATCTGAAAGAAGAGGGTGAGGGATTTAGAATCATCAGGTCTACACACAGTTCATAAGATCTGAGAGGACATAGTACATGCACACTGCATATGGAGGCATCACTTATAGAAGCATGATTTATGTGTAAGTGTGATTTGTGTATAGGATAGAGGTAAGGAGATTTGGGGCTTTTCCAATTGCACAAAATAACAACATCCCACATCTACCAATTCTGGAGTTATAAGTGCCCATTCATGGCATTGATTCAGGAGGCTATTCCAAGGGATTTGTTCTAATAGCTCACTATCCTGCAGAATTAATTTGATGACATTATGTGATATATGATTCTATTAAATCTGGCTGTCAGTAAAAAGTGTAGACAGATGGTAACTCTGCAATGATTACATGTAGCTGAAGGGTTAAAAGGACAAAACACACACACACACACACACACACACACACACACACACACACACACACACACACACCAAACAAACAAACATTGGTTGGTGGAAAATGAATTTATGAGTGGTTTACTGGCTGCTCAGGAGTGTCATTTAGCTTTGCCAAGCATATGTCCATGTGTATATCTTAGTGAGAGGTTACCCAGACATCCCCACACAATGTCCTGCATTCTTTCTCCTTTAGTGAGGTCACAAATTTACTTAACTATACAGTGAATGATAATATAGCACAAATTCTCCTGGCTGGGTAACATCTTGGGATCTTCATTCATAGTCTGTAAGCCTTTCCCACTCTCTATCTTTTCCTCTTCCTCATGTCTCTCTCCTATATGAACAAGCTTAGAATATTAAAAAATACAGAAATAACAATAGTTATAGAAAACTATAAAAGACTACTAATACAATGATTGTAGCAACAGTCATTGTTTCTGAGGATGTTGCTATTCTAGGAGTGTTTTCTTTCCCTCTGGTGGGTATTTAATAGGTTTCTTTCAATATTTTTATTTATGTATTTATTTTCTTTTAATCTTAAAAGCAGGCTCTGTAAGCAAGAGCTGATATCATCTTGACTGAATTTCAGAAAAATTTAATACAAATTTTTACATAGTTTTGTATCTGGTCTATGTTTTTGTTCAATGAGACAGAAACTATATTTTAAGATACTTTATTTGAATTAAATTTTATTATCTTGTTTTAAGACAGTGAGATATAGTTTATATGGCTATTTAAAAACACATTTTTGAGCTAACAACACTCCAATTCTTATCAAGAAACCTATCATTGCATTTATTACCCCCACCTTACATATCTTCTAGAAATGAGTTAGTTCACATCAGTGTTTACTGAATGTTTAAATTCTAATGGTGAATTTGTAGGAACCAACTTCTAGGAGTTAAACCCAGGGACATGTGCACAATAGGTGAGCTAAGTCATAGCCCACAAGCAGATGGTCACCAACTAAATGAGTTAGATTCTTGAAGTTTATTTACCAATGAGTCATTTTTCAGGTTAAACAGTAATAATGCTTCTCTCATGTAAGTATGCAATAAATGTAGTATTCTCCACAATTTCCATATCAGATACTTCCCCAATAAGTATTCTTCTCAGATAGAGATGAATAGTTACATTGATATTGGTGAAACAACGGCTACTAGTTAAAATTTAAAAAGTTTGCATACTTTATCTGGAGAATATACATCGGGCAGTAAAGTGAAAATGCAATCTAAGAAATTTTAAGTTAATGAGCATCTGGTGTATAAAACAAGACCTGCCATAACTACTTAGTTGAGGACAGGTAGATGGCTCAACAGGTAAAGGCACTTGTCACTCAAACCTGGTGATCCTAGCTGGATCCTAGGAACATATGTAAAAAATGGAAGGAAACAAGACAGCACCAATAGGCATGCTACTGCGGACAGGAGAAATCCCAGGAGGACTGGGCCCTAGAGAAAGAATTATAGGACAAGTAAGGAATGCTGAGAGCATGAGAAACGGTCTTCTCCAAATACCAAATGGTCAGCTATAAAGACAAACACACAGGTACCATACAGACTGAGCACTTATTAACCCCCCCACTACAATTAATGAAAAGAGAGGCCATGGATTTGAAAAACAGAAAGGAGGGATTTAGAAATAGGAAAAGGAAACGATATTAATTATATAATAATGCCATAAATAGTTTTTAAAACACAGAAAGACATAACTGACTTTAAAGAACTGATATGCTGACTGCTGCATGTGTGTACTCCCACACCATGTATACACATGTATGAATGCATGTACACAATAGTAAATAAATAAAATAAAAGCAAATGATAGAAAGCAATATAAAGCTTATGTAGTCTATAAGAGTTTGATCTATAGCTGTGCCTAAAGCTAGGAAGTAACTTCAAAGTGAACTTAGTGGGACATTGCTGAGTAATGAGCTATGCACAGCCTGACTAAGTGGGTAAGAGCAACAAGTCTTATATGGGGCCTCCCAGGTGGAAATTAGCTAAGATACTTATGAATTATTAATAACTAACTGCATTAATAATTAATTATATAAGTTAAAGATCCTTAATAACTTTTCATGAAAAAGAGCTTTTTAGATCTATGGAGAATCTCTGCCCACATCTTTGTTTTTGTCTCTGTCTGTCTGTCTGTCTGTCTGTCTGTCTGTCTGTCTGTCTCTCTCTCTCTCTCTCTCTCACACACACACACACTGATGTTTAATTACAGAGTCATTTGAAAGAAGTATTGAATGTGTCTACAATTTATCTTGGGCAGTTTCCTTCATGGTGTTAAACAGCACAGAATCACCTACACAATTCACACTGCTATTATTCTTCATTCTTTTCTTTCATAACTAGAGCCTACTGTTTAATATCCAAGATTTTAAGGTGGAGCAATGCAAAATATTAGGAAAGTCTGTGTTTTAGTTGGAATACACAGTTAATTAATGGATGGTTTTGCAATGTGCAGGTTCTAGGGAGAGCCCCACCCAAAGAAATCTCCAGTGGAGCTTACACAGGATGTTCAGTTGTGAAAGGTATATTTAAGAAATGACTGGACTTATGCAAAGCATATGCAAGTAATTGCAGCTATGAGTTCTAAAATATAAAGAGGTCTATTCCACACTCAATTTTATAATTTGTTAGAACAAAAAATGTACTTGTACATCTCCTCTGAAACCCTCTATGAGGCACTTGGTGTGGATATAAATTATGCATGAGCTAATTGTATTATGTAAACCATATATATATGTGAGTCTAAGACTTAGACTTAACAGCTTTTTCATAATAAAATAACCGTCTCTTCGTAGGTAAAATTGGAGGAGACATGATAGGACAACGAAACCACACATCCAGCAAGTGACTTCATTCTTTTGGGACTGTTCTCTTCTTCCCAGACAAGCTAGTTTTTTCTCATTTATATTTTTCATTTTTAATATGACCATAATAGAAAACACCCTCATGATCCTCCTAATCCGCAGGGATTCTCGACTCACACACCCAATGTATTTTCCTGCTCAGGCACCTCTCTTTCATGGATATCTTGCACATTTCTAACATCGTGCCTAAAATGATCGCCAACTTTCTCTCCGGAGCAGAACTATTTCCTTTGCAGCTGTGGCTTCCAGATATTCCTGTCTCTCACTTTGCTAGGTGGTGAGTGCCTTCTCGTGGCAGTTATGTCCTATGACCGATATGTGGCCATCTGCCACCCACTTCGTTACCCCTTGCTGATGAGGGACAACTCCAGTGGGATGATGGCTGTGGGCTCCTGGGCTTGTGGGGTTCTCAACTCCACAGTCCACACAGCTTTTGCACTCCACGTTTCCCTTCTGCCACTCGAGGGCCATTGATCACGTTTTCTGTGAAGTCCCTGCCATGTTGAAGTTGTCATGTGTAGACACATCACAACTATGAACGAGGAGTTTATGTGAGTGGCATGATTTTCCTGCTGATTTCATTTTCCATGATTTCTATATCCTATGTGCAAATTCTCCTCACTGTCTTCCAAATGCAGTCATCAGGAGCTCGGCAAAAGTCTTTTTCCACCTGCTCCTTCCACATGGTTGTAGTGATAATGTACTATGGCCCATTTATTTTCACATATATGAGACCTCGCTCATACCACACTCCGGGCCAGGATAAGATCCTGGCAATATTCTATACCATCCTGACACCCACACTCAATCCAATAATCTACAGCTTTAGGAATAAAGACGTCCTGATGGCTGTGAAAAACATGGTTCAGAGTAATTTTCTGAATAAAAAATGAATATAAAAATGTCTCACTTTTGTGTTTTCTAAATTCACTTTCTTAGCTTGGTTCACACATTTACTTCAGGATAATAACTGTAAACAGATATATATTTATATCTATATACAGATGTCCATGGTAAAGTTATGGTATCCTGTGCTAAGGCAACAATAAAATATTATATAAGAAGATAGAAAAGTTTGCTAATGTATGTATAGTAAATATTGTGGATTTATGTGTGCTAACTGTTCTAGCAAACACCCAAACTTAATGTAAAGAAAAAATCCCACTAAAAGCAATTAAATCATTTTACAAACAGCAACAAAGTAAAATGCTTCATTTTAATTGGAGAAAGTTTCAATCATATAATATCCAATATTTTGAATAATTGTTGTTAATCAATAACATATGATAAGTCATTTAAAATGAGAAGACATCATATGAGGGTATAATTGACGGAAATTCAATAATTTGTCCTTTACAGTAGAGTCTTCTACAAGAATCACAAAATGTTTTAGCATTTCATACTTCTCTATGCATTTCATAGCCACTGTTAGGTTAGAGTAGTCCTTATTGTTGGGTGCTGCACAGTTCCCTTCTGTATGGTATAGTTTTCTGTAAAGAGCTCAACATGGAATTTTTAGGGTTTATTATCCTACTGATTTCATATTACAGAGGACTATTTTGATTGCTCTTGTTACTTAGTCAAAATTTCAATCTTTAGTTCTCTGATTGGAATACAATATGTTTTTGCAAGATGATAAATTATCACAGTTTGTGTAGTTTAAATGAAAGTGGATCCATAGTCTCATAAGGACTGGTACTACTGGGAGGTGTGTCCTTCTTGGATTAGGTATGGCATTGTTGGAGGAAGTGTGCCACTAGGGGTGGCCTTGAATTCTCAGCAGCTCAAACCAGGCCTAGTGTGCATCATTCTCTTTCTGCTGCCTGCGGATCCAGATGTAGGACTCTCAGCTGCCTCTCCAGCACCATGCCTACCTGTGTGCTACCATGCCATTGCTATAAGGGACCAAGACTCTGAATTGTAAACCATCTTAAGTAAAAGTTTTTCCTATGTGAGATTTGCCTTGGTTATGGTGTCTCTTCTTTGCAATAAGATCATGACTAAGGCACAATTTATACTACTTTTAGTTAATGAAAATTCGTTACACTCTATAATAGGTTATTGCCAGAATTTTGTAACTTAACATCTTTTCTTTATGAAGACTCTCAGTACACAGAAGGATAATGAAAGCACATAAGCTAAAGTGGAACTATTGTCAATATGATCACAGAGACTGTAATTCTAAATAACTTGGTTCATCTGCAATAACAGTGGGAAAACAGACTTTGTTTTATTAGCAACAAATTGCTCAAAAATTAAACCAAGAAATAAAAAACTTTAGCATTAATAACATTAATGAAAAAAAAAAAAGATCATGAACTTGAAAGAGAACAAGGAAAGGCATATAAGAGAATTTGGTGGGAGGAAAGGAAAGAGGGAAATGACATAATTATATTATAATATAAAGAAAAGAAGTATCTTAAAATCGAGCAGGTTATTTTTTTGAGATTGATTTTATGATATATTGTTTATAGACTGGAAGCATAACACAAACTATTTAAAAAGAATATTCTGGAAAATAAGGTCAGAGCATTAAATGTACTATAAAAGTATCTCCTAACTATTGAGTTTCAAAAATTTGGTGACATTAACATAAAAGAGACATTTATACTCTTAATCAAATCTTGTTCTCACAGCAGAATTGTAAACATTTTATAAGTTTATTATATCATGTATATATATGTGTATATGGTTCCATTTTCCATGATTTCTATATCCTATGTGCAAATTCTCCTCACTGTCTTCCAAATGCAGTCATCAGGAGCTCAGCAAAAGTCCTTTCCACCTGCTCCTTCCACATGGTTGTGGTGACAATGTACTATGGCCCATTTATTTTCACATATATGAATATGTATATGAATATATACTGAAATAATATATAATATCTTTATTATACTAAAGAGTATTATTTCATTATAAAGCATGTAAAATTACTAGCCTAACAATACACACATACCTCTTGTTAGGAAAAATGAAAAGTTAAATGGCATGCTAATATTTACATATATATTATCTTCTCTCTTTTTTTGTAATTAAAATATTCATACAGTGTATGCTGACCACATTCTCTCCTCCCTAACTGCTTCCAGGTCCTCCTCACACCAACTCACCTTCATTTTCTCTATCTCAAAGGAAAAAAGAAGAAAAAAAGAAAAGTCAAAACAAAGAAAATATAGGTATATTTTAATGTCTCTTATGAATGAAAGTTTCCATAAAGAAGTTCTTGAAGATAATGATCAATTAGAATTTCAATGACCTTACAGAGATTTGAATTTTCCATGCCCAGAGCCTGATTTGAAACTGTCTTGCGCTAACTAGCTCCCTTACGTAGCCATTTTCAGGGCACCTCTGTGTGTGACCTAACATCCTCATGACTATCATGTACATCCTCTGTAATGGGTTAGCAGACCCCTAGATTACACCAACCCAAAAGCTAAGAATATCATTAAGTAGCATCTGAGACTGTACCAGGGGTTTTCCTGCTTTGCCTCTTAGATATGCTATTGTACTTGAAAAGTATGGTAATTTATGACAGTCTGTTGCTATAAAACTTAATGAAATTGTTATCTCATTAAAGCATAGAATTTATGGAAGCATAAATTTAGGTTCTTAGTTCATGGACACTAATATTTGTAAGTGTGTATAAGCATTGTTTATGTGTACTTGGGTCTTTATATCATTTATTTTGTACTAAATGGGTTGACAAGGAATGTCTCATGTAATTAATAATCACTAAATTTAGCCTGGATTCATTTCAGTTCACATTGTAAGTTGAGTTTTAATGGAAAAAAATCCTGGATCCCGCAACCCTAACTAGTTAGGCTTGGATACTTGTTGTGGTGCATGAGATAAAGATAAAAGTATGATAATGAGGGGCAGAATGAATTTTTCATAGTGTGACCACACTCAGGGAAAGAATACAGGGATCTGATGAGTTTCACATAGTGTGACCACACTCAGGGAAAGAATACAGGGATCTGATGAGTTTCACATAGTGTGACCACACTCAGGGAAAGAATACAGGGATCTGATGAGTTTCACATAGTGTGACCACACTCAGGGAAAGAATACAGGGATCTGATGAGTTTCAGTCTGTCTTTTGGGTACCTGACAAAAGCTTTAGTTTTAAACTAGATTCTTAAGGCAAATGTCAGTGTGTTGTCACATTGATCTTCATCTCAATTCTTATTCTACAAGTTGCTCCAAGGAGTTCCTAAAGAACTTCTCAAGGACATTGACTGCTCAAGAAGATGAACCAAATTTCTCCTAATGAATAATTGCTTCAATCTGGAAACCAAGTATTCTAAATTCTCTATTCCAAAGAGTAAAGGATAGATTTAGCTCCAGGCTTAGACCAGGATTAACATCTTACCCTAACCCAGTGCCCTCTGTCCATCATATCTTAACCCATCACACCCTAAACCAAATCTGTCATATGATCCAATCTGGCTCATACACCCTGTGCTCAGATTCTTCTTGGTGACATTGCTCTTGCAACTCTAACCCATAGTATTAATCTCAATTCTAAGATGGAGCCTGGTTCTAATATGCAGTCCCTTGGCTCAGTCTGACACAAAATGTCAAACAGTTTGACTGCCTGTAAATTCACCTGTCTCCTCACAAATGCTCTCCAGTGAGAATTGTGTAGTTGAACCCAGTACAAGTTTTTAAATCAAGTTTTCCTCTATACATACATACATACATACATACATACATACATACGTACATACAAACACACACACACACACACACACACACACACATGAATAAACTTAACTAAAGAAGTGGGAAACCTCTATAATAAAAACCTAAAACCTCTGATGAAAGAGATAAATACACTAGGAAATGGAAAGATATCCTATGCTTATAGATTTGTAGAATTAATATTGTGAAAAATGACCATTCTATTAAACGCCATTTTCAGATTCAATGTAATTCCTGTTAAACCCCACTTTATTCTTCACAGAGACAGAAAAAAATCCTAAAATGTATAATAAATCATTAAATACCCCATTAGCTAAAAACAATTATGGGAAAAAGAGCAACACTGGAAGAGCTACCAGTCCAAACCTCAAGATGATTTATGAAGCCAGAGTAATAAAATCCATATGGTACCAGCACATAAACAGACAGGAGGACATATGAAATAAAATAGACTATCAAAACATGAGTACATATAACTTCAGCTTGTTAGTTTTCGACAAAGATTCCAAAAACCAAAAACCAAAACCAAAGCACCCCATAAGCTGAGAAAATCATCTCCAACAAAAGATGCTGGGAAAACTGAAGTATAATGAAATTAGACCAGTATCTATTACCTTTCATAAAAACTAACTCCAACTGGATCAAGGACTTAAGCCTAAAACCCAAAATATTGAAACTGTTAGAATAAAACCTATACAGTACCCCGCAGGGTAATGGTGTAAGAAAGGGCTTAAAATAATTCTCCATTTGTTCAAGAATCAAGACCAACAGTTGACACGTGGGTTTTACTCTAAAAAAATACAGCAGAAGAAATCATTAGCTAGGTGAAAAGGAAGCCCACAACACATCAAACCCAACCATGCAGGCCACAGCTTTTCATTTGTTTTGGGATATGATCAGCGGTGAATACGTCATCCTGGATGACCCTGAGACTGACTGAATATGGACTTTATCACAAGACCTCGACATTAACCTGTGACTAAAGTAAAATTTATCGCTAGATAAATGTTTTTGTGTATCAGTGTGTACCCCTTTGGGGTCCAACACATAAAAAAGAGGGACTATAATACAGATAGACCAATATCCTTGATAGCTCTCAAGTAGTTTTCTGGAATAATCACCCTCTTTAGTTTATTTTTAGGCATCCTGTGATTACGGGAGTGGTAATTGTCATCTATTCATTTCTCTAAGTTCAAAATTGAGCTACCTCAGAGTAGCCAAGTCAGGAGAAATGGCCAAGGCTTTGTCTCTCTAGATTTAGACATGAGGGAATAATTAGAGGAAAAAGAGAAATATCTAAGTCTTGGTGATCCAAGGTTGTGCATATAAAATATCGCATTTGCTATTCTGTCTTGCACCAATATAGTATGTGGGAAATAAATCTAAAATGTCTCTTGTGTTTCATTTTAAAAATAATTAGTAAGAAAGGATGCTTTATCTGAGCAATAGGCATGAACATTTCAGGAGGGTTAATCATGTCTTCTTGGTTTCATTGTGAATAAGGCGACTAGTAGATAACTCTTGAAAGTTTCTTTCCTGATGTTTTGGTAGGAGAAGTGGTTCTTGTGTAAGACACAGACTTTCAGCCTTCAGTTGGGACTGCTGCACAGGAGATGATCTTGTGGCATACCGAGCAGAGGATGAGAACAAAAAAGGAAGCTTAAGACTTCGCAAGACTCAAGGATTGTCCACAGAGAATGTCTGTGTTTTAAAGGTACTTTTCTTTTTCATAAACATGTGCACAAGTATAAGATCCTTGGATGAGCTGGGTCCAGATGATGTTATCAGGCAGAGCTGATTTGGGTTAGGTCAGTAGGGTAGATTCTGGATGGATGTCTCCCATGACATAAGCAAGCTCTTTCTAGGTTTTTCATAACAAAGTAGGAAAGCAAGGTGAGCTTAAGATGCAGGAGAAATGACGTAAACGTATTTGAACTCTACAATGTGCTTGTTTTCAAGGCGGGGACCATAAATACCCAGCTAAATTTTTTCTGGTCTTGGGGTTTGTCAGAAGCTAAGGTGTGCAATTGAGGAAACAGATGGATGCTTTCTTGAGTACCTAATACATGCAGGATGCAGAAACCTCATTGAACTTCATGTTCCCAAGTGTCCTGGAGTTTTAAAGAATAATCAGAGGTTCTGATGATCAATTTATTGTGCTTTGTAGTTTTTTTCTCACTGTGTTGTGTGGATACATCTGTAACTTTGGCAAAATTAATCCAGCATCCTGTGTTTGTAGCACTCCTGTATAATAATCTCTTCATCACAGAGCTTTTAAAGTACTCTATGTATTCCTGTCTTTTGGAATAATTAAGGGGAACATGAACATCTTCTTTCTAACCACTGGAATATTTTACAATTAAAGTGTAACTAAGAATATCATGTGACTCTGGTGCATTAAATAAGGCCCAGAACCAATAAGGAAATTTTCTGGGAATAAATGAAAGCTCTTTGGCTCTGCCTCAATGTCTGAAACCCTAAACCTTCAAGTCCAGGTATCTGTCCTCATGAAAACAGCTGCTCTCAAATACAATGTGACAAGACGAGTTTCTAACATTGAAAATAAAACAATTACTGTTCTAACTGTCCTTAAAGACTGTTTATGAACCACCGAGAAGTGATCTGAGAGCACACATCTGTGCACCCCTTTCATAAAAGTTGAACATGTAAATGTTAACATGTGAAGTGTAAGCTTAGTGCAGACTCTGTGTCCAAAGCCGACTGTCGGAAACATTTCCTGAAAGGATGGCTGGGATGTCCCTTCCTCTATAGCTAAACCTGTGTTCAAGAAAGTAACAGAAGTTCCCCTAAGAGGATTCCCTTTATTCACAAGTCATGATGCAGGAGCACACAGCTTTATTAGAATGAACAATAATAATCTATCATCTCTAATGAAAGTGTTTAACTCATCTCAGCAGGCACACAGTTTGAGAGCCTGCTGTAAGTAAGTACTGTGCCAGATGCCAGATATCGGTGATTTATCAGACAGGAGCCTATATTCATGTAGGGAACCTACATTCCTAAGTGCCCAAGCATCATTGGTTTTCTGAGATGTGTGGCTCTGTTTTCTAACCTTGTCAATCAGCAGATATTCTCTGTAGCTCGCCCTACTCTTCATGGTCCTTCTGGCAGCTCCCTTCTGAGCAAGAGCATCGTGAATGAGGTCCACAATGTATCTAAGAGCATATCACTCTTCCAGTTTTCTCATCTTATTCAGATCAGAATTCAAGTTCTTTTCTCCCTCCACAATTGCCCTCACATCTGCCCTTCACAAGCTTGTCTCATTGTTTTTGTCCTCTCTGGTTTTCCCTCCTAACCCTGTTCCTTGCTCATCACTTGAGTAAGGGACTACACACAGATATGTTTACACTAGGTACTTAAACCTATTGGATCAGGGCAGGTTTCTAGTCCAGCTGTCTCTTGGCCTTTGTCTACCATGCTTACACACACACACACACACACACACACACACACACACACACACACATACAATGTAATATCAGGTCATATGTTTGAGTTTCTTCTTTGGCGGTCTAGCCTTGTCATCACGTTGTTAATTTGCACAACAGATTGCATGAACTTCCATGAACAAAGAAGGCAAGCACCTAGGAACAGGAAAGGTTTTTAGAGTGTATATCATAATGGTGGTGGTTGTGGATTTTATCTATGCTTCATATTTACCTGTATGCTTACACGCATGTATCTTTAAAATATAGTAAAGAAGCACAAGATTCTTCTGATTTCATATTTACTCTATGCCAAGCAGTTCTGTGCACCTGCCATGTTCCTACCTATGAATTCCTCATTAGTCAGTATTTCTTGATTAGATAACTGTAAACTGTATTTTCATTTTTCTACACATTGATTTATAGTTGTTTTTGTACTCAGCATAGACATATAGAGTGCTAAATGATTTGTTAGTACATGTGAACAATTTTCACAAAGTGTCATCTTCTGTTCTTTAGTATTGAAAAACAGCAGTAGGCCAACGTAACCAGGTCCAGTAGCATTCTCAGGCAGTGTCCTTGGCATTCCTTTCAGATACAAGGGCACATATATGTAAAGCATGAACTCTTATACTGAAAACAGGTAAGAGAAGAAAGAAAACATATACTAGAAAGATGATGAATCATAATTATGGGTTTTGCAATCTTGAGAGAGTGAATAAAGAAGAATCAGATGACAGAGAACAGAGCAGTAAGAGACAAATCTACAGAGGTCATAGAAAAGTAGCAAACATTATCCTGGCAGGAGTGTTTATACGTTTTAGATAATTTTTTTTGTATTTCAGATCTTAATATAGTTATATCACTTCCCATGTCAAGGCTGTATCATGTACTCTGTCTGCTCTCCTGCAAATTCAATTTGTTATCTGATACCAAACAACTCTTCTTGAAAAAAATATATCTGCAAATTATTCAGGTGGATTATATTTCTATATTTCAAAATATATAATTATTATACACATATACACATACATATACGCAACATAATAATTTTATTTTTAATTTATTCATTCTAAACATAGATAATTATTTTTGTTGTATTGTCCTCAGTTGAATAAGCCTATAAAATATATGTGACATAAATGCTTAATAAACAAGAATAAGGCATTACTTTGTTATTTGGGCTGCTGAGATGGCTTAGCAGGTAAAGGCACTGGACTCCAACCTGATGATCTGAGTTTGATTCTCAGGGTCGGGGGGAAATACTCTATTTTCTCTACAAGTACTGTAGTGCACATACATTTCTCCAAATACATATAAATAAATGAAAAAACATAATAATTAAAAAACATTGGTGAGCAGAAAGTCAAGAACTCACTACTGCAGATTTTCTTCCCCAAAGGACAGGTTTTTAAAAGCTCCTCACCCCTGACAATGGAGTACAAAAACATGAACTTCAGAGTAAGGAGAGAAAGCAGTGAATATAAGCATTTGAACATATTTGTATAATATTTGCAATTATAAAATATAAAAAATACATATACAATATGTGACTTATGTTTTATAGTATTAAATTTTAATCATGAGTGTGTATTCAGTGGGCATCTGTAAAATTTCACAAATCAAAGGATCCTTATGGAAGTGAATACACACAAATAGCGTCTTATGACTAGGGTCGATCTGAGCCCACACAAAACATTTTCATTCCAGAACAATGAATTAGGAAAAGGAAAGATTCATTAGAGAATCTGAGAGGCAGAGCACCAAAGAACAGGTCCTGGGATCTGTCTGAAGTATGGCCAGCTAGGAGAAGAGTGCCAGGAAGCAAGCGATGCTGATGACAGGGTGAGCTGGACATGAGTCTCTTTGTTTTTGTAAGGTAGGTAAGTAATTATCTTCCATGGAGTTATCTAGGAGAAAATGTGTGTACTATTTAAACTCATGTTGCTATCCTGGATTTCAAAATGACCATATAGATATCTCTGAATAGAGAACATAGTCAGAGGTAAGAGGGGAGAAATACTCAGTTCATATTTCAAGATAAATTTGACAAAGTGACAATGTGGGAGGAAGAACAACTCAGTGTAACCATTCATTCATTACAAGCCAGTTCCTCTTTATTTTCCTGTTCTATTTCACATGGTAAGTGTATTTATTTTCAGGTCGCTCTTTTCAAGAAAGATAAGAAATAAGTTTCCATGGAGAAATGGAATCAGAGCTCTACTGATTTCATGTTGCTAGGGTTGTTTCCACAAAACCAAACTGGCCTGCTGCTTTTGCTGCTCATCATCTTTGTCTTCTCTCTGGCCTTGTTTGGCAACTCATCAATGATCCACCTCATTCGTGTGGATCCCAGGCTCCACACCCCCGTGTACTTTCTTCTCAGTCAGCTCTCTCTCATGGACTTGATGTGCATTTCTACCACTGTGCCCAAGATGGCATTTAACTTCCTCTCTGGCCGGAAAACCATTTCTTTCATGGGCTGTGGAGTGCAATCTTTTTTCTTTCTGACCATGGCAGGCTCTGAGGGCTTGCTCCTGGCTTCCATGGCCTATGACCGCTTTGTGGCTATCTGCCACCCACTTCATTATCCCATTCGCATGAGCAAAGTAATGTGTGTGAAGATGATCATAGGATCCTGGATATTGGGCTCCATCAACTCTTTAGCACATACTGTCTATGCCCTTCATATTCCTTACTGCCGTTCTAGATCCATTAACCATTTCTTTTGTGATGTTCCAGCCATGTTGCCCCTGGCCTGTATGGACACTTGGGTTTATGAGTACATGGTGTTTGTGAGCACAAGCCTGTTTCTCCTACTTCCTTTCCTTGGCATCACAGCTTCTTATGGACGGGTCCTTTTTGCTGTCTTCCATATGCACTCAAAAGAGGGAAAGAAAAAGGCCTTCACCACATGTTCAACTCACTTAACTGTGGTGACGTTTTACTACGCACCTTTTGTCTACACCTATCTTCGACCTAGAAGTCTCCGTTCCCCCACAGAGGATAAGATTCTGGCTGTCTTCTACACTATCCTCACCCCCATGCTCAACCCCATAATCTATAGCCTGAGGAATAAGGAGGTCCTGGGGGCTATGGCGAGAGTCCTCGGGACAGCCTCTTCCACAAAACCTTGATATTCCTTCTCTGCTCCTCTTTCAACTCCCTTAGGACATGTCATAGTTCAATGCTGTCTGTTGGAGATGTAATGTCTGCCACACACATTTATAGCTTTCGCATAATTCATATGAGTTACGAATAAATGATGTTATTTTTAAAAACTAGTATAATTATTCACATGTTTAACTCATAACATTACATTGAATATTATTATAAAACATAATATGATACATTATACTTTATAAGTGCACAAATATTGCTGTGACATGATAATACTTATGTTGATATTTACATATTATTTATATACAAAATTTACATGAATTAATTGCTTCAATCATATATCTTGCTTTAATTCTTTTCATTATTAAAAGTCTGTGTATACTGAATATTTACAACACTTTGCAGTCTGGAATGTTCCCACTCGTGTGACCAATACTCACATGGGGCTTGTGCCTACTATGTAGAAAAATAGAGCAATTTCAAAGTCATAGAATATTTTCACAACATCAAAATTAACCACAATAAGTACTACCTCACCCCAGGTATAGTGGTTATTATCAACAAAAAAATGGTTATCAAATGCTGTTGTGAGTGGAAGTATGCAAATCTATTATGCAAAATTCATTGAAATGAAAATTAAAACAGTCCTTATGGAAGAGTATATTTCATCAATAACATAAAAATAGGGAAATTATGGGATTGGTCAACTTCCCTATTAGGCCAAATGGAAATAAACTAAAGTCAAAGTATTTAAGAGACTCCACCCAATTTTTTTATTAATTTATTCTTGTTACATCTCAATGGTTATCCCATCCCTTGTATCCTCCAATTCTTCCCTCCCTCCTATTTTCCCTTTATTCCCCTCCCCTATGACTGTGACTGAGGGGGATTACCTCCCCCTGTATATGCTCATAGGGTATCAAGTCTCTTCTTGGTAGCCTGCTATCCTTCCTCTGAGTGCCACCAGGTCTTCCCTTCCAGGGGACACGGTCAAATATGAGGCACTAGAGTACGTGTGAAAGTCATATCCCACTTTTATATTTTTCAACTTAATACGGAATAGGTTACTTATATATTTCTTTATAGTATGTTGAACTGCCACGTGCGTTTTGTGATGCTTCCCAGTCCATTAATGGTTCTCTCTATTTGAGCAATCTCTCCTTTTCTTTTGTTTAATTGGTACAAGGCTCTGTTTTTATCTTTGAGATGCAGAGGCACCTCAACATTTCCAAATCAATTAATGTAATATATCATACAAATAGACATAAAACCAAATATTACTTCAACATTTCAATAAATGCAGAAAGAGACTTTAACAAAACCCATAATGAGTTCATAATAAAAGTCATAGAATATAACTAGACCAACTTTTTTGACATAGTAAAGTCTATACATGCAACACCACAGCCAAATTCATTTTAATTTGAGTTTTTAAAATGGTGGCTAGTTCCGTTTTCATGTCTTGAACCGCTTTACTCATTTGCTTTGTCTGTTTGATTGTGGTTTCTTGTTTCTCCTCGATGGCCTCTATTTTGTTTGTTTGTATTATCCTGAAATTCTTAGAAGGATCTATTCATTTCCTCTTTATGATTCTCAAATAACTGTGTAAGTGTAGCGTTAAGGTCATTTTCCTGAGATTCAGCAGCATTAGAGTGTCTATTGATGTCTGGGTTTCCAGTGGAGCTATGCTGTCCTGGTTTTTGTTGTTTGTCTTCTTACCTTTTACTTTAGGCTGAGAGAGATGGAATTTCTAGATTCATCCGAGTTCTGCCACCTAGGACCTGTGATTTCCTAGGGTTCCTCTGGCTACTTGTTCTCCTCAGAGGAATAATGCGATGTTCCTTCCACTGTCTTGATTCTTTGTTCAGCAGAGGTCCTATCCTGCTCCAGTACTCTTGGGGCTTGTGGTTCCGAAGCCCTGGGGGAAGTCCAGCCGTGGTGGGGTAAGGGTGGGGGTGGGAGCTTCTTTTTATCATCCCCACTTGTTTAGTCCCAAAGACTGTGTTTTGGATAGTGGCCCGTTTGCTCACCTGTTTTCTGTGCAGCAGAAAACAGCCACTCGCAGTGCAGCAGCCACCTCAGTGGACTGTCTGTTCTCCAGGGCGTCTGTGCGCTCTCCCTTATTTGGAGGAGCACAGGGCATTCTTTGTTTGTGCATTCCGAACTGGGAATTGTTCATCTGCAACGGTAGGAGGGGGGGGCGTGGGTGTGTGGAGCTTGGTGCTCCTGGGTTGCTCCCTTCAGTCCATTTCCCAGCCTCTGGCCTCTGCCCTCTTCCCAGGGTCTACACTGTGCACTGCCATCTTGTCCCTCACCACCAAAATCATTTTAAATCTATAAAAATATCTAGATGTAACTCCACTTTAATCATCTTTCAGCAACACAGAACTATCCACGATCTCATGTCTCCTTCAATATAGCGCCTGAAGCACTTCATGAATCAGTGAGGCCAAAGAAAGAAACGAAAAGAATACAAACAGAAAAAGAAGTAATCAAACTATCCGTATTTTCAGATGCCATGATATACATAAGAGATCCCTAAAATTACACCAAAACCTCCTAAAATAACCAACAATCTCAACAAAATGTAGAACACACACACATATGCAGGATATGGAAACAATTTACAAATCCATAACATTTCTGTAAACCAACAACAGAAAGAGGTCATGGGCACACTCCCATTTGTGATAAAGACATCTTAAAATAAACCTAATCAAGGAGGTGATCTCCAAAATGAAAAAAATTAAACCTCTGATGAAAGAGATTGTGAGACACTCATAAAGGGAAGGACTGTCAGCTCATGTTCATGAATTGGTATAATTGTGGTTCTGAAAGTGACTGTATAATAATTTACAGGTTCAATAAAATCCAATAAAAGTTTGCATCTTCTTCAGGGGTTTAAAGTTGTCCCCAAGAAAACTGTTATTTTGATGAATTTCCCTTTATTAGTCACTTGTGGTTTTTCTCTTGTAGTTTTACTGCCCTTTCTTTGTTTTGTGTCTTTAGGGTTTTAACTATAATGTTCTGTGTTGTGCTTCCTTTTCGGTCATATCTATTTGGTGTTCTGATGTTCCACGTGCTTCCTTTTTCCTGTGTGGATTTGCCTTCCTTTATGTGGGGATATTTTCTTCTATGAACATCATAATGTGTCATTGTCCTGGATTTTTCTTTTTCTTCCATTCCTATAATTAAAAGATTTAGTCTTTTGATGCTGTCCCAAGGTTGTTGAATAGTCCTTTCATGTTTAAACCTATGAGCATATACAGGGGGAAGAAATCTCCCTCAGGAACAGTCATAGGGGAGGGGAATAAGGGGAAAATGGGAGGGATGGAAGAATGGGAGGATACAAGGGACGGGATAACCATTGAGATGTAACAAGAATAAATTAATAAAAATAAAAAAAACAACAAAAAACTGAATATACTTTTTAACTTAGTGATTAAATTCCTCTACTTTATCTTCAGGTCCTGATAGTCCATCTTCAACCTGAGTCATTTATCAGCAAAACTTTCCCCTTACTTTTCAAATTGTGCTACTGAATTTTGATTTCTTTCTTCATCTCAGTTTGGGTTTTCTTTGTTTTCTGTTCCCCCTCTATTGAGTTTGTTTTTTAAATCCTGACTTATCTTTACAATTTTCTCAGCCATAATGCTATTTTTGTTTTGTATTAATTATTTTTCTGTTGCTGTGATAAAATACCATGATCAGCGAAACTCGTGGAGTAAAGAGTTTAATTTGGTGTATAGTTCCAGGCCACAGCAATTGGAGCACAATGCTGGTAGTTCATAACTTTAACTTCAGGCAGGAAGCAGACAGACAGACAGACAGACAGACAGACAGACAGAGAACTGGACGTGACTTGAGTTTTTAAACTCTCAAAGCCAGCCCCCAGTAACATACTTCCTCTAGCACTACTGCTTTTACTAAGCCTCCCCAAACAGCACCACCAACTGGGGACCACTTGTTCAAATGTCCAAGGTTGCAGGGATCAGTTTTCACTCAATCCACACAGACTTCAACCAGAAATTTATTTGTATTCTTATACAGTTCATTCATTCATTTATTTCTGTCCTCTTTAAAGTCCTTGAATTCCTTGACTATGTTTGTAATTGTTCTTTTAAATTCTGTGTCCTGAGGTTAGTATGGGTTAATTCTCATTGAACAACTTTCCTGTAGGACTATTGGTTTAGAGGGAGACATATTGTCTTAAACTTTCATATTGCTTGAAGTTTCATGATGTGACCTGGGCATGTGGACTTATCGCTTTGGATATGCGTCTGATATGGGATTATGAGCTTCCTCTGATTATCAGAAATTTTTGCTGTTGCACTAATTTGATTGATTTCAGATGAAATGTGGAGAGTTTGTAGGTAAGTTATTCATATATTAGGTGAGATTGGGTTGATTCTAATTCACAGGTAACCAAAGATGTGCTAATATAGCTCCTATCTGGGTCTGAATGTAGAAAGATGGAGGTGTGTAACTGATCCTGAGTAAACTCACTGATACAGTATGTGAATGGGATTCTAGATTATTCTGGGTATGGAGGGTGGCACAGGTAATAGAGATCTGGATGGGCCTAAGTAGGGGTCTCGAGGAGTCATCCCATTGGATTATACTCCTGTGTGAACAGGATGGGCTATGGCATGCATGTGTGGACACCCTGGGATGGAGGACCCAGATGTTCTTACACTAGCCTTTACCTAAGCTTTCCTTTTCAAGGGAAATGATCATATTGAATCTTGAAATCTAAGCTGTGTGATTTAACATGCAAAAGTTTTACCCTGCCATCTAGCTATCAGATTATGACTGCTACTAGTAAGGCAAACTCTTGATTCTCTTCTTTGTAAGCTCTGCCAGAACAGAACATATTAGTGTTTATCTCAGTATAAAAGGTGGATTTAAGGTGATAGAATTAGATTCTGTTAAACACTCAGAGCACACAGACTGTGATCCAGAGCCCAGAGTAGGATCTCCAGAAATGACAAAAAATGTCGCTTGTGTTTATTTTGAGGACACCATAGTATTTATTTATTTTGAAAAAATTTTAAAATATATTTTATTAATTTATTCATATTACATCTCAATGGTTATCCCATCCCTTGTATCCTCCCATTCCTCCCTCCTTCCCATTTTCCCCCTACTCTCCTCCCCTATGACTGTGAATGAGGGGGACCTCCTCCCCCTGTATATGCTCATAGGGTATCAAGTCTCTTCTTGGTAGCCTGCTATCCTTCCTCTGAGTGGCACTAGACCTCCACATCAAGGGGATATGGCCAAATATGGGGTACCAGAGTTTGTGTGAAAGTCAGAGCCCACTTTCCACTAAACTGTGAAGAATGTCTTGTCCATTGGCTAGATCTTGGTAGGGGTTTGAAGTTTATGGCACGTATTGTCCTTGGCTGGTGCCATAGTTTGAGTAGGACCCCTGGGCCCAGACCTGCCTGCCATAGTGTTCTTTTTGTAGGTTTCTAGGATCCTGTGGATCCTTCTATTTCCCCATTCTTCCATGCTTCTCTCATCTAGAGTCCCAACAGGATGTCCTCCTCTCTGTCCCACTTTCCTGGTAAGTGAAGATGTTTGTGAGACATGCCCCTTGGGCTAGTGTCCAGATATAAGTGAGTATATACCATTTGACTCTTTCTGCTTCTGGGTTAACTCACTCACTATGATTATTTCTAGTTCAATCCATTTGTCCACAAATTTTTGGAATTCCTTGTTTTTAATAGCTAAGTAGTATTCCATAGTGTAAATGTACCACAGTTTCTTTATCCATTCTTCTACTGAGGGACACTTAGGCTGTTTCCATGTTCTGGTTATTATGAATAAGGCTGCTATGACAAAATTAACCAAAAAAGTCAGTATCCTTTCTATATACAAATGACAATCATGCAGAGGAAGAAATTAGGAAAACTATACCCTTCATGATAGCCACAAGCAATATAAAATATTTAGGAATTACTCTAACCAAGCAAGTAAAAGACTTGTTTGAAAAAAAATTCAAAACTCTGAAGAAAGAGATTGAAGATGACATGAGAAGATGGAATTATCTTCCTTGCTCATGGATCAGAAGAACTAACACAGTTATTTTTCCTTAGAAAATAATAACAATAATTTTGCTGGTTCTGGAAAAAGTCCTAGAAATTTTCTGGTGATTATATAGAAGTTGTGGCTTGCCTATTGCTTTCGATATGTGGACAATCTGGCCATCTTTTACAATGTTTATAGCAATCCCATAAGTAAGTCTCTCTCTCTCTCTCTCTCTCTCTCTCTCTCTCTCTCTCTCTCTCTCTCTCTTTCTCTCTCTCCATCTCTCCCTCCTTTCTTCCTCTTATCTCTGTGTGTACACATGTGGATGCTGGTGTTTGTGCATGTGCTAATGGAATTTACAGAAAAATATCAGATGCCATTTCTTTGGTACCATTCACCTTGTATTTTGAGTTATATTTATAATGACAGGAAACTGATTGATTAGGCCAGAGTGATTGTTAGTGAGTCCCAGAAATATTTCTATTTCTACTTCCTTGGTGGTGGAACTACTTGAATACCACCATGGTGTCTGAAGATCATACTTGGGGCTTGGTAAGCACTTTGTCAACAGAACTGTCTCTTCACCTCTACTTCCTACTTTTGAATGCCTTCTTCTCAGAAAGAAAAATTTATTTCTTCAATGTTTATATTTTTCATTAGAGAAGTGTTTTGTATCTTGGTCAGATTATGCCTACATATTTCGTTTTTTGGAGGTTATTATTTATGTGATGGCTTTCCTAAATTATTTCTTAAAGGATGTATTTTAGGTATATAAGCAATTTCTGTAAGTCTTTGCTGAAAGTTTTATCAGATTTGGGTCATCTAGTATAGTCTTCAGAGTTTTTTTTCACATAAGACCATATTGTCTACAAGTAAGAATAATGTTGCTTCTTCCTTTCCTGTCCACAAATACATCTTTAGTTCCTTTCTCTCTTTTTCTTTTCTGGCTAAATTTCTAACATCAACATAACTAAGAGTTGTGATAGTATACATCTTTGTCTCCTTTCTGATTTCAGGTGATGCTTTCAGTTTCTCTCCACTAAGAATAATGATGGCTGTTAATCTGTTGTAATACTGTAGCAATTAACTATGATATGTAAAGATCACTTACATCCTAAGAGACTGAAAGTCTCACTGGATCCCACAGCCAAAGGTAATATACAGCTTCAGGGTTACCATAACCACACATCATAAGTGTGAATTTTTTTTGTAAGCTGAGTGATTGATTTAATGTAAGAAGTATGGCTTTTGTGTCTCTTGCGTACACTTGTGTGTACATGTATGGCCGAGAAAGCTGACCAATTACTTTCAGTGTGAGACATTCAGTGAAGAGTCCTTCATGAGTCAGTTTTGAATGTCAGTGAGGTGAGTATACCATGTGATCCTGATACTTTTAGTTTTGTTCCATTTTCTTTGATTTGATATTATATATAATATTATAAACATTATTTATTTACTTTATATATAAAATAAAAATTATAGGGGGTATGCCCAACTTCCCTGATTTGCATTTTGTCTGCCTATCCCCCACCCAGGAGTTTTATTGTCTGATGAGCGCTCCACTGGACCTCAATAGGTCTGCTGCACCAGGAACACCCAGGGAATATTCCTTCCTCACATAGTCCCCTGCTCCCTGTGTTCCCTGGGGCATGCCCAGATGCCCTGAATTGCTTGTCTCCCTAGCTCAATTGTCTGACCACCACCCTGCCAGCCTTTACCAGGCTTGCACCACCAAAAGCATCCAGCCCAAAACTGCCCATCAAAGGCCTGCTACGTCATGGACATCTAGGTTAGGCCTCCTTTCCAGATACCTGCTACACAAGGGATATGCAGTGATAACCAGATAGCTAAAGACCAGTGTAAGAACACAATCAAAAAGGACCAGGGCAATATCGCACCTTCAGAGCACATCTATCCTACCCTAGATAGCCTAACACAATGGGGGCATGAGAAAATAACCTTACACCCAACGTCTTAAAGATGATAGAGACAGTAAAGAAGAGATGACTAAGTTTCTTAAAGAAATACAGGAAAACAGAATCAAACAAGTGATGGAAATGAACAAAACTGTTCAAGATCTTAAAACAAAAGAAGAATCAATGAAGAAAAAACAAGCTGAGGGAATCCAGGAGATAGAAAACCTAGCAAGGAAAACAGGAAGAAGAGATGTAACATCACCATCCTATTACAAGAGATGGAAGCCACTGATAGAAGAAACTGAAGCATCAGTGGAAGACACAAAACATACAGGAAATCTGGGATACTATGAAAAGTCCTCACCTAAGAAAAATCGGAATAGAAGAAGGTGAAGAATCCATTACACACGACTTCACAACTGAGACACTAAAAGCTAGAAGGGCCTTGGCAAATGTCTTGCAGCCTCTAAGAGACTGCAGATGCCAACCTAGACTAGTACACTCAGCAAAAATTCTCAATAATTATACATGAAGAAAACAAGATACTCCAATACAAAACCAAATTTAAACAATATCTATTCACAAATCCAGCCTAACAGAAAATACTGAAGGAAAATTCTAACCCATAAAGTTTAACTTCATCTACAAAAACACAGGAAATAAATAATCCATGCCAGCAGAAAAAAAAGAAGGGAGGTTCACACAAATACCAGAACCATCAACATCATAACAGGAATTAACAGTCACTGGTCATTAATATCTCTCAATATCAATGGACTCAACTTAGCAATAAAAAGACGCAGACTAACAGAATGGATATGAAAACAGGATCCATCATTCTGCTGCAAATAAGAAACACAACTTAGCAACTAAGATAGACATTACCTCAGAGTAGAGGGCTGGAAAAAAAGCTTTTCAAAGGAAAAACAAAGAAACAAAAAACAAACAAACAAACAAACAAAAAAACCAATCCCCAAAAAGGAAGTGGGAGTAGCCATTGATTAATCTAATAAAATAGTCTTTCATTGAAAATTAAGCAAAGGAAACATTTACCAAGATGACTTTTTAATTTTGAACATACATGCCACAAATTCAAGGGCACACACATCTGTAAAAGAAACATTGCTAAAGCTTAAATCACACATTGAACCCCACACATTAATAGCATGAGACTTCAATACCCATCTCTAAATGTATCTGATTGGGTTGGCAATGATGCCATCATGCCAGGTACTTATATGTAGGCATATCTGCATCTGGGTGAATTTGCCTGGTGCCAGATAGTGGAGCCATGTTTCAGTTCCTAAGGCCACAGGTTAAGAATTTCTGTGCTAGGGCAATGGTGACACAAAGCTTGTGGGAATAACCAACCAATATCTGGCTTGATATAAGGCTTACTCCACTTGGAATCCATACTGAACACCGTGTGTGTGAGACCAACAATCTGAGACCAGATTTCCCGGGAACCTAGAATAAATTCAAATACTACTGTTCTACCAATTAATGACTCCTAATGACATTTTTCCATACTCACAGATCAGTGCCTTACTCAGCCATCATCAGAGAAGCTTCTTCTTGCAGCAAAGTGAAACAAATACAGAAACCCACAGACATATGGTGTACAAAGAATGAGAGATCTTGACACATTCAATCCTACATAGGACGTCTCCATAAAATTCCTGCTCTCAGAGCTCAGGGAACCTCATGGAAGAGGAGGTAGAAAAAGTATAAGAGCAAGATGGGAAGAAAAACATCAAGAAAACAAGACCCTCTGAATTAACATGATCCAAGTATACATGAACTCACATAGACTGAGGCTTCATGCACGCAGTGTTTATGAGTCTGCACCAGGTCCTTTGTGTATACATTATGGCTTCCAGTTTAGTCTTTCAGTGGGATTCTTGAGTGTGTGAACAAATGAGTTGCTTTCTCTTAGGCTCTTTTGCCCTTATGTATCTTGTCCTATTCCAATGTATTAATTTTTGTTTTATTATATCATTTTCTTATATTATATTATCACCCTAACTTACATTATATTCTATTTATTATTATTCATCACAAGTCTGTTTGTTTTTTAATGAGAGACAAAGGGAGTGGGTCAGGGTCAGAGGGGACATGGGGAGGAACTGGGAGGCGTAGAGAGCTAGAGGGGACAGTATGCTCAGATTATATTGTGCCAGAAAAAATTCTATTTTCAGCAAAAGGAAAAAATATGTAGAATTATAGAGCCTAGTACAAAGGGTATAGTCACACAACATATCCACTACTAAGGCTCAGGGAACATTGTGGAAGAGGAAGCAAAAAGATTTTAAGAGTGGGAGGATCAATGAATTTTCTTGGAGACTGTGTGCCCTCATGACATTTGAGACTGAAAAAGAGCACCACCAATGGACCTGAAAAGTGGATAATGAAAAGTCCATGAGGCCTCAATCTACATAAAGAACACAGGCAATGAAGGAAAGCTGGGGGCCACAGAGGTGGCCTTCTCCAAGGAAGAGCAGAGCAATTTGTTATCTAGTTCCAAATGGTCAGGCCTTAAACCGTACGTATGTACACACGTACATACATACATACATACATACATACATACATACATACAAGTAACATTGTATGGGCTGAGTGATTTATGTTTAGGGGGGCTGCAAATTTGAAGGGTAGCAGGGAAGGGTATATTGGAGGATTTGAAGGAAGAAAAAGGAATGGATAAATGATATAATTACATTATAATCACAAAAGTCCCAGCCATGAGAAACTCTTTAAAGTTGCTGATCATGGGAGTTCAAGACACACTCCAAACAATGTTGGGCATTGTTGGTGGTATTGGTTGTATCTCAGAGGCTGAAAGTATGTACCTATTGCTGAAGATACTATTCATGCAATGACAAGATTGAAAGTGTATCCACTGAAAGTTCATTAATTTGAGATGGAGAGATTGGAGTAGGGAGACGTGGAAGGGGTTTAAGAGAAAGGGGAAGTTTGAAAATGATGCAATTATATTTTAATTCAAAATTAAAAATTTAAACAAAATATTGAAAAATCATGTACTTCATGAAACTATGAGAGATTTTGCTGCTAGGATAATATCAAGAAATGTATTGAATTGATTTATCAGTCCTAGGAACCTTTAAAGAAATTGCTAAAATTCCTTCTTCAACCTTCTTCTAAATCCTGTATCATTAGTAACTTATCTCATAACATGATGATCTCTGTGGACTTTGTGAAAAGAACACATACACACACACACACACACACATACACACACACACACACACACACACACACAGAGAGAGAGAGAGAGAGAGAGAGAGAGAGAGAGAGAGAGAGAGAGAGAGGGGAGAGAGGGGAGAGAGAGAGAGAGAGAATAAATATCTATTAGGGTTTGGTTGGAAATAATAGGCCCTGTTTTCATGGAAGAATACTGTTGGTATGCACAGGATGGGAGATAAGTATGTTCACTGGCCGTGGAAAAACTTTGAGGGATAAACATCAGGCAAACTGTGATGCTGGAGAGATAAAAATGGTGTGTATACTAAGCTAGCTTTTATATTTAGTCATCATATATGTGTCTAGACTTCAGAAAATATTGAAGGAAATTTGTTTTAGAATTGATTATTTTCATTTACAAAGTCTATAGCATATTTAAAGATTACAAAGTATTAGTATGTTTAAAGTTTCCCTTCATCAGGGAACATGAACAGTGATATTTTGGACTAAAGAAACAGTATTATATAAAATCATATATGTATGTATCTATATTATAGTACATACCATATACATGTGGAGAGAGAAATGTATGGTATTTTAAATTTGCAAGGTTATATAATTTTGAAAAACCTGTGATTAATGACATATAAAATGAATTGATACTAAAGTTGAGCATACAATGTATTTTCTAAAATTTCCTATATTTATGGTAAAAACCTTTAGTGTATCATTTGCACTAAATGATATCAATTTCTTGATATGTCCATTATAAAGATAATAAAAGTAATGGTTAAAACATATATGTTAAAATTTATATGGATTCAGATACAAGCTCAAAGTATGAGAGTGTTTGGGTTTTAAATAAACAAAGATATTTAGGGAAGAAAGAATGCTGCCAGGATCATTACTATTTATTATGGAAAAGAAGAACAGTCAATATCAGTTATGTTTTCCACAAGGAAGGCTGTTTCCAGGTAAGTGTATGTGGTTATCACATCCACACTGATTTCCTGGTATTATTCCTTTTGGCAGTGTGGATTTGTGTGAACTGGGACAGTTTTATAGTTATGGAAATGTAAGTTTTACATGTCAGGAAACAGTGCAGTAACACGCACAGGAATAGTGAGCTTCAGAAACAGATTTAAGTGGAGTCTGATGGAGAAGCAGTGGCAGTGATTTAATAACACGAAGCAACTTAACAACTAATTCCTAACAGTGCCACCAGGATGGGAAGAGAGCTAAATTTCTGTACGAAGCCTTCTGATCAACCTCATGGAAATTAAATGGAGGAAGGCACATTTAAAAGGGACAATTTGTTAATGATTGAAGGTTGAATTTCTCATCTTGGAGTAATATAAAGCATTTACCCGAGTTCCAAGATGGTAGTGCCTATCATACACTGTATCTGATCTACAGTATGGAGACCAGGGACCAGACTGAGAACCACAGACTGAAAGAATTGGAGAACACTAGGTGAGTTGGGTCCTGCACAGTGCAGACCACAGGTGGGCTTGGCCCTAGGTCAAGCATCAGCCCACGGAGGTCCTGAACCCACTTCCCAGACTTTGGAACAGAATCCACCTACTGCTGCAGCTGGCCTCCATAGTCTAGGCACAGTGTGTGGGATGGTTGAACACTGGAGCTCCTGACCTGGGGAAGTCTCAAGGAAACAGGTGAATCTATACTTGGACACCCCCACCTACGGAGAGCCCCAGAGACCATGGAAAAGCCCAGGAGACCGTGAACATAATACTCAGCAAAAGCGTGGGTGGTCTGGGCTGTCCAGGCTTGAGCCAGGCAGCTGGCCTCAGCGGACCAAGCCTGCAAAATTGGACTGATAGAACTTGGCCAGGTTGGTCCCCATGGCCCAGCAGGGAATCCCACACTCATGGGAGAAGCTGGACTGTCTTGAGGGTCTGGAAGGGGTTCTGAATTGCGGCCACAGTTCAGTGGGACTGAACCTCCAAAGGTGTGCAATCTAGACTGGTCCACTATCTAGACTGTTCTGGGCAAGATCCTGACTGTGGGCCAAGGCAATCTGGGCCTGGACAATTAGGCAACTAAAGCCCAGGCTGGACAGTATCCATGGCCTGTCAGGGATTCCATGCTCGTGGGAGAAGCTCCACTGCCCTGAGGAGTCTGGAATGGGATCTGAATTGCGAACACAACTCAGTGGGACTGAACTGCCAAAGGTGCGCAATCTAGACTGGTCTGATATGTAGACGGTTCTGGACAGGAACCTGACGGTGGGCCATAGCAGTCTGGGCCTGGACAATTGGGCAATTAAAACCTGGCCTGGCCAGGCCCCATGGCCCAGCAGGGTCTCCCACACAATTGGAAGAGGCTGGACTCCCATGAAGGGTCAGGACAGAAAATTAAACAGTGGCCCCCAACACAGCTGGTCTCAATCCCCACAGTAGTGTGAAGGGAATCAGGCAGAGACCTACCTCTGCTGACCCAGCCAGGAGCCTAAGATGTAGAGCAAAGTTCCCTGGAGCAGAAACAATGTCACCTGTTGGTTTCAGGGAAGAACTCTCTGATCCACACAGGCAAGGACACGTGACCTATAATCACTCACCAACTATCCATTCTCAATGACCAGTGAAGGACACCAGAAGCTATCACACAACATCAGAGACAGCAAGATGACTAAAGGATAGCACAAGAATGCAAACAACAAAAACCAAAACAACTCAGCAACTCCAGATCCACTTATCCCAAAGAAAGCAACTCTGAGACTTCAAATCCAATCAAAATACAAGAAAATGACATAAAATCCATAGTAATGAAGATGATGATGGAGGAAACAAATAAAATTCATAATCAAATGCAGGAAGACTCAGCCAAACAGGTGGAAGACATAAAAGAGGGCTATAGAGAGGCACTGGAAAAATTTCAGGAAAATACAAACAACCAGATGAAGGAAATCAACAAAAACAGTTCAAGATCTGAAGATGAAAATGGAAACAGTGATAAAGGTACAGACAGAAGAAAAACAGGATTGAGAGGCCTTAGAGAAGAAAGCAAGCAACATAGTGGTGAGCCTCTCTAACAGAATCCAAGAAATGGAGGAATGTATCTTGGGACTTGAAGATACAACCGGAGAACTCAAAACAACCATCAAAGAAAATGATAAATCTGAAAAACTCCTGACACAAAACATCCAGGAAATCAAGGACACCATGAAAAGACAAAACCTGAGAATAATAGGTATTGAGGAAAGAGAAGACATCCAACTCCAAGGCCAAGAAAATATCTTCAACAAAATCATAGAAGAAAATTTCCTCAATTTAAAGAAGAGATGCATATAAACATACAAGAGGCCTATAGAATAGACTAGAAAAGAAAATCTTCCTGCCACATAATAATAAAAACAAAAAATATACAGAACAAAGAAAAAATATTAAAAGTGGCAAGAGAAAAATGCAAAGTAACACACAATTGTAAACCTATCGGAATTACACCCGACTTCTCAGCAGAGACCATAAAAGCCAGAAAGGCTTGGACAGAGGTCCTGCAACCCCTAAGAGACCACAGATGGCAGTCTAGACTACTACACCCAGAGAAACTATCAATAACCATTGATTGAGGAAACAAAATATTCCATGACAAAAAACAAATTCAAATAGTAACTATCCACAAATCCAGCTTTACAGAAAGTACTAGAAGGAAAACTCCACCCAAAGGGACAAGCTATAACCAAAACTACTCAGGAAATAGATAACTACACCATTGCAAAAATACAACCACAGAAACTCTCTACTGTAAACAACATCAAAAATTAAGGGACTTAACAGTCATGGTCATTAATATCTCTCAACATCAATGGTCTCAATTCTCCAATAAAAAGACACAGACTAACTGAATGGATGCATAAACAAGATTCAACATTCTTCTGCATTCAAGAAACACATATCACACACAAAGACAGACATTATCCCAGGGTAAAAGGCTGGAAAAAATATTCCAACCAAACAGTCACAAGAAGCAAGCTGGTGTAGCATTTTAATACCTAATAAAATAAACTTTCAACCAAAATTAATCAAAAGGGATGAGGAAGGACACTTTATACTTATCAAAGGTAAAAATCAACCAAGATGACATCATAATTCTGAACATATATGTGCCAAATACAAGGACATCCACATTAGTAAAAGATCTTTAACAAACCTTAAACCACACATCGATCCCCACACAATAATAGTGGGAAACTTCAACACCCTACTTTCACTGAAGGATAGGCCATTGAAACAGAAACTAAGGTGAGAAATAACATCATTAACCAATGTCATGAATCAAATGGATCTAACCAATATCTACAGATCTTTTCACCCAAACACAAAGGATAGTACCTTCTTCTCAGCATCCTATGAAACCTTCTCCAAAATTGATTACATAGTAGGTCACAAAGCAAGCCTCAACAGATACAAGAAGATTGAAATAATATCTTGTACCTATCAGATAACCATGGTCTAAGGCTGGACTTCAACAACAACAGAAATAACAAAAAACTACACACACATGGAAACTAAACAACTCTTTACTTAATGACACCTCGGTCAAGGAAGAAATAGAGAAAAAATTAAGGACTTCCTGAAATTCAATGAAGATGAAGGACAAACATACCAAAATTTGTGGGACACTTTGAAAGCAGTGTTAAGAAGCAAATTCATACCACCAAGTGCCTTTAAAAGAAATTGGAAACATCCCACATAAGCAATTTAATGATACATCTGGCAGCCATAGGAAAAAAGAAGCAGAAACACCCAAGAGGAGACAATGTCAGGAAATAATCAAACTAATGGCTGAAATCAATAAATTAGAAACAAAGAGAACAATTCAAAGAATAAAAAAAAACCAGGAGCTGGTTTTTTGAGATAATCAACAAGATAGACAAACTGTTAATACTATCTAAAAGGCAGAGAGACAGTATCCAAATCAACAAAATCAGACATGAAAAGGGAGAGATAACAACAGACATTGAAGAAATACAAAATAAGATCCTACTTTAAAGGCATATATCCCACAAAATTAGAAAGTCTAAGGGAAAAGGACAATTTTCTTGATTGACTCCACTTGCGAAAATGGAATCAAGATCAGATAAAAATTGAATAGTGTTATTTCTCCCATAGAAATAAAAGCAATCATTGATAGTCTCCCAACCAATAAAAGTCCAGGGCCAGATGGTTTTCATGCAGAATTCTACCAGATTTTCGAAGAAGAGCTAATACCAATAGTCTTCAAGCTTTTCCAAAAAATAGAAATGGATGGAACATTACAAAATTCATTCTGTGAGGCCACAGTAACATTGATACCTAAACCCCACAAATACCCAACAAAAATAGAGAATTTCAGAACAATTTCTCTTATGAACATTGATGCAAAAATATTCAATAAAATACTCACAAAATGATTATAAGAACATATCAAAGATATCATTCACCATGACCAGGTAGGCTTTATTCCAGGAATGCAGGGATGGTGTAATGTATGGAAATATATCAATGCACCCCACCATATAAACAAACTGAAAGAAAATAACCACAAGATAACCTCCTTAGATGCAGAAAAAGCATTTGACAAAATCCAACATGCATTCATGTTAAAGTCTTGGAAAGATTAGGGATATCAGCCATATATCTAAACATAATAAAGGCTGTATACAGCAAGCCAATAGCCAACATCACATTAAATGGAGAGATACTCAAGGGAATTCCTCTAAAATTGGGGACCAGACAAAGCTGCCCACTTTCCCCATATCTCTTCAATATATTTCCTGAAGTTCTAGCCAGAGCAATAAGACAGCAAAAGGAGATCAAGGGGATCCAAACCAGAAAGGAGAAAGTCAAATTATTCCTATTTGCAGATGATATGATAGTGTACATAAGTGACCTCCAAAATTCCACCAGAGAACTCCTACAGCTGATAAACACCTTCAGCAAATTGGCTGGATACAAAATTAACTGAAAAAAGTCAGTAGCCTTTCTATAAACAAATGACAATCATGCAGAGGAAGAAATTAGGAAAACCACACCCTTCATGATAGCCATGAAAAATATAAAATATCTAGGAGTAACTCTAACCAAGCAAGTGAAGGACTTGTTTGAAAAAACTGCAAATCTCTGAATAAAGAGATTGAAAATGACATCAGAGGATGGAAAGAGCTCTCTGGTTCATGGATTGGGAGAATTAACACAGTAAAAATGGCCATCTTACCAAAAGCAATTTATAGATTCAATTTAATCCCTATCAAAATACCTACACAATATTTTAAAGACATTGAAAGATCAATTCTCAACTTCATATGGAAAAAGAAAAAACCCAGAATAAATAAAATAATCCTATATAATAAAATATCCTCTGGAGGAATCTCAATATCTGATCTCAAGCTGTAATATAGAGCAACAGTCATTAAAATAGCATGGTACTGGCATAGCAATAGGATGTTTGATCAATGGAATTGAATTGAAGACCCAGAATGAATCCACACACATATGGGTGCTTGATTTTTGAAACAAAGCCAAATCTATTCAATGGAAAAAGGATAGCATCTTCAAAATTGATGCTGGTCTAACTGGATGTCTACATGTAGAAAAATGCAATTAGACCCATATTTGTCACCATGCACAAAAGTCAAGTCCACGTGGATTAAAGATCTCAACATAAAACCAGAGACACTAAATTGGTTAGAAGAAAAAAGTAAGGAAGAGTGTGGAACACACTGGCACAGGAGAGAACTTCCTGAACAGAACACCAACAGCCCAAGCCTTAAGGTCAACAATTAATAAATGGGGCCTCATGAGGCTGAGAAGCTTCTGTAAGGTAGGAGACACTGTCAACAGAACAAAGCGACAGCCTGCAGACTGGGAAAAGACCTTCACCAACCCTACATCTGGCAAAAGTCTAATATCCAAAATATGTAAAGAACTCAAGAAATTAAACACCATCAAACAAAATAACCTGATTGAGAAATGGGGCTCAGAACTAAACAGAGAATTCTCAACAGAGGAATATCAAGTGGATGAGAAACACCAAAAGAAATCCTCAATGTCTTTAATCATCAGAGAAATGCAAACCAAAATGAGTCTGAGATTCCATCAGAATGGCTAAGATCAAAAATTCAAGTGACAACACATGCTGGCAAGAATGTGAAGATAGAGGAACACTCCTTCAGTGCTGGTGGGAGTGCAAACATGTACAACCACTTTGGAAATCTATTTGGCACTTTCTCAGAAAACTGGGAATAGGGCTTCCTTAAGATTCAGCTTTTCCACTCCTTGGAATATACCCAGAAAATTCTCCACCACACAACAGGGACATATGCTCAACCACGTTCATAGCAGCCTTATTCATAATAGCCAGAACCTGGAAACAGACTAGATGTCCTTCAGTAGAAGAATGGATAAAGAAACTGTAGTACATATACACTAAGGAATACTACTCAGCTATTAAAAACAAGGAAATCTCTTCTTGGTAACCTGCTGTCCTTCCTCTGAGTGCCACCAGGTCTCCCCCTCCAGGAGACATAGTCAAATGCGAGGCACCAGAGTATGTGAGCATATACAGAAGGAGGTAATCCCCCTCAGGAACAGTCATAGGGGAGGGGAATAATGGGAAAATGGGAGGTAGGAAAGAATGGGAGGATACAAGGGATGGGATAACCACTGAGATGTAACAAGAATAAATTAATAAAAAAAAAGAAAAAAGAAAAAGAAAAAAAAAGAAAAAGAAAAAAAAAACCCAAGGAAATCCCAAAATTTGTGAACTAATGGATGGAACTAGAAACGATCATACTGAGTGAGTTAACTCAGAAACAGAAAGTCTCACATGATACATTCGCACTTATAATTGTGCACTAGCCCAAAAGGCATGTCCCACGAAAGCCTTCACTTACCAGGATATTTGGATAGATGTGAGGACATCCTATGGGGATTCTAGGTAAAAAAAAAAATAGGAGATGTCTAAATAGGAGAACCCAGAGGGTCCTAGGAACCTACAAGAAGAACATTGTCATGGGTGGATTGGGGCCTCAGTGGTGTCTGATCAAACTATTGCAGTAACCAAGGACAATACAAGTAGTAAACATTGAATGCCTACTCCGGTCTACCCAACGAACAGGACGTTCCCCACAGTTGTGTGGAGAGCAGGGACTGACTCTGAAATGAACTCCAGTGCCCCATATTTGACCACTTCCCCTTGGTGGGGAGGCCTGATGGCATTCAAGGAAAGAATAAGCAGGCTATCAAGATGAGACTCGATAGTCTATGACCATATAGTGGAGGAGGAGGTCCCCCTCTGTCTTAGACCTAGGGAAGGGGAATAGTGTGAAAGTGGGAGGGAGGGAGGAACAGGAGGATACAAGTGATGGGATAACAACTGAATTGTAATCTGAATAAATTAATTAAATAAGAAAAAAGGGTAAAAAGTATTTAGTAATAGTGCAGTGCTATATGATTCCAAGGATAAATTTATTGTTTCTTTTACAACATTTTATTTATATAAACTGTAGTTATAAAATTCTCATTTATATTTTATAAGAAATGTAGTTATTATGAAAAGGCAAATGTATTTCCATAAAATTTGCATAAAATTACCAATCTATGTAGCAGTAGTATATTTTGTAAACTTAAGACATTACTATAAGTATATGAGAAATTGAAAGGAACAATGCAAATTGCATGTTTCAATTATTCATTATTTCAACTTGAATTGGTTTTATTATGAGCCATACATTTTATTTTTTCATATTATTTCTTTTAATTCTGTGTAATCACTGAAATTTTAGTTAAACAATGATTCATTGGCAATCTTTAACTCCTCTACATAGTACCGTAAAATCTAGATACGAAATCACAGAACAATATAGTGGTAACAAATATATGGTTAGAAATCATATGCTGGTGGCCACGCTGATACACACATTGATAATTAGCAAGTGGCAAATGTTAAAGCCACCACTCATTATTAATCTATCTAAGATTCTTTTCATGAATTCCCTGTGGATTATCTCATGTAATCTTCCAGTAACTTATTTTTTTAAAAAAATCTGCTCATAAATTACAGAGCTTCCAAATTAGTGTTCAACAATCCAAGCTTATAACAAGCTTATGTCAAGTTTTTATTCTAAACTCTGTAAAGATGCCACATTATAAATAATTCTTCAATATGACTAAAATTCAAAGGACATATGTATCTGTTTATCTGTCAAAGCATTTATACTTAAGCAATATCTATCTATGAATGCTAATTTATCATTGTAGGATTCCAAGCTGGTGAGTACCAATTGTAACTCAAATAGTACCTAGATGTATGTGATTTCGAAGCACACGTGCAGGCACAAATTATGATTTAATTAAAATAATTATAGTTCTTATTCTATATATTCTTCTAAATAATCACAACTTATAATTGATTGGAAAATATTTGGAAAGGAACAGTGATATAATGGAAGATATTACACATTATTTTATTTCTTAAAATGTGTTGTGAGAATGTTGGAAGAATGAGGGATCTCATGCATGTTTCAGTGGAAGGACACTGTTGAGAACAGTGTTTGTTTATACTCCAGGGTTCACTCCTCCAGGTTATTTGATTTGGATTCTTTGTAAACTATAACAGTATAAATTTATTTTGTCATGTACGGTCAGGAGCGAAACAAAATCACAAAGCCTATTTTCAGTGGCACATGCAGGTAATGCCAGTGTCTGTAGGCAGGGTATTCCCAACTGTTGCAGCCTCAGCTACATAGAAAATTTGAAGACAGCACGGAGTGACTGAGACCATATCCCAGAAAACAAGGCAACTGAAGAATTATAATAGTAGAGATCTTCTGGGAGAAAATGAGTACATTGCATTTTTGGGGAAACTAGGTGCCTTCTGGCCTATAGGCTCCTGTACAGCATGTGGTTAACAAACCCCTCATTGGGAAGTTTCAGTTCTTTAGGATTTCTTGCAATCAAGATGAGATACAATGGCTCAAGCCTGTGTGAATGGTGGTGCCAAATATTTTTAAATTCACAAGACTTTGAAGGTACAGTCTTAGATTCTTTAAAAATGTTGAAAAAAAGTCTAACCAATGAAACCTGGCCTTCTTTCATAAAATTAAAAAAACTTTAAATAATCTGTCAAAATTTATTAAGAACAATTTAGTTAGTGAGCAGCACTACTGTAAAGAGAAAGAACAATTGGAAATCATCTTGTTGTGGGAAACACTTCGCTGAATAAATGCTAGGCCCCACCCCTAAAGGGCCTGTGCATACAGTACAATTTCACTTTTAAGTGCACAAATGAGGATTGCATCTTTAAAATAATAAAAGTGTATCTAAAAATGCATGTTTTCCATAAATACATGGGTAATTTAAAGAAAGCAATTTTTGAGAAAAAAATTTCAAGTGAATACAAGTATAGGAACTTAATGTGAATTCACTGCCGATTAAACTACGAAACTGCTTTTTTATTTCACTAAAGTTCATCTAAACTGATAAAATTTTGGATATTTAAAGAGATATCTGCTGTTATCTAAAGTTTAAAAGTTAACACCCACATCAGAGAAAAATATGTGATATCTATGGTTGGAGTCTGGGTTACCTCACTCAGGATGAGTGTTTTTCTAGACCCATCCTTACTTTCAAACTTCATGATTTTATTTTTCTTAATAGCTGAATAATATTCCATTGTGTAAATGTACCGCATTTTCATTTCATTTTCCACTATTTATGGATATCTAGGCTGTTTACATTGTCTGGCTATTTTGAATAGAGCAACAATGAACATGTATGAGCAAGAATCTGTTTGAAGACATAGAGTCTTTTGGGTAAATGCCCAGGAATGGCACAGCTGCATCTTGCAGTATATTGATTTTCAGCTATTTGAAGAAATTCTACACTGATTTTCATAAGGGCTGTGTCAGTTTGCACTGCCACTAGCAATGAATAAGTGTTCCTTTTTTCTCTACATCTTTACCAGTATATACTGCCAATTGTTATATTGCTTCATGAATATCTCAACGTGTGTGAGGAACAACACAGGGTATCTATTAAAAGATAAATTGATATGTGATATCTATGTTTGTGTCCAACTTGTCTTACCTACATTTCTGAAAAGAGATCAAGGCAAATTTGCTTACAATTTCTTAGCTTGATTTTATTTTCTATGCTAGTGGTTACCAGGCATGTTGGCACATGGCCTGTAATATGGAGGAGATTATAAAATATACCTCCAATCACCATGAAGTTCTTGCCACCTTTTTCTAATATTTTTCCATGTGTAGTGCCCTGACCACAATTGGTTGGGGGGAATCAAGACAATTTAAATTTTATTTGAATCATTTTTAAATAGATGAATCATTGCTATTTCACCTTGGGAAAGAAAGAAGATAACATGGTTTGGTTTGTTATATAAGTAAAAATGCTCCCTCTACTTTCAACTTTGAGACAAATATTCAGTGGCTGAAACTGCTTCCCTGTCAGATGCAACTTTCCTTTAAATAATGACACATTACTCACTCTTGCCACATGTGAACTGCAAAACACAGTTAACTGAAACTGTTTCTTTACAATTCAGAAATGTCACATTCAAGAACTGATTTGATATATCAGCCATTATTTCTCTGTGTGATTTTCATCTCAGCATTAAAGTGGATCATGGAAATATTGTTATATCCTATGTAAAGTACAAATGTTGGTGGCCATCACCATGTAATCACATGGATAATTGTCAGCATTACATTTCAATCGGTCACTTAAAGTATTAATGTAAGTGATGAACTCTAATGTCAGTCTAGGATGTTGGTCTCATGATGAATCCAGATATGACTGTATAAAAAATCTGCTTTCCCAGAATTTCATGTTTTCAGTACCCAGTTGAGACTCATTTGCTAAGTGTAGACTCAAAGATACACTTGTTTCTCACAATTTATTACAAGCTTCATGTACGAAATAATTTTAGCCTTTTGGAATGATTAAGTCTGGCAAATTTTTATGCTAGAGCAGCAACATCTCAGAGGATAAGAGAAATCACAGCCACTCCTATTCCTGCTCAGGTCAATATTTCGCTATTTCTCTCTTGTGTCTGTGATATTTTAAACAATAGACTTGTTTGTAAAGAGCAGCCAGAGAGCAAACCCATCTGAATATTACACCTTTCCCCTTCTCTTCATCCTTCCACCTTCCTAATGAAGCCACAATTTTCTTTGTGTTTGAAGGAAGTTGACAACTATGTTCCATCTTTACAAATGTATTTGCGTTTCTTGTACTAGAACACATAAGTAGCATGAATGTGCATAATTATCTTCAGTCCTTCTATGTTTTAATTGAATTTTTTCTTTCAAATGTTCTCCAACTTACTTTGTAACTTTTTTTTGACTGTAGTTTATCAGCCCTGGTCATTTTAGGATCTCCATGAATACTTTACCAGGATCTGTCCTTCCCCTGTTAAGATAATTGATATCTGTATTATGGGCTTAATAACTCTCATTGGCCTCTAATGATGCCATTTTTTTCTGATGAAATAACAATTTCCTTAATCATTTCTTACTCATCCCAGGGATAGGTTTGTGGGTTTATATGCATATGTGTTTGTGTATTCCTAAGTGCTGTATCTCCCTCTTCAGTCTACAGATCTCCAGGCTTGATAGTCTCGGGGCTTAGTGAAGAGAGGACCATGTGACACATTCTCTGGGGCCAGCAATCCTCCCTCCTGCTGCTGACAGCAATCTCTCTGGAGGAGAGTGGACCATGCTCATGTTAATTCTGAGGAGCCAGGACTCCTCTTCCTCTTGCAGCATTAACTACCTGATTGCAGTCCATTAATGACCCTGCAGTGAAATTTGAACCATCCCAAGTCCTCTTTAGTAGTTATCTCTCTGCTTTGCATTGCATATTTTGAAAGTACAACATTCATTTTTTTTATCATTCTAGTTCATCTAAGATGGAAAAGTCATAAATGTGTGTGTTTAAATTTTCATCTTAAGTTATAGATAAAAGAGAGAAAAGTAAGAAGGAGAGAAGAAAAAGCAAAATACTCCATGTGGTTCCAACAAGGGGCTTTTGTGGAATGAGTGTGACGTGTAGATGTCCATAGACAGGGTCTAATAAGAGTGCTCTAAATGTGAATGAAGGAGAAAAAGGAAATGACATTGTGTGGCTGAAACTTGTCAATAAGCATTATTTATAGCTTTTTGAAGATCTTGGTTTTTATTAATGTGACGGGTGTGCATAAGGACGAAATACAATTTTCTTGATCTCATTACTGTTGGATCTTGTGTGTATCTTAGGGCCTGAGTATGTGAAAAAAAAAACAGTCATCCTGATAGGAAAGAAAATGGGTCTATTTGGTAGACATTTACATTGGTTCTAAAAATGCAGTAGGAAGCCTCCTGTTCATGACATCATCTCATTTTATTAGGAAAGAAAATATCTATTTTTTTATTAAGGTCATTATATAAGTGTATTACTCCGTAGAGGTTTCTCAGGTTCCAGTAAGGTATTTTGCTTATATATGTTGGTTTCTTCCAGATTTATATATGAAACAAAAGAATCAAAGTACATTGTTATTTGCTTTGCAGTTATGATCAATCATATTCTGTGAAAATCATGAATTGAATTATTTTATTGTCTTTTAGGTAACTTACAGTTGCATATGCTTCTAAGAAAATCTAAATGAGCCCCCAATGGATAGTTATAACCAAACATCTACAGGCTTCATTTTATTGGGATTGTTTCCCCCATCAAAAATAGGTTTGTTCCTCTTCATTCTCATTGTTCTCATCTTCCTGATAGCTTGGATTGGCAACCTGTCCATGATCCTCCTCATCCTCCTGGATTCCCATCTCCACACACCCATGTATTTTTTACTTAGTCAACTTTCTCTCATCGACTTAAATTACATCTCTACCATTGTCCCTAAAATGGTGTCTGACTTTATATTGGGTAATAAGCATATCTCCTTCATTGGGTGTGGGTTTCAGATCTTCCTCTTTTTGACTTTTGGGGGTGTGAAACCCTTTTGCTGGCTTCTATGGCCTATGACCGTTATGTGGCTATTTGTTTTCCTCTCCACTATGCCACACGTATGAATAAACGAGTCTGTGTGCTGATGATAACAGGGTCTTGGGTGCTGGGCTCCATTAATTCCTGCGCTCACACTGGGTATGCGCTGCACATTCCTTACTGCCGCCGTCCAGAGCCATCAACCATTTCTTCTGTGATGTCCCTGCTATGTTGACTCTGGCCTGTATGGACACATGGCTTTATGAGTATACAGTATTTGTGAGCACAGTCCTTTTTCTTGTGCTTCCATTCATTGGCATAGTGTGTTCTTATGGCCGTGTTTTCCATGCTGTCTACTGCATGCACTCTGGGGCAGGGAAGAAGAAGGCCTATTCCACCTGTAGCACCCACCTCACTGTGGTAACTTTCTACTATGCACCATTTGCTTACACCTATCTACGTCCAAGATCTCTCCGATCCCCATCAGAGGACAAGGTTCTTGCAGTGTTCTACACAGTCCTCACCCCAATGCTCAATCCTATCATTTATAGCCTAAGAAACAAGGAAGTGATGGGGGCCCTGAAAAGGACAACTCACAGAATTTTCTTGCAAAGATGTAGACAAGTTGCCTACCTGAGTCCAGAACTTAGGTACAAGTGTACTCAGCATTGGCCTTCTCCAATTAAAGCATACGAACTGGAATATTCCAAAAGAGATCAGGGATGATTAAGGGCTTTTAAACAATGGGCTCAGTCTCATAAGTGAAAATTAGCATCAAAATGTCATTTTTTCTTTAATTTTATTTTTGAGCTTATAATATGATTACATTTCTCTCTTAGGTTTCCTCTCCACAACTCTCCCTTCTACCCCTTCCAACTTTCCTTTAAATTTATGGCCTCTTTTTCAGTAATCGTTTTTGTATGCCTATAAGCATACACACATATATAATAAACATAACATGTTCTGTTGATATAATACTACTAGCATCTATGTTTTCCGCGGTGATCGTTTGGCACCAAACGAGTGGGCGTTCTCTTTTTTGGTGAAGACCACCTTTATAGCTCCCAGCTTTGCTTTCTTAAGTTGCCTATAGTTGTTGTGCAGGGTTGAAGTGATCTTTTACTTGTCAACTTGCATATCCATTGGTGTTCTTGTTTAGCTCATGTTTTAGCAGTCATATTGGTGAGACTTTTTGGGTGTAGATTCTGAAGTTACCAGAAGACACAAACTCACAACAGAAGTCCCTAGCCTTCTGGGTTTTACAGTCTTTCCACCCATGCCATCTTCCACAGTGTTCCTGAATCTTAAGTGTGGGATTATTTTGTAGGTATATCCATTGGAGTTAGGCTTTACAACTCTTCATTTCAAATGGCTGTGGCTTTCTCCATCAGTCACAAAGAGAAATTTCCTTGATGAGGGTAAAAACTATATGTATCAATACATATAAGGGCATATGGGTATAGATTGTCGTTATGGATTATGCTGGTTTAGTAAGCTAGTAGCTGTAGAGCCTCTTCCAATAACCATGATTTTACTAGCACTGAGTAGTGACCTAGGTTTCTAGTACCAGGCATGGTAGCCCCTTGTTGAATATGTCTTAAGTCAAATTATAGGGCTATTGGTTGACACCAAGGAATGCATGTTACTACTACACCCTTAGGGTTATAATATGCCTTGTGGGTCATTGATGTTGCTCATAGGCATCATAGTTGGTAAGACTGTTGCTTGCCTCCTTCTTTTGGAAGTTTTCATAGTGCCTTATAGTACTGTGAAAGCTAGTCCTCAGCTATGGTGTATTCATGTTAATTCCAGCTCAAGAAGTCTCTGGTACTGTTTCTGAAGCGCGTTGTATCTTAAATAACAGGAATTTATCTTCCATGTCTGTGGGGGTGGGCAACCAAGGGCAATAGCAATAAGATGTGTGTTTTGCTTCAACCCTGGCCAACAACTGAAAAGAGGGCTGAAAACATTATTAAAATATTAGGAGTTTTGTTACATGGTCTTTGGATATTGGAGGGAATAGCATCAGCCCAAATGAGAAAGTTAAAAAACTATTCTATGTATGTATGTATGTATGTATGTATGTATGTATGTATGTATGAAACATATATATGTATGTATCTATCTATATCTATCTATCTGTCTATCATCTATCTATCTATCTTTTTATAGGTAAATAGTTAATTGTAGGATTCCTTGTGGCTTTTCAGACATCTCCATTGTTATTATATCTACTTAATTATTTTTGAATTTACCTCCCTTTCCACTCCTAAAGACTTACACTTTTTTATTTCCTGTATTATGTGATTTAGGTAGTGCCCATGCTTTTGAACATCTGCAAGTTGTAGAATGTGGCCCTTGGGAATCAGGAAGTAACAATGAAATTTAATTTTATCACTTATTTAACTGTTTTTCATTTCTAGATACAGAGTAAAATCAGCCTTCTTAGGGAGTCTTTACATACCAATTTCCAAACAAAGACACCGTTTTCTGTCTAGAAAAGGCTACCAAATACTATATTGATATTTTCTTCTCATTTATAAAGGTCTAAAAAGTATGTGTCAACAGAATCAATCAACATCGACTGCTTTGCCCCCCATGTCTGACCTTTTATTTCACTTCATTTTGGCAAGATTCATTCAATGTCTTGTGTTTCACTTTTATTGCCATGTATTAGCTCATTGTATGATGTTGTGATACCACAGTTACTCATTTAAGAGTTAGTGAATACTTCCATTTGGAGTATATTGCATCTAAGAGCCTCTAGGGAGACTTTTGTCCATGTGTAATTGCATGTAATTATCCCTCCATAAAAGATTTCTAAATATAGGCATTTTTTCTAAATTTTTAGCCAATAATATATCCTAATAACAGAATGCACAGATAGATCTGTTTTAATGAGTCAATAAAACATGTATAAAAATTGGTAATTGCTAACTGTAGGATATATTGATTCATCAATACAATTTTAGTTGCCATAAATGAATCGAAAATCCTTTGTAATAATTTTATTTTTATTGAAAATAATGTTGTCTTCTTTTTCATCATTCTTTCTTTCTCTTTCTTTCTTTCTCTTTCTTTCTTTCTTTCTTTCTTTCTTTCTTTCTTTCTTTCTTTCTTTCTTTCTTTCTTTCTTTCTTTCCTTCTGTCTTATTTGGGAATCTCACTTCATGCACCCCAATTGCACTCACCTAACAGACTTCCCATATCTGACCCTCCTCTACCATGACCTTACCCACCCCCAAAAGAAGGAAAAAGTCCATTTTATGGTCCATATATTCACTGGAGCATTGTCAAATTCCTAGTGGCCAACCTTACAAGGGAGGATGAGTCTTTCTCCACCTGTAGCTTCCCTAGAAGCCATTAGCTGAGGATATCCAGGCAATGGCCTGAGAGGGGCTCTCCCACACCCATGCCACCGCACTGTTATGGGCCAGTGGGTTGGGGCAGCCCTCCTGAGGTCATTGACATTAACAAGGCTTCAGGCGGCAACCCTGACCACAGCATTGCCATGGCTTCAGTAGTAACATAGGTACAGACATCGATATGGCCCTTTGCCACATCAGGATCATTGACCCACTCATGACATTCAAAGGATGCATGGACCACAAGCCTCAATATTGTCTCAGGTGGTTACACATGCTACTCACATCAGCATGGCTCTCCAAAGCTTCAAAGCCTGTGGCCATCATCAAAGAATCAGGCAGTGGGACAGACAGCAAATGTCCACATGGATTTCAAACTTCCTTGTGTGCTGGGGTGACAGCATGGCCCACAAACACTAATTTAGCCATCTTCATCCTTCAGAAAGGTCCAATTCAGAAAGTGAAACTTTCCTCATCTTGGGCTTAGGTTGATGTCCAGATCCAGGGGGGAGCCCACAGACCAGCAGCATATTCTGGGGCTGAGATTTTGTGAGTTCCATGCATCAGAGAATATATTGTACAACACCCCCTCATCCTTACTAGGCAATGACTGTATCTGGCCCTCAGTCTTCTCTCTCACCTGTCACCACCATCCAGTCTCCAGTTCTGCTTCCATCCCTTGAACACGCACTATTCCATTTTTTCTTTTATACCTCTCTCTATCACATATTTGTTTGTTGTAGTGATGTCTATCTAACCAGAACCATGGTGCCAGGGCAGCACTTGGGTGTCTTTTGGATGGCCAAGAGCTGTTGAAATCCCCAAAATAAAGTTATTTTTCCTGAAATATATACTGATTGCAGTTCTTCAACTCTATCTCCTTCCAGATTCTTCTCACTGTCCAATCTTCTAACTCCATGCCTTCTTTCTCTTTCTCTTAAGAAAACAAACAGGCAAATAAAAGACAAAGACAAATAAAACAAACAAACAAAGATCATGAGAAATGCATGCACACGTACACACACACACACACACACACACACACACACACACACACACACACACACACTCCAAAACCCTCGAAAATCAGAAACCATAATATACAAGCAAAAGACCCCAAAGGTTAAAAAAAAAGAGATGGCCCAAACAAACAAATAAAAATCACCAAAAATATCATTGAGTTTATTTTGTACTGGCCATCTACTGCTGGGTATGGAGCCTGCACTTAACTGTGGTCTGTACCTCCAATGAGAATCCCTTGGAGAAACTAATCGAAGAAAGCTCCTTGGTTGCAGATGGGGTTGTGTCTATTGCCCTATCTCAGTGCTGGGACCATATCTGGCCTGAATTGTGCAGGCTCTATGCATAATGCCACAGTTGCTATGAATTCATACATTTACCAGTCCTGTTGTGTCTGGAAAATAGTTTCCATGGTGCCATCCATCTTAAGGGGAGGGATTTCATGTACCCATTCATTAAAGATGGAATGTTTTACCTGGTGGCACTCAAAGAAAGAATAAGCAGGCTACCAAGATGAGACTTGATAGCCTATGACCATAAAGTGGGGGAGGAGGTCCCCATTGGTCATAGACCTAGGGGAAGGGAATAGGGTGAAAGCAGGAGGGAGGAAGGAACTAGAGGATACAAATGATGGGATAACAATTGAGTTGTAGTCTGAATAAATTAATTAAATTTAAAAGAAGAAAAGAGGAAAAAAAGAATAATAATAAAGATGGAATGTTCCAAAGTCTTTTACTCTCTGCATATTGTCAAGTTGTTGGTCTCTGTATTAGTTACTCTCTACTGCAGGAGAAAGCTTCTCTGATGATGGATAACTTAGAAGTCATTTCATTGCTACATTCCTTTAGCAGAAAAATAGTGTATGGTTTTCCTCTAGGCCTATGCAGTGTCAGATTCTTGGTCATTTGAGCAATGTCAGGCATGGGTTTCATCTCACAGAGTAGGCCTTAAATCCAATAAAATAACTGTTAGTTATCTCCACAGTGTTTGCTTGTGCCACTATTATGCCAGCACATCATGCAGGCAGGCTACCATTGTATATCAAAAGGTTTTCAGCTGGATTTTCTCTTCTGCTAGTGTGCAGAGTACCTTTCAGTACCATAAACAGAAGTCAGTATGGATGAAGGCTCTATTTAGGCACCAACTCAATGTTTCTGTGTTCAGTGAGATATACAGATGTTGTCTTCAGCAATAGGGTCTAAGACTCAATGGATAGGTAACAATCAATAGCTTTGGCAATAGTCTTAGTTATTTGGGGTTTTCATGGGCCTCATTTGGCCAACAATTCAATTATATGTAACTGATTTCTGGCCCTGGAAATTTCATTAGGAGGAGAAAAATGTCTAATTGGGGCTTTGTCTCCCTGCTATTTGGTGATTCCATTTAGATTTCTTTCATGTATGTATATATTTTAAAAGCTTCTACTTCATCAGGTTTCCATATAATCCCTCAAATGGCCTCCCATCATATTCCCTTACTTACTCCCTTCTTCTCGCTCACTTTTTATTTAATCTTTTCATTTCAGTCACTTCCTTATTTCCTCTCTGTCTATTCTATTTTTTTTTTTTCTTTTCTTGAGAGACCCTTCTTTCTCTTATAGTTCCTTGCTCTATACTTATCCTCTATGGTTATTCAGATAGTAACATTCTTTTTGAAGGCCTAAAAACTAACTTCCATTTAGAGAATACAAATCTTTAAAGCAGTTTGTTTTTCATGTTGTGGTAATCACCTCCAATATTTAAACTGATGTACTGTTATCTTTTTCTATACCCACATTTGAACATTTGAAACTGAGCATATACCTGCTATATATTGTTTTGTGCAGTATAATTCCAATTTAAATTGTACTTATTTAGTATTTTATTTTTTTGTTTTTGTTTTTTTAAAAAATTATTTATTTATTCTTGTTACATCACAATGTTTATCCCATCCCTTGTATCCTCCCATTTTTCCCTACCTCCCATTTCCCCCTGATTCCCCTCCCCTATGACTGTGCCTGAGGGGGACTTCCTCCCCCTGTATATGCTCATAGGGTATGAAGTCTCTTCTTGGTACCTGCTATCCTTCCTCTGAGTGCCACCAGGTCTCCCCCTCCAGGGGACATGGTCAAATATGGGGCACCAGAGTTCGTGTGCAAGTCATACCCCACCCTCCACTCAACTGTGGAGAATGATCTGTCCATTGGCTAGATCTGGGTAGGGGTTTAAGTTTACCACCTGTATTGTCCTTGGCTGGTGCCTTAGTTTGAGTGGGACCCCTGGGCCCAAATCTGCCTATCATATTGTTCTAGTTGTAGGTTTCTAGAACCCTCTGGATCCTTCTCCTTTGCTATTCTCGCATGCTTCTCTCATCTAGAGTCCCAATAGGATGTCCTCCCCTCTGTCCCAGTTTCCTGGTAAGTGCAGGTTTTCGTGAGACATGCCCCTTGGCCTAGTGTCCATATATAAGTGAGTTTTTTTTTTTACCATTTGAGTCTTTCTGCTTCTGAGTTAACTCACTCATTATGACCATTTCTAGTTCAATCCATTTATCCACAAATTTCGGGAATTCCTTGTTTTTAATAGCTGAGTAGTATTCCATAGTGTATATGTACCACAGTTTCTTTATCCATTCTTCTACTGAGGGACACTTAGGCTGTTTCCATGTTCTGGCTATTATGAATAAGGCTGCTATGAACATGGTTGACCAAATTTTCTTGTTGTGTGCTGGAGCATCTTCTGGGTATATTCCAAGGAGTGGAATAGCTGGGTCTTGAGGAAGCCCTATTCCCATTTTTCTGAGATAGCACCAGATAGATTTGCAAAGTGGCTGTACTAGTTTGCATTCCCACCAGCAATGAAGGAGTGTTCCTCTCTCCCCACATCCTTGCCAGCATGTGGTTTCGCTTGAATTTTTTATCTTAGCCATTCAGATAGGTGTAAGATGGAATCTCAGAGTTGTTTTGATTTGCATTTCTCTGATGACTAGGGAGGTTGAGCATTCCTTTAAGTGTTTCCCAGCCATTTGATATTCCTCTGTTGAGAACTCTCTGTTTAGTTCCAAGCCCCATTGCTCAATTGGGTTATTTGGTTTGGTGGTGTTTAATTTCTTGAGTTCTTTATATATTTTGGATATTAGACCTTTGTCAGATGTAGGGTTGGTGAAGATCTTTTACCAGTCTGTAGGCTGTCACTTTGTTCTCCTGACAGTGTCTCCTGCCTTCCAGAAGCTTCTCAGCCTCATGAGGTCCCATTTATTAATTGTTGACATTAAGGCCTGGGCTGTTGGTGTTCTGTTCAGGAAATTGTCTCCTGTGCCAATATGTTCCAGGCTCTTCCCCACTTTTTCTTCTAAGTGACTTAGTGTCTCTGGTTTTATGTTGAGGTCTTTGTTCCACTCTGATTTGAGTTGCATTTTTTTACACATAGACCTCCAGTTAGACCAGCACCATTTGTTGAAGATGCTATCCTTTTTCCATTGAATGGATTTGGCTTCTTTGTCAAAATCAAGTGACCATATGTGTGTGGATTCATATCTGGGTCCTTCGGTTCGATTCCACTGATCAACCAGCCTGTTACTGTGCCAGTACCATGCTGTTTAATTACTATTGCTTTATAGTACAGTTTGAGATCAAGTATGGAGATTCCTCCGGAGCACCTTTTATTGTACAAGATTGTTTTAGCTATTCTGGGTTTTTTGTTTTTCCATATGAGTTCAGATGTCTTTAAAATTGTCTTTAAAAAATTGTGTAGGTATTTTGATAGGGATTGCATTGAATCTGTAGATTGCTTTTGATAGGATGGCCATTTTTACTATGTTAATTCTCCCGATCCACGAGCAAGGAAGATCATTCCATCTTCTCAGGTCATCTTCAATCTCTTTCTTCAGAGTTTTGAAATTTTCTTGAAACAAGTCCTTCACTTGCTTAGTTAGAGTAACTCCTAAGTATTTTATAATGCTTGTGGCTAATGTGAAGGGGTGTAGTTTTCCTAATTTCTTCCTCTGCAAGCTTGTCATTTGTGTATAGGAAGGCTACAGACTTTTTTGAGTTAATTTTGTATCCAGCTAATTTGCTGAACGTGTTTATCAGCTGTAGGAGTTCTCTGGTGGAATTTTGAGGGTCACTTATGTACACTATCATATCATCTGCAAATAGGGATAATTTGACTTCCTCCTTTCCCATTTGAATCCCCTTGATCTCCTTTTGTTGTCTTATTGCTCTGGCTAGAACTTCGAGCACTATATTGAAGAGATATGGAGAGATGGGCATCCTTGCCTTGTTCCCATTTTAGAGGAATTTCCTTGAGTATCTCAGCATTTACTTTAATTTGGCTATTGGCTTGCTGTATATAGCCTTTATTATGTTGAGGAAAGTGCCTTGTATCCCTGATCTCTCTAAAACTTTAAACATGAGTGGGTGTTGGATTTTATCAAATGCTTTCTCTGCATCTAAAGAGATGATCATGTGGTTTTTTATTTTCAGTTTGTTTATATGGTGGATTACATTGATGGATTTCCGTATATTAAACCATCCCTGAATGCCTGGAATGAAGCCTATTTGTTCATGATGAAAGATATCTTTGATGTGTTCTTGTATTCGTTTTGCAAGTATTTTATTTAGTATTTTTGCATTGATGTTCATAAGAGAAATTGGTCTGAAATGTTTATGTGCGAGGTTTCCAATTTCTTTTTAAAGGCACTTAGTGCTATGAATTTTCCTCTTAGCACTGCTTTCAATGTATCCCACAAATTTGGGTATGTTGTTCCTTCATTTTCATTGAATTTCAGAAACTCCTTGATTTCTTTCTTTATTTGTTCCCTGACCCAGGTGTCATTTAGAAGAGAGTTGTTTAGTTTCCACGTACGTGTAGGCTTTTTGTTATTTCTATTGTTGTTGAATTGCAGCCTAAGAGCATGGTGATCTGATAGGATACAGGGTATCTTCTTGTATCTTTTGAGGCTTGCTTTGTGACCTACCATGTGATCAATTTTGGAGAAGGTTCCATGGGGTGCAGAGAAAAAGGTATATTCTTTCTTGTTTGGGTGAAAGGTTTTATAGATATCTGTTAGATCCATTTGACCCATGGCATTGGTTAATGATGTTATTTCTCGGTTTAGTTTCTGTTTCAATGACTAATCCTTCAGTGAGAGTGGGGTGTTGAAGTCTCCCACTATTATTGTGTGGGGATCGATGTGTGGTTTAAGGTTTTTTTTTTTAGCAGATCTTTTACAAATGTGGGTGTCCTTGTATTGGGAGCATAGATGTTCAGAATTGTGATGTCATCTGGATTGACTTTACCTTTGATGAGTATGAAGTGTCCTTCCTATCCCTTTTGATTAATTTTTGTAGAAAGTCTGTTTTGATATATATTAAAATGGCTATGCCTGCTTGCTTCTTGTGACCATTTGCTTGGCATATTTTTTCCAACCTTATCCTGAAGTGATGCCTATTGTTATGGGTGAGATGTGTTTCTTGAATGCAGAAGAATGTTGGGTCTTGTTTATGCACCCATTCAGTTAATCTGTGTCTTTTTATTGGAGAATTGAGACCATTGACGTTGAGAGATATTAATGCCCAGTGAATGTTAAGAGTCTTAATTTTTATGTTGGTTTCAGTCGAGCTTTGTGTAGTTGTGTTTTTCCCATGGTATAGTTATCTATTTCTTGAGTAGTTTTGGTTGTAGCTTGATCATTTGGGATGGAGTTTACCTTCTAGTACCTTCTGTAAAGCTGGGTTTGTGGATAGGTACTGTTTGAATTTGTTTTTGTCATGGAATATTTTGTTTTCTCCATCAATGGTTATTGATAGTTTTCCTGGGTAAAGTAGTCTGGCCTGGGTCTGTGGTGTCTTATGGTTTGCAGGATCTCTGTCCAGGCCCTTCTGACTTTTATGGTCTCTGCTGTGAAGTCGGATGTAATTCTGATAGGTTTGCCATTAAATGCTATTTGGCCCTTTTCCCTTGCAGCTTTTAATATTTTTTCTTTATTCTGTATGCTTTGTGTTTTGATTATTATGTGATGGGCAGTTTTTCTTTTCCAGTCTATTCTGTTTGGTTTTCTGTAGGCCTCTTGTATGTTTATAGGCTTCTCTTTCTTTAGATTGGGGAATTTTTCTTCTATGATTTTGTTGAGAATAGTTTCTGGGCCTTGGAGTCTGATATCTTCTCATTCTTCAATGCCTATTATGCTCAGATTTCTTCTTTTCATGGTGTCCTTGATTTCTTGGATGTTTTGTGTCAGGAGTTTTCCAGATTTGGCATTTTCTTTAATGGTTGCTTCAAGATCTGTGATTGTATCTTATGGTCCTGAGATTCGTTCTTCCATCTCTTGGATTCTGTTAGAAAAGCTCACCTCTGTGTTGCTCGCCTTCTTCTCTGAGGTCTCACGTTCTCGTTTTTCTTCTGTCTGTGTGTTTATTATTGAATCCATTTTCATCTTCAGATCTTGAACTGATTTTTTTATTTCTTTCATCTGATTGTTTGTATATTCCTGAGTTTCTTCCATTGCCTCTTTATACGTCTTCAGAGCTGGAACCGTTTTCTTGATTTCTTTCCTCTGGTTATTTGCATTTTCCTGAACATTTTCCAGTTCCACTCTATGTGCTTCTTTTATGTCTCTCACCTGTTTTGCTGCATCTTCCTGCATTTGATAATGAGTTTTATTTGTTTCCTCCATTATCATCCACATTACTAAGGATTTGAGGTCATTTTCTTGTATTCCCAATGCGTTTGAATTCTCTGGGTCATTTTCTTTGGGATAGCTGGAAACTGGAGACGCCATGTCGTTTTGGAATTTTTTGCATATGCTTTTATGCTGTCCTTTAGACATCTTGCTGCCTCTGTTTTTGTTGGGTAGCTTCCAGAGTTGGGTGGCGGGAGTCTGATGATAGATTCACTTGTTTCCTCATGATTTCCACAGGCTATAAGCTCTGATGCTTCACTGGTGTGGATGGCAGGAGGGTAGCCCTGTCGTTTTTGGACTCTCACAGCCAGTGATCCTCAGCTCCCCTGTTCTGTGGGTCCTGCAATTGTTCTGGGTCTCTGAATGAGCATTGCCTGAGGCCAAGGTATTAAAGCCTTCTAGGTCCCCTATCAAGTCCATCCAGGGACACTGGGCCCGAACCATGGCTGAGCTCAGCTAGATTCTCAGGGCCCGAACCGTCTGCCGAGCTATGCTAGGAACTCTGGGCCCAATTTGTGCACTGAGGTCCCCTAGGGACTCTGGACCCAAAATGCATGCAGAGACCAGCCGGAATTTTTGGGCTGGTGCTGCGCACCCAGCTCAGCTAGGGGCTTTTGGTCCAAAGTGCGTACTGGGTTCAGTTCAGACTCAGGGCCCAAACCATCCACCAAGCTCAGCCAGGAATTATGGATTCAAACTGTGCACTGTGTACAACCAGAGTCTTAGGGCTGGGACTGTGTCAAAAGCTCAGCAAGAGTCTCTGGGCCCACTCTGTCTGCCAAGCACAGTTAGGGACTCTGGCCCCAAACTGCACGCTGAGCTCCACCTGAGTGCCCGGGTCAGAATTGTTCACCGAGCTCAGCCAGGGACTCTGGACACACACTGCATGCTGAATTTAGTCTGGGACTACAGGCTTAAACTGTGTGGAGAGTCCAGCCAGAGTTTTAGGGCTGCCAAGCCTGTGCGCAAAGCTCAGCTAGAGTCTCCGTGCTCAATCTGCCCATCAAGTCCAGCTAGGGACTCTGGACCTCTTCTGCATGCTGACCTCATCCTGCATCAGCACCCCAGAACTGCATGCTGAGCTGAGCTAGTGTCTTGGGCAGAGCTTCTTGCTGAGCTGATCTAGCGTCTCGGGTGGAACTGAGCACTCCACCCAGCCTGTGGGACAGCAGGGTAGCTGTGGCTGAGCTGAGCAGTGCCTCCGGCAGAATTGCTTGCTGAGCTGAGCCAGCATCTCCATGGCACTGCATACTGAGCTGAACCCAGGACTCTGGGGCTGAACTGTACCCCGAGTCCAATTTGGGTCTCAAGGCACCGCGTGACCCAAATCCTGCCCCGAGTCCCCTCTCCTGCAGCAACTCCCACTGGCCACCACACCAATCACCTCCACTGGAAGGCTCTGACCTGCAAACCTCAGCCACTGCTGCTGGTGCTGCTGGTGCCGCTGCTGCTGGTGCCGCTGCTGTTGCCTCTGCTGCTGCTGCTTCGATCCGAGAAAATCTGTGCTCCTCCCGTGTGCAGGGGCACACAAGTCCTCCGCACCCTGGTCTCTCTGAACCATGGAGCACTCATGCTGCCGTGGTGTGGGGACCTCGGTGTTCCAGGCTCAGAATTCTGTGTAATTCCCTGAATTGTTCACTGGAGCTTCCAAACATGGTCCACACTGCTCGCCCCTATCTTGGATCTCCTTATTTAGTATTTTCAATAAAGATTATTATAATCTAGATATGTTTGAAAATAATCAAATTTGGGATGAAGACATGGCTCAGCAGTTAAGTGCACCAATAAATATCGTTCTTACCTCTCATTAAAAAAACTTCTCTTTTTTCCCAGTGGAAACAGACTACTGTACTTTAACTGCATGAGTCTTGTTGCCACTTTAGAGTAGACTTGTCAAACAACAATAACAACAAAAATCTTACCACTTTTTGTTTTCAATTCTTTGTATTGGATGCTTTTAAATTTTTGGAAGTATATTGCATTGGTATAATTGAATCAACTTAGTACTTCTCAAGTTACAAAGCTCTTTATCATCTAACTGTAGTGGGATAGCCTATAATTCTTATTCCCATAGTAATTTCTTGGCCTGTAAAAAGAGTGCTGTGATACTAACGCAAATATGGTGTTCCATCTAGTGAATTTAGGGCTCTTCTTCAGTAAGTTATGCCACAAGAATAAGCAACAACAATGAAAACTTCACCATTAACTAAAATTAGTAAGCGAGGGGATTAAGAATAATGACTCTAGAGTAGATTTGTTATTTAATGTAGTGTATATACCCTAAGAACCCATAGATTAGGAACAGATGTTTCCACTCAAAACTGCAAATTACAACACATCATTAAAAGTGTTTTCTTCTTTCTCAGAAAACTGGGAATAGGGCTTCCTCACGACCCAGCTATTCCACTCCTTGGAGTATACCCAGAAGATTCTCCACCACACAACAAGGACATATCTTCAACTATGTTCATAGCAGCCTTATTCATAATAGCCAGAACCTGGAAACAGACTAAATGTCTCTCAGTTGAAGAATGGATAAAGAAATTGTGGTACATTTATACTATGGAATACTACTCAGCTATTAAAACCAAGAAAATGCTGAAATTTGTGGACAAATGGATGGAACTAGAAATTATCATACTGAGTGAGTTAACCCAGAAGCAGAAAGACTCACATGGTATATAATTGGACACTAGTCCATAAGGCATGTCCTGTGGAAGTTTTTACTTACCAGGAGATTGAGATAGATGTGAGAACATCCTTTTGGGACTCTAGATTAGAGAAATGTAGGAGAATGGGGAAATAGAAGGCTCCAGAGGGTCCTAGAAACCTACAAGAAGAACATCATGATGGGAGGATCTGGGACCAGGGGGGTTTTCTTCTGCATAAAACAAGGACAATACAAGCAGTAAGCATTGAACCCCTTCTCAGATGTAGCCAATGGACAGGACATTCTCCACAGTTGTGTGGAGAGTGGGGACTGACTCAGACATGAACTCTGGTGCCCCATATTTGACCACTTCCCCTTGGTGGGGAAGCCTGATGACACTCAGAGAAAGAATCAGGCTACCAAGATGAGACTTGATAGCATATTGCCATATAGTTGGGGAGGAGGTCCCCCTTGGAAATAGACCTAGGGAAGGGGAATAGGGTGAAAGTGGGAGGGAGGGAGGAAAGGAAGGATACAAAGGGTGGGATAACAAATGAGTTGTGATCTGAATAAATTAAATAAAAAACTGTTTCTTTCCCTGTCCCTTGAGGTTTCCAGACCTCTTCTACTTGATTTTTGTGCTCCTGGCTGCCTATGGATTTCAGGTACATTTCTTTTCTTTGGAGTGTGTTTTCACAAGTGCCACATCTGTTGAGACTTCCCAAGCTAAATCCTTACCTAGAAGTCTTTAGGAAGAGAATACAGACAGTCCAGATGAGACATGATAGGCTGAGGTTAGATGTTAGGGGAAGAAGGGTCCCCATTTCTGACGATTAGAGGAGGGGGGAGAGGGAGGAGGGTGGGTGGGAAAAATAAAATAAAAATAAATTATTAAATGAAACAATTGGTTTGCTGTGATTTCCCATGCTTGGAAGCAAATGGATAAAAAATTTACCACAAATTTATTGTACAAAAACTCCTCCAATAATCTATTTATAGTATCCTCTGTATCATGAAATTAAAAAGTCCACCAGTGACATCCAAAAGGCTAATATTCTAGAGTTATTCATATTGGGCTCATACATCTTTTGACATTGTTTTCTAGATGAGTTGTACTGTTTTAAATTGGTTGTGGGCTATCTTGATTGAAAGAGTTAAGAAACATGATTGATTATATCCCAGATGTCCTTGAGAGATTCAGCCTAACAAATTAACATTAAAAGAAATATTTCTTTTTATTTTTAAACTCAAATATATTCCTGAGGTAGAAGAGAAAAAAATAGATCTAGTTGATATTTGATCTTTTTATATAATGTGTGACATTTCAAAAAATATTTAAAATTTGTGTCATTAAGATTGGTGGATCTGGGTCCTGGGGTCCTCTTCAGATTAAGGCACTAGCCAAGGAGAATATAGGCAGTAAACTTCGAACCCCTACGAAGACATAGCCGATGAACAGAATATTCTCCACCAGTGAGTGGAGAGTGAGATCTGACTCTCACACAAACTCTGGTGCCCCTTTTCTGACCATGTCCCCTGGATGGGGAGGCCAGGCGGCACTCAGAGGAAGGATAGCAAGTTACCAAGAAGAGACTCGATACCCTAAGGCATATATA